>NC_052317.1:33015064-33615064 GCF_016432855.1 Salvelinus namaycush | reverse complement strand
GTCAGAAGACAATGTAGAATGGATTTTAAAAATATTTTTTTTCACCTTTATTTAAGGGAGGGAGGTAAGAGTATATAGTAAAAGGGAGTAGCTCTGCATCCAGAAAATGGTGGTACCAGGACACAGTATGGTATAGGAAAGTTGAAAGAGAGCGACCCGGCTCTACGTATTTTACAGGTTTGTGACTCACTGACACCGTCCCCGGTTTCTGCGTTGACGCATCCCGTGCACATTTGTCCACCCACACTCACAGACTGGAATAACACCGTTCAGGTACGGAAATATATTCTCCCTTGGAGTGTGGGTCAGGCTGACTAGCCAATCAGGACCTGTAGAGACTGTATGGCTAGAGATTGCACAGGGGTGAGACATGGAAATTAGTCCCCCAGTGCCCTCGGCAGGGGGATTCTGTAACAGCCACCCTTAAATATGTGCAGCATATTTACAAAAATAAAAGGATTCCCTGCCGGAATGTCAGTAGTGGTGGTCCAGCCAACCTGTGTAGGTACCGCATGCAGCCACTCCATTAGCTGCAGGTCAGGAACCGCCAGGGGACAGAGGGCTTAAGGTGTTGATGCGGGTAGCACGTCAGAGTAGGGCCAGCCCACTGCAACAAGTCAGGGGGACAGAATAGTACAATGCCATATCACCAAGGATAAATGGCTTCTCCTGATTTCAATCGAACTTTTTAACTTCTCCAGCATTAGCTCAGCTGTTGGTTATACACAAAAACACATCACACAAGTCACACAGAAGAGGGCTAGTGAAACTAACCAATTGTGAGATACATCCCATTCGTCAACATCCAGTATACCTCAGTTGGTGTGTCTGATGCTCCTCCTACACAGCAGTTGACTTTGTCTTGGTCACAAAATAACCGCCCAACAATGCTGGTCCCAAACCATCTTTTCCTGGGGAGCCCAAATAATGCATCTGCTGCAATAATTTTATGACCATTTTCTTTAAAAACAATGATTAATTATACCAAACTATTAGGGACACTGGGAATGGACATTTGCAAGGGGAAGCATAGGTCATAGCATAGTTTCTTCGTGAATGTATCTGTAATCGGTAGTATCCACTAGGCGGATGATTGGTCCACCTAGCTTTACCAGAGCCCCGTTATCCAGCGTGTTGTGGATCCAGACCATTGTGGCAACCGTAGCAGCCTGGGTAGCAAAGCCACCCAGAAAACTTAGCCCTGTCTGGGAATCACGTACTTTAGCCGTTTCTGCCTCCGACAACTTGGACGAGGGGTTGGGTTTTTGAGAGGCTCACAATAGTATTGCCACATAACATTACTACTGTTTGGCAAGGCAATGATATAAGAACTATAAAAAAGACAACTGATGTGGTAGGATCCAGATATACACTACATGGACAAAGGTATGTGGACACCTGCTAATCGAACATTCATTCCAAAATCATGGTCATTAATATAGAGTTGGTCTCCCCTTCGCTGCTACAATGGCAGCAGCGTAAAAGAGGGAGGGAGGGGAGGGGGGGGGGGGGAAATGCAAATAGTCTTGGTAGCCATTTGATTAGATGTTCAGGAGACTGTGGCTTGGGGGTAGAAGCTGTTTAGAAGCCTTTTGGACCTAGACTTGGCACTCTGGTACCGCTTGAAGTGCGGTAGCAGAGAGAACAATCTATGACTAGGGTGGCTGGATTCTTTGACAATTTTTAGGGCCTTCCTCTGACACCGCCTGGTAGTCCTGGATGGCAGGAAGCTTGGTCCCGGTGATGTGCTGGGCCGTACGCACTACCTTCTGTAGTGCCTTGCGATCGGAGGCAGAGCATTTGCCATACCAGGCAGTGATGCAACCTGTCAGGATGCTCTTGATGGTGCAGCTGTAAAACCTTTTAAGGATCTGAGGACCCATGCCAAATATTTTCAGTGTCCTGAGGGGGAATTGGTTTTCTCATTGTTATCGGAGATCAGGCCTACCACTGTTGTGTCTTGGCAAACTTAATGATGGTGTTGGAGTTGTGCAGTCATGAGTGAACAGGGAGTACAGGAGGGGACTGAGCACGCACCCCTGAGGGGCCCCCGTGTTGAGGATCAGCGTGGCGGATGTGTTGTTACCTTCCCTTATCACCTGGGTGCGGCCCGTCAGGAACTCCAGGATCCAGTTGCAGAGGGAGGTGTTTAGTCCCAGGGTCCTAAGCGTAGTGATGAGCTTTGAGGGTACTATGGTGTTGAACGCTTAGCTGTAGTCAATAAATAGCATTCTAACATACAGTTGAAGTCAGAAGTTTACATACACCTTAGCCAAATACATTTAAACTCAATTTTTCACAATTCCTGAAATTTAATCCTAGTAAAAATTCCCTGTCTTAGGTCAGTTAGGATCACCACTTTATTTTAAGAATGTGATACGTCAGAATAATAGTTGAGATAACGATTTATTTCAGCTTTTATTTATTTCATCACATTCCCAGTGGGTCAGAAGTTTACATACACTCAATTAGTATTTGGTAGCATTGCCTTTAAATTGTTTAACTTGGATCAAACGTTTCGGGTAGCCTTCCACAAGCTTCCCACAATAAGTTGGGTAATTTTTGGCCCATTCCTCCTGACAGAGCTGGTGTAACTGAGTCAGGTTTGTAGGCCTCCTTGCTCGCACACGCTTTTTCAGTTCTGCCCACAAATTTTCTATGGGATTGAGGTCAGGGCTTTGTGATGGCCACTCCAATACCTTGACTTTGCTGTCCTTAAGCCATTTTCCCACATCTTTGGAAGTATGCTTGGGGTCATTGTCCATTTAGAAGACCCATTTGCGACCAAAATGTAACTTCCTGACTGATGTCTTGAGATGTTGCTTCAATATATCCACATAATTTTCCTGCCTCATGATGCCATCTATTTTGTGAAGTGCACCAGTCCCTCCTGCAGCAAAGCACCCCCTCAACATGATGCTGCCACCCCCGTGCTTCACGGTTGGGATGGTGTTCTTCGGCTTGCAAGCCTCCCCCTTTTTCCTCCAAACATAACGATGGTAACTATGGCCAAACAGTTCTATTTTTGTTTCATCAGACCAGCGGACATTTCTCTAAAAAGTATGATCTTTGTCCCCATGTGCAGTTGCAAACGTAGTCTGGCTTTTTTATGGCGGTTTTGAAGCAGTTGCTTCTTCCTTGCTGAGCGGCCTTTCAGGTTTTGTCAATATAGGACTCGTTTTACTGTGGATATAGATACTTTTGTACCTGCTTTCTCCAGCATCTTCACAAGGTCCTTTGCTGTTCTGGGATTGATTTGCACTTTTCGCACCAAAGGACATTCATCTCTAGGAGACAGAACGTGCCTCCTTCCTGAGCGGTATGACAGCTGCGTGGTCCCATGGTGTTTATACTTGCATACTATTGTTTGTACAGATGAACGTGGTACATTCAGGCATTTGGAAATTGCTCCCAAGGATTAAACAGACTTGTGGAGGTCTACAATTTTATTTCTGAGGTCTTGGCTGATTTCTTTTGATTTTCCCATGATGTCAAGCAAAGAGGCACTGAGTTTGAAGGTAGGCCTTAAAATACATCCCCAGTTACCCCTCCAATTGACTCAAATGATGTCAATTAGCCTATCAGAAGCTTCTAAAGCTATGACATAATTTTCTGGAATTTTACAAGCTGTTGAAAGGCACAGTCAACTTAGTGTATGTAAACTTCTGACCCACTGGAATTGTGATGCAGTGAATTATAAGTGAAATAAACTGTCTATAAACAATTGTTGGAAAAATTACTTGTGTCATGCACAAAATATAGTTTAACAAGAAATTTGTGGAGTGGTTGAAAAATGAGTTTTAATGACTCCAACCTAAGTGTATGTTCCTTTTGTCCAGGTGGGAAAGGGCAGTGTGGAGTGTAATAGAGATTGCATCATCTGTGGATCTGTTGGTGCAGTATGCAAATTGGAGTGGGTCTAGTGTTTCTGGGATAATGGTGTTGATGGTGTTGATGTGAGCCAGCCTTTCAAAGCACTTCATGGCTACAGATGTGAGTGCTACGGGTCAGTAGTCATTTAGGCAGGTTACTTTAGTGTTCTTTGGCACAGGGACTATGGTGGTCTGCTTGAAACATGTTGGTATTACAGACTCAGACAGGGAGAGGTTGAAAATGTAATTGAAGAAACTTGCCAGTTGGTCAGCGCATGCTCGGAGTACACGTCCTGGTAATCCGTCTGGCCCTGCGGCCTTGTGAGTGTTGACCTCTTTAAAAGGTCTTACTCACATCGGCTGAGAAGAGCGTGATCACAGTCATCCGGAACAGCTGATGCTCTCATGCATGTTTCAGTGTTACTTGCCTCGAAGCGAGCATAGAAGTTATTTAGGTCGTCTGGTAGGCTCGTGTAACTGGGCAGCTATCGGCTGTGCTTCCCTTTGAGTTCTGTAATAGTTTGCAAGCCCTGCCACATCCGATGAGGCGGTGTAGTATGATTCGATCTTAGTCCTGTATTGATGTTTTGCCTGTTTGATGGTTCGTCAGAGGGCAAAGCAGGGTTTCTTATTATCTTCCAGGTTCCAGGTCAACCTGAGTCCCGCACCTTGAAAGCGGCAGCTTTACCTTTTAGTTCAGTGAGGATGTTGCCTGTAATCCATGGCTTCTGGTTGGGGTATGTACGTACAGTCACTGTGGGGATGACATCATCGATGAAGCCAGTGACTGATGTGGTGTACTCCTCAATGCCATCGGAAGAATCCCGGAACATATTCCAGTCTGTGCTAGCAAAACAGTCCTGCAGTTTAGCATCTGCTTCATCTGACCACTTTTTTTATTGACCGAGTCACTGGTGCGTCCTGCTTTAATATTTGCCTATAAGCAGGAATCAGGAGGATAGAATTATGTTCATATTTGCCAAATGGAGGGTGAGCTTTGTACGCGTCTTTGTGTGTGGAGTAAAGGTGATCTAGAATTTTTCCCCCTCTTGTTGCACATTTGACATGCTGATAGAAATTTGGTAAAACTGATTTAAATTATCCTGCATTAAAGTCCCCGGCCACTAGGAGCGCCGCCTCTGAACATTTTCCTGTTTGCTTATGGCGGTATACAGCTCCTTGAGTTTGGTCTTAGTGCCAGCATCTGTCTGTGTTGGTATGTAGACAGCTACAAAAAATACAGATAAACTCTCTTGATAGATAGTGTGGTCTAACGCTTATCATGAGATACTCTACCTCAGCCAAGCAAAACCTCGAGATTTCCTTAGATATTGTGTACTAGCTGTTGTTTACAAATATACATAGACCACCCCTCCTTGTCTTACAAGAGGCTGCTGTTCTATCCTGACCATAGTGTATAACCCGCCAGCTGTATGTTATCCATATCGTCGTTCAGCCACGACTCGGTGAAACATAAGATATTACAGTTTTTAATGTCCCTTTGGTAGGATATGTGATTTTAGTTCATCCCAATTATTTTCCAGCGATTTTACGTTGGCTTATGGATGGCAAAGGCAGATTAGCCACTCGTTGCCTGATCCTCACAAGGCACCCCGATCTCTTTCCGCGAAATCTCTGTCTCTTTCTCCTGTGAATGAAAGGGATGAGGGCCTGTTCGGGTGTCTGGAGTAAATCCCTCTCGTCCGACTCATTAAAGAAAAATTATTTATCCAATTCAAGGTGAGTAACCTCTGTTCTGATGTCCCAAAGCTCTTTTGGGTTATGGTTGAACAGGGTTCTGGTTGAGGTCAGGACTCTGTGCACCCCAGTCAGTTTCTTCCACACCGATCTCAACAAACCATTTCTTTATGGACCTCGCTTTGTGCATGGGGCATTGTCATGCTGAAACCGGAAAGGGCTTTCCCCAAACCGTTGCCACGAAGTTGGAAGCACAGAATGTCGTAGCGTTAAGATTTCCCTTCTCTGGAACTAAGGGGCCTAGCCCGAACCATGGTGATCTTAGGCTTGTGTGCGGCTGCTCGGCCATGGAAATCCATTTCATGAAGCTCCCACCGAACAGTTATTGTGCTGACGTTGCTTCCAGAGGCAGTTTGGAACTCTGTAGTGAGTGTTGCAACCGAGGACAGACGATTTTTACGTGCTTCAGAACTTTGCGGTCCCTTTGCTTAAGCTTGTGTGGCCTACCACTTCGTAGATGAGCCGTTGTTGCTCCTATACGTTTCCACTTCACAATAACAGCACTTACAGTTGACCGGGGCACCTCTAGCAGCGCAGACACTTGACGAAGTGACTTGTTGGAAAGGTGGCATCCTATGACAGTGCCATGTTGAAAGTTTATGGAGATTGCATGGCTGTGCGCTCAATTTTATACATAAGTCAGCCACAGGCGTGGCTGAAATAGCCAAATCTACAAATTTTAAGTAGTGTCCACATACTTTTGTGTATATATAGTATATTTCCCCTTAACAATTATGAACAGCATTGAATTCATAATATACAGTTGAAGTCGGAAGTTTACATACACTTATTTTGGAGTCATTACAACTCGTTTTTCAACCACTCCACAAATGTCTTGAAGAAGTTAACTTCTTATGGCTGGGGGCAGTAGAGTAGCTTGGATGAATAAGGTGCCCAGAGTAAACTGCCTGCCCAGAGTAAAAATCCAAATTCACGACGCGCAGGCACACTTAGTCCAGACAAAGTCAAAACAGTTCCATTACAGTTCGTAGAAACATGTCAAACGATGTATAGAATCAATCTTTAGGATGTTTTTAACATAAATCTTCAATAATGTTTCAACCGGAGAATTCCTTTGTCTTTAGAAATGAAAATTCCTACTGTGAAGGAGGGGGGAATGAGAGCTGATTGAGTCAGGGGTCTGGCAGAGTGCCACGAGCTCACTCAGGCTCTCTGCAAAATCACCGGATGTTTTGGAGGCAAAACATTACTGAACATAACGCGCACTAAGATTTTTGTATATAAATATGAACTTTATCGAACAAAACATACATGTATTGTGTAACATGAAGTCCTATGAGTGTCATCTGATGAAGATCATCAAAGGTTAGTGATTCATTTTATCTCTATTTCTGCTTTTTGTGACTCCTCTCTTTGGCTGTAAAAATGGCTGTGTTTTTCTGTGACTAGGTACTGACCTAACATAACCAGATGGTGTGCTTTCGTCGTAAAGCCTTTTTGAAATCGGACACTCTGGTGGGATTAACAACAAGTTTATCTTTAAAATGGTGTAAAATACTTGTATGTTTGAGGAACTTTAATTAGGCGCCCTGCACTTTCACTGGCTGTTGTCAAGTCGATCCCGTTAACGGGATCTCAGCCATAAGAAGTTTTAAACTATAGTTTTGGCAAGTCGGTTACTTTATGCATGACACAAGTCATTTTTCCAACAATTGTTTACAGACAGATTACTTTCCTTCTAATTCACTGTATTACAATTCCAGTGGCTCAGAAGTTTACATACACTAAGTTGACTGTGCCTTTCAACAGCTTGGACAATTCCAGAAAATGAAGCCATGGCTTTAGAAGCTTCTGATAGGCTAATTGACATAATTTGAGTCAATTGGAGGTGTACATGTGGATGTTTTTCAAGGCCTACCTTCAAACTCAGTGCCTCTTTGCTTGACATCATGGGAAATCAAAATAAATCAGCCAAGACCTCAGAAATAAAATTGGAGACCTCCACAAGTCTGGTTAATCCTTGGGAGCAATTTCCAAATGCCTGAATGTACCACGTTCATCTGTACAAACAATAGTACACAAGTATAAACAACAGGGGACCACGCAGCCGTCATAAAGCTCAGGAAGAAGACACGTTCTGTCTCCTAGAGATGAACGTACTTTGGTGCAAAAAGTGCAAATCAATCCCAGAACAACAGCAAAGGACCTTGTGAAGATGCTGGAGGAAACAGGTACAAAAGTATCTATATCCACAGTAAAACAAGTCCTATATCAACATTACCTGAAAGGCCGCTCAGCAAAGAAGAAGCCACTGCTCCAAAACCGCCATAAAAAAGCCAGACTACGGCTTGCAAATGCACATGGGGACAAAGATCATACTTTTTGGATCAATGTCCTCAGGTCTGATGAAACAAAAATAGAACTGTTTGGCCATAATGACCATCGTTATGTTTGGAGGAAAAAGGGGGAGGTTTGCAAGCCGAAGAACACCATCCCAACCGTGAAGCATGGGGGTGGCAGCATAATGTTGTGAGGGTGCTTTGCTGCAGGAGGGACTGGTGCACTTCATAAAATAGATGGCATCATGAGGCAGGAAAATGATGTTACTTCAATATATCCACATCTCAAGACATCAGTCAGGAAGTTAAAGCTTGGTTGCAAATGGGTCTTCCAAATGGACAATGACCCCAAGCATACTTCCAAAGTTGTGGCAAAATGGTTTAAGGTCAACAAAGTCAAGATATTGGAGTGGCCATCACAAAGCCCTGACCTCAATCCTATAGAAAATTTGTGGGCAGAACTGAAAAAGCGTGTGCGAGCAAGGAGGCCGATCAACCTGACTCAGTTACACCAGCTCTGTCAGGAGGAAAATCACCCAACCTATTGTGGGAAGCTTGTGGAAGGCTACCCGAAACATTTGACCCAAGTTAAACAATTTAAAGGCAATGCTACCAAATACTAATTGAGTGTATGTAAACTTCTGACCCACTGGGATGTGATGAAAGAAAAAGAAGCTGAAATAAATAATTTCTCTACTATTATGACATTTCATATTCTTAAAATAAAACGATGATCCTAACTGACCTAAGACAGGGAATTTTTACTAGGATTAAATGTCAGGGATTGTGAAACTGAGTTTAAATGTATTTGGCTAAGGTGAATGTAAACTTCCGACTTCAACTGTATATGAGCACATATATGAATCTTAGTTTACTGAGACTTTATAGCTATTCCTTAATTGGTATCATTGACATACCTGTGGACAGAAAGGACAATTTGATCCATCCGAGGTCAGTGGTGCCAACTTCCTGACAGTCTCTCGTTCAAACTGCCAGCGTTTGAACTCCTCAAATGACTCATTTGTGAGCTTCCGGTGGAGCTTAATTGTCTGGAGATTATTTTTTTACTACAACTCATAGTAAAAAATATTTGCAAGTATGGTTTGATTTCCAATTTAAAATACAATAACTACCTTCCAGCATGCATTGGATTTAGGAAAAGCCAAGGTAATCCCCCTCAAAAGACACCCCACAATCGGGCTGCAGGGCTGCAAATTGTTGCAGGAGGTCCACTGAAATTGCTGTTTGAGGCTGATTAGGGGTGGCATGTTCCAGCTAACAGCTGCAAAACTGCAGCCAGACATCATGAGCTCTTCCTGAAATGAGGACATTCCGTTTCTTAGATTGCATTGCAATACTTTACTGCCGATGTTGGTGAGATGCATGTCTTAAGAACTTTCAAAAATTACTCCATATTTTCATCATATCCCAGCTGCGCTCAGGTCGAAGAGACTCCACATCAAAAAACACAAGGGCAAACAAGTTTTTTTTCTTCTTGCCATTAACCACACAATTCATTCAAAGTACATCAACTCCTCCAAGAATCCTCTTTAGTATATCAATATCTGATGTTGCCTGGCTACCCATCCACATTGCTCCAGTTCAACTGACATTTCTACACCACAAAGAGTCTGAATTTGCCTCACTCCCCTACGATAATTTCTAGAATGCGAACACTTTCTGACCGTTCTGATTGGTCACAGAAACCGATGGGTTGATACTCACCAGACATGTCACCCATTGACCTTGTTAGGGATGCTCTGGATCGACGTGTAAGACAGCGTGTTCCAGTTCCCACCAATATCCAGCAACTTCGCACAGCCATTGAAGAGTGGGACAACATTCCACAGGCCACAATCAACAGACTGATCAACTTTATGCGAAGGAAATGTGTCACGCTGCATGAGGCAAATGGTGGTCACACCAGATACTGACTAATTTTCTGATCCTCACCCCTACTTTTCTTTAAGGTGCATATCTGGATTCCCAGTCATGTGAAATCCATATATTAGGTCCTAATGAATTTATCAATTGACTGATTTATATGAACTGTAAATACACCCCCCCCCCCCCCCCCACACACACACACCTGTTGGCTTAAGAGGTTAATAAGGGTTGAATTCAGTAGGATACAACGTTACAGAATGTTCTGTATAAAAATGTAGAAATACATTGTGTATAATAGATATGATTCTCATGTACATCAAGGACCCATGTCAGTTCTATCTGCAACATTTCAGATGTTAGCCCTCCTGAACATTATCCTGGCACCTATAGAATCCACACACACACACGAAAGGGCTCAAAGTTTGAGAGAAATCAAATTTTTATTCATAAAAATGTATGCATTGACAAAAGCATGTCCATTGTAGTGTTAGTCTGGCATAGCTCTACAAAACCCTAAAGATGGAGATCCTCCTCTTAAGCATTCCAAGCAGGAAGCTGTAAACCTGCAACTCTGATCCCTCACTACAGTATATAAGCACCACTAGTGCAACAGTTGTGGTAGGGTCTCACTGCTCTCACTTTATAGAATGGGAAGACAAAAGTAACACACTGCTGCTTTCTGCCAGAGTGTCTTGATGGTCTTATCAACTCTGTTCTCAGTCATTAGAAAATGTTTGTCAATGAGGTTGTGTTTCATAATGTGTGGGGTGGGCCCCAGCTGGTTTCTCTAGGATGCTCTAAATTGTCTCGTCATGGTGATGGATCAGTAGACAGTTTGGTTTGTTCTGAGGGCACTGTGTACTCGCTGGTGTGTGCGGAGATTACTCTGCTGAGCGAAACACCTCCCGCACGTGACACAGCTGTACGGTTTCTCTCCCGTATGAATCCGCTGATGCATCTCCAGGTGACCAAAACGGTCAAAGCTCTTTCCACAGAAGGAGCAAACAAACCACTTCTCTCTTGCTGGGGTTCTCCTTGGGGATACTTTTGTTGAGTGAAAACTATTTGGGGCAAGCGAAAATACATTGTTTAGCCAAATGTTGGAATATGCTGCACCCTCATTGGCTAGCGTTTGTTTGTCTGACGGCACTCTCATAGTTGTCCCATCCTGCCTTCTCTCTAGGTGCATGGTTTCTCTGTGCTGTCCTGGCTGTGCCTGAACCAAATATGTAGGGGTACTTCTTCTGTCATTCCAAACAGACTGTGGTCGCATCTCTTCTTTCATAACTCTGTTAATGTCACCCATTTTGGATGATGGAATGCTATCAAGACCCTCCACTGCACTTTGAATGAGCTGTATGTCTGTATCTTGATCCAGTGGATATTGTTCTGTGCACTTATGGTAATCTGGATCCTCCGAGTCACAGTTGCACTCTGTTAAAGATGCCGAGAGCTGACTCTCTCTCTCATCCACAGCAAACTCAGTTTCCTCATGATCTGAACTCTCTGTGCCATGTTCACTTCCTGATGAATGTTGTGAAATATCATACTCCTCCGCTTGCTCTCTTTTCACTAACTCTAGTCCACTACCCTTCTCTCTGTGGCCAGACCTGTACTGTTCATCAAGCCCCTCTACTTCTTCTGCATGTGGCTGTGGTCTATTTCGATCCAGTTGGTCATTTTTCTCTGCGTTCTGCTCAAACGAAGTCCTTTCACTAGCATCCTCATCAGACCCCTTGGACCCTGAAAGTGGAGGTTTTAATGAATTGTCAGAAGCATAACGTTACCGGTATGTCAAAATCAAACTTGAGAGCACTGCACAATTTAACAAAGTAAACAATACAACTGAAACCTAGCTACAGTAGTTAGGCATTGTGCTAAAGGATTCAATCCTACTGCATTTTATATATTTTTGTATAATTGACCTTTGAGTTGAGATTTACAGCAAAATATTTCAGAATTATATTTCTATGAGTACAGTAAGCCGGAGGTGGCTCACCCTGTCCCTCCTCCGTTCTGCTGGAAGACGACGAGCATGTAGAACAGCCTGCTTCTTGCGCTTTGGACCTCGTCGTTTGCCGTTCGTTCTCCATAAACAATAATTGTCTTTTCAATGTTTCAATTTCATTTTCTCTTCGGCACATTTCCAAGCGTAAAACAGCAAACCCATCATCGAACATTTTACTTATTTCTGCCACCGCAGTTTTAGCCAACACATCCATAACTGAGTTTAATTTGGTTTGAAAAGTAACACAATTAGTCATATTCTCCTGGAACAACATTTTATCTGACTAGTGTTATGTTTCTAAAGATAATTTTCAGTCGGAAAGACAAACGTTAGTTAGCTAGCTACCACATTGATAGTTTTTACTTCCGCGAAAACCAACGGAGGGGAGGAGCGCCTGATCATATGATCTCCTACGGTGTCCGTAGAGGATAGATGTATAGACTGTGCGCTCGTCTGACAGACAGCTACATGGCATAGACGTATGCGGAAATAATATTTCATCTTGCTGCTCTGAACCAGTGATTTGGAAACTGAACACATATAGAATTATTTGAGAAGTGTTAGCCAGTAGTTGTCCCGCTACTTATTAGGTAAGTTTGCGTCCCTATTTGTGACTTTCGGAAGACTTAGCTACAGTCACGCCCATTCAAAGTACTTGTAAATCTGGGTAGCCTAGCTACTTCAATGTGCCTTTTGATTACTACCTGCTTTTAGACTTTCATCCCTGTGCAGTTCCCACAATATTGTTCTATGGGCACAATGTATTCTAGTCTGGACATTCGTGTTTCTGTGTTATTATATTTGTAGGAAGAACATTGATGCGCTATACTTCTGGTCAAGGGCGTTAGTGCGCGTCCCTAACGCCCTGGACCAGAACTAGGCAGTACTGTACCAATCTATCATTGTGTACAAGCACCACTTCAGTCTGGTGTTCTGGACATGGACAGAACAGCATTGGTGCATGGTTCTGGATTTGTCATTCATTTAATGAGCCAGTCATATCTAAAGCACAAGACAATCTTTGTGTGTCGAGTGAACTTTGTTCTTTTTTACCACTCTCTTTGTCATACAAGCGACCCACCCAAACACATGAATGCCCTTTTGTATGTTTTACCGTTGACTGTTTAAATAAGACCTGGCTAGAATGCGGATGAACTGCTTATCTCTAACAAACGTAGTCAGTCGAGTTTCAAAGTTTACTTTCCACGTGCACAGGTTACAATAGGTGTAAAACAGTACAATGACATTCTTACCTTGAGGTACTGTGTAATCTGTTTGTCCTAGAGCTGTGTTTCTCAAACTCTCCTCGGGACCCCTAGGGGTGCACGTTTAGTTTTTTTTCCCTAGCACAACACAGCTAATTCAACTAATCATAAAGTTTTGATTATTTGAAACAGCTGTGTAGTGTTGGGGCAAAAACCAAACTGTGCACCTCTTGGGGTCCCGAGGACTGAGTTTGGGAAACGCTGTCCTAGATGTACTGTAAAAAGGACCCTCCCTGTGCTGAGTGAATATTTGCCTGACAGTCTATTGACCTGTCTTCCAGCAGAGATGAAGGTGCTGACTTTGCTCCAGCCTCATGGGGCCCAGGACCAGCAGGCTGCATCAGGGGGGCTCTACTCTAACTACCTTGGCCAGAGCATGGAGAACAGATGCCTGATCCATGCATCTGTGCTGCCTCAGGCCTTCTCTGGACCAGTATCCCAGCCCTCCTCCTGCCCCTCTCTCCAGCCCTCCAGGCTCACCTCCACCACCTCCTCCCTCCTCTCCACTACCACCTCCTCCCTCACTTCTCCCTGTCTTACCTCCCCCCTCCTCACCTCTCCACTCCTCAGCACAGAGAACAAATTCCTAAAGAAGGATTCACTACTCTTCCCTCATTCCCTCTCTCTCCCCTCTCCCTCCCCCCTCACCCCTCTGTTCTCTTCAACCCTGGCACCCTCTACTCGTGTCCTGCCTCCTACCTGTTTTCTCCCCCCTCCGGTTCTGAATGTAGAAGAGCGGATGGGGGGAGAAGGAAGAATTAGGCAGCCTGCCTCTGAGGATGTGCTGTCCTCCTATGAAGAGATGACTGTGGTATATGGCACAATGCATCCTTTTCATTCGGGCTTTCTGTGATGTAGTTTGCACAAGGTCCCTTCCAATCCAGGCACATTTTGTTGTCATTGAAAGTGTTTTCTTTCCTCCTTATGAAATGGTAGGATTCTGACCAGGACAGCCTCATGGCTGAGGAGACTGAGGCATCCACAGAGATGCCTGTCCTGGACATGGTATTGGATGAAGAGAAGTTGGACCAAACCATGCCATTTGGGGAACAGGAGTTTGGTGAGATGGAGAGGGGGAAAGATGAACTGGAGGAAGAACTGAAAGACAAAAAGGTGAGGGAGTAGATTCTGCATTTAGTCTCGCACAGAAAACCATGTATCTCAACATCAACCTGAACCTCAAAACCATTCTCCCTCCCCTTTCCTGCTCTCTTTCTACCCCATAATTTATTTTCCTCACACTTTCCCTTCAATCAGTACCTGCTGCTGAACGAGGTGTGCTGTTCTCTGGTGAATAAGAGCACTGCTCCCGGTCAGAAGGACTGGGATGTAGAGGAAAGTGTCTGGAAAAGGATCCAGAACTTGTCCAAAGCCATCTCTAACGACGATCCCCAGTTTCTCCTCAAGGTGTGTGTTTCTGGAGAACCTCTCTTGGTGATGTCCAACTAGGGTCCTCTATGGCTTTTCGGGTGCATTAAACAGTTATCCTATTTTACCATATTTTTCTGTTCCCCTTTAGGTTGCAGTGTACACCAGACAGGAGTTGAACATCCGTATCACAGCTAACTTCCTTTTGGCTCTTGCTGCCCATCTGCCCACCACTAAGCCACACGTGCGTAGGTACTTCTGTGCAGCTGTGCAGCTACCCTCTGATTGGCTGGAAGTGGTGAGACTCTACAGCACGGTGAGTCTTGGTCAATGTCAGTGAATCTCTTACTAATCTCAACTGCTCTTTGTTTGTCTCTCTCTCTCTACATGTGACAGACTCAGTAAGGTACTGCACATGTTTGTCTCTCTCTCTCTCTACATGTGACAGACTCGGTAAGGTACTGCACATGTTTGTCTCTCTCTGTCTCTCTCTGTCTCTGTGTGTGTCACACACACAGACTCAGTAAGGTACTGCACATGTTTGCTCGTCTTGATCGCATAATGAGTAGTTGTTTGGGAGGCAAGCTGATTTGTAGATCAGGGATTCTGTGCAGTGCTTTGCTCAGCCCGATCTACTGAATATCTCTCCTAACCATTCCACTGTGATGTCATCTTCAGTGTTTTGGCCACTCTTTACCCACCTGTCTGAAGAAAGCCCTGGGAGACAAGTTCAAGCAGTTCAACGAGTATCAGCTGGCCAAATACAACACACGCAAACATCGCTGCAAACACAGTTGCTCTAGACCCAAAGGCAAGGTACGGCAAGCGTGTGTACACACACACACACATACACCTTGTTTTTTCTCTTCTCCATCTTCTCTCTCTTTCTCTCCATCACAGAAACCATCCACTCAGCAATTGGAAAAATGGGCCAACATGCTTGGAAGTGATGCCACCAGTCTGCAGAAATATGTGAGTGTGGAGCTAGGTTTCTATCCTATTGGTGACAGATTTTCATGTGAATGTTCTAGAAAAATACTAAATTTCCCACGAGTGGTGTTTCCACCGAACAGACCTGTTGGCGGATAACAATCTGTGCATGATGACTTGGTGCACACAGTTTTCATGTACTGAATAAAAATGTGTTTTAATGCATTTTCAACTCTAGCGATTAGTTTTGTCACAGTCTGTTGTTAAATAGCAAATTCTTGGCATGTGCACTCTAGCCAACAACAGCTGGCAGATACAGAGCGGGTAGGCTAGTCTAGATGATGAGATTATTATGGATAAGATTCATATTTTTAAGCATTGATCATCATGTCACTAGAATCAGACCCTCGATATTTAGTGGAAAGGAGCATCATGCTCATCGCTGTGCACTTTTGCCACCCTTTGAAGTTTATTTATTTAATCTGTAGCCTAATAAACTGCAATAAACTGAGTCGTAGTGGGAGGTTTATTAGGCTACAGATTAAATAAATGAACCACACACCATATCATCGCGTGATTCCAAGTTTATATCGATATGATGGTTTTTATATCACTATATGCGCATAAAGCTGTTTCCACTGCCATTTTCTTGCTAAATACATTTTACTGACACAAGAAGATCCCACCATGTCGAACAAATGAATTACCTGCCAGCATTTATTTAAAAAAAAGTTTTTTTTCTACAGTATGACTTTACTCGCATAAAACTTGGATGGAAACGTATTTTGTTTGTATATATTGTGTCGTATTTTGTGTGTACAGTCTTGTGTTCTCTAGCATGCTAATAATCTCTTTTAGCTGTTGTGATGTCTTGGGAAATGTTGATATGCAGCCTATACTGTGTGTGTGTGTGATATCTCTGTTTGAAGCTAGGACAGCAGTCCATAGCCTTACCCATCTTCTGAAAATATAGAAACCCACAGCACCCCCCCTAGCT
This sequence comes from Salvelinus namaycush, assembly GCF_016432855.1. Taxonomy (NCBI): domain Eukaryota; kingdom Metazoa; phylum Chordata; class Actinopteri; order Salmoniformes; family Salmonidae; genus Salvelinus; species Salvelinus namaycush. The sequence goes on along the minus strand of NC_052317.1, from coordinate 33,598,679 downwards.
ATTTTAAGATTTTGCATGAACTATAAGTTGCTCCGGATAAGAGTGTCTGCTAAATTACTATAATGTAAATGTTTGCAGTTGAAAATGGAGGAGAGACCAGTGGTGGATAAGAAGCAGAGTGAGTTCAGTCTGAAGAAGATGATCAAGAGGCTCCACATCAAAGAGCCTGCTCAGCATGTCCTCGCCATACTGGGAAAGCGGTACTGTATACCAAACATCGAAGTTCACAGATGTTTTTCTATTTTACAGATCCAAAGATCTATTAGCTAACATTTTTTTACTTTTCTGAGCTGTATACAATCTCGATACTGTGCTTTGTATGTGTGTTTCAGGTACCCTGGTGACCCCAAGGCGTTCTCCCGCAGTGGGCTCAGTGGGGTGTGGGACAGGGAGCGGGCAGGGCAGCGCATGAAGCTCAAACAGCCAGACACATGGGAACGCAAACTCAGCCAAGAGGGAAACAAAGCCTCCACCTGGGAGAAACTGATAGGTATCGTTAAAAAACACACACACACACAAGTATTTCACTATACTCGCATTAACATCTGCTAACCATGTGTATGTGACCAATGAAATTTGATTTGACACACACACTGTCACAGTGAATCAATGCTGCAGATTGTGGCTGTAATATTGTTATAATGCTGTCCTTATTTATTTTACAGACAGTAACTCTCTGCCCTTCATGGCAATGCTGAGGAACTTGAGGAATATGATAACCCAGGGCATCAGTGAGCGGCATCATCAGAAGATTCTGGGAAGACTGACCTTCAGGGTGAGTAACCATGAATAATTGTTTAAAAAAAAAATTCCCACTTGTTTTATAATATGTTCAAGCATTCGGCAGAATAAATCATTGGACAAATAATAAATATATTGTCAGCACATGTCCAACACCCATGTAGATTTTGACCACTAGGATGCAAGTCTAGCGGAGGATCAAATAAAAGTTGCTAGAAATTGCAGTAGGGAATACAGCATGTTTACATTAACACCCATATCCCAATAAAACACTGGTGTTGTTTGTTAGTGGAATTAAATTATTCCTCTAATGTACTCATTAATTAAATTCAATCTGTCTATTTATAAGAACTTGTAAGATACTTATTAACATAAAATAGATAGGATACAGTCTTATTAAAATTAGATAATAGAATTTATTCTCGGAGCACGCTCCCATTTGATCATAAACAACAGGTTTATATCCAAGATATGACGTCATAGGTTACAGAATAAGTCTCATTGTCCTGACAAATAGAAAACAGGTTCAAAAGTTCATTCCAACTTCACAGCGCACACACATGACACACAATATAATCTATTATCCTGAAGGCTCACTATAATTTATTACCACTTTAGCAGACAACTCAAGATAATGGAAGACCTAAAAAGTTACCCACAGCCTTATCTAAACATCTCAGGGCTAAGTTGGGTCAGTTCAACCATAGTTTAACGACCCTTTCTGCTTATTTTATAACCCACAACACAAATCTCTTTTCACCAGGCGTGCAGAGTTCAATTAGTTATAGTTTTATCTAAAGCTAGAATTTGTTTAAATTATTTATTAACAAAATTCCTAACAATTACAGAAAGCAGTGATTCAGAGCAGACAGTTTCCCTTCCGTTTCCTCTCCGCCTATAAGGTCATAATGGAGCTCAACAACATGGGTTAGTATCTTTCACACAAACATACACTCTTAACAACATCAATACATTCTAGTTTGGAGAAGTCTACAATTGATGTTGTCGGACAAAGCTTTACCTCCCTCTTTTAGCCCGTGCATCAGCGAAAGCGGTCTCCAGCTCTAAGGAGATCCTCAGGGGCATTCTGAAGAAGATGCCTAAGAGCAAGCGCCTCAGTCGTCTGGATTGGGAGACGGCTGGGCAGAAGAGGCTGAGGGTGGCGTTAGGTGTGCCCTTTGTCTACCGCATCTACAACATGAAGAAGAGTCAGTTGAAGAAAGCCAGGTACAGACAGCAACACCGGGTATTCACCTGGGAGAGGAATCAGGTGATCCAGACAGGGAAACCAAGAGACATGGGAGATTTGATAATGAATATTTATCAGGTAGAGGAAAACTGTAAAATTAAAATCTGCATTACTGTGTTTGCGTGATAATAATTAGATGTATGTTTATACTGAGTAAGGAGGATGCACCCTGAAGTGCGTGTGTGTCCACAGCCAGAGACTGTATTCGCAGGCCCTTCTGGAGCAGTACCGCAAGGCTCTGGAAACAGCAGTGCAGATCTCGTGCCGTTACAACGTGCCACCCCTCCCTGGTCGCACCGTGATCTTGTTCGCTGGTAACATGGGTGAGGACGACACCTGGAGCGCCACTCAGGACTTCTGCTGCCCGCCTGACGTAGAGGCAGAGAAAGTAGATGAAGCTAAGGAAGAGAAACTCACACCCTCTGTAAGAACCCTCAACACACTACGTCCCTGACCAGAAACAACCCCTAGCCTCTACCCTCTACGCACTTGTGTAGATCTAAAATAAATGGGGAAGTATAGTGAGTATGGTAGCAGCTTCACCCTTCCCTCAGACATGCTATGTCACATTTTCTCCATATTGCTTAGTCTTGTCCAGTCCTCCCAGACAAGTGCCTAGTGAGTAGGGGCTAGGGATTTTTTTCTAGATGGGGCCACACTCTACAACGCCTAGCAGCTGTAATCTGTGATTATTACCGACCCTGCTGATTTGTGTATTTCCTCAGATGCAGGAGGTGGCAGTGTTACTGTCACTGATGATAGCCCACAGCGCTGAGCATCCCCAGCTGATCCACTTTTGCTGGTGGGGTTGTGCAGAAGTAGAGCTCAAGTCGGACGTGCTGTTGGATAATGTCAGGCATGTGATGAAGCAGGTAGAGGTGAGGCTGTCGCTTCCTTTCCCTCATGTCTATCTACACACATTTGTAACGGTATCAATACACTTCCAACATAACGCCATCGCTGTGAAGTCCTTTTAAATAAACTGAAGTGAATATTTAGTCTGATGTACTGGAGATTGATAGTAGAACGAATAATTTCTCTTACAGGAGGCTCAAAATGCCTATGACAAGCATGAAACATTCTCTTCTTTCATGACCAGAGAGATGACGCAGAAAAACAAGGTGTGTTTATTTGCACATTTTGGATTGTTTTCAGGGCTCCATTTGACTTAATTGTACTTTGAGTCGTGACCTTCCCGTCTTCATTCTCAGGTGGACAATATCATCGTGCTGGGGGATCGTTACTTGGATAATAACATGGACATAGCGCTTGACCGATACAGGAAGGATGTGAACAACAACGCCCTCATAGTGAAAATCTTCTTTGGGAAAGGGTAGGGGGTGCTTTTCTGTGTGCTGAGCAGCAGCATATCTCTGCCACGTAGGAGAGAGCAAGCGGTGGGCTGTCTCCATACATTTACTATTCTATGAGAAACTACCTTTTCTATAAGACCATGTTGTCACCCTGCTCGCTTTCTTTCCTGGAAGGAGCATTTTCAGTCCATGTTCTATATCCCCAGTGTGTTAACAGCTACAACCTTCACCGTGTATGTCCTGCCTCTGTCTGTTGCAGGACGATAGACCAATCCACAGACAGGAACTGTGTGGTACTCCAAGGCTTCAGCGAGCAGATCCTCAGGCAAGCTTTCTTCTCATTCACCCTCTTGTCTCTGACACACACACACACACACACACACACACACACACACACACACACACACACACACACACACACACAGACATTGTGGCATGGTGTCTCTGAAGTGTTTGTTTAACTCTACAGGTTTGTGGCTGAAAGAGGCTCGTCTAGACTGCTGGATCACGTGGAGCACATAGACAAGCTGCATCACATTATCCCGCCACAGGGGGGTGCTAAAGAGGCTGAGCGAGAAGCTGCCGTCACCCCACTTCCTGCCACTCCAAAGCTGAGGTACTGTGGCAGGGCAGGTTGAATACGTTTCCTTCAAAACTGGTTTGGTTGTCCATGATTATCCATACTTGATGATTGGGCTGTCTCTGACAACATAGGGTAGCCATAGGGTTACCAAGAGAACCACAGAGCTGAACGAACACGAAACAAACTGAGCATTACTCTTTTCTCTCCTCTTGCATCACTGACTTTGCTCTCTGTCCTACCTGTCTCTTTTTAGATGGCAAGGCGTGCGTGTGTTTGTCTCCTCCACGTTCAGAGATATGCACGCTGAGAGAGATGTTCTGGTGCGCAGTGTTTTCCCTGAGCTCCGGCGTCGTGCGGCGCCACACTGCCTCTACCTGCAGGAGGTGGAACTGCGCTGGGGGGTGACCGAGGAGGAGACTGGGCGTGTCGTGGAGCTCTGCCTCTCAGAGGTGTGCCGTAGCCAACTGCTGCTAGGCATTCTGGGAGAGCGATATGGACTGCTGCCTCCCCGTCCATCCCTACCAGACCTCCCACAATACAGCTGGGTAAGGCTTGCCTTCTCAAGAGGCTATCTTTCTTTCCATCTCTCTCTTTCTTAGTCCTACTAAGCTGTCTGGTTGCACAAAATGTCATGTTTTCTATCAGGAGAGAAGTTTTATTTGCAGCCACATCTAGTCAGAAGATATGCTTAATAAGATAAAGATATTTCATGATTTGGTTATCCTTCTCTACAGCTGGATTCTGCTCCATCAGGGTTGTCCATCACCGAGATGGAGATTCGACAGTTCCAGGCCCTTCATCCAGACACAGCTCAGAATCGCATGTTTTGCTACTTCAGGACACCCCATCTGTCTAGGTACACTATCAAATCAGTCCACTTCACTTATCCAGGTTCACACCTTGAAAAATACTAATTTGTCCAATCGTTCATCTGCCAATGATTCATATGAACAATAAAATTATGACTGTATGCATTTGAATATTAAATAATATAATGTTAATTATCATCGTGCAATGTTTGTTTCCTGATTTCTCAGGTCTGTTCCTGTGGCGTGGAGGTCAGACTTTGCTCCTGAGTCCAAGGAGGCTGAATGTAAGATGGCTGACCTGAAAAGAAGAATAGTGGATAGTGAAGCGAAAGTCACAGAAAAGTGAGCTCAGTTTTTGTTCCTTACACATTGTCTTGAAGTAGCTTTATTAAGATTATTGGTCTCATGGGCTCTGTCTGTCTCTCTCTATCTCAGTTACCCCTGTGAGTGGGGTGGTGTTGTGGATGGGAAGCCCTATGTGAAAGGCCTGGAGGAGTTTGGGAAGGTGGTGCTGGAGGACCTTTGGGGGGCACTGTTGAAGCAGTTTGTGGAGGTCAGAGACTTTAAAAATGACAGACAACTTAACATTGAAGCCATTTTGGGTTCCACTTCCACCAATCATTGTATTGATGTTGTTTCTCTGACAGAAAACGGATGAAAGTGATTCCAGGTCAGATCTGTCAGAGCAAGAAGTGCACCAGGGCGCCTTGCAGCGGCAGTTCTTTGGCCGTGCCAAGCTGCTCTCTGGGGCGGTGGGGAAGGTGCAGGAGGCTCAGCTCAAAGGAGGAATGGTGCTGCTGGAGGGAGCTCCAGGAGAGGGCAAGACTGTCTTCATGGTAAACCATAGCAGCAGCTTTAGCAGAGATACACAAACCATTTATTCGCTCAGTATAACGATATATTCATATTTTAGTCCTACCCGGTTTCTGTAAGGTTTTTCTCATAAATTGTCTCCTCCCTTCACACAGGCTGCTCTGGCGAATGCCCTAAGAACTCCTACCAAGTCCCAGAAAACCCCTAGAGGTGATGTCATCTCCTACTCCACTGCTGCTACCCAATCAGCATGCACTGTGGAAAATCTTCTACGCTGCCTTGTACAGTGGTTATGGAGAGGCAATGAAAAAGAAGACTTGCCTCTCCCTTCCTCTTATAAGTGAGTGCAGACAGCAAACATTTTATCCAGATTTTGTCAAATGGCCTTTCAATGACCCTGCCAATAAATGTTCTTGAGTCCATAGGAAGGGCCAATGCTGCTCAAGACTAATCCAACCATATCTGTTTTATCATAGAGATCTGCTGACAGAATTCCACTCCCAGTTGAGTGACACCAGGAAGGACCAATCACTGGCCCTGCTAGTTGATGGGGCAGAGCATGTGCAGGATGGTACAGGACAGCTAACCTCTGATTGGATACCACAGCACCTTCCTCAGGTCAGAAACTTAGCCTAAATGTACACAGATGTTTTCAGTTTATCTGTGTACATGGTGACCACAGGAGGTTGATGGCACCTTAATTGGGGAGGACGGGCTCGTGGTAATGCTGGAGTGGAATTGGAAACCATGTGTTTGATAACATTCCACCATGTGTTTGATGCCATTCTGTTCGCTCCATTCCAGACATTATGAGCCATCCTCCCCTCAGCAGCCTCCACTAATGGTGATGTAGTATCATATAGTATAGGATTTAACATAACGCATACAAAACTTCTACTCTTTCTTTTGTTGTGTTCTTCTGACAGGGTGTGTCTTTGGTGCTGAGTGTCACCTCCACTTCGGCCCTGCTGCAAGTCCTCGCCAAGAGGAAACGGGCCTTATTGTTTCCTTTAGGACAGCTTTCTTTGCCGGACAGAAAGGAGATAGTTCAGAAGGAACTTGGCATTTACGGGAAGAAGCTTAGTGACTCAGCTTTCAATAATCAGGTTATTATCTTTACATTTGAGTAATTTAGCAGCTGCTCTTATCCAGAGCAACTTACAGTAGTGAGTGGATACACTTTTGTACTGGTCTCCCGTGGTAATCAAACCCACAACCCTGGTATTGCAAGCACCATGCTCTACCAACTGAGCCACATGGGACCCCATATCATCACTCTGAAAAGCCTACTAACAGTGTTGTGAATAGTATGACCTGCTCTGTATAATCTTGTCACCATTAATTAACTATTGTCTCTGTGTACCTGTATAGCTTCAGACCCTTCTGATGAAGAAGGGAGCAGTGAGTCCACTTTATCTACACCTGGCCTGTGAGGACCTGAGGAACTTTGCCTCTTTTGAAAAGGTCAGACATCATGCATGTCACATTGACCCGACCCATAGTCATGATGATCTGTGTCAGATGATGAGTAAGTGTCTGTGTTACAGATGAAGGAGAGCCTCCAGGCTCTTCCTCCGTCTCTGAGTGAGCTGGTGCAGCACAGCCTGAGCAGACTGCAGTCCCAGTACAGAGAAGTGGGACTGGGCTGGGCGTTGGCCGCCTTGACTGTCAGCAGCACCGGTGAGAGCCAGGGCACTTCAAAACCACCTTATTCACTAACTGCATCCACTGTCTTTTCAACACACACGGTTGAAGTCAGAAGTTTACCTTAGCCAAATACATTTAAACTCAGTTTTTCACAATTCTTGACATTTAATCCTAGTAAAGATTCCCTGTCTTAGGTCAGTTAGGATCACCACTTTATTTTAAGAATGTGAAATGTTAGAATAATAGTAGAGAGAATTACTTATTTCAGCTTTTATTTCTTTCATCACATTCCCAGTGGGTCAGAAGTTTACATACACTCAATTAGTATTTGGTAGCATTGCCTTTAAATTGTTTAACTTGGGTCAAATGTTTCGGGTAGCCTTCCACAAGCTTCCCACAATAAGGTGGGTGAATTTGAGTCAGGTTTGTAGGCCTCCTTGCTCGCACACGCTTTTTTAGTTCTGCCCACAAATGTCCTATAGGATTGAGGTCAGGGCTTTGTGATGGCCACTCCAATACCTTGACTTTGTTGTCCTTAAGCCATTTTGCCACATCTTTGGAAGTATACTTTGGGTCATTGTTCATTTGGAAGACCCATTTGCAACCAAGCTTTAACTTCCTGACTGATGTCTTGAGATGTTGCTTCAATATATCCACATCATTTTCCTGCCTCATGATGACATCTATTTTGTGAAGTGCACCAGTTCCTCCTGCAGCAAAGCACCCCCACAACATGACGCTGCCACCCCCGTGCTTCACGGTTGGGATGGTGTTCTTCGGCTTGCAAGCCTCCCTCTTTTTCCTCCAAACATAACAATGGTCATTATGGCCAAACAGTTCTATTTTTGTTTCATCAGACCAGAGGACATTTCTCCAAAAAGTACGATCTTTGTCCCCATGTGCAGTTGCAAACCGTAGTCTGGCTTTTTTTAATGCCGGTTTTGCTTGCTGAGCGGCCTTTCAGGTTATGTCGATATAGGACTCATTTCACTGTGGATATAGATACTTTTGTACCTGCTTTCTCCAGCATCTTCACAAGGTCCTTTGCTGTTGTTCTGGGATTGATTTGCACTTTTCACACCAAACTACGTTCATCTCTAGGAGACACAATGCGTCTCCTTCCTGAGCTGTATGACGGCTGCATGGTCCCATGGTGTTTATACTTGCGTACTATTGTTTGTACAGATGAACGTGGTACCTTCAGGCATTTGGAAATTGCTCTCAAGGATGAACCAGACTTGTGGAGGTCTACAATTGTCTTTCTGAGGTCTTGGCTGATTTCTCTTGATTTTCCCATGATGTCAAGCAAAGAGGCACTGAGTTTGAAGGTAGGCCTTGAAATACATTCACAGGTACACCTCCAATTGACTCAAATGATGTCTATCAGAAGATTCTAAAGCCATGACTTCGCTTTCTGGAATTTTCCAAGCTGTTGAAAGGCACAGTCAACTTAGTGTATGTAAACTTCTGACCCACTGGAATTGTGATGCAGTGAATTATAAGTGAAATAATCTGTCTGTAAACAATTGTTGGAAAAATGACTTGTCATGCACAAAGTAGATGTCCTAACCGACTTGCCAAAACTATAGTTTGTTAACAATACATTTTTGGAGTGGTTGAAAAAAAGAGTTTTAATGACTCCAACCTCCAAAGTGTATGTAAACTTTTGACTTCAACTGTACGTCCTATATGTTACCCAAAACCTAATTTGGACATGCACTCCTTACCTGGTGGCTGATGGTGGTGTGGACCAACTTTTAGATCTGCTCAAGTGACTCCAGTGGCTAAAATCTACCACTCACTAATATTCATACCCTACTTACTAATCACGTTTAATCATCTCGCTCAGCAATGGTGCTCTGTGACATGTCATGACAATTCCCCCCTGGTTCCATTGCAGGCCTGAGGGAGAGAGACCTATATGCCATACTGAACATGTGCAATGGCCTGACCTCTGGAGGTGAGAAGGCAACATGGCAGGATATGCTGCACTTGGCCAGAAAGCCCATAAAGCGTGTCCCAATGGCAACCTTCTCCCACATGGTGCGGAGTCTACAGAGGTATGAGACTGTGTCAAATGATGGGCAGTTGGAGGTCAGACTTGGGTTGATGAGGCAATCAAACTAATATTGGCTGATGTTCAATTCTCTACCCTTCTCCCAGAAGTGTTCACTACCTCATGGAATGCGCTGTTGTAAGGAATTGAACGTTAAAACAGTCCATCTCTTTGTTGTTCTGCAGCCTGATTGATCCATCCCACTGTTACGGCCCGGATGACCTCCTGGCACTGACCAATCCCGAGGTCAAGCTGGCCTTTAAAAAAGAGCTCCTCCTACCAGGAGAGGCTGACTGGACCAGGGCTCATATCCTGTTGGCAGGTAGCTACTATTATAAAGATCCTACACACAAATTCCCTGCTTACATCTGTATATAATCAAACATGGATACACAAGGATTTGTTTATTTCTCTCTCAGCCCATCTTTGGGTGCTGGCAGATCCTCAGGGAACATGTACATTTCTTCACTGTGAGGCCAGTTCCATCTTGAACCTGCCATTCCACCTGGTCAGTGACACTTCCTCTAGCTTTTAACCTCTCTCCCAGTTGACCTCTGTGTCACTGACCACACCTTAACACTTGGTTGTCTTTGGTCAGATGAGAAGTGGCCAGTGGGAGGCGCTGCATTGCCTGCTCTCTAGTTATAATTTCCTGTTTGCCAACGTGCGCCATGGCCTCCTGCACCACCTCCTGGAGACCTACAGCTTGTTTGGTAAGTCACCTCTCTGGAGAAATGGAAGTACTTCATTTGATGATGGGTGTTAGGTTATCTAGTAACTTTTAGTCTACTCTACTTCCACTTTTATTATTCTCTTCACTGCAGGCAAGAGGTTTGAGTCGGAAGGTATTGGTTCATGGGACACTTTAGGTAAAATAATTGATCCCTTTTTACCGGTTACCTGCATAGAAAAGTCTCTAGAATCTGTTCCTCAGACAGAAAGCCCAGAGTTGAGTCTTCCTCTCCTTTTTCCTCTGAAGACCAGAGCGGTCTGACAGATTGTGTCGGGTTCCTGAAGCGCCATGCTCCCATCCTGTCCTCATGGCCAGCCCTGTTTCTGCAGCAAGCTCTCAACGAGCCCAACCACACTGACGCCCATGTATGGGCACAAGGCATGATGGGGAAAGGGGTGCATGTGATGAGGTGGCTGAACAATGAACAACATACCCAGACGGAAACCAGGTAGCTAATCTGATTTTTACAGTTAGACCATATTGACCTCTGTGTTCCCTACCTCAGTGAGTTAGTTATATTGTTATCTTAGTGATGCTGGTGTCCTCTGTTACCACAGTAAGCTGGTCTGCACCTTCTCCTCTGAGCCCACCTGTGTGGTTGTGAGTCCAGGGGGTGGGGTCATGGCAGTAGGGACTGGACAGGGCACCCTCCACCTCGTCCACACCGAGACTGGACAGGTAAACTCCTGCTCTCTTTTCATAACAACAATATGCCACTGACCTATCAGACTAGGAAAGGACTTACTACTGACTATATGCCACCATCAGCACTAAAATATGACAGTAATATCTTTCAAATGCTCCATCTTTGAATCTAAGTCCATTTTACCTTGACCGTTAACAGGAAGTGAGGTCACTGGTGAGCAGCTGTGACGGAATCTCAGGATGTGTCTTCCTGAGGAAGGGGCTTATGGGAACTACTTCATTTGATGGACAGATTGAATTGTGGGATGTTGAGAATGGCTGCAGGTGAGACAATGCTTGGAATAAAAAAAAAGTTCCCAAGGCCAATATGGGATTACGAAATTCCGAATCTTGCAGACATACAAAATGGTCAACTGTCTTGTCTTTCTAGAACTGCCCTCATCAATGGCCACTCAAACAGAATAACAGGAAGTGACGTCAGTGCAGACAGGAAGCACCTTGCAACTGTGTCTCTGGACTTAAGCCTTAAAGTGAGTCTCACATCAAGACTATGCCAGTCGCTCTGATTACTACTTCAGCCATTCATTTGAACGTTGATGTTATCAATGTTATTCTCCACAGGTGTGGTCATCTCCAAAGGGCAGTCTGGTCACAGCCCTCTCCAGCACTAGCCCTCTGAACTGTGTGACCTTTGACCCCGAAGGTCATCTTGTGGCAGCTGGGGGTTGGGATGGGGCTGTGCGTCTCTGGAACTGGCTGAAGGGTGAAGTTACGGTGAGTCGAATGAAGGACCATATTGCAGCGAGAGATGTCACACTGTTAAATGTTTTATTCGCTCGTTGTTTTAAAACAACCTTTCTTTCATCCTTCCTCCCTTCCAGACTCTCTCTGGTCATCAGACGTCAGTACGCAGTCTGTCTTTCTCTCCCTCCTCTTCTCTGCTATGCTCTGGCTGTCTGTCTGGAGAGGTGAGGATGTGGTCAGTTCCAGCTTCTACCTGTGTGGGGCGCTACCAGGCTCACAGCGGATCTACAGAAGTGCTCACCTTCCTGCTGGGAGGGACAGTACTTCTGAGTGCTGGATCTGACCGCACGGTGAGAAGGATGGTTTACCTACACACACACAGGGAAGATCTCAATTGCATACTCCTTGCATCCTCTCCTTGTCAAAACCCAGGAGAAGTTTCAAAACTCATTTCTCATCCAATGGGTTTTGAGGAGATGAGGAGAGCGGATGCGAGGAGTAAGCAATTGAGATCTTACCATATGCACACACACACTTTGAGAGGTTCCTTATTTGCCTGTCCCCCCTTCCTCCACAGGTCCAGTTATGGTCAGGTGGTCTGGGTCGCTCTGTGAATGTATTTGGAGAATCCAAGGTATGCTGTTCCACTCATGTTTCAGAAGTTCCTCAATTTCCATTTCTGTCACTTGGAATCTCAAAAATCACTTTGTTTGCCTTGACAGGAGTCTGTTATTCAGAAGGGAAAGAAGATGTCAACCACGGAGCCCGCTGCTCTATGTGTGGCTGTCGCTGGTGGTTATGCTGCAGTGGGTTACCATGGTGATGGGTTGAAGCTCTTCAGTCTTGAATCAGGTATATGGTTTTAGGTTTGCCAACAAACACAACTCTGCAAGCCAAGGAAATGAATAAATTGAATGAATCACTTAACACACCCCAACCCTATTGTGCAGGTGAGAGGACATGGGCTAGCAAGGACCTGCGGGTGTCTATCCTCTGCCTGATGTGGCTGGCTGCAGACGAACCTGAGCTGCTGGTGTCTGGGGGCGGGGACCAGCGGCTGAGGGTGTGGAGACAGGAGGAGGAGGAGAAGGCAGGCATGGTGCTGCTGGGATGTTTTGGGGTGCAACAAGGCCCCATCCTGGCCCTGGCACAAAACTCCTCTTATCTGGCCTCTGCCTCAGGTCAGACCAATAACTTAAACACTCAGTTGAACAATAGTAAATTCATTTTGTACTAATCACTAATTCATCTAATCATTTTATTAACAATTTGCTAACTTTCTCCATCGCTTTCCTCAGATGACTGCTCCATTGCTCTGTGGGCAGTGAAGGACTTGACCTCTGACCCCTGGGTTGACCCCAGTGTGATCTCTGTCCTGAGAGGTCACAGTGGAGGGGTCACCTGCCTGGCCTTCAGTCTAACTGGGGAGGAGTTGCTGTCTGGTGGAAAAGATCAGGTATAGGTTTAAAGAGTGTTCATATGAGTTTCGGTTGGTGTGTAATCTCAGTTAACCCAGAACTAAAGTGGTCAGATGCTCGATTTAAGTTCTGAGTCCATACGTGTTAAAGGAAGAGGGAGAATGAGGATCGGAACTAAGAGCTCCACCCGCTCTCTTTGCAAGTTACGGGCAAGTCTATGGGCCAAATGTCCCCTTCAGAAATGTGAAAGTTGAGAACACCTGTGAAATCGTGTTTTGTCCAAATAACCTGTAGCGGTATTTATTAGAGAGGGGTAAAGAAAGATTTTGTTTGGGCAAAATAGTAGAATAGAGAGAGTACCACTACCAGACCCACACACATCAGCAGAAGAGATTGCCTAGAGTGTAGCCTGTTTACCAGATAGCCAGTGGAGAAAAAAGAGAATACACACCCTATAAAACCCACATCACAGCACAGGGGTAACCCCACCAAGAATACCTCGTACAATAATAATAATAATGGCAGAGCAATTTATTAATTAACAGCAACTTCATACAAGAAAGAACCCAGTCATCAACAGAGGATTTGCAATAATCTGTATTATCTTCCAGTGGATGAGTGCAGAGGGTATGAATGTGGGGGGTGTTCATAGACACAACAAAGGCCTTAAAAATGTCCACAATCTTCTCAGTCACATGTCATTAGTACACACTACCTCAATACAGTTCAACTAACAATACCCAACTTGCAAGCAACCTCCCTTTTAACTAAAATGTCCACCCAAATACTTCTGGCAGGGCAATAATAGTCCAGCTCTAATGAACTTCACTGGGAAGTGCATTTGAAAAATAGAGAGTCTGTTGCAGGGTAAAGAACTGGAATGATAGATGAAAGAGAACAAGAGAGATCTTAGCTGTGGTCTTCAGGCGTGCCGGTGTACTGTCTGACTGTCCGTTGGTTTGTATGTTTAAGCTTCGCAACAATGTTGCTACTAATCCATGCGATCCATAACCGGCGTGGTCCCAAACGAAAACAACCACGACGTAGCTCGATCACACCGATGATTGAGTTAAATACTTTATCAACTACAAACGCTGAAAACAAACAACACTTCTGCAGCATAGCACACACAATCAAACTGTCGAGCCACCCAAGAGGTCCTCCTCAAAGAGCTGAACGAGCCATCTTTATCTCCTCCTTCCTTACTGCTCATGCGCTCTTAAAGTGGCAGCGCACGGTGAAGGCTCCGTGCAGGATTTCGCCACAAACCATTGACAAAAAACCCAAGCACTGAAACTAATGCTGCTCGTTATCTCATGCATCCCATTGTGTCATAACAGATCTACGGTACCAGTTGTTTACATAGTCAGTCCACGAGAGATTAGTTGGTGTGTTGCAATTTTACTTTTATTGTGAATAGTGGGAATGTTGTTGATGGAAACAACCAAGAATATTAAGAGCTGTCTGTTACTTGTGACAGTTGTAGTGATAATGTGACTTTATTTTCAGGTTCTAATGGTGTGGAACGCCAGTTCCTCTCCTCCTACTCTCATTCAGTCTCTACCACACTGCCATGGAGACTGGATAACTGGCTGTGTCTGGGGCCCAAACTGTGTGGTGAGTGTCTGTATAGTGTTTTTTTCTTCTATGACTTTGTCCTTTTGTTGCCTGTTTTTTTCTGATGATAATTCCCATTTCAACTAGAAAGAGACTTCTGAATTAAACCCAAGTAACTTACTGTCTGTTTGTCTCTCAGGTGAGCTGTTCCAGTGACTGCAAGATCCGTATGTGGGACCTACAGAAAGGTCGCAGTGTGAGAGAGATCCTGGCGAGATCCTCCCTCAGTGCAGTCTGCTGCCTGGTGAGTCTAACAATAGGGGGCAGTGTGGACCTCTCTAAAATGGTACTGGATGGATGGCTTTAAACTGTAGTGTTAATGGAGAAGGTGTTGAGGGGGGAAAAAGTCTGTCATCACGGCAAAATTGTGGTGTCTATATGTAATGAGGCACTGTAAGTTGTGATGGTGTTTCTATTTTGTCTTGATGATGTTTGTGTTGTATTGGGGGGTCTGCAGGGAGAATTTGTGATAGCAGGCTGTGCCGAGGGGGAGCTGCACGTGTGGAAATGGGATTCAGGGATGGAAATCAGCAGGATTTCAGCTCACAGGTCACGCATACACCACTGCTCTGTGATACCTGACCCAGGTACTGCATATTTACTAAATACTTAAACATATTAATATTATTCCCCTTTTAAAAAAATACTATGATACACATACCATTGTGGTCATTTATTGTTCCTAAATGTTTTATATTCAGACAAGACCAAGGAGACTAAGCAGGAGGACATGGTGGTTGCTACGGCGTCTGATGATGGCACAGTGAAGCTGTGGCACCCCTTCCAGGTGGGATTAATGCGATTTGCTTGTAATTTCTAGGATTTAGGTTGATTTGAATAAGATACATGTATCAATATGCAGTGGTGCTTGGTCTGATTGTCTCTTTGCCTCCTAATTCTAGGTACAGCATCACAGCACCTTGCAAGGCCACAGCGGAGGGATACATGGAGCAGTCTCAAAGCAGGAAGGAGTCCCGGCATTCCTCACTGTGTCTCAAGATCGGTCGTTGAGGTCTTGGAGCGTTGCTGCAGCAATGGGTAACACATTTATCAACCTGAATTGTCAACCTAAACCAATCCTCCAATTTCTATACTTGTTTTATTGATTAATTTCCCCTCTTTATTTTTTCCTCCAGAGAGTCCTCTCAACCGGAGGGGCACTGTTACCGCTCTGTCCTTCTGCCAGAGTGGGGATTTGCTACTGTCTGGCTATGAGTCTGGCAGAGTGGAGCTATGGAAACACAATTCTGCAGTTGGCCACAAAAAGGTATCTCCATACAGTGCCAACCATTCAGCACCTTGTAGTGTTATTGTGATTCTCTCAATGACTAATAGAGAAAAGTTGGTTTATCTTTGATTTGCTTGTGTCGCTCAGGTGTCTGACAGTAGTGTAACAGCGATATGCTCCATGCCTGATGACCAGTTTGCTGTGGGATGCAGGCAACGCTCTGTGTCAGTGTGGAAGGTGGAGTGGAATCCTCAGCACAACGCTGCAAGGTCAGCTCTTGGCCATTATATGTCAAGTTTTCACACTATGGCGACGGTTGCTATTGGCCCAATTTGGCATTTATAAGAGATTGATTCAGGCAATATCTGCTGGTTGCAAATTTGTAAAACTTTCAGTAGTACATGGATTAAAGTTTAGTCAACATTTGTTCTTGTTCTCCTGCATTGCATGCCGGCAAAGACTGTCATCCTTTTGTCCCTAGTCTGTTGAAGGTGTCCACATACTCAGTGCCTACCCCAGTGATGCACCTGTACTACTGCTCCATCCTGCTGGGAACCTGTGAGGATGGAAATATCATCAATGTCCTCGCTGACGCTGATAGAGAGATTGACAAGTAAAGCGCTCGCTCACTCACTCACTTATGGTATACACATTATTAGATGAAAAATACTGACTTGAAATGTACATAACTTGCCTAAATTGCAGTTGGAAGGATAACACACACATTCTTGGGATGGTGGCCAATGATGAAAAAAGCACTTGGCTGGTGGGCGAAAAGAAAGGACAGATTGTGCTTGGCTTCATGGTAAGTTTACCACCATCACCGACATAATCATCATCAATGACAACACTGCTGCTGTTTTAGATTGTTTTAATAAGAGTTCTATTGGTAGATTATAATATGGTCCTATCTGCCTTCCCTAGTATGCCATGGGCCCAAAGACTGACCTGCAGTCATCATGTGGTAAAATTGAGCTAGAAATGGAGGAGACTTGTGGTGAAAAAGGTGGCTGGATAACTGCTGTGACTGTGGAGAGAGGTAGCTGCACTGCAGTACAATGACACTCACATACTCATATTAATTTTGATACTACTTGTGAATCATCTGTAATTAATAATTTATTATCTGCACTGTAATTTGTGTCCTGTCTCCAGAGTTGGTGGTGTGTGGAGATTCCAAGGGGAATATGTGGTTCAACCAGCCACCAAACACGAACTCCTGGAGCAGCAGGAAACCTGTAAGATCTCTCCCCTTTTCTCTGATGGTGACTGTCTTGAAGAGGAAACTGTTGTCTTATTTTTCTATGATAATTTTGATGGATTTTCCCTAGGCACACAGTGACAGGATCAGTGTTCTGAGACTCACCAACAGCACTATCATCTCGGCGTCCCATGACAGAACGGTCAAAATGTGGGACAGAAACACCAAGAAACAGGTGCATGTCATTCTAACTCTTTCACGCACTCAAATCATTTCACAAAGAACAGATGAATAGTCACAGTAATGCTGTGTGTGTGTGTGCGCGCGCTTACACTATCTCTCTGTGTTTCTGCACAGGTGGGTGTGTTTGTGTGTGCGGGTCCTGTTCTGGTCTTGGAGGTGAACCCACACTGCTCCAGTGAACTGGTGTGTGGCGATGCACTGGGCCAGCTCTACTTCCTCTCCTGGAGAGAATAACCACCCAGTGTACACACATACATTGTATACACGCACAGAGTCATAATTAACTTACTCTCACACAGATATACACTATATATGCAAAAGTATGTGGACACCCCTTCAAATTAGTGGATTCGGCTATTTCAGCCACACATTTTACATTGACATTTTTGTAATTTAGCAGATGCACTTATCCAGAGTGACTAAAGGTTAGTGCATTCATCTTAAGATAGCTAGGTGGGACAACCACATATCACAGGCATAGAAAGTAAAAATGTTCCTCTAATGAGCTGTCAGAGCTAGGGGGGCCATGCAATCTCCATAGACAAACATTGGCAATAGAATGGCCTTACTGAAGAGCTCAGTGACTTTCAACGTGGCACCATCATAGGATGCCACCTTTTCAACAAGTCAGTTCGTCAAATTTCTGCCCTGCAGAACGGGACCGCCGAAGCGTGTAAAACATTGTCTGTCCTCGGTTGCAACACTCACTACCGAGTTCCAAACTGCTTCAGGACATAACGTCAGCACAAGAACTGTTCATCGGGAGCTTCTTGAAATGGGTTTCCATGGCCGAGCAGCCACAGACAAGCCTAAGATCACCATGCACAATGCCAAGCGTCGGCTGGAGTGGTGTAAAGCTTGCCGCCATAGGACTCTAGAGCATTCTCTGGAGTGATGAATCATGCTTCACCATCTGGCAGTCCGACAGAGGAATCTGGGTTTGGCGGATGCCAGGAGAACGCTACCTGCCCCAATGCATAGTGCCAACTGTAAAGTTTGGTGGAGGAGGAATAATGGTCTGGGGATGTTTTTCATGGTTCGGGCTAGGCCCTTTAGTTCCAATTTAGGGAAATTTTACCGCTACAGCATAGAATTACATTTTAGATCATTTTGTGCTTCCAACTTTGTGGCAACAGTTTGGGGCAGGCCCTTTCCTGTTTCAGCATGACAATGCACCCATAGAGAAATGGTTTGTTGAGATCGGTGTGAAGAATTTGACTGGCCTGCACAGAGCCCTGACCTCAACCCCATTGAACACCTTTGGGATGAATTGGAACGCTGACTGCAAGCCAGGCCTTATCGCCCAACATCAGTGCTCGACCTCAATAATGCTCTTGTGGCTGAATGGAAGCAAGTCCCCGCAGCAATGTTCCAACATCTAGTGGATAGCCTTCCCAGAAGCGTGGAAGCTATTATAACAGCAAAGGGGAGACCAACTTCATATTAATGCCCATGATTTTGGAATGAGATGTTTGACAAGCAAGTGTCCACATACTTTTGGTCATGTAGTCTATCAGGACTACTGTACTTTAATGAATATTCTCTCAAGCAGCCAAATCAACACTACCTGCTATCTTCTACACACCATGTAATATGCATACTAATACCTCTACTTATATGTACATGCCTTTAAAACCTAAGAGAAGGACCTCTGAATGTTAATCAGCTATAATGCATGTAGTATGCAATAGTTACCTGAAATAGTGTGGGTGTGTGTGATCTATCTATCTCTCACTCTCTCACACAGTACCAGTCAAAAGTTTGAACACAGCTACTCATTCAAGGGTTTTTCTTTACTTTGACTATTTTTTACATTAAAGAAATCAAAACTATGAAATGACACATGGAATCACGTAGTAACCAAAAAAGTGTTATAAAATGTATTTTGATTTGTTTATTTTAGATTCTTCAAAGTAGCCACCCTTTGCCTTGATGACAGCTTTGCACACTCTTAGTGTTCTCTCAACCAGCTTCACCTGGAATGCTTTTCCAACAGTCTTGAAGGGGTTCCCACATATGCTGAGCACTTGTTGGCTGCTTTTCCTTCACTCTGCGGTCCAACTCACCCCAAACCATCTCTGTAGGGTTGAGGTCGGGTAATTGTGGAGGCCAGGTCATCTGATGCAGTACGACATCACTCTCCTTCTTGGTCAAATAGCCCTTACACAGCCTGGAGGTGTGTTGGGTCATTGTCCTGTTGAAAAACAAATGTTAGTCCCACTAAGTAAAAACCATATGGGAAGGCGTATCACTGAATGCTGTGGTAGCCATGCTGGTTAAGTGTGCCTTGAATTCTAGACATTGTCACCAGCAAAGCACCATCACACCTCCTCCATGCTTCACGGTGGGAATCACACATGCGGAGATCATCCATTCACCTACTCTGTGTCTCACAAAGACACGGTGGTTGGAACCAAAAATCTAATTTGGACTCATCAGACCACAGGATAGCTTTCCACCAGTCTAATGTTCATTGCTCGTGTTTCTTGGCCCAAGCAACTCTTCTTATTAGTGTCTTTTTAGTAGTGATTTGCAGCAATTCGACCATGAAGGACTGATTCACGCAGTCTCCTCTGAACAGTTGATGTTGAGATCTGTCTGTTACTTGAACTCTGAAGCATTTATTTGGGCTGCAACTTCTGAGGCTGTTAACTTAATGAAGCTATCCTCTGCAGCAGAGGTAACTCTGGGTCTTCCTTTCCTGTAGCGGTCCTCGTGAGAGCCAGTTTCATCATAGCGCTAGATGGTTTCTGTGACTGCACTTGAAGAAATGTTCAAAGTTCTTGAAATGTTCCGCTTTGACTGACCTTGATGTCTTAAAGTAATGATGGACTGTCGTTTTCTCTTTGCTTATTTGAGCTGTTCTTGCCATGATATGGACTTAGCTCTGTTTGGTAAAAGACCATCTTCTCTATACCACCACTACCTTGTCACAACACAACTGATTAGCTCAAACACATTAAGAAGGGAAGAAATTCCACAAATTGTCACGTTCTGACCTTAGTTCCTTTGTTTTGTCTTTTTGTTTTAGTATGGTGAGTTGGGTGGGTTGTCTATGTTAGTTTTTCTATGATTTTCTATTTCTGTGTTTGGCCTGATATGGTTCTCAATCAGAGGCAGCTGTCAATCGTTGTCCCTGATTGGGAACCATATTTAGGTAGCCTGTTTTCTGTTGGGTTTTGTGGGTGGTTATTTTCAGTCTTTGTGTGTCTGCACCAGACAGAACTGTTTTCGGTTGTTTCTTTGTTGTTTTGTTATTCAGTGTTCAGTTTTGATTCTTATTAAATATCATGAACACTTACCACGCTGCACCTTGGTCCTCACCTTCTTCCACCGACGACAGCCGTTACACAAATGAACTTTTAACAAGGCTCACCTGTTAATTGAAATGCATTCCAGGGGACTACCTCATGAAGCTGGTTGAGAGAATGCCAAGAGTGTGCAAAGGGTGGCTAATTTGTAGAATCTCTAATATAAAATAGATTTATTTGTTTTACACTTTTGTTTACTACATGATTCCATGTGTTATTTCATAGTTTTGATGTCTTCACTATTATTCTACAATGTAGAAAATAGTACAAATAAAAACTCTGGAATGAGTAGGTGTCCAAACTTTTGACTAGTACTGTAAATGAAGTTTACAAAAAGTTGATTGTCTTTGTTCCCCAGCTGTGTCAAACAAGTTATATTCCTTTTCTTTTAATAAATACCATACCACATTTTCAGAATGGTTTCATTTGCTTGCGTGGCTGACAATGGAGATAAGTTAAAACATTTCCTGACACTTGTGTTCAATGGTTCATAAAGACAGCAACATACCACCCTGCATCCTACTGCTGGCTTGCTTCTGAAGCTAAGCAGGGTTGGTCCTGGATGGTAAACTAGATGCTGCTGGAAGTGGTGTTGGAGGGCCAGTAGGAGGCACCCCCTCTGGTCTAAAACAATATCCCAATGCCCTAGGGCAGTGATTGGGGATATTGCCCTCTGTAGGGTGCCATCTTTCGGATGGGACGTTAAACAGGTGTCCTAACTCTCTGTGGTCACTAAAGATCCCATGGCACTTATCGTAGGGGTGTTAACCCCGGTGTCCTGGCTAAATTCCCAATCTGGCCATCATACCTTCACCTAATCATCCCCATCTTACAATTGGCTCGCTCATTCCCTCTCCCCTGTAACTATTCCCCAGGTCGTTGCTGGAAATTAGAATTTGTTTTCAGTCAACTAACTGGGATAAATAAACATCAGACTCATAAGGAACCATTTACTTTTTAATAAGAATGGTTGAAAGTGTTTTTGTATTTAACCCAGTGCGTTGAGCATTTAAAGATGCCTTTTATGCATTTATAACCATATGAGCTACGGCACTCTCCCCTGCATGTAGTTATGTACAGTGCGTTCGTAAAGTTTTCAGACCCCTTGACTTTTTCCACATTTTGTTACGTTACAGCCTTATTCAAAAATTGAGTAAAAATAATTGATCCATCTACACACAATACCCCATAATGACAAAGCAAAACGTTTTTTCTTGCAAATGTATTAAAAATACCAATAGAAATAACTTATTTACATAAGTATTCAGACCCTTTGCTATAAGACTTGAAATTGAGCTCAGGTGCATTCTGTTTCCATTGATCATCCTTGAGATGTTTCTACAACTTGATTGGAGTCCACCTGTGGTAAATTCAATTGCGGCCCACTTTTTGGAGGCAGGCCACTCGATTTCATCTTTGCGTTATATTGGCATCGAACATGTCACCCTCCCTAGGAGAGGGGGTGACCTTGATAATTTATTGTTAAGACGAGAGGCTGCTTGGATATTTAACTTAAAGACCCTTGCTCCCTTCGGTCTTAACGTGGACTTTGATCTGAAGCCATTCTTGTGATTGTTGTGACTTTGCCATTGTGGTTGTTTGTAGGCTTGTGTGGTCTTTAGTGTGTCTATGATCGTATGCTATCCATTTGTATTAATTGTATGTTGCTCATTCTATGCCGTTTTAATATGAGTAATTAACCAATGATATTAGGCCACTGTTGGCCATGATTACAGACACCTGTGTGTCTTGACACTAAATATAAACGAGTCATCTCGCAGTGTCTGTGATTGTACCCTGATGAAGACAGCTTGCCTGTCGAAACGTTGGTAATTAAATATTTTTGCATCTGAGCTCCTAGAGTGTGCGGCTCTCCTTTATTTTCTAGTTTTCTACTCCGCTAGCCAGCACCTCGCCTACATAGGTGTGCGTTTCTTTTTTCTTCTAAATTCAATTGATTGGCCATGATTTGGAATAGCACACACTTGTCTATATTCGGTCCCACAGTTGACAGTGCATGTCAGAGCAAACACCAAGCCATCAGGTTGAAGGAATTGTCCGTAGAGCTCCGAGACATGATTGTTGTCGAGGCAAAGATCTGGGGAAGAGTACCAAAACATTTCTGCAGCATTGAAGGTCCCCAAGAACAAAGTGGCCTCCATCATTCTTAAATGGAAGAAGTTGGAAACACCAAGACTCTTTGAGCTGGCCGCCAGGACAAACTGAGCAATCAGGAGGGAAGGGCCTTGGTTAGGGAGGTGACCAAGAACCTGATGGTCACTCTGACAGAGCTCCTCTGTGGAGATGGGAGAACCTTCCAGAAAGACAACCATCTCTGCAGCACTCCACCAATCAGGCCTTAATAGTAGAGTGGCCAGACAGAAGCCACTCCTTAGTAAAAGGCACATGACAGCCATCTTAGAGTTTGCCAAAAGGCACCTAAAGGACTCAGACCATGAGAAACAAGATTCTCTAGTCACGATCAAGCTCTTTGGCCTGAAGGCCAAACGTCATGTCTGGAGGAAACCTGGCACCATCCCTACGGTGAAACTTGGTGGTGGCAGCATCATGCTGTGGGGATGTTTTTCAGCGACATGGACTGGGAGACTAGTCAAGATCGAGGGAAAGATGAACTGAGTAAAGTACAGTGAGATCCTTGATGAAAACCTGCTCCAGAGCGCTCAGGACCTCAGACTGGGGTGAAGGTTCCCCTTCCAACAGGACAACAACCCTAACCACACAGCCAAGACAACGCAGAAGTGGCTTTGGGACAAGTCTCTAAATGTCCTAGAGTGGCCCAGCCAGAACCCAGACTTGAACCTGATCGAACATCTCTGGAGAGACCTGAAAATAGCTGTGTAGCGACCCTCCACATTCAAGCTGACAGAGCTTGAGAGGATCTGCAGAGAAGAATGGGAGAAACTCCCCAAATACAGGTGTGCCAAGCTTGTAGCGTTATACTCAAGGCTGTAATCGCTGCCAGAGGTGCTTCAACAAAGTACTGAGTAAAGGGTCTGAATATTTATGTAAATGTGATATTTCAGTTTTTTATTTTCAATAAACCAGCAAAAAAATCTAAACCTGTTTTTGGTTTATAATTATGGGGTATTGTGTGTAGATTTGATGAGGGGGGAAAAAACTATTTAATCAATTTTGGAAAAGGCTGTGACGTAACAAAATGTGGAAAAAAGTAAAGGGGTCTGAATACTTTCCGAATGCACTGTATATATTTACTAAAAACAGAAGACATTCTACCATCTTGAATTCTTTAATGTCTTCTATTTTTGGTTAATATTAGTCTGCATGTAGAGCAGCCAAGAAAATGATTTTTAAAGGAATTATAATGCTATCTTGCAGCCGGTTGGGCCAGAATACATCCTGGTATTTTCCTTGCCAGTGCTATACCAAAGATATAACTACATTTATAACTAACTGATATTTGTGTGTCTAACTTTCTCACTCATTATGATTCACGCTTCATTGAGGATTATCCATAATCACGATAGCATCTAGATTAATGTAGAAATGTTTAGAAACATATTCTATTCCTATTTACAATAAAAGTGACCCCAATACATTATTTACCATACATTTATATTGGGAACAAAGTAATCTGAAACACAACCAAAACAAACAGCTAATGAATGCAACAGGTTTGTCGAGTCACAAGCTTTATGTAGTAATTGCGTGCTAGAAACATGGGACCAAATACTAAACTTTTGACTACTTTCATACACGTGAATTTGTCCCAATACTTTTGGTCCCCTAAAATGGGGAACTATATACAAAAAGTGCTGTTATTTATAAACTGTTCACCCGATATGGATGAAAATACCCTCAAATGAAAGTTGAGTCTGCACTTTAACCCCATAGTACTTGTGTCATTTCAAATCCAAAGTGTACTTTTGAAACTCACTGTATAATTATCTTTGCCAAAGATGAATAGTGTAAACTTTTATATATGCTGATACCCTACAGTCAAATGTCAGCACCAGTAGAATAGAGTACCACAGTATGAGTTATAATACCCATAAAACCTAGCGGTCAAACAGGAAAATGGTTCCAATCGTTTTTCCACCATTCCCTTTTCCCATAGAAAAAATTATGTAGGCTTACCCTGGTGTGATGTTTTGATAACAGTGTAAATCTCTAAGACAAGGTGACCTATCAAAATATTTGTCTGTATTTACCCCCCCCCCCCCCCCCCCCTTAAAAAAAATATGAAATGCTAATGTAGCTATCATAAATAACTACGAATGCCATGACGATGTGGACGAGACTGCCGAATCGAGGCAAAGGTAAGAATCTCTTGATTAACTAAAGTTAGCTAAATTTAGTAATGAATAAATTGGCTACATTTCTTTCAATTGACAATTCTATGAACTATACTGTGCAAGTTTTAAATTGACACAATACCTGTTAGCAAAGGTGTCAGCTAGAGATTTGTAGTCTTGCATGATGTCTACTTTGATGCTTATTAGCATTTTTGAATCAGAGTAAATCGAGCTGAATATTTGATAAAAGTCAATGTATTTGGTTCTCAAAATGTCACGCCAGGGTAAGCCTACACCAAACAGTGCCCTTATTTTAATTAGGTAAGAGGATATCATGTTACCATTGGTGTATTAAAATGAGAGTTAGGTCGATGTCACCCTATTCCTTTAATAATCCCAATAGTGTAAAACTGCAGGTCACAATTCGGGGTGTTCCTGCATGTGGGCATTCCTGGATCTGTTTACCGGTTGTCTCCGCCTCCCGCTCGGGTGACACCGTGTACTAGCTATTTTGAAAGTTAGCGACATCATGTACTAACTAGCCCCCGCATTCCGTGTACCGGAGTCATTGACAAGCTAGCTAAACTAGCACACAGTGTACTTCGCTCCCGCCTCCCCTCGCCGTCGTTAACAGAACTCGGGCAAAACAGAATTCTTTAAAACGGCGACTTTTTTGGTCAATATATATGGCTATCCTACATGCAGACTAGAATAGACCCTGGTATTTGTTGTGCCAGTGCTAATTCTAACAATTTTGAAGGTTTGTTGCAATCTCATATTTACGGTAATAAATACTTAGGTCACGAGTTGTTGAACGGAAGTGCAATTGCGCACGCATCACGCGTTGTTTTAATTTATCGACATCTACGGCTTGTTTATTGAACATTAGCTTGGAAATTGTAGACTTTACTTCACACAGATAATACAAATCTGTAATTTGGGCTGGACAAGATGGCCAGCTGCAATTTTCAGGCGCAGTTTATATCCATTATGGAGATATTAGCTAAAGCAGCGGTAACCGAAATAAACAATCGTGTTGATGATAGCTGTGCTGTTATACGTTTGGAAATGACCCAAAGCCAGCGAGATATTGATGTACTGAAAAGGAAGTGTCAAATGATGGAGAGCGAGCTGAAGAAGACACGAGGAGTCAGTAGAAAAGGTAGTTGATGTGTTATTCATGTTAAATTGATTGCAAATGCAAAACGTAAATGTGTGAATAGCCCTAATATTTGACTGAATACAATTACTAGTATTTTCCCGTGTTTTATCCCATGGCATCAGAGAGATCTTCATATCCAGTCAAGATAGTTTTGAACAAGCAGAGGAGTAGTTCACAGTGGAGAGGTGGAGAGATGGCTGTTGAAGGGGACTCTCAACCCAAGGTGTGATACATCACATTTTAAAATGACAGTTCTGATATTGGAATATCAGGACAATTTACTGCTTTTGTGTGATTCATGAGTATGAAAAGCATTAGACATGGGGTTTCCAGAGTAATAACCTCGAGTCCCTGTTACAGCCTACAGATGTGGAGCAGAGAGAGGCGACAGAGTCCATACTGATCAAAGATGAGACGGCAGAGGATGTGTGGAAGACTGACCCTCAGGAAGAGCTCAGGATCACTGGAGAGGGTGGGTGTGACCATAAGGGGTACTGCTCTGTCTGTCTATTGAAGACTGTGGTGTTTTATGTTCTGGCATATGTAGCACACGTACACACAGTCAGTTCTAAAGCAGTCATATTTTGCAACTGTTAAGGGTCTTTTATAATGTTTAATTTATGTTTATCTCCAAATCTTTAGAGTCTGGTTCCAAGCCTGGGAAACCACCATCCTTTGAGCAACGGCACTGTGATGAGGACTTCATCACACAACCCAATATATCTCCCAGAGACGCAGTGGAACATTACCCCAATTCTGCTCGTCCAGAGGAACCAGGCACACCCTGGCTTGCGTCTACAGAGGTGTTCAGCACAGAGCAGCACCGGCCAGACGAGGACTCACTAGACCTAGTGAAGAATGAGAAAGAGGAGGAGCTGAATCAGACCACGGCCCTGGCAGGACCTGACCAGTTTGTTATGGATGAGAATGATGGGCAGCTATGGGCCTCTGTGGGTCCAGGTAGAGACACTGACCCTGATGGCCATCCAGATTTCTCCTTTCATTCCACAGAAGAGTACTCTCAGAATATCTCAATGGTCCCATCTCATAGTGGGCTGTCATCTGTTCCTACTATGACAGATGATGTAGGGCCATCGCTTCACTCTTCTATATGGAAACCACATGCTAACCTGTTCAGTGCTGCAAAACACATGAAAAGACATGTCAGGACATTGGCTGATGAGACTCGACAACAGATGTCAGAGGGACAGAGTAGTGAGATGCTGAATTCAAATAATGAAGGAAATAGTTTAGCTCTACAGCCAAGGCAGCATCAATACAGGGCTTCAGAAGCAACAGTGAGATTGAGTGAGTGCATGACAGGGTCAAACATGGCCACCACTTCCACCTTCTCTGGATACAGCCTGAGTCGCAGTAGTTTTAACATGGTGAAGAGAATGAGAACTCAGTGGAGATCAGGCGGAACCACCGAGAGGCGTTTCAGCTGCACCTTCTGTGGGAAGAGCTTCCCGCGTTTCTGGCAGCTAAAAGAACACCTCCGAAGTCACACCGGAGAGAAACCGTACACCTGTGAACAGTGTGGCAGGAGTTTCACCAAGCAATGCAACCTGATCAGACATGCTGTGGTCCACAGCGGGGAGAAGCCCTACAAGTGCACACAGTGTGGGAAATGCTTCCCCCAGCGCTCCGGTATGAAGTCACATCAGAGAACTCACATAGGAGAAAGTCCAGTATCTCAATACGTGGTACCCGCATACCCAGGGGATCCACACACAAGTTTAATGTTGTCTCAGACCAGATGGAACAAATAGTTAATAATTGCATAGTTCTTTCTGTAACACTTTATGGGTAAATATGGTACAGAAGGTAAAATGGTGTTCATGTTTGACTGTTAATGGCTCCTCACTTATAAAATAATTATCTATTTATTTAAAAACAAACAATATATTCTAATTTACAGTGAAAATGACTCAAATGACACACTACATTATTTACTTTTAATTTCTATTGGGCACAACATAATGAGTATAGAAAAGTTGGGCATACGCACATCCTTAAATGTGCTGGGCTAAGAAAGAATACATGTACAGATGAGGAAGGCCCTTCACACTGTTTATGCTCCCAATTCACTACTTTATTGACACATTTTTGATCCAAACACAAAAAAATGCTAGTGTTTCCAACAAGTTTGTAGTCACATGCATGTTGTAGTCATTGCGTGCTAGGACTATGGGACCAAATACTAAACTTTTGACAATGTAATACTGTTAAGTAAATTTGTCCAAATAGTTATGAAACTTTCATGGAGGGGGGGCTAGATCAAGGTCATACATTTCTAAACAGTAAAGAAGTTATGTATGAAAATACCCTCAAATAAAAGGTCACCTCATAAAACATTTGATGCAAAATGCTGGAGTATAGAGCCAAATGAAAAGTGTTCGCTTCATTTTCTAAATAAATACATAGGGGACTGTATATGAAGAGTTTTATTCCAAAACACTATCCATTTTCAGAAATGTTAGTAAATTGGTGGTCACACCAGATACTGACGGTTTTCCTGATCTACACCCCAACTTTTTTTTGTTTTTAAAGAATCTGACCAACAGATGCATATCTGCATTCCCAGTCATGATGAAATCCATAGATTAATAAAAAAAATTGGTCAATTGATTGATTTCCTTATATAAACTCTAACTCAGTAAAATCTTTGAAATTGTTACATGTTGCATTTGAAAGTTTTATGGTACGTATTGCTTTTTTGTTTTTACACTTACAGATCATTTCAAAACGTTTACATTTTTCCATAACAATGTGAAGAGGGGTTTTTTCTCTGCCTGTTTCATTTTATGGATAAAGAATCTGCCATGAAAAATAAACTAACAATGAAAGTTAAATCGGGGGTCCATATAATTTGTAGTTTATTTTAAAATAAAATCTATCTCACTCCAAAATCTTGTGACATAAGAACAGTCCCAAAATAAATGGTCAAGAGTCACAACCACAAAATACACATTTGTTATCAATAGCAATTTTGAATCTGAGTACAATAAAGGTCTTTAGAGGGTAGATTCTGTGAATGAGTTTGTATGAAACTTCTTTCATCTTATTAGATACACAATATTTGCCAGACAATGAGACTTTGTTCCAGTTCGCTTGTAGTCCCAAAACCCAGCCATCCCTACGGGAAAAATGAATGGTGAAAGAATAGGGTTTTGAAATAAATGCCAAAAATAAGGTCTGAGGTTAACACAGGCTTAGGAGATCTTATACATTTTGCTCTATGAAATAACCGCAGTCAGTTAACATGCCCTTTATGAATTATAAAGCCTTTATGTGCTTTTTTAAATGACATACATTCACATAGTGACATTAGCTGATTAAGAATATTTTATAGAAGAAAACATACGATCTTATAAGCCTGTGTTTACCATATACCTTATTTTCGGTGTTTATCCCCCCCAAAAACCTCCATTCGTATTCTGCCTACATAAAGATGCCATTACTAGCGTGTCGAGATTGACTGATCTACAAAAAACATTGCAACATAAATAACTACTCAATATTATTTGTATATCAGTCAGTCACAATTTACCCATGATACATCACTGTTTTGATGCTCTCTAACACGGTCACATTGTTGCCTTTTATCAACTGCTACGGATTGTTTATTGCACATTAGCTTGGATATGGTCAACTATTTACTTCACAGAGCGATTACAAATCTGTCATTTGGGCTGGACAATATGTACAGCGGCAATTTTCAGGTGCAGTTGGTATCCATTATGGAGGTATTGGCTAAAGCAGCTGTAACAGAAATAAACAATCGTGTAGATGATAGCTGTGCTGTTATACATTTGGAAATGACCCAAAGCCAGCGAGATATTGATGTACTGAAAAGGAAGTGTCAAATGATGGAGAGTGAGCTGAAGAAGACACGAGGACGAGTCAGAAGAAAAGGTAGTTGATGTAGTATTCATGTTAAATTGATTGCATATGCAAAATGTAAATAGCCCTAATATTTGACTGAACACAATTATTTTCCCTTTTTTTACCTCATGTCATCAGAGAGATCTTCATATCCAGTCAATACTGTTTTGAACAAGCAGAGGAGTAGCTCACAGTGGAGGGATGACGATATGGCGTTGAAGGGGACTCTCAACCCCATGTGTGATACATCACCTTTTAGAGTTATAGAGACCTGAGCTCTTGGATCAATTCTGTCATTGGAATATCAGGAGAATGTTCTGCTTTTGTGTGATTCATGAGTATGAAAAGCATTAGATATGTATTCATATACCCCTTCTGGGTAAACTCCCTCTTTACCTCTGTAACCTGCTCTTCTTCACCGCTAGCAGTTACCAGACCCGGTCTACTAGGTGGTTGCTACTTAAAGTCCCCAGGGTCGTTCCTGAGTTAGGCAAGACTGCCTTCTTTATTGTTCACCAGAGGTATGACCTTTTCTACAAAGTATGTTTAAACTAGATGTATTAGTCTAGTGCCCCTCAATTACTTTAAAACTCTGGTACAAAACTCTGTTCAGGAGGAGTGTAAATGTTTCCTGTAGGCTGGATTGTATTGCTGCGATGATTGTGTTGTTTTAAGTGTTGTAATGTATTGATTGCTGCTGCCTTCTTGGCCAGGTCTCCCTTGCAAAATGGACTGTGTCTCAATGGGATTTTCCTGGTTGAATAAAGGTAATATAAATACATATATGGTGTGTGTCCAGAGTAATAACCTCAGTCCCTGTTACAGGGGGAGGTGTTTAGTCCCAGGGTCCTTAGCTTACTGATGAGCTTTGAGGGAACTATGGTGTTGAACATTGAGCTGTAGTCAATGAACAGCATTCTCACATAGGTGTTCCTTTTGTCCAGGTGGGAAAGGGCAGTGTGGAATGCAATAGAGATTGCATCATCTGTGGATCTGTAGGGGTGGTATGCAAATTGGAGTGGGTCTAGGGTTTCTGGGATAATGGTGTTGATGTGAGCCATGACCAGCCTTTCAAAGCACTTCATGGCTACAGATGTGAGTGCTACAGGTCGGTAGTCATTTAGGCAGGTTACCTTGGTGTTCTTAGGCACAGGGACTATGGTGGTCTGCTTGAAACATGTTGGTATTACAGACTCAGTCAGGGACAGGTTGAAAATGTCAGTGAAGACACTTGCCAGTTGGTCAGTGCATGCTTGGAGTACACGTCTTGGTAATCCGTCTGGCCCTGCGACCTTGTGAATGTTGACCTGTTTAAAGGTCTTATATCGGCTACGGAGAGCGTGATCACACAGTCATCCAGAACAACTTATGCTCTCATACATCGACTTATATCGATAAATGGGCAGATGAAGACGACAGACTGCTCAAGGCAGTCCAACTGAAAGGTTACAGTAACTGGATCGAGGGTTACGTTCACGATGTACAAGGTAAGATTATGTATATGTGTGGTTTTTTTGCAGCCAGTTTGTTGCTAGCTCGGTAGCTACTGTTAACAGTAGTTGGCTAACGTAATGTCGTACGTAGGCTGAAAATGGTGTAAAGTTGCCATTTTAACATGTCTTATTTGACAATATTACTGAATGTTTTCAGCTATTGCTACATCCAACCTTTGTAGCTAAGTAGTTAGCTAATGTTCCCTGTTTTGTTGTGGCTGTGCTTACCATCTTTGTTTAAGACTCAAGTATGGTTTCACAGTCAGGAGTGAGTGAGGCAGGTGTAGGGTGCATTCGTAAATTCCCTCAGGCTATCTACTCCGATTTCAGAGCACTCTCGTCTGAGTGTGCCAGAGTGCAGAATAGCGGATTTATTTATGAACGTTCAACACCCATTGAATATGGCCGGTGTCAGTAAACGTTGGCAAAAAAAGTGTAATTCAATTATTGCTAGAACCCCAGTTAGTCATCAACGCTCTGGATAACATGAAAACAGCCTAACCAGCTCTGCTAGGGCGAGTAAAATCAAATCTAATCACATTTTATTGGTCACATACACATGGTTAGCAGATGTCATTGCAAGTGTAGCGAAATGCTTGTGCTTCTAGTTCCGACAGTGCAGTAATATATAACAGTAATCTAACAATTCCACAACAACTACCTAATACACACAAATCTAAGTAAAGGGATGGAATAAGAATATATACTGTAGCGACCCGCACAGACAGCTGTGTGTTATGTGTTAGGCTAGTAGGTGGTTGTGTTGTACTGACCAGTACCCAGTGTTCGCGGGGTCCGACATGCCAATCAACCTGCCATCTGCCAATCACGGGAATGCCTGGAATGTTTTGATGCCGGGCATCCTGGCGGTTGGCGGAGTGGCGTGGAGGGGGGTTGGGCAGGGGGATGGAGCATTGGAAGTTAAGACCAGGTTTAGCCTTTGTTCTCTCTCTTTACGTCTGGGCTTCACAAGAGAAGGTCACGATTGGCTTGTGGGTTATCTGTCATTTATTTGGCGTGTGCTACGGCCCAAACAGTAGCCTGTGTAAAGTTGGTTTAATAAACCGTCAATTCGCAAACTCAAGCCTCTGTCTGGACAATTGTTCTTTTATGATCTTGTCAGGTCATTACGCTATCTACTCCGATTTCAGAGCACTCTCGTCTGAGTGTGCCAGAGTGCAGAATAGCGGATTTATTTATGAACGTTCAACACCCATTGAATATGGCCGGTGTCAGTAAACGTTGGCAAAAAAAGTGTAATTCAATTATTGCTAGAAGCCCAGTTAGTCATCAACGCTCTGGATAACATGAAAACAACCTAACCAGCTCTGCTAGGGCGAGTAAAATCAAATCTAATCACATTTTATTGGTCACATACACATGGTTAGCAGATGTCATTGCAAGTGTAGCGAAATGCTTGTGCTTCTAGTTCCCGACAGTGCAGTAATATCTAACAGTAATCTAACAATTCCACAACAACTACCTAATACACACAAATCTAAGTAAAGGGATGGAATAAGAATATATACATATAAATATATGGATGAGCGATGACCGAGCGGCATAGGCAAGACGCAATAGATGGTATAAAATACATTATATACAGTTGAAGTCGGAAGTTTACATACACTTAGGTTGGAGTCATTAAAACTCGTTTTTCAACCACTCCACAAATTTCTTGTAAACAAACTGTAGTTTTGGCAAGTCGGTTAGGACATCTACTTTGTGCATGACACAAGTAATTTTTCAACAATTGTTAACAATCAGATTATTTCACTTATAATTCACTATATCACACATTTAGTGGGTCAGAAGTTTACATACACTAAGTTGACTGTGCCTTTAACAGCTTGGAAAATTCCAGAAAATTATATCATGGCTTTAGAAGCTTCTGATAGGCTAATTGACATCATTTGAGTCAATTGGAGGTGTACCTGTGGATGTATTTCAAGTCCTACCTTCAAACTCAGTGCCTCTTTGCTTGACAACATGGGAAAATCAAAAGAAATCAGCCAAGACCTCAGAAAAACAATTGTACTCCACAAGTCTGGTTCATCCTTGGGAGCAATTTCCAAACGCCTGAAGGTACCACGTTCATCTGTACAACAATAGTACGCAAGTATAAACACCATGGGACCACGCAGCCATCATACCGCTCAGGATGGAGACGCGTTCGGTCTCCTAGAGATGACTGTACTTTGGTGCGAAAAGTGCAAATCAATCCCAGAACAACAGCAAAGGACCTTGTGAAGATGCTGGAGGAAACGGGTACAAAAGTATCTACACTGCTCAAAAAAATAAAGGGAACACTTAAACAACACAATGTAACTCCAAGTCAATCACACGTCTGTGAAATCAAACTGTCCACTTAGGAAGCAACACTGATTGACAATAAATTTCACATGCTGTTGTGCAAATGGAATAGACAAAAGGTGGAAATTATAGGCAATTAGCAAGACACCCCCAATAAAGGAGTGATTCTGCAGGTGGTGACCACAGACCACTTCTCAGTTCCTATGCTTCCTGGCTGATGTTTTGGTCACTTTTGAATGCTGGCGGTGCTTTCACTCTAGTGGTAGCATGAGACGGAGTCTACAACCCACACAAGTGGCTCAGGTAGTGCAGCTCATCCAGGATGGCACATCAATGCGAGCTGTGGCAAGAAGGTTTGCTGTGTCTATCAGCGTAGTGTCCAGAGCATGGAGGCGCTACCAGGAGACAGGCCAGTACATCAGGAGACGTGGAGGAGGCCGTAGGAGGGCAACAACCCAGCAGCAGGACCGCTACCTCCGCCTTTGTGCAAGGAGGGGCACTGCCAGAGCCCTGCAAAATGACCTCCAGCAGGCCACAAATGTGCATGACATTTAAAGTGTTAACCCTCGCAGGGCTGCTGGCCCAGACGATATCCCTAGCCGCGTCCTCAGAGCATGCACAGACCAACTGCCTGGTGTGTTTACGGACATATTCAATCGCTCCCTATCCCAGTCTGCTGTCCCCACATGCTTCAAGATGGGTACAGGAACAATGGTGGCCAAGACGGCAAAGATTACTGGGGCGGCAGGTAGCCTAGTAGTTAGAGCGTTGAACTAGTAACCGAAAGGTTGCAAGATCAAATCCCTGAGCTGACAAGGTAAAAATCTGTCGTTCTGCCCCTGAACAAGGCAGTTAACCCACTGTTCCTAGGCCATCATTGTAAATAAGAATTTGTTCTTAACTGACTTTCCTAGTTAAATAAATGGTTAAAAAAAGACTATCGCCCCCTAGCAATCATTTCTGTCATCATGAAGTGTTTTGAGAGACTAGTCAAGGATCATATCACCTTCACCTTACCTGCCACCCTAGACTCACTTCAGTTTGCAAACAGGTCCACAGACGATGCAATCACAATCCCATCTGGACAATAGGAATAGAGTTTTCATCTATATTTTTCGGAGCTGTCTACATACCACCACAGACCAATGCTGGCACTAAAACCGTATACCGCCATAAGCAAACAGGAAAACGCTCATCCAAATGCTCATCCGGGGACTTTAATGCAGGGAAACTTAAATCAGTTTTACCTCATTTACATCAGCATGTTAAATGTGCAACCAGAGGGAAAAAAATTGTAGACCACCTTTACTCCACACAAAGAGACGTACAAAGCTCTCCAACGTCCTCCATTTAGCAAATCTGGACGGCGAGGGAGATAATTCTATCCTCCTGATTCCTGCTTACAAGTAAAAATTAAAGCAGGAATCACCAGTGACTCGGTCTATAAAAAAGTGGTCAGATGAAGCAGATGCTAAACTACAGGACTGCTTTGCAAGCACAGACACGATTCTTCCGATGGCATTGAGCAATATACCACATCAGTCACTGGCTTTAGCAGTAAGTGCATGGAGGACATCGTCCCCACAGTGACTGTACGTACATACCCCAACCAGAAGCCATGGATTACAGGCAACATTCGCACTGAGCTAAAGGGTAGAGCTGCCGCTTTCAAGGAGCGGGACTCTAACCTGGAAGCTGATAAGAAATCCCGCTCTGCCCTCCGATGAACCATCAAACATGCAAAGCATCAATACAGGACTAAGATCGAATCGTTCTACAACGGCTCCGATGCTCGTCGGATTTGGCAGGGCTTGCAAACTATTACAGACTACAAAGGGAAACACAGCCGAGAGCTGCACAGTGACACGAGCCTACCAGACGAGTTAAATAACTTCTATGCTCGCTTCGAGGCAAGTAACACTGAAACATGCATGAGAGCATCAGCTGTTCCGGACGACTGTGTGATCACGCTCTCCGCAGCCGATGTGAGTAAGACCTTCAAACAGGTCAACATTCACAAGGCTGCAGGGACAGGCGGATTACCAGGACGTGTACTCCGAGCATGCGCTGACCAACTGGCAAGTGTCTTCACTGACATTTTCAACCTCTCCCTGTCTGAGTCTGTAATATCAACATGTTTCAAGCAGACCACCATAGTCCCTGTGCCCAAGAACACTAAGGTACCATGCCTAAATGACTACGACCTGTAGCACTCACATCTGTAGCCATGAAATGCTTTGAAAGGCTGGTCATGGCTCACATCAACACCATTATCCCAGAAACCCTAGACCCACTCCAATTTGCATACCGCACCAACAGATCCACAGATGATGCAATCTCTATTGCACTCCACACTGCCCTTTCCCACCTGGACAAAAGGAACACCTATGTGAGAATGTTATTCATTGACTACAGCTCAGCGTTCAACACCATAGTTCCCTCAAAGCTCATCAGTAAGCTAAGGACCCTGGGACTAAACACCTCCCTCTGTAACTGGATCCTGGACATCCTGACGGGCCACCCCAGGTGGTAAGGGTAGGTACCAAGACATCCGCCACGCTGATCCTCAACACGGGGGCCCCTCAGGGATACGTGCCAAGCCCCCTCCTGTACTCCCTGTTCACTCATGACTTCACGGCCAGGCATGACTCCAACACCATCATTAAGATTGCTGATGACACAAAAGTGTCTGATCACCGACAACGATGAGACAGCCTATAGGGAGGATGTCAGAGACCTGACCGTGTGGTGCAAGGACAACAACCTCTCCCTCAACGTGATCAAGACAAAGGAGATGATTGTGGACTATAAGAAAAGGAGGACCGAGCACGCCCCCATTCTCATCGATGGGGCTGTAGTGGAGCAGGTTGAGAGCTTCAAGTTCCTTGGCGTCCACAGAACCAACAAACTAACATGGTCCAAGCACTCCAAGACAGTCATGTAGAGGGCACGACAAAACCTATTCCCCCTCAGGAGACTGAAAAGATTTGGCATGGGTCCTCAGATCCTCAAAAGGTTTTACAGCTGCACCATCGAGAGCATCCTGACAGGTTGCATGACTGCCTGGTATGGCATCTGCTCGGCCTCTGAGCGCAAGGCACTACAGAGGGTAGTGCGTACGGCCCAGTACATCACCGGGGCAAAGCTTGCTTCCTGCCATCCAGGACCTCTATACTAGGCGGTGTCAGAGGAAGGCCCTAAAAATTGTCAAAGACTCCAGCCACCCTAGTCATAGACTGTTCTCACTACTACCACATGGCAAGCGGTACCGAAGCGCCAAGTCTAGGTCCAAGAGGCTCCTAAATAGCTTCTACCCCAAGCCAAAAGAATCCTGAACAGCTAATCAAATGGCTACCCAGACTATTTGCACCCCCCCCCCCCCCCCCCCCCCTCCCCCCCGCCCCGGAATACTGCTGCTACTCTCTGTTATTATCTATGCATAGTCACTTTAATAACTCTACCTACATGTACATAATACCTCAATTACTTCGACACCGGTACCCCCGCACATTGACGTTGACTCTGTACCGGTACCCCCTGTATATAGCCCCGCTATTGTTATTTACTAATGCTCTTTAATTATTTGTTATTCTTACTGCATTGTTGGTTAAGGGCTTGTAAGTAAGCATTTCACTGTATTCGGCGCATGTGACAAATACCATTTGATTTTAAACTACCTGCCCTCAAGGACACCTACAGCACCCGATGTCACAGGAATGCAAAAAGATCATCAAGGACAACAACCACCCAAGCCACTGCCTGTTCACCCCGCTACCATCCAGAAGGCAAGGTCAGTACAGGTGCATCAAAGCTGGGACCGAGACAGAAGCTGTTTTTCAATGCCACATTAATAATGTGTACATATCTTACATTACTCATCTCATATGTATATACTGTATCTCATGCCATCTATTGCATCTTGCTTATGCTGCTCGGCCATCGCTCATCCATATATTTATATGTACAGTTGAAGTCGGAAGTTTACATACACCCAAACCAAATACATTTAAACTCAGTTTTTCACAATTCCTGACATTTAATCCTAGTAAAAAAATTCCCTGTCTTAGGTCAGTTAGGATCACCACTTTATTTTAAGAATGTGAAATGTCAGAATAATAGTAGAGACAATGATTTATTTCAGCTTTTATTTCTTTCATCACATTCCCAGTGGGTCAGAAGTTTACATACACTCAATTAGTATCTGGTAGCATTGCCTTAAACAATTTAAACATGGGTCAAACGTTTCGGGTAGCCTTCCACAAGCTTCCACACAATAAGTTGCGTGAATTTTGGCCCATTCCTCCTGACAGAGCTGGTGTAACTGAGTCAGGTTTGTAGGCTTCCTTGCTCGCACACGCTTTTTCAGTTCTGCCCACAAATTTTCTATGGGATTGAGGTCAGGGATTTGTGATGGCCACTCCAATACCTTGACTTTGTTGTCCTTAAGCCATTTTTCCACAACTTTGGAAGTATGCTTGGGTTCATTGTCCATTTGGAAGACCCATTTGTGACCAAGCTTTAACTTCTTTACTGTCTTGAGATGTTGCTTCAATATATCCACATAATTTTCCTGCCTCATGATGCCATCTATTTTGTGAAGTGCACCAGTCCCTCCTGCAACAAAGCACCCCCACAGCATGATGCTGCCACCCCCATGCTTCACGGTTGGGATGGTGTTCTTTGGCTTGCAAGCCTCCCCCTTTTTCCTCCAAACATAACGATGGCCATTATGGCCAAACAGTTCTATTTTTGCTTCATCAGACCAGAGGACATTTCTCCAAAAAGTACGATCTTTGTGCCCATGTGCAGTTGCAAACCATAGTCTGGCTTTTTTATGGTGGTTTTGGAGTAGTGGCTTCTTCCTTGCTGAGAGGCCTTTCAGGTAATGTCGATATAGGACTCGTTTTACTGTGGATATAGATACTTTTGTACCTGTTTCCTCCAGCATCTTCACCAAGGTCCTTTGCTGTTGTCCTGGAATTGATTTGAATTTTTCGCACCAAAGTACGTTCATCTCTAGGAGACAGAATGTCTCCTTCCTGAGCGGTATGACGGCTGCGTGGTCCCATGGTGTACTTGCGTACTATTGTTTGTACAGATGAACGTGGTACCTTCAGGCGTTTGGAAATTGCTCCCAAGGATGAACCAGACCTGTGGAGGTCTACAATTCTTTTTCTGAGGTCTTGGCTGATTTCTTTTGATTTACCCATGATGTCAAGCAAAGAGGCACTGAGTTTGAAGGTACGCCTTGAAATACATCCACAGGTACACCTCCAATTGACTCAAATGGTGTCAATTAGCCTATCAGAAGCTTCTAAAGCCATTTTCTGGACTTTTCCAAGCTGTTTAAAGGCACAGTCAACTTAGTGTATGTAAACTTCTGTCCCACTGGAATTGTGAAACAATTGTTGGAAAAATGACTTGTGTCACCGACTTGCCAAAACTATAGTTTGTTACCAAGAAATGTGTGGAGTGGTTGAAAAACGATGACTCCATGATGACTTAATGACTCCAACCTAAGTGTATGTAAACTTCCGACCTCAACTGTATGTACATGCCTTTAAAAACCTAAGAGAAGGACCTCAATGTAAATCAGCTATAATGCATGTAGTATGCAATAGTTACTTGAAATATATAAATTAAGTTTAATTTTAAGTTCACATGAAACTAGTTTATTGTCCTTTGTTCCCCAGCTGTGTGTCAAACAAGTTATTTCCCTTTTCTATCCTTTAATAAATACCATACCACATTTTCAGAATGGTTTCATTAGGTTGTGTGGATGAGAATGGAGGTGACAATATTTGATCATATATAAACAATGAATTTGTATGAATGGTTGAAAACCGACCCACTGGAATTGTGATACAGTGAAATAATCTGTCTGTAAACAATTGGTGGAAAAATTACTTGTCATGCAAAATAGATGTCCTAACCGACTTGCCAAAACTATAGTTTGTTAACAAGAAATTTGTGGAGTGGTTGAAAAACAAGTTTTAATTACTCCAACCTAAGTGTATGTAAACTTCAGACTTCAATTGTATATATTCATATTTTCTTATTCCTTTATTCCCTCATCCCTTTAGATGTTTGTATTAGGTAATTGTTGTGGAATTTTTAGATTACTTGTTAGATATTACGGCACTGTCGGAACTAGAAGCTCAAGCATTTCGCTACACTCGCATTAACATCTGCTAACCATGTGTATGTGACCAATAACATTTGATTTGAACGATCAGGCCGAGAAGTAGGGTTGATTTGAGCGTTCTGACCTTACAACGGCAGTCAATCACCCAAGCTAACGTTGGTTCGCTTGCTAGCTACTTCCAGACACAACTGAGACCACTCTGACCATTTTACTCGCCCTAGCAGAGCTGGTTAGGCTGTTTTCATGTTATCCAGAGCGTTGGTGACTGTAATTGTGCTGCTGGCAACAATTTAATTACGCTTTTTTGCCGATGTTTACTGACACCAGCCATATTCAATGGGTGTTGAGTGCTCGTAAATTCATTATTCTGTGCTCTCTCAGACATTATTCTGTGCTCTCATTGAAACTACCACATCAACATCCCCACTACTTAGTGCTTGTTTAGCCAGTACATCAACTGCCTTGTTCCCCTCCACTCCCACATGAGCTGGGACCCATGTAAATATTATCTGTATACCCATTTGTTTACTCCTGCCATGAGTTTGTAGCACCTCATAAAGCAGGTCTTGTCTGCTACGTGATATAAAGGACTGGAGACTCCTTAGCACTGCACATTAATCGGAGCAATTAACTAATCTTTCTGGCTTAACTTCCTCCACCCACTGCAAAGCCAACAGTATGGCCATCATCTCCACCATATATACAGCCAGATGATCTGTAATACGTTTCTGATAAACATATAAATCATATGAATTTCTATTATAAGGTAATGGTAAGATAATGACTAAATTATTTATATGTTAAAGGTAATGTTAAGATAATGACTAAAAGTATTCTACCCTGTCACTGTATAATGGAGTGAAATGTATTTGAATCATAAGACTAGAATTGTTATGATTGTGTGTGCATAGGACAAGTTAAGACTTACCATTTAGAAGTATAGGCGAGACAGTGTGTGCCTAAGAAAATACCGAGAACAATTCAACTGTGTTTGACCCGAACTGGCTAGAACTCTGAGAAACTTATGATAGGACAGGGAGTACTTCTCAAGGTTTCTCTAATCTCGGGGGAATGGAACTGTCGGCTGGGTAGTGATAAACAGTGGTGAGAACTCTGGAGAAGGATACAACTCACCTACTGTTCGTGTGTATGTATGTGCGTAGGATATCTACTGTTTGTGTGGAAGTATGTGCGTAACTAAGGAGCAAGGTATAAAATGGATGTCTTTCTATAATGGACTTCAGAGTGCTCTCGTGAATAAACATTTTGACTATTGTAAGCTGGGAACTCTGTTTCATTTAAACCAGAACCTTACCAACTCTGGGTTGCAGACTGAGTAGATTAATTTAAGTTTATGAACATTGATAACGATATTCTCATAACAGTTTCCTGACTCTCACCCCACATTCCTACACTACAAATGCTGACCCAGTACGTCCTGTCCTTGGATCTTTTGAACCATCTGTGTATATGGCCACAAAATTCTGATACACAGTATCCAGAAATCTCTTAAACAAATCGGATGGATCAACACCATCCCTATCTTTCCCTAGTCTCTCCAATACTTCTAGATCTACTAATAGAGGTGGGAGTAGCCATGGTGGATTCACAGGGATAGCTACCGTTGGACTAAACTATCATATACTGTACTCTTTACCAACTTCTGCCTACAATTGTATTACTAAAGGAGCATTTTAATACTTTAACAAAGAGTGTGTGTTTCCATTACTAATATATGTTTGATAATTATATAGACCTGATCATCTGTTGAAGAAATTGACCAACACTTTGGCGAGCTTGCCAGGAGCTAGTGACCACTTCGCTGGACTGACCATTGATCCACGTGCAAACGCTACAAAATTATAAGGTAAGCAGATGCCTGTTATAGCTAAAGTCTGTAATTTACTATAGCACATGGTGGTTAATGAGTCATTCTGGCAAGTAAATGGCGCCTCGCTGTTACATTTATAAGAACCTACATTTCTTTGTAATAATGGAATAATTGAAAGTGTTCAATTATTGTTACACAACCCAGGAAGCACAGACCACCTAGGTGGAAATAGGATATACATTCCTGGTTTAAATGTTTATGATTATGAGACTTGGTGATGGGGCACAAATTCTAAGTATGAAACGGCGATTGTTGATAGAATTGAGAGTTGTTGAAATATTTTCTGATAACTGAATTTGTAATAGTTCTGTTTATGTTTTCTGTGTAATATGACTGGATGGTGGGACATTAAATCAGGAGTTAGTTATAAACAATATAATACCCGTGTATTTGACTTAACTGAGTGGCCATTCGGATCAGATGCTCAAAGAGGGCATAAACCTTTAAGCATACACCATTGCTGTATTAGGGAATACACCTGCCCGTGTGTTACTGACCCACGCTATTTTAATTTAAAAATAAATAGTTTTGAAATAATAGTTTCTCCCTTGGAAGGAGAAGATTATCACAGAGATACCAGGATTGTTGTGGTTGTTACACCAAAGTTCATACCAGTTATAAATCATCTTGAACCCTTTACAATTTCATGGTTGCTCCATAGAGAACGTTTATTTTACACCACCCATACATTACATGGTATTCAGTTATCATTTACTTATCACCCTGCTTTAAGTAAACTTATGTGAGTTAAGGGATAGACTATACAAATATAGGGTTATTTTGCATTCATTTATCTGTATTCACATTACATGTAGAGCCTAATTTTAAAAAATTATATATTTTTTTACATTTTTGGGATATGGCAGACGGGAGCTCAGAGTTGCCTGGGGGACCAGTCGCTATGAAACCCACCTCCCCTCTACAGTCTTTAGTTGGAAAATACCCCACTATGGGAAAGACTTAGCCTGGGTTTTCAAGAAATGCCATGATTGGACCAAAGTAGTCTCTGAATATAGATGGCCTACGGATAGGTCATTTAATAAAACCAAGTATCAACATGTACAGAATATCATGAAGAGAAGACAGGAAAATAAGACCAAGGGAAAAAAATAAAATCCACCCTGTTTTCTGTGACTGCTTTAGCCATGTTGAAAACTGAAGGTAACCTATTCTGGACTCAACAGAAGGCTACCTGCTTAAAGAAACAGTTAACAAAGATCAAAGACCCTGCCTCCGTCAAGACAGAGAAGTTTCCTCTAGAATGCAGCGCTCCACCATATGCTCCACCCCCACCCCCTCCCTACTGTGGAGATAAATTTGTAGGAATCTATCCATTACTCCCGAACAAACTACTGGTTCCAGGTGTTTGTTCTGCAGGGTCTGAGAGAGACAAAGTCCCGAGCCAAGGAGGGGAGTCGGAAGTTACCAGGAAGGTTGTCTTCAGGAGAGACTTTTCTTCTGAGTACGAAGACGCAGGGACCTGTTTCCATGTCAGACCAAGGCGATGACTCTTCGCCACCACCAGGTAGAATATATCAAGAACTTGGAGAAATATGGAATGATGCCAAGACACAATCAACACCTCTCTACCCTAGAGTTACCATGGCAAAGGACCTCATGGCAGCTCAAGAAAAGGTGCACAGAGAAATGGATAACGCTGTTGAGGTTATCAGACGAGGTCATAATGATAAAGAGCAAAGTCTAAGTGGTAATCACACAGTAAAGGAAGAGAAGATAAGACGAGAGAGAGCAGAAAGTGAACAATACATAAGACAGTGGGAAGAAAAGAAGAGAGAGGAGAGAGAACGTGAACAATTGAAAGAACACGAAAGTGGAGCTGAAGATGAAGAAGATAGGTCTCGCGAGAGTCGCAAGGACTCCCGAGCGTGTGCCAGCGGCCAACAGAACATAAAACAACAACTAGATCAATCGAGGGAGACATTGAGGCGCCTATCAACCATGTTTGAAAATGAGGTGACAACATTACAGGGTTGATTTAAAAAACATACAGCCCCAAACATCAGAGAGACTGGAGATGAAACGGACTGAATGGATGAAGACACAGCCAGGTGAAGATTACTGTCCCGTGGGAACGTATCCCCTGGTAATAAAGACCTCTGGTACAGGACAACCGTGCATGATTACAAACCATGGAGTTTTGGGGACTTGGACACAGCAGCAAAACAATTGCCCTGCATCACTGCAGAGCCTGGAAAAAGATGAAGACTGAAGAAAAAGTAAGGAAGACTGGACTTGACACACAGCTTGAAAAAGCCCAACTGGCCGAACTGGACGCAGGAAAAACCAACAATCTCATGGTAGCCGTTGCCCCTGCTACTCAGTTCCCTCCTCAACCATATGGGAACCCACAACCATACCTACCCACACAGACAACCGCTGGTATGCTGGTACTGCGGTGTGGCAGGCCATACGAGAAACATGTGCCATTACCAACCACAGCAGCAGCAGCCACGGTCAATGCAGAGGGAATGCTGGCAGGGGGAACTTGGTGGAAGACCAGCCTACACTGGACAGCCTCAACCTGCTTTTTCTCAGACTCAACCAATGAATGGTCAACAATATGGATGGCCCCACCAGCCTCCTGCGACAAACCAGGCGTGGTTCCCACCGCAGAATAATCAACAATAGGGATGCCCTGACATCCTTCTCCAGTGTCACCAGTTCATATTTCCGGATGGTACCAAAGAAACAATCATTACAGCCTCACCTTACAATTCAACGATGCTCTGTTGTTAACCCAGCACAACTGCATGTGTCTCTGGAGGACGGAGAACCACACTACTGTCCTGATCAAGTCCAACGCGATTCCAAGGCCCGACCTGACCTTTATGAAGAACCTCTTGAGCTCCCTGATGTAACTCTCTTTGTTGATGGCTCTGCCTTTATTGATTCGGAGACTGGTAGGAAACATGCAGGGTTTGGTACAGTCTCACTGGATAGGTCATTGTTGATTGAACAGCCCTTGCCTGAACATTGCTCAGCACAACAAGCTGAGCTTCTAGCACTTACTAAAGCATGTAATTAGGTAGTGATTTGAATGTTAACATTTATTCTGACTCTGCATACTACATTGGCGTTTGCCTGTCTTGGATA
Source organism: Salvelinus namaycush (assembly GCF_016432855.1). Taxonomy (NCBI): domain Eukaryota; kingdom Metazoa; phylum Chordata; class Actinopteri; order Salmoniformes; family Salmonidae; genus Salvelinus; species Salvelinus namaycush. The sequence continues at coordinate 33,554,048 of NC_052317.1, read as the reverse complement.
GGTGTTTGGAAAGGTTGGGACTTTGTTAACGCGTCTGGTACCCCTATTAAACACCATTTACAGATAGCTTCAAGCAGGGCTTCTATGTTGCTTCCTGCCAAGTTAGCTATTCTTAAGGTCCGTGCCCACACAGGTAACACTGACAGTGTTAGTTTGGGTAATGCAGCTGCTGATGCTGCTGCTAAGAATGCTGCTTCCCGTTGCCATACTCATGCTGTTTTGCTTGCCTCTCCGTGTACGTCTGAAATCACTGATCTGGACCAACACCAGGCTAAGGATGCACTTAATCACCCTTTGTGGGAGTCTATAGGTTGCTTTAGGGGCGCTGATGGCCTATGGAGACAATCACACTCTGGCAAACCAGTTCAGCCTCTGCCTCTCGTCTCCTCTGTGTGTCGCCTGGCCCACGGGGTGGGTCACGCGCCAAGGGGGAGATGGTAAGACTAATATCTGACACCTGGTTTTGTCCAAATATTATTGAAATTTGCAAAACACACGTGTATAAATGTACTACATGCATGCAATACAACATTGGTAAGGGCAGGGAAATTTCCAGCGCCGGCCAGCCTGTACACCCATTTAGCTATGGATTTCATAGACATGGCTGAACGAAAGGAAGGAGATTTTATTTTATTTTTTATTTCACCTTTATTTAACCAGGTAGGCTAGTTGAGAACAAGTTCTCATTTACAACTGCGACCTGGCCAAGATAAAGCATAGCAGTGTGAACAGACAACAACACAGTTACACATGGAGTAAACAATAAACAAGTCAATAACACAGTAGGAAAAAACCCAAAATGAGTCTATATACATTGTGTGCAAAAGGCATGAGGTAGGCAATAAATAGGCCATAGGAGCGAATAATTACAATTTAGCAGATTAACACTGGAGTGATAAATCATCAGATGATCATGAGCAAGTAGAGATACTGGTGTGCAAAAGAGCAGAAAAGTAAATAAATAAAAACAGTAAGGGGGTGAGGTAGGTAAATTGGGTGGGCTGTTTACAGATGGACTATGTACAGCTGCAGCGATCGGTTAGCTGCTCAGATAGCAGATGTTTAAAGTTGGTGAGGGAAATAAAAGTCTCCAACTTCAGCGATTTTTGCAATTCGTTCCAGTCACAGGCAGCAGATAGATACTGCCTGGTAATAATTGACCGCTTTACCAAGTGGGTTGAAGCATTTCCAACCGTGATGCCAAAACAGTAGCGAAACTTCTGGTAATGTCACGTTCCTGACCATATTTCCTTTATTTTGTCTTTGTTTAGTATGGTCAGGACGTGAGCTGGGTGGGCATTCTATGTTATGTGTTTCTATGTTGGGTTCTTTTCAATTAGCCTGATATGGTTCTCAATCAGGGGCAGGTGTTTTACGTTTCCTCTGATTGAGAACCATATTAAGGTAGGCTGTTCACACTGTTTGTTTGTGGGTGATTGTTCCTGTGTCAGTGTTTGTGCCACACGGGACTGTTTCGTTTGTTAGTTTGTTCCTGTTCGTGCGTTCTTCGTTGTCTGTAAGTTCTCATGTTCAGGTCTGTTTACGTCGTTTGTTATTTTGTAATTTATCAAGTGTGCTTTGTGTTCGTCTTTCTTTAAATAAATCATTATGTCTTCAAACTACGCTGCATATTGGTCCGATCCATGCTCCTCCTCAGACGAGGAGGAGAACGAACGTTACAGAATCAACCACCAACCAAGGACCAAGCAGCAGCAGCGATCGCAGGACTATGGGAATTTGGAGGAAATATTATACGGCGGAGGACCCTGGGCACAATCAGGGGAATATTGCCGCCCCAAGGCAGAGCTGGAGGCAGCGAAAGCAGAGAGGCGTCGGTATGAGGAGCTAGCACGGCAGAGCGGCTGGCAACCCCAAAAATTTCTTGGGGGGGGGCTCTCGGGGAGTGTAGCTGGGTCAAGTAGGAGACTTGATCCAGCTCCCCGTGCTTACTGTGAGGAGCCGAAGATGGAACCAGAGCCAGTCGAGGTGGAATTGGAGGTGAGTAAGGGGAGTGAAGCTGAGACTGTGGATGAATTAATGGGGAAATTGGAGGAGAGAGAAATGAGGGATTTGCTGGTGTGGAGCATAAAGCACCGCATCCGCTTGAAGGAGCGTGTGCGGGATTTGATGCCACCTGAGTCAGCTCTCCATACTCGTCCTGAGGTGCGTGCTAGCAGTCTGGTGAAGACTGTGCCTACACCACGCACCAAGCCTCCTGTACGTCTCCAGAGCCCTGTACGCACTGTTCCTTCTCCACGCACTCTCCCTGTGGTGCGTGTCTCCAGCCCAGTACCTCCAGTTCCGGCACCACGCACCAAGCCTCCTGTGCGTCTCCAGAGTCCTGTGCGCCCTGTTGCTGCTCCCCGCACTAGCCTTAAGGTGCGTGTCCTTAGCCCAGTACCTCCAGTTCCGGCACCACGCACCAGGCCTACTGTGCGCCTCAGCCGGCCAGAGTCTGCCGTCTGCCCAGTTCCGCCTGCACTGCCCGTCTGCCCAGTTCCGCCTGCACTGCCCGTCTGCCCAGAGCCGCCTGCACTGCCCGTCTGCCCAGAGCCGCCTGCACTGCCCGTCTGCCCAGAACCGCCTGCACTGCCCGTCTGCCCAGAGCTGCCTGCACTGCCCGTCTGCCCAGAACCGCCTGAACTGCCCGTCTGTCCTGAGCCTTCAAAGCCGCCCGTCTGTCCTGAGCCTTCAAAGCCGCCCGTCTGTCCTGAGCCGCTAGAGCCGTCCGTCAGACAGGAGCCGCTAGAGCCGTCCGCCAGACAGGAGCAGCCAGAGCCGCCCGCCAGACAGGAGCAGCCAGAGCCGCCCGCCAGACAGGAGCAGCCAGAGCCGCCCGCCAGACAGGAGCAGCCAGAGCCGCCCGCCAGACAGGAGCAGCCAGAGCCGCCCGCCAGACAGGAGCAGCCAGAGCCGTCAGCCAGCCATGACCAGTCAGAGCCGTCAGCCAGCCATGACCAGCCAGAGCCGTCAGCCAGCCATGACCAGCCAGAGCCGTCAGCCAGCCATGACCAGCCAGAGCCGTCAGCCAGCCATGACCAGCCAGAGCCGTCAGCCAGCCATGACCTGCCAGAGCCGTCAACCAGTCCGAGCTGCCCCTCAGTCCGGTGCTGCCCCTCAGTCCAGTGCTGCCCCTCAGTCCGGTGTTGCCCCTTAGTCCGGTGCCGCCCCTTAATCCAGTGGGTTAATATGGAGGGTGGCCGTTAGGAGGAGGCCACGGAAGCGGGGATTGACTATGGTGGGGTGGGGACAACGTCCAGAGCCAGAGCCGCCACCGTGGACAGATGCCCACCCAGACCCTCCCCTATAGGTTCAGGTTTTGCGGCCGGAGTCCGCACCTTGGGGGGGGGGTGGGGGTTCTGTCACGTTCCTGACCATATTTCCTTTATTTTGTCTTTGTTTAGTATGGTCAGGACGTGAGCTGGGTGGGCATTCTATGTTATGTGTTTCTATGTTGGGTTCTTTTCAATTAGCCTGATATGGTTCTCAATCAGGGGCAGGTGTTTTACGTTTCCTCTGATTGAGAACCATATTAAGGTAGGCTGTTCACACCGTTTGTTTGTGGGTGATTGTTCCTGTGTCAGTGTTTGTGCCACACGGGACTGTTTCGTTTGTTAGTTTGTTCCTGTTCGTGCGTTCTTCGTTGTCTAAGTTCTCATGTTCAGGTCTGTTTACGTCGTTTGTTATTTTTGTAATTTATCAAGTGTGCTTTGTGTTCGTCTTTCTTTAAATAAATCATTATGTCTTCAAACTACGCTGCATATTGGTCCGATCCATGCTCCTCCTCAGACGAGGAGGAGAACGAATGTTACAGGTAAGGGAAAATATCCTTCGATTTTATATTCCGGAAGTCCTCTCCACAGACAATGACACCCATTTCACAGGAGATGTGGTTGCACAGGTGGCTGCCTAATTGGGGATAGATCAGAAGTTTGTTTGTATCTACCACCCACAAAGTAATGGGATTAATGATAGGGCTAATCAAACCTTAAAAGGGGGGCTTGCCAAAGCATGATATTCCACAGGGAGTAGAGTGTCTAGAGTGTCTCCCCTTAGTCTTGATTAAAATGCGCAATAGCATAAACTGCGGAACAGGGCTTAGCCCACATGAGCTCTTAACTGGACATCCAATGAGCGTTCCTTGACACAGACCAATGACTCCAAAACTGACTGACCTGACTGCACTGGATGATGATTTGAGCAAATATATGAAGGAACTAACCCATGCTGTTAGGTCTTTGTATTCCCAATACAGGAAGTCCCAGGAAGTTCCAGAACAGGGTGACCCAGACAGCCTACCTGTTGACGTTGGAGAATGGATCAAGCTGAAGGTCCACAAAAGGAAGTGGAACCACCCCAGATGGATAGGTCCATACCAGGTCATCGCAGCAACACCCACAGCACTGAAGGTCCAGGAGCGTCAGGGGTGGCACCACCTATCGCACTGCCAGAAGATGTCACAACCATCATAACAGATAAGAGTACACACACACCCAGACCCTTATTTCTATCCTCAATCTCCTGAGGATTGCTTGCTTTCTTATAATCACTATGCTTGAGTTACTTTGCTTTTGTTGAGGCCTGGTGGCCTCAAAGGGGGGAATGAAGGGGTTAAACCAATGCCTCATACCTTTAAAGGGTTAATAAATTGTGTTATGATAAACTGTAAGGTCTCCTCTTTAGGAGACCTCTCTGTGTGTGTGTTAACACCTGTTTTGAGTGTTGTGCCCTTCAGACACCATCAGAAGGCGGAAACCGCCTACGTTCATACTCCTCCTGTCTGGGCCCCACCTGGCTACCTGACGTTCTGAGAATACGACTGGTTTTCTGAGAACACAAGGCTGCCGCAGGCCTGATGAAAACAGCCACCTGTCAGAAGATGCTTAGACTAATTCACCTTGTTATGACCCTATACTTGTGATGAAAGGTCAAGTTTCGGTCAAACCCACTTCTGAGCTTTTAATTGCTGACAAGATGGTTGCTGCTGTCCAGGGGGGTTAGATTTATTAAAATGTTGTTGCCAGGGAAACTCACGCAAGGAGGACTGGGAGAGGCTATATGAGTTACAGGATGTCTTAGACACCTTGCAGAACCTGGGGAGAGCTATCATATACTGTACTATGTACCAACTTCTACTGACAATTGTGTTACTATGTCACGATCGTCTATGGGTGAGAGAGAGGACCAAGGCGCAGCGTGTGCGAAATACATTCTCTTTTATTTAGAGAAGGGAAAAAACACGAAAACGAACACTGAATACAAACTAAACAAACGACCGTGAAGCTAATGACGTAAGTGCATAGACAAGCAACAAACGTTCAACATAGACAATTACCCACAAAACCCCAATGCCTATGACTGCTCGACGTCACCGGCCTTCTAGCCATCGCGGTCCACTTTTCATTTTCCATTTGTTTTGTCCTTGTCTTACACACCTGGTTTCATTCCCCCAATTATTTGTTCATTATTTAACCTTCTGTTACCCCATGTTTGTTTGTGTGTGATTGTTGGTTTGTAATACGGTCCGTTATTGTGGGCACGAATTATTGTGTTGTATTTGTGAATATTTGAGTAAATTACGTTTATTACTCAAATCTGCTGTCCTGCGCCTGACTCCTCTACACCAGCTACACACAGGCACTATTACAGCAATTAAGGTCACAGTTATGAAAACTTAGGACACTAAAGAGGCCTTTCTACTGACTCTGAAAAACACCAAAAGAAAGACGCCCAGGGTCCCTGCTCATCTGCGTGAACGTGGCCTTAGGCATGCTGCAAGGAGGCATGAGGACTGCACATGTTGCCAGGGAAATAAATTGCAATGTCCATAGTGTGAGACGCCTAAAACAGTGCAACAGGGAGACAGGACGGACAGCTGATCGTCCTTGCCGTGGCAGACCACGTGTAACAACATCCGCACAGGATCGGTTCATCCGAACATCACACCTGCGGGACAGGTACAGGATGGAAACAACAACTGCCCGAGTTACACCAGGAATGCACAATGCACAAAGACATCACCGGCAACAACGTCGCCTATAGGCATAAACCCACCGTCGCTGGAACAGACAGGACTGGCAAAAAGTGCTCTTCACTGACGAGTCGCGGTTTTGTCTCACAAGGGGTGATGGTCGTATTTGCGTTTATGGTCGAAGGAATGAGTGTTACACCAAGGCCTGTACTCTGGAGCGGGATCGATTTGGAGGTGGAGGGTCCGTCATGGTCTGGGGCGGTGTGTCACAGCATCATCAGACTGAGCTTGTTGTCATTGCAGGCAATCTCAATGCTGTGTGTTACAGGGAAGACATCCTCCTCCCTCATGTTGTACCCTTCCTGCAGGCTCATCCTGACATGACCCTCAAGCATGACAATGCCACCAGCCATACTGCTCTTTCTGTGCGTGATTTCCTGCAAGACAGGAATGCCAGTGTTCTGCCATGGCCAGCGAAGAGCCCGGATCTCAATCCCATTGAGCACGTCTGGGAACTGCTGGATCAGAGGGTGAGGGCCAGGGCCATTCCCCCCAGAAATGTCCGGGAACTTGCAGGTGCCTTGGTGGAAGAGTATGGTAACATCTGACAGCAAGGTCTGGCAAATCTGGTGCAATCCATGAGGAGGAGATGCACTGCAGTGCTTAATGCCGCTGGTGGCCACACCAGATACTGACTGTTACTTTAGATTTTGACCCCCCCTTTGTTCAGGGACACATTATTCAATTTCTGTTAGTCACATGTCTGTGTAACTTGTTCAGTTTATGTCTCAGTTGTTGAATCTTGTTATGTTCATACAAATATTTACACATGTTAAGTTTGCAGAAAATAAACGCAGTTGACAGTGAGGACGTTTCTTTTTTTGCTGAGTTTATGTTTGATAATTATATAGACCTGATCATCTGTTGAAGAAATTGACCAACATATTCAACGCATCATTTACATCCACCTTCCTATCCAGCACTCCAGAATGCTCCTCTCTCGTTCTCTCTCTCGCCTCAGTAGCTGCCCCCACTAAAGCTGCTCTCACCCAGTTATTCATACTATTCACTTCCCCTCTCAAATCCACCCGAGCCATCACCCACTCACTTAACTCCTGAAACTGTTCCCACTTTGCCCTTTCAAACACCCACCTGCCTACTCCATCCACTGACACCTCCTCCTCCCTTTGGGCTACTGTGCATATTATGGGGTAATGTTCACTCCCTACTGTTGACTCCTCCCATACCTCCCACTCACAGATTCCTGCCATCGCACTAGATACCAGAGTGAGGTCCAATGCAGACTCTTTCCCTGTAACTACATCAATCCTAGTCCCTCGGCCATCATTCAGGCACACCAGATCTTTAACTTCTATCAGATTGTCCATCACTTGGCCATTTCCATCCATCCGCATTAAAATCCCCACACCTTACTTCTATTCTGGCCCTTCACCCTCTCCAACTTTTCTAGGTCCAATACCTGGCACAGATTATAGTAGTTCACTACCACTATCATCCCTCCTCTCAACCATACCTCCACATATTCCTGTTCAATACCTTTGCCTAGCATCCTGTAGGGAAGTCCCCCCCACACACACACCTCTGTCCCTATGCACCACTACGTATCCCTGTATTATAAACTCCACATTCGGTTTGAGCCATGTTTCCTGCACAAAAATCACATCAGGTTTAGCTGGCATATCCACAATGAAGTTCTTGAACTCCTGCCCATTAGCCAATAGGCTTCGAGCATTCCATTGTAGTACTACCACCATAACTAAGATCCAGTAATACATGGCTCCACCCTCGGCTGATTGAGGTCATCTTGAACCTCTTCCCATGTCAACCCTGTCATACTCAGATGTCTCCCAGCAGCTTCCACTATTAGCTTAATCTTTTCAGTTTTAGACTTTACTTCAACAGTGCGATTGATAACTCCTGCTATGAATGTCACCAACTTTTTCTTATCTATGTATACCATATCGCCACCCACCTGCCCCGTAATCCCCGATCTAGATGCTCCTACCCCTCTCTTTCTTGAACCTGTATCTCTCTAGACCTGGACCACCCTCACTGCCTCAGCATAAGACACTCTTCTCTCCACTCTCACTTGTTGCACCTCCACTGCCAGCTTCATAGCCTCACACCCACTATATGCCACATTATGAGCACCCCCACAGCTGCAACACTTTGGTTTTACACCATCCCTACATTTCCCATACTCATGCTCCCCTCCACACCTGGCACATCTCTTTACATGCTGTTGCCACATGCCCAAACCTCTGGCATTTATAACATCTTAACACAGACCCCCCCTCCCGGATCCGGGATCATCCTCATCAGAAAAGCTGACTAGCATAGCCTAGCCTAGCGCCACAGGGATATCATATAATATAATTTCATGAAATCACAAGTCCAATACAGCAAATGAAAGATAAAAATCTTGTGAATCCAGCCAACATTTCCGATTTTTAAAATGTTTTACAGCGAAAACACAATATATATTTATGTTAGCTCACCACAATAGCCAAACACACAACGCCATTTTTTCACCGCAAAGATAGCTTTCACAAAACCCACAAATAGAGATAAAATGAATCACTAACCTTTGAACAACTTCATCAAATGACAGTCTTATGACATCATGTTATACAATACATTTATGTTTTGTTCGAAAATGTGCATATTTATAGGTATAAATCGTAGTTTTACATTGCAGCCATAGTCACAAATAGCACCAAAATTTCCGGAGAAATTTTGGAGAGTCACGTAATCTAACGTAATCTAAAAACTCTTCATAAACTTTGCTGAAAAATACATGTTGGACAAATAATTAAAGATACACTGGTTCTTAATGCAACCGCTGTGTTAGATTTAAAAAAATAACTTTAGTAAAAAGCACAGCATACAATAATCTGAGACAGCGCTCAGCCATTCTCCGCCATGTTGTCCACATATTCAACAAAAATACGAAATAACATCATAAATATTCTCTTACCTTTGATGAACTTTCATCAGAATGCAGTGCCAGGAGTCCTAGTTCCACAATAAATCGTTGTTTTGTTTTAGAATGTCCATTTCTTCTGTCGAATTAGCAACTTTGGCTAGCATAATGGTGCTTACGTGTCCATGAACGTTTGGCGCATGGAACGAAAAATTCCAAAAGTCATAATAAAAGTCAAATAAACTGGTCAAACTCAGTTGAAAATCCATCTTTATGATGTTTTTCTCATATGTATCCAATAACGTCCCAGACGGAGCATTTCTTCGTGTCTACCTAACGCATTGCAGAAAATGATATGGTGCTCCCAGGTGCGCAGCAAAATACTGCCAATATGGCTGACCTGTCACTCCAAAAGCTCTCATTCGGTCCCACATCAGGCCAGACACCTCATTCAACATTCTACTGCCTGTTGACATCTAGTGGAAGGCGTATGAAGTGCATACATATCCATAAATACAAGGCAATTGAATAGGCAAGGCCTGTCACAGAGACCCATTTCAGAATTTTCACTTCCTGTTTGGAACTTTGCCTGCCAAATGAGTTCTGTTTTACTCACAGATATAATTCAAACAGTTTTAGAAACTTCAGAGGGTTTTCTATCCAATAGTAATAATAATATGCATATCATATGATCTAGAACAGAGTACGAGGCCGTTTAATTTGGGCACTATTTTTTCCCAAAGTGGAAATGGCGCCCCCTATTAAGAAGAAGTTTTAAAGGCTTCGGTACATATGCCCTCACATAACTCATATACCCTATGGTTACTTTATTTGGCAGTACCTGGTCCTTGAAGTGTAACAGAATAGACGGGCTATCTGCCCTAACTCCAACCCTTGTTGCTTGCAATCTGTGAACATTCACTAGAACGCCTCCTCTCAAATTGTCCCTTACCTCCTGAATGCTAATACTCACAGGCACTCCTGTTATCACCCCTTTATTCCACTGCTTCCCTGCTTGATCATTCCATCTGCACGACACCACCTAACAGGCTGACCACACCGCTCGCGTCGCGTGCGCTGCAAAATACATTTTGAAATCTATGTTATTCAATTATTGCACCCACACTGCTCACGCGCGCCAACGAGCATCTGTGTTGCCAAGGGCTAAAATAGAAATCAATTATATTTCTGACGCAGATCGCGCTGCAAGTTCTGCCTCTCCCATCTCCACATTGGTTTATAGAAGCAGATACCCACGTGCCATCTCCTCATTGGTTATACCCACGTGCATGACTGAAAGATGATCGAGGTCAGTGGAGGTAATGCACCTAATTTATGAAAGTTGCCAGTTGCCAATCAAAGTCAAGAGAAGAAAAAGCCTGTAAGGAAGAGAGATGACTAGAAAAGATTCGGTTGACAGTTTTATGTGTGGATTAATTGGCAGAGTAGAGAACCTTGTGCATTTCAGGTAAAATAACAACTTAATGTTTATATCCCGGGACAAATTAGCAAGCAACAGCAAGCTAGCTAAATAGGACAAATTAGCTAGCAAGTGCAAGGTAACTAGCTAAAGTGCCATAAATGTTTAATGCTTTTCGACCTGTCCCCAAATTAATATAATTGGTTCAGAGTTTGTTTTGATATTTTAATCTGCGTGTTGTGATCGCGTTTGGTGTGGGGGGACAAAATAAATTAATGCACGATGGCGAACGCGGGCAGCCATCCGTGTTCACTTCCCTATTTGCTTTTTATTTATTTTTATTTATTAACAACAAATCAATACAGGAAGTACATGTGGGAACACAAGTATATATAAATTATATACAATGGACAATTGGGCTAGGGGGTACAATATCACACAGGACCTTAAGGGACATACATACACTCATTATTCTAACAGCTTTTTTGTTAGTAGCGTATTTGTCTTAAAATACTGTAATGAAACAGCAGGGAGCAGGGAGCAGGTCTCAAACCCTCGACCCCCTAGCCCGAGGTCCGGCGCGCTATCGACTGTGCTGCAAAAGCATGCTCGTGCGGCAGAGTCGATTTCCGCGCTTATAAACCCAGGGTCGTTACAATACTGTAACGTTCGTTCTCCTCCTCGTCTGAGTCGTTCTCCTCCTCGTCTGAGGAGGAGCAAGGATCGGACCAATATGCAGCGAGGTATGAAGACATAACGATTTATTTAAAGAAAAAACGAACACGAAGCACACTTGATAAATACAAAACAACAAAACGACGTTAACAGACCTGAACTTGAGAACATAAAACAATGAACGCACGAACAGGAAAGAACGAACGAAACGAAACAGTACCGTGTGGTGCAACAAACACAGACACAGCAACATACGTTTAGACATAGAGAATTACCCACAACCTGTCTAATGCCTATGGCTGCCTTAAATATGGCTCCCAATCAGAGACAACGATAGACAGCTGTCTCTGATTGAGAGCCACTCAGGCAACCATAGACATACCTAGACACCTACACAACCCCATAAACTCTACCAAAACCCCCTAGACATTACAAACACCCTCGACTAAACAAAGACACTACAAACATCCCCCATGTCACAGCCTGACCTAACTAAAATAATAAAGAAAACAAAGATAACTAAGGCCAGGGCGTGACAGTACCCCCCCCCCCCGGCCGCAAACCTGAGACAGAAGGGGAGGGTCCGGGTGGGCCTTCATATGGCGGTGGCTCGGGTGCGGGACGGGGCCCCCACTTCACCATAGTCACTACCCGCTTTGGTGGCGCCTCTGGAGCGGCGACCCTTTCAGCGAGTCCTGGACTGAATACCTTTCTAGAGGGCGCCACTGGACGGAGGGGCAGCTCCGGACTGAGGGGCAGCTCATGACTGGCGGACGGCTCTGGCAGATCCTGGCTGACTGACGGCTCTGGCAGATCCTGGCTGACTGACGGCTCTGGCAGATCCTGGCTGACTGACGGCTCTGGCAGATCCTGGCTGACTGACGGCTCTGGCAGATCCTGGCTGGCGGGCGGCTCTGGCAGATCCTGGCTGGCGGGCGGCTCTGGCAGATCCTGGCTGGCGGGCGGCTCTGGCTGCTCCTGACTGGCGGGCGGCTCTGGCGGCTCCTGACTGACGGGCGGCTCTGGCGGCTCCTGACTGACGGGAGGCTCTGAAGGCTCAGGACAGACGGGCGGCTCTGAAGGCTCAGGACAGACGGGCGGCTCTGAAGGCTCAGGACAGACGGGCGGCTCTGAAGGCTCAGGACAGACGGGCGGCTCTGAAGGCTCAGGGCAGACGGGCGGCTCTGACGGCTCAGGGCAGACGGGCGGCTCTGACGGCTCAGGGCAGACGGGCGGCTCTGACGGCTCAGGGCAGACGGGCGGCTCTGACGGCTCAGGGCAGACGGGCGGCTCAGACGGCGCTGGGCAGACGGGCGGCGCAGGCGGCGCTTGGCAGACGGACGGCTCATACGGCGTTGGGCAGACGGGCAGTGCAGGCGACGCTGGGCAGACGGACAGCGCAGACGGCTCTGGACAGGCAGGCAGCTCAGATAGCGCTGGGCAGACGGCAGACTCTGGCCGGCTGAGGCGCACAGTAGGCCTGGTGCGTGGTGCCGGAACTGGTGGTACCGGGCTGGAGACACGCACCATAGGGCGAGTGCGTGGAGGAGGAACAGGGCTCTGGAGACGCACTGGAAGCCTGGTGCGTGGTGTTGGCACTGGTGGTACTGGGCTGGGGCGGGGAGGTGGCGCCGGATATACCGGACCGTGCAGGCGTACTGGCTCCCTTGAGCACCGAGCCTGCCCAACCTTACCTGGTTGAATGCTCCCCGTAGCCCGACCAGTGCGGGGAGGTGGAATAACCCGCACTGGGCTGTGTTGGCGAACCGGGGACACCATGCGTAAGGCTGGTGCCATGTATGCCGGCCCGAGGAGACGCACTGGAGACCAGACGCGTTGAGCCGGCTTCATGGCACCTGGCTCAATGCCCAATCTAGCCCGGCCGATACGAGGAGCTGGAATGTACCGCACCTATGCACACGTACAGGAGACACCGTGCGCTCTACCGCATAACATGGTGTCTGCCCGTACTCTCGCTTCCCACGGTAAGTACGGGGAGTTGGCGCAGGTCTCCTACCTGACTTCGCCACACTCCCTTGTAGCCACCCCCCCAAGAAATGTTTGGGTTTGACTCTCAGGCTTCCAGCCTCGCTTCCGTGCTGCCTCCTCATATCGCCTCCTCTCGGCTTTAGCTGCCTCCAGCTCTTCACAAGGGAGGCGATATTCTCCCGGTTGTGCCCAAGGTCCCTTACCGTCCAGTATTTCCTCCCAAGTCCATGAATCCTGTGTATGTTGCTCCTGCTGCTGCTTAACACGCTGCTTGGTCCTTTTGTGGTGGGTAATTCTGTCACGATCGTCTTTATGTGGAAGAGAGGACCAAGGCGCAGCGTGATACGAATACATCTTCCTTTTTATTGACGAAGATGAACACGACACGAAACACTTTTACAAACTAACAAAAACAACAAACGACCGTGAAGCTACAAAACTTACGTGCACACATGCAACATACGTTTAGACATAGACAATTACCCACAACCTGTCTAATGCCTATGGCTGCCTTAAATATGGCTCCCAATCAGAGACAACGATAGACAGCTGTCTCTGATTGAGAACCACTCAGGCAACCATAGACATACCTAGACACCTACACTGAACACAACCCCATAAACTCTACCAAAACCCCCTAGACACTACAAACACCCTCGACTAGACAAAAACACACAAACATCCCCCATGTCACACCCTGACCTAACTAAAATAATAAAGAAAACAAAGATAACTAAGGCCAGGGCGTGACAAATACAGTTCAATTTATTTTTGTAAGGTAAGAAAATGTGGTCTTTTGTTTGTAAATTTACATTTCTGAATATGAAATTTGGCCAAAAGAATAATGAAATTAATTACATAAAAATGTTTCAGCTTACTTCTATCGTAGGTACAGAGTCCAAGCAGTACATCTCTCCACAATAGTGTAAGATCTTCATAAATGTGTTCAATTATAAATCTACTAATGTCTTGCCACAGTTTTCTTACATGAATACAATGCCAAAAAAGACGCAACACTGTTTTTGGGTGGTCATTACAAAAGGAGCAATTTGAGTTGGTGTTTTCCTTAAACTTCTTCATATAGTGGTTGGCAAGTTAATATTCATGAATAATTTTAAAGGAAACTTCCTTAATTTTGTTAACAAGTAGGTATGTGTGTGGCAACATCCAAACTTTTTTCCAACAGATATTATCAATAAATCCATTCTAATAAGGCATGAAACAAGGTTCGTATCGGTCTGTTGTTGAATGGACCAAAAGAGAAACAAATCTTTCCTACTGATGAGTCAACGGAAGGTAGGCTCTGAGGGTCAGGTCTTGACACGTTCCTGAATAGTAAAGCAACACCTGAGGGAATGGCATCTAAAACAATTGCAAAATCTTTAGGTGTTACGGGGACCTTGTAAAGTGATAAGAATTCCTTATAACTGAGTAAAAGACCCTCTGCATTTACCAGTTGGCTCACCAATAGGATATTATTTCGGAACCAATATTCTAAAAACAAAGAATTATTTTTATACAATATATCCCAATTATTTCATATACAATATCTGTGTGGAGAAAAATTATGCTTATAAATTAAGGACCATGACAAGAAAACCTGCCGAAGAAAAGCAGAAAGTTTCACTGGAACTTTTATAATTGCAAACCAACATGAAGTTAAGGTCACCAAAAGTAGAGAAGACATGATGAGGAATAAAATTCCACATAGAAGTGGGTCTTCTTATGAATTGTTTTATCCAATTGATCTTAAAAGTATTATTTAAGGTAGTAAAGTCCAGAAAATTCAGCCCACCATTCTCATAAGTGTTCATTACAACAGTTTTCCTAATGTAATAGGTACGGTTTCTCCACAGAAAGTTGAAAAGCATCTGGTCTATCTCCTTGCTTATTTTACTGTCAAGATATAAAGATAGAGCGCCATATGTTAGTCTAGAAATACCTTCAGCCTTGGTTATTAGGACTCTTCCTTTTAAAGATAAGTCCCTCTGTAGCCATTGATTTAGCTTCTTCTGGGTTTTTTTAATAAGAGGGTTCAACTTTAGTAAGCCTCTAGACTTCTGATCCTTTGTAATGGTTATGCCTAAATATGTAAGTTCTTCTTTTACTGGAATACTGTAATATGAAGGTGTCACACAAGTTGACAGCCATGAGTTCACATTTATTAATGTTAAGATATAGACCAGACGCTTTGGAAAAGGATTGTATCACATTGATCGATATGGGAATTTGGTTAGCATTTTTCAGAAAAAGTGTAGTATCGTCAGCCAGCTGGCTTATAATAATTTCTTTACCAGCTATGGAAATACCTTGTACAGGACTATTATTTAAAGAATTTAAAAGAAGTTGGGTGATTAATAAAAACAGGTATGGAGAGATAGGACAACCTTGCCTAATTCTTCTCTTTAACTCAAATCTAGGTGATGTGCCATTCAATTTGATAGAGCTGTTACCATTTGTATAGAGAGTCTTAACCTCTCTAGGGTATGTGAGACGGTAGCGTCCCACCTCTTCAACAGCCAGTGAAACTGCAGGGCGCCAAATTCAAAACAACAGAAATCCCCTTATTAAAATTCTTCAAAAATACATGTATTTTACACCATTTTAAAGATACACTTGTTGTAAATCCAGCCACAGTGTCCGATTTCAAAAAGGCTTTACGACGAAAGCAAACCAAACGATTATGTTAGGTGAGTGCCTATTCACAGAATAACACAGCCATTTTTCCAACCAAAGAGAGGATTCACAAAAAGCAGAAATATAGATAAAATGAATCACTAACCGTTGATGATCTTCATCAGATGACAATCATAGGACTTCATGGAGTTTTTCCTAGCCACCGTGCTTCTACACCTGCATTGCTTGCTGTTTGGGGTTTTAGGCTGGGTTTCTGTACAGCACTTTGAGATATCAGCTGATGTAAGAAGGGCTATATAAATACATTTGATTTGAAAATTTGATTTGATGTTACACAATACATGTATGTTTTATTCGGTAAAGTTCATATTTATATCCAAAAATCTGAGTTTATATTGGCGCCTTACGTTCAGAAGTTCCAAAACATCCTTTGATTTTGCAGAGAGCCACATCAATTTACAGGAATACTTATAATAAACATTGCTAAAAGATACAACTGTTATGCATGGAATTTTAGATGCACTTCTCCTTAATGCAACCGCTGTGTCAGATTTCAAAAAAAGCTTTACAGAAAAAGCAAACCATGCAATAATCTGAGGTCGGCGCTCAGAGCCCAAACAAGACACAAATATATCCGCCATATTATGCAGTCAACAAAAGTCATAAATAGCATTATAAATCTTCACTTACCTTTGCTGATCTTCGTCGGAATGCACTCCCAGGACTCCCACACGAAATGTTTGTTTTGTTCGGTAATTTCCATCATTTATGTCCAAATAGCTACTTTTGTTAGCGCGTTTGGTAAACAAATCCAAAGTCACGAAGCGCGTTCACTAAAAGCAGACAAAATGTCAAAAAGTTCCATAACAGTCAGTAGAAACATGTCAAACAATGTTTTGAATCAATCTTTAGGATGTTTTTAACATAAATCTTCAATAATGTTCCAACCGGAGAATTCCATTGTCTTCAGAAGTGCGATGGAACAGAGCTCGCTCTCACGTGAACGCGCATAACCAGCGCATGTTCAGGTCATGATAGACCTTACTCATTCCCCTCTCCTTCGGCCCCACTTCACAGTAGAAGCATCAGACAAGGTTCTAAAGACATTGACATCTAGTGGAAGCCTTAGGAAGTACAACATTACCAATATCCCACTGTATCTTCAATAGGAGCTGAGTTGAAAATCGACCAACCTCAGATTTCCCACTTCCTGGTTGGATTTTTTCTCAGGTTTTTGCCTGCCATATGAGTTCTGTTATACTCACAGACATCAGTCAAACCGTTTTAGAAACTTCAGAGTGTTTTCTATCCAAATCTACTAATAATATGCATATTCTAGCTTTTATGGATTTGTAGCAGGCCGTTTACTCTGAGCATGCTTTTCATCCGGACGTGAAAATACTGCCCCCTACCCCAAAGAAGTTAATAGCCTTACAGAAAAAATCCCCAAAGCCAAGTCTTTCAAGGGAGTGTAAGAGGAACTGATGCTCTACTGTGTCAAATGCTTTATAAAAATCTAAAAAATAATATGAAGCTATCCTCGGTTATTAGGTCTGAGTAGTCAAGCATGTCTAATACTAGTCTGACATTGTTAGAAATATGTCTGTTCCTCATAAAGCCAGACTGTGTTTCATCAATGATTGCATCCAGGACTTCTTTAACTATTTTTGCAAGTAGTAATTTATGGATAGTGTTATTTTAAGGCGGGCGGCTCTGGCGGCTCAAGTCTAAAGAAATAGGATGATTTCTGTTCTCCCTCCTCAATCCATTTTTTCCTTGATCTAATTAAGGCTCCTTCTGCTTTTAATCTATATATGTTATCCAGTTTATTTTGTAATTCAATTAGTTCCATCTTCTCCTCCCCCGAGAGGCTGGCTGGGGACCTCTGAGAAAGGGAAGTTATCTTAATGATCACCTTTTCCTCCTCAGCTCTTCTGGTCTTAGCAAGATTACTACCATATTTTCTAACGTATTTGGACACCTTATATTTAAAGAGCTCCCAGTTCTTGCAATAAGATTTTTCTTCACAAGCCCTTTCCCAAAAGTGTGAAAGCAGATCTTTAACCTCAAACTTAACTATATAATTATTTAATAATGAGCTATTTAGCTTCCAGTAGGATGCTCTACCACGGTTAGTATCAGGGGTAAATATTTAGATATCAATGTAAATGGCCCTATGGTCTGTGAGGGGAGTAGTACAAATATTTGTAGTAACACACTCACTATGAATACATTTGGATATAAGCCAAAAATCTATTCTGGATTGTCTGGAACCTGTTTTGTTACTCCAAGTGAATGATCTGTTGGCCGGAAACCTCTCTCTCCATATATCAGTAAGATCAAACTTTTCCATAAAAAGTATTAAACCCATATTCTGATTGGTTGGCCTACCTGGGGGCCAACTATCAGTTGAATTATCTATAGTAATGTTAAAGTCCCCTCCTATCAATAACTTCTTATGGCTGCATCCCGCTACCGGGATCGATATGACAACAGCCAGTGAAAGTGCAGGGCGCCAAATTCAAACAACAGAAATCTCATAATTAAAATTCCTCAAACATACATGTGTTTTATATAATTTTAAAGGTAATCTTGTTGTTAATCCCACCAAAGTGTCCGATTTCAAATATGCTTTTCAGCAAAAGCACTACAAACGATTATGTTAGGTCACCATCAAACCACAATAAGCACAGCCATTTTTCCAGCGAAAGATAGCAGTCAGAAAAAGCAGAAATAGAGATAAAATTCATCACTAACCTTTGATTATCTTCATCAGATGAGACTCATAGGACTTCATGTTACACAATACATGCATGTTTTGTTTGATAAAGTTCATATTTATAACAAAAAATCTGAGTTTACATTGGCACGTTACATTCACTAGTTCCAAAAACATCAAGTGATTTTGCATAGCCACATCGTTTCAACAGAAATACTCATCATAAATGTAGATGATAATACAAGTTATACACATGGAATTATAGATATACCTCTCCTTAATGCAACCGCTGTGTCAGATTTCAAAAAAACTTTACGGAAAAAGCAAATCATGCAATAATCTGAGACGGAGCTCAGAACAATAGCCAAATTAGCCGCCATGTTGGGGTCAACAGATTTTCTGGATTTTTTTTCTCATTATGTCTGTCATAGTTGAAGTGTACCTATGATGAAAATTACAGGCCTCTCTCATCTTTTTAAGTGGGAGAACTTGCACAATTGGTGGCTGACTAAATACTTTTTTCCCCCACTGTATTAGCAACTGGGACTGAGGAGCAGGCAGTTTACTATGGGCACCTCTGAGCACCTTTCATCCAAGCTACTCTATACTGCCCCTGCAGCCATAAGAAGATAATAACGAATTCGGAAATTTCGATAACCAATGAAGTTTGTTTCTCTATAGATTCAAGCAACTCATCATTCTCATGTTTGGTGTTGTACCCATAGAAGTTTACAGTAATGAGCATAATGTCAATTTAACTGATCACAAGACAAATAAAGTGACCAAAGGGGTCACATTGCAAGTGTAGAATATTACCACCAAAGGTATTTTTCATTGTAGTGACACCAGCGGAGTGTTCAGATCCATGGGAAAGCCAAATATCGTTCCCCCCCCGTGACGCCCTGACCATGGAGAACCATTGTTTATCTATGGTACAGTAGGTCAGGGCGTGACTAGGGGGTGATTTAGTATATGTATGTCTATGTTGTATTCTAGTTTATTATTTCTATGTGGGTATTCTAGTTTTCATATTTCTAGGTTGGTGTGCTTGATATGGTTCCCAATTAGAGGCAGCTGGTTATCGTTGTCTCTAATTGGGGATCATATTTAAGTAGCATTTTTTCCACCTGTGTTTTATGGGATATTGTTTTGAGTTAGTGCATGTAGCACCTCTGTAGTCACGGTTCGTTGTTTCTTTGTTTTGTTCTAAGTTTTCAACTTTAATAAATAATGTGGAACTCAACATCCGCTGCATCTTGGTCCGATATTTATTCCAGCGAACGTGACAGAATATCACATCAAACCAGGACCAAGCAGCGTGTTCACCAGGTGAAGGATTTCTGGACATCGGAAGGAGATAATGGAGGACAGCGACGACGACAGGGTTCGCGGCTACAGAAAGCCCAAGGACAACCCCAAGATTTTTTTTTGGGGGGGGGGGCACATGGAGCTGGCGACTGAGCAGAGGGAAGAGCCAGAGACTGTCAGGGAGGCAATGGTGAAGTTGGGAGAGAGTGAGATGAGAGAGATGTTGTGCAAGTGTGTTCTGCTCAACATCCGACCAGAGGATCCGGTTAGCAGTGTGGTGCAACCTGTGCCGGTTCCACGCTTCTGGCCTCAAGTGCGCCTCTCCAGTCTGGTACGTCATGTGTCTCCTCCTCGCACTCTCCCTGAAGTGCGTGTCCCCAGTCCAGTACGTCCTGTGCCTGCTCCTCGCACTCTCCCTGAAGTGCGTGTCCCCAGTCCGGTACGTCCTGTGCCTGCTCCTCGTACTCTGCCTGAAGTGCGTGTCCCCAGTCCGCTACGTCCTGTGCCTGCTCCTCCCACTCTCCCTGAGGTGCGTGTCCCCAGTCCAGGCACAGTGTTCAGCCCGGGTCCATGGCTGGATTCACGAGATGAGCAGGTTCTTCGGCCCGCACCAGAGCCGCCACCAAAGCTGGCGGATCCCCGAGCTGAGCAGGTTTTTCGTCCCGCACCAGAGCCGCCACCGACACTAATCATCCCCCCACCCTCCCCATTTGGTTTCAGGTTTTGCGGCCGGAGTCCGCACCTTTGGGGGGCGTACTGTCACGTCCTGACCATAGAGAACCATTGTTTCTCTATGATATAGTAGGTCAGGGCGTGACTAGGGGGTGATTTATATGTATATCTATGTTGTATTCTAGTTTATTATTTCTATGTGGGTATTCTAGTTTTCATATTTCTAGGTTGGTGTGCTTGATATGGTTCCCAATTAGAGGCAGCTGGTTATCGTTGTCTCTAATTGGGGATCATATTTAAGTAGCATTTTTTCCACCTATATTTTATGGGATATTGTTTTGAGTTAGTGCATGTAACACCTCTAGTCACGGTTCGTTGTTTGTTTCTTTATTTGTTTTGTTCTAAGTTTTCACTTTAATAAATAATGTGGAACTCAACATCCGCTGCGCCTTGGTCCGATATTTATTCCAGCGAACGTGACACCTCCAGAAGTTGGCATCAGCCGAAATTGAGTGAGACTCTTGAAAAAAGCAAAAATCTGTTCGAAATTGTTTAGCAAATAAAAATAAGGCCTTGCACTTCACATTGTTTCGTAACCTTCCCTATTTGCTTCACTCCGAGAGCTTTCTCCCTCTGCGTCATGTCCTTACTGAACACCAACATACTCCCATCTCTTAACACTTTAGCATTGACAACTTCCCCAATCAACTCTTATCACAGCCATCAACATTATCGGACTCATCGCCCCTACTCCCCCTTCCTCCCTAAACTTCTGAATCACTTTATGCTTCTCCTCACCTCCATGCTCCCCTCGCATCTTATTTTGCCCTTCCTCGGCACGCTCTACCTCAACTGCCGCTAGCGTTAGAAATTATGTTTCTCTCCTCAAACTTCCTTTTCTGCCTCTCTACCACCATAGACCTCTCGATCCCCTTCAAACCCCCACTCCCTTTCGCTCCCGCTTTCTTTCTGAAGGCACACCAATTTCCTGAAGAATTGCATTATGGGCCCCAGAGTACAGAAATAGTGTCCTCTGCGTGTATACTTCATATTTTGGCGAATTTAATATGACATCCGGGAACTTTTGGCATACTAACTATATCATACTATGACCAATAAGCATACTATATACTCAATTCACGTTACAAATAGTGCGGTTAGTATGAGTATTCGAACACAGCTTTGCTATACAGTCGTGGCCAAAAGTTGAGAATGACACAAATATAAATTTTCAAAGTTTGCTGCTTCTGTGTCTAGATATGTCAGATGTTACTATGGAATACTGAAGTATAATTACAAGGATTTCATAAGTGTCAAAGGCTTTTATTGACAATTACATGAAGTTGATGCAAAGAGTCAATATTTGCAGTGTTGACCCTTCTTTTTCAAGACCTCTGCAATCCGCCTTGGCATGCTGTCAATTAACATCCTGACTGATGGCAGCCCATTCTTGCATAATCAATGCTTGGAGTTTGTCAGAATTTGTGGGTTTTTGTTTGTCCACCCGCCTCTTGAGGATTGACCACAAGTTCTCAATGGGATTAAGGTCTGGGGAGTTTCCTGGCCATGGACCCAAAATATCGATGTTTTGTTCCCCGAGCCACTTAGTTATCACTTCTACCTTATGGCAAGGTGCTCCATCATGCTGGAAAAGGCATTGTTTGTCACCAAACTGTTCCTGGATGGTGGGGAGAAGTTGCTCTCAGAGGATGTGTTGGTACCATTCTTTATTCATGGCTGTGTTCTTGGGCAAAATTGTGAGTGAACCCACTCCCTTGGCTGAGAAGCAACCCCACACATGAATGGTCTCAGGATGCTTTACTGTTGGCATGACACAGGACTGATGGTAGTGCTCACCTTGTCTTCTCCGGACAAGCTTTTTTCCGGATGCCCCAAACAATCGGAAAGGGGCTTCATCAGAGAAAATGACTTTACCCCAGTCCTCAGCAGTCCAATCCCTGTACCTTTTGCAGAATATCAGTCTGTCCCTGATGTTTTTCCTGGAGAGAAGTGGCTTCTTTGCTGCCCTTCTTGACACCAGGCCATCCTCCAAAAGTCTTCGCCTCATTGTGCGTGCAGATGCACTCACACCTGCCTCCTGCAATTCCTGAGCAAGCTCTGTGCTGGTGGTGCCCCGATTCCGCAGCTGAATCAACTTTAGGAGACGTCCTGGCTCTTGCTGGACTTTCTTGGGCGCCCTGAAGCCTTCTTTACAACAATTGAACTGCTCTCCTTGAAGTTCTTGATGATCTGATAAATGGTTGATTTAGGTGCAATCTTACTGGCAGCAATATCCTTGCCTGTGAAGCCCTTTTTGTGCAAAGCAATGATGACGGCACGTGTTTCCTTGCAGGTAACCATGATTGACAGAGGAAGAACAATGATTCCAAGCACCACCCTCCTTTTGAAGCTTCCAGTCTGTTATTCGAACTCCATCAGCATGACAGAGTGATCTCCAGCCTTGTCCTCGTCAACACTCACACCTGTGTTAACGAGAGAATCACTGACATGATGTCAGCTGGTCCTTTTGTGGCAGGGCTGAAATGCAGTGGAAATGTTTTTTGGGGATTCAGTTAATTTGCATGGCAAAGAGGGACTTTGCAATTAATTGCAATTCATCTGATCACTCTTCATAACATTCTGGAGTATATGCAAATTGCCATCATACAAACTGAGGCAGCAGACTTTGTGAAAATTAACATTTGTGTCATTCTCAAAACTTTTGTCCACGACTGTAGTATTTCCCACCTCAGCCTCGTTTTCGTTTCAAAATGGCGCCTGTGTGACTAAAGCGTAAAAAAAGAAGAAATTGCCTTGCCAGCGCTAAACTCTACCAATTTCGAAGGGTTGTTGCAGTCTCATATTTACGGTAATACATATTTACGTCACGAGTTGAACGGAAGTGTGATTACGCACGCATCTCTTACTTGAAACATTGTTGGCCTTAATCGATCTCTTACACATGCAAAATTGGGCCAATATCAACATTTGCCATAGTGTAAGAATTTTTTATTAATTATTTATTTATTGCATATTGGCTAGCTACAAAATTGTAACATATTTACTTAACGGAGAATACTGGGCTGGACAAGATGGCCAGCTGCAATTTTCAGGCGCAGTTGGTATCTGTTATGGAGGTATTAGCTAAAGCAGCTATAGCAGAAATAAACAAACGTGTAGATGATAGCTGTGCTGTTATACGTTTGGAAATTACCCAAAGCCAGCGAGATATTGATGTACTAAAAAGGAAGTGGCAAATGATGGAGAGCGAGTTGAAGAAGACGCGAGGACGAGTCAGAAGAAAAGGTATATCGATGTGTTGTTATTCATGGTCATTTGATTGCATCATGGAGCAACTGAAGAAAAACACGAGTGAATATTTGACTGAATACAATTGTTTTCCAGTTTTTTACCCCATGGCATCAGAGAGATCTTCATATCCAGTCAAGATTGTTTTGAACAAGCAGAGTAGCTCACAGTGGAGAGACGAAGAGCTGGCTGTTGAAGAAGACTCTCAACCACAGGTGTGATACATCACCTTTTACAATTACAGAAATCCAGGGGCCTCGTAACTGTTGCATTCATTTCACACTATCTGCGTGTGCCATTACTGACAAGACTGCGCATATACAAACATATATAAATTCATAAACTTGGCGCACGCCATATTTCTAGGTATACATCAGACCCGTCGTGAAACAGTGCGTGCGTGATCGAACATTATAAACTGGGTGGTTTGAGCTTGAATGCTGATTGTTTGTAAGCCGTGGTATATTCAATAGGCCCAATTAAATGAGAGATACCATGGTCATTTGTTTTAGGATACTTCATGAATATGAACCCATCATGGGCAGAAAAGGTGAGGGATTTATTCTGGTAAGGTTATGAAAATATCTATTATGTTTACAAATTAAATATTGTCTACTGGAGAAATGTTGACAGTACAGAAGTAGCCTACAATCGTTTGTTCTATTGTTAAACTGTGCTCTGGATCAGATGGCATAGAGCAAAATACTTGAAATAGCTTATCTATTTACTACTGTGAAGTGGGCCAATTAAATGAGAGACAGGGAGAATGGTATCTAACTTGTTGTAGGCCTGTAGTCTACCTGATGAGTATGAAACCATCACAGAAGAGGTGATGCATTTAATCTGCAATTATCATGGAAATTAAGTATATAATAGCCTAGGCAATTGCCTATTTCTAATTATTTTATAATACAAAGATTAACTAAATTGATGTTCTCTTCTCACTAACGGCAAACGATTGTATCTTGTTATTGACCTGTTATTTGTTATGAACAAACATGGCCATCTTAACCCCCATTTGCCAGAAATACTAGGCTACTTGCCTGCTTGCAATGCAATGCTTCAAAGACATAGACACTGCATTGGCATGGTCTAAATTTTGCGGGAAGGTGAGCACATTCTCTGGCCAAGTTAGTTTTTTTTAAATGGCCACGCATGTTTTGGGGTATATTTTGTACGTACGCATGGTTTTAAATGAGGCCCCTGACCTCTAGGATCAATTCTGTTATTGGAATATCAGGAGAATTTACTGCTTTTGGGTGAATTATGAGTATGAAAAGCGTTCGAAATGGTGTGTCCAGAGTAATAACCTCAGTCCCTGTTACAGCCTTCAGATGTGGAGCAGAGAGTGGAGACTGAACCCATACTGATCAAAGATGAGGAGACAGCAGAGGACGTGTGGAAGACTGACCCTCAGGAAGAGCTCAGGATCACTGGAGAGGGTGGGTGTGACCATAAGGGGTACTGCTCTGTCTGTCTATGGAAGACTGTGTGGGTGTGGTGGTATGCACATTCCAAATTGGTGTTGGGTGTTTTATGTTCTGGCATATGTAGCTCACGGACACACAGTCAGTTCTAAAGCTGTCATGTTTTGCAACTGTTAAGGGTCTTTTGTAATGTTTATTTTATGTTGATCCCTAAATCTTTAGAGTCTGGTTCCAAGCCTGGGAAACCACCATCCTTTGAGCAACGGCACTCTGATGTGGACTTCATTACACAACCCAGCATGTCTCCCGAAGACTCAGTGGAACATTACCCCAATTCTGATCGTCCAGAGGAACCAAGAACACCCCGGCTCGCATCTACAGAGGTGTTCAGCGCAGAGCAGCACCGGCCGGACGAGGACTCACTAGAGCTAGTGATGGTGAAGAATGAGAAAGAGGAGGAGCTGGGTCAGACCACGGCCCTGGCAGGACCTGACCAGTTTGTCATGGATGAGACTGATGGGCAGCTGTGGACCTCTGTGGATCCAGGCGGAGACACTGACCCTGTCTGCCACCCAGATTTCTCCTTTCATTCCACAGAAGAGTACTCTCAGAATATCTCAATGGTCCCATCTCATAGTGGGCTGTCATCTGTTCCTACTATGACAGATGATGTAGGGCCATCGCTTCACTCTTCTATAGGAAAATCACATGCTAACATGTTCAGTGCAGCAGCACACAGGAAAAGACATGTCAGGACATTGGCTGATGAGACTAGACAACAGAGGCCAGAGGGACAGAGTAGCGAAAGGCTGAACTCAAATAATGATGGAAATAGTTTAGCTCTACAGTCAAGGCAGCATCAGTACGGGGCTTCAGAAGCAACAGTGAGATTGAGTGAGTGCATGACAGGGTCAAACATGGCCACCACCTCCACCTTCTCTGGATACAGCCTGAGTCACAGTAGTTTTAACATGGTGAAGAGAATGAGGACTCAGTGGAGATCAGGCGGCACCACCGAGAGGCGTTTCAGCTGCACCTTCTGTGGGAAGAGCTTCCAGCGTTTCTGCCAGCTCAAAGTCCACCTCCGGAGTCACACCGGAGAGAAACCGTACACCTGCGAACAGTGTGGCAGGAGTTTCACCCAGCAGTGCAACTTGATCAGACATGCTGTAGTCCACAGCGGGGAGAAGCCCTTCGAGTGCAAACAGTGTGGGAAATGCTTCACCCAGCGCTCTAGCATGAAGTCACATCAGAAAACTCACATAGGAGAGAGTCCAGTGTCTCAATACGTGGTACCCGCATACCCTCGGGATCCACACACAAGTTTAAAGCGCAACTGAAGGCAATAAACATCTTCTGATATAAAAAGGCTTATGTAGCCCCGATGAGTCAGAAACATTTATTCTATTGTCAAATTGTAAATAGGATAATTATGTTCATAATTTCAGTCTTATCCAAAACTGAGTTTTGTAAGTAAGTTCAACAGAACTTACTTTAGGGTTGGGTTTTGATTTGAACAATGCTCACTTGCCCACTAACACCGGATACACAGCTGTGGTGATTGCGCTCTATCCAATCCACCGTAGAACACAGCTGTTGAGACACACCTGCCCATCTCACTTTTTGCACTTTGTTTAACTTGAGAAATACAGCGCCAAACATCTTAACTATATGTAGTATTACGCAACTAAAACCTCCTCGGCAAAACCGTCCAAGTTAACTCAAGAAGTCTATCTTAGATTCATAATACTGGCATCGTTCCTATGGTGTCTCATGGGGGACAAACATTATTAACTGCCACATCGAACCACACCCCCAGTCTGAAATCATTTTTTTCTTAAAGAGCAACAGAGAAATGTGGAATTAGTGTGTTCAGTCGCTCTTTAATGTTGTCTCAAACCAGATGAAACAAATAGATAATAATTGCATAGTTTTCCTGTAACACTTTCTATGTAAAAATGTGTTACAGATGGTATTTTGAGACATTTTGACAAGCTTTTCCTCCAAAATGATTTGTAAAATGGTTTTCATGTTTGACTGTTGACGGCTCCTCACTTTAATTTCAACAACCTATTTTCAACTGGTAATGTGTAGTTGTACCATAAAATCATAAAAACCATGCTATATTCAATAACATATATTTAATGAAAGAGTCAATTTGCCAAAATAAAAAGTTTTAGCTTCACTGTCTAAATAAATAGCAGGGGAGTGTTTATGTATGTGCCTTAACCCTAAGTAAAGAACCTCAATGTAAATCAGCTATAATGCATCAATAGTTACTTGAAATATATCATGAAATTAAGTTTACATTAAACTAGTTTATGGTCTTTGTTTGCCAGCTGTGTTTCAAACAAGTTATATACTTTTTTCTATCCTTTAATAAATACCATACCACATTTTCAGAATGGTTTCATTAGGTTGTGTCGATGAGAATGGAGATTACAATATCAAAGCTGCACACACATACAGTTTTATCAATTGTGGCCACCTCCCTGTTTTCCATTTTGTCCCGCGGAGTCTTCACAAACTGAAGAGGAAGTGCCCCATTAAAAAAATGGAACCTCCCCTTCAAGACGCCGATCGCCCGCTTTATAACAAAATGCACATTCATATTTTCATAAAATTATTTTGGTTCATGAAATATGTCATAGCCTTTCAACATAGTTTTGTCTTTCGGAACCACGACAGCCAACGCTCCGTCCCTGTTCATCCTATAACATCCTGACTCTTCTCCACTCTGCTGTTCTCGGGTGCGTTCAGCAGGATGCAACGTTTTAAAACATTTGTTTTTAAACATTTGGTGTGGCTGCGTCCAGTCATTATGGTCCGGACCTTTGGAACCAACATGGTCTAAGAGCATTTCATATTATTCTGCAGGTAAATCTGAGACACTCCATTTGGTATGATATGTTACATGTTGTATGGTATGTATACTTTTGTGGATGTCCATCACCCATTTCATATGATATGTTTCGAATTACAATTCAAATAATATCTTACGAACTTGCAAAATGTACAATATGTTATGAATTTTCAAAACGTATGACATGTTACGAATTCTAGCTAGATGGCTAACGTTAGCTAGCTGGCCAACATTAGGCTACTAGGCTAGGGGTTAGGGTTAAGTTAAAGGGTTAGGGGAAGGGTTAGCTAACATGCAAAGTAGCTAAAAAGTAGTATGTCGTTAAAACATTACTAAAATTCTAAACTTGTCCTTGATGAGATTCAAACTCGCAACCTTAAACGTTATGCATCCACCCCGACAAACCACCCTACTTTCATTTTTGCCTGAAGTAACCATCTGTCTTGTGTAACCAAACGTAACATATCCTACTAATTTGAGAGTCCCGGAGTTATATTTACTATGTTATGTCTAGTCTATGAGACCAGGCTGTTGGAACAGCCTGCTGGAGGATCTGATGGCCTCAGAGAGACATTTTTAAGAGAGAGCTCAAGACATACCTTTCTATCTGTGCTTTTATTTAGGGTCATTTTATTGTGCTATTTTATCTACCTGATATAATTTTATTTGCTTTATTCATTTTTTCTCTCTCTGGTTTCACTGTTGTTTTATTTTCCTGTTATTATTTTAATATGATCCGTTTAATTTTAACATTTTCATTTGTCTAGATCATCTATTTTATCTTTGTCATTTTTATTTATTATTTTACTTTTTGTTTTAAAAACTTTGAAATGCATTCACTTGTAGAAATGTGCTCTATAAATAAAGTTTGATTTGACATAGAATTACGCCGTACCGTAGAACAAACATGTCTTTCTAACATGGAAATAAGGAATCCTTAGGAGTCGGAAACTGTTTCAGAAAAGGGTGTCAATACATTTGTCTGGCACTGTAAGTTCAGGATATCAGGATGGTCAGACTTGGCTAGTTTGTTGCAACATCAGGCAGACTCTAATCGTCACTTGGGCATGCGAGTCTGCATCAACTCCTTCCTTGTATTAATTGTTATCACTTCTTTTCACTTTTAATTGGAAAATAGATAAACCTATGTAAATATACACTTTGTTTTATTTTCTCCACAGAGAAGAAATCTTTCCATAATCCCTAATAAGGATATCAGAAGCATCAGAAATATATTTAAGCAAGGTAAATGATGACATATTGACTTTATTTTATGAAAGATCAAGAGTTGCTGTTTTGAATGACTGATATGAATTACAATTATGTCAGAGTGCATCCTTATGTATCCAAATGATAAAATCATGTTCTCAACATCCTGTCATTTTTCAGTTCTAGAGTCAGTGATGCTTTTTCAGATCAAATTGCTTAGAAGAAAAAGGCTGTCTTGTGATACCATGGTCAGCATAATGTTTATAACACATTTCTAATGTACACTATTTAGCCAAAAACCTGGTTAACTCTGCCAGTGTAGCGGACATGAGCCGAAGAATGGTTGCTCATGGTCACGTGAAGGTGAAGCCCCACCTGCGTCTTCAAAATCAATGTCTGTCCTCAGCCCAAGAGGGAATTTCCTCTTGGTTTAATGGTAAAAATGCGGTTTCTCCTGCAGTAGACTCAGGGTTTATATCCACTCTGTCACACCAGGAAGCTGAATTTCCAGCAAGGCAATAACCCCAAGCACACATCAAAATCACAATTTGCAATTGCTGGTCAAAAGTAATGCACTATATGGGCTCCCGAGTGGCGGTCTAAGGCACTGCATCTCAGTGCTAGAGGCGTCACTACAAAGACACCCTGGTTTTAATGGGGCTCCCGAGTGCTGCAGCGGTCTAAGGTACTGCATCTCAGTGCTAGAGGCGTCACTACAGACACCCTGGTTCGATTCCAGGCTGTATCACAACCGGCCATGATTGGGAGTCCCATAGGATGATGCAGTTTGGCCGGTGTAGGCTGTCATTGTAAATAAGAATTTGTTCTTAACTGACTTGCCTAGTTAAAAAAGGTTACATTTTAAATTAAAAAAAATAAGGAATAGGATGCCATCTGGAACGCACACCTAGCCTGTCATTTTTATTGAGAAATGTGATTAAAATTCAACCACTAAACTCACGCAGGCTGTCAGAAAGAAATGTACTATTGCCATAGTCAAAGCAGGGGTAAATTAAACATAGCTGCAGAATGGATGTGTGGAATATCACTGGGTGTGGAATAGATGAAAATTTACACTGAACAAAAATATAAACGCAACATGTAAAGTGTTGGTTTCATGAGCTGAAATAAAATATCATAAAAATGTTCCCTATGCACAGAAAGTTTATTTCTCTCAAATTTTGAGCACAAATTTGTTTACATCCCTGTTAGTGACAATTTCTCCTTTGTCAAGATAATCCATCAACCTGACAGGTGTGGCATATCAAGAAGCTGATTAAACAGCATGATCATTACACAGGTGCATCTTGTGCAGTTTTGTCACACAACACAATGCCACAGATGTCTCAAGTTTGGAGGGAGCGTGCAATTGGCATGCTGACTGCAGGAATGTCCACCAGAGCTGTTGCCAGATAATGTAATGTTAATTTCTCTACCATAAACCGCCTTCAACGTTGTTTTAGAGAATTTGTCAGTACGTCCAACTGGCGTCACAATCGCAGACCACATGTATGGCGTGTGGCCGAGCGGTTTGCTAATGTCAACGTTGTGAACAGAGTGCCCCATGGTGGCGGTGGGTTTATGTTATGGGCAGGCATAAACTACGGACAACGAACACAACTGCATTTTATTGATGTCAATTTGAATGGACAGAGATACTGTGACGAGATCCTGAGGCCCATTGTCGTGCCATCAACTCATGTTTCAGCATGATATTGCAAAGTCACATGTCGCAAGGATCTCCAACCATCCAAGCCAGACTATTCTCTCTACTTCCGCACGGCAAGTGGTACCGGTGCATCAAGTCTGGCACCAACAGGCTCTTGAACAGCTTCCATCCTAGAACAGCTTCCATCCAGTCTAGTCACCTTACCCCTATACATATCTACCTCCATCACTCCAGTATCCCTGCACATTGTAAATATGGTATTGGAACTGACCCTGTATATAGTATGCTTACTTACTTATTGTGTTCTTCATATTTTTTCTTATTTATCGTGTTTTTTTCTTCTAGTGTTACACTGTTATTGACTATTGCATTGTTGGGTTTTGAGTTTGTAAGAAAGGCATTTCACTGTACTTGTGCATGTGACATTAACATTTGAAACTTGATCTGCACACAATTCCTGAAAGCTGAAAATTTCCTAGTTCTTCCATGGCCTGCATACTCACCAGACATGTCACCCATTGAGCAAGTTTGGGATGCTCTGGATCGACGTGTACGACAGCTTGTTCCAGTTCCCGGCAATATCCACAGCTTTGAACAGCCATTGAAGAGGAGTGAAACGTTCCACAGGCCACAATCAAAAGCCTGATCAATTCAATGTGAAGGAGATGTGTCCCGCTGCATAAGGCAAATGATGGTCACATCAGATACTGACAGTTTTTGTCATCCACACCCCATCTTTTTTTTAAAGGTATCTGTGACCAACAGATTAATATCTGTATTCCCAGTCATGTGAAATCCATAGATTAGGACCTAATTAATTTATTTCAATTGACTGATTTCCTTATATGAACTGTAACTCAGTGAAGTCTTTAAAATTATTGCATGTTGCGTTTATATATTTTTTTATGTTGCGTTTATATAATTCTTCATATTTCTGCATAATGATAACAAAGCCTTTTCCCTGTAATTTTAATTTGATAGTATAGAGTATACTGTAGGCCTATCCTTCTCGTTCAGTCAATCAACCATTCACTGCTCCACCAGGTGTGTGGGAAACTTTGATCTTGTCCCTCCCTCTTCCACTGATAAATAAGGGCTGATGCTGAGAGTGGTGGTGGGGGTACCCATGATGTATTGAGCATTTGGTTAAGAAAAAGTGAAGAAAAAGAGCAGAGAGTATTGATTGATTTTATTTTAGGTAAAACACATTGTACAGTATAAAAAACATATTTTAAGAACAAGAAAATCCAGAGGATGACACGTGAAAGTGTAAAAACACTTATTTCCGGTGTGGTCCTCGGTTAATGATATACTACTTTTCATTGAGCTATAAAACATTTACTACTGCATCAGTGCAGCTTGTTATTATAGGTACAGTGTCAGTGATAATATTAGCATGTACAGTTGAAGTCGGAAGTTTACATACACTTATGTTGGAGTCATTGAAACTTGTTTTTCAATCACTCCACAAACTATAGTTTTGGCAAGTCGGTTAGGACATCTACTTTTGTAACGGCCGTCTAGCTCTTCCTCCTCCTCAGACGAGGAGAGGCGAGAAGGATCTGAGGACCAATGTGCAGCGTGGTAATTTTCCATGATGAATTTAATAGACAGGACGAAACACGAAGAACACTTTAATAATTTACAAAACAACAAACGACGTTAAACAGACCTGAACATGAGAACTACATAAAACGAAGAACGCATGAACAGGAAAAGAACGAACGAGACGAGACAGTACCGTGTGGTGCAACTAACACAGACACAGCGACAATCACCCACAAACAAACAGTGAGAACAGCCTACCTTAATATGGTTCTCAATCAGAGGAAACGTCAAACACCTGCCTCTAATTGAGAACCATATCAGGCAACACATTAACCCAACATAGAAACACATAACATAGACTACCCACCCCAACTCACGCCCTGACCAACTAAACACATACAAAAACAACAGAAAACAGGTCAGGAACGTGACAACTTTGTGCATGATACAAGTACTTTTTCCAACAATTGTTTACAGACAGATTATTTCACTTATATTTAATTTATAATTAACTGTATCACAATTACAGTGGGTCAGAAGTTTACATACACTAAGTTGACTGTGCCTTTAAACAGCTTGGAAAAGTCCAGAAAATTATGTCATGGCTTTAGAAGCTTCTGATAGGCTAATGGACATAATTTGAGTCAATTGGAGGTGTACCTGTGGATGTATTTCAAGGCCTACCTTCAAACTCAGTGCCTCTTTGCTTGACATCATGGGAAAATCAAAAGAAATCAGCCAAGACCTCAGAAAAAAAATTGTAGACCTCCACAAGTCTGGTTCATCCTTGGGAGCAATTTCCAAACGCCCGAAGGTACCACGTTCATCTGTACAAACAATAGTACGCAAGTATAAACACCATGTGACCACGCAGCCGTCATAC
Source organism: Salvelinus namaycush (assembly GCF_016432855.1). Taxonomy (NCBI): domain Eukaryota; kingdom Metazoa; phylum Chordata; class Actinopteri; order Salmoniformes; family Salmonidae; genus Salvelinus; species Salvelinus namaycush. Next base: position 33,520,805 of record NC_052317.1, on the reverse strand, counting down.
CGCTCAGGAAGGAGACGCGTTCTGTCTCCTAGAGTTGAACGTACCTTGGTGCAAAAAGTGCAAATCAATCCCAGAACAACAGCCATGGACCTTGGCAAGATGTTGGAGGAAACAGGTACAAAAGTATCTATGTCCACAGTAAAACGAGTCCTATATCGACATAAGCTGAAAGGCCACTCAGCAAGGAAGAAGCCACTGCTCCATAAAAAAGCCAGACTACGGTTTGCAACTGCCCATGGGGACAAAGATCGTACTTTTTGGAGAAATGTCCTCTGGTCTGATGAAACAAAAATAGAACTGTTTGGCCATAATGACCATCGTTATGTTCTTGGGGGGAGTGGAAGAAGAGGAGGATGTCATCAATGAAGACAAACTAGTTCAACATGTCATGGAGAACATAATTTACCAGAGTCTGGAACACAGCAGGCGCGTTGGTAAGGCCAAATGACATGACCAAATACTCGTAGTGGCCGCTGGCCATGTGGAAAGCGGTCTTCCACTCATCCCCCTGCCGTGTCCGCACCAGGTGGTAGGCGTTCCATAGATCCAGCTTGGAAACCACGGTGGCCCCCTGGAGTGGCTCGAAGGCTGAGGAGATGAGTGGTAGCGGGTAGCGGTTCTTCCCCGTTATGTCATTGAGTCCCCGGTAGTTGATGCACGGGCTCAGGGTCTTGTCCTTCTTCTCCACAAAGAAGGACCCTGCGCCAGCAGGAGAGGAAGAAGGACGGATAAATCCTGCAGCTAGGGAGTCCCCAATGTAGGTCTCCATAGCCTTGGTCTCCGGTCCCAACAGCGAGTACAGTCGTCCCTGGAGTGGAGTGGTGCTAGGTAGAAGGTCAATCCAGCAGTCATATGGTTGATGTAGCAGAAGCGAAGTGGCCCGGGCCTTGTTGAACACCTCCCGAAGATCCTGGTACTCAGCGGGAATGGCGGAGAGGTCCGGGGAACTTCCGAGCCGCCAGGAAGATGTTACATATGCTCGGGAAATGGTGACTCGGCCGTCTTCGGCGACTCTCGGAGAATCTTGGGTAGCCTCGGCTTCTCTTGGCAACGGGGCCGTCAGGGACTTCCGGGATGCCTCGGAGGTGAGGTGGAATCCTTGGACGGGTGAGCAAAATTGAATCTCCTCTCCCTCTGTCGTTCCCGTAGTCGCCCAACGATCCTGATGGTCAAGGCGATGAGGGAATCGAGATCTATATGTAATTCCTGGGCTGCAAGCTCGTCCTTGAACTCCTCCGAGACTCCTTGTAGGAACATGTCAAACAGCGCTTCCTGGTTCCTGGCACTCTCAGCTGCCAACGTGCGGAAATCCTACCGAAGCTGGAGTAGCTTCTGGGTAGCCTCTCTTCCGGAGAATGGGGCATCAAACACCTTCTTTACTTCTCCCATGAACTCCTCCAGACTGACGCATATGGACAGCTGTTGCTCCCATACAGCTGTAGCCCAGGCGAGCGCCCTCCCGGACATCAGCTTACTAAGGGGCTGTGAGGTTACCGTCATAGTAGACTGCCTCCCAACCAACCCACAGAATTTCTCCAGCAAGATGTCCAACGCCTGGGCATGGCATTCGGCCAAGGTGTGGACCCCCTCCATAAGGCCACGAAGCAATTCCTCGTGCCTACCAATGGTGGCTCCTTGGGAGGAGATGGAGTTGCGCAGCTCGTCCGAGTCTGCTGGGTCAGTCATGGTCAGTTCGTACTATCACATTTCAGGTAAGACCCAGATGCAGACAACGTCGAAGTAACAACAGTTTATTAATCGAACAGGTGCAGGCAAAAGACGGGTCAAGTGCAGGCAGAGGTCAGTAATCCAGATAGGTGGGGCAAAGGTACAGGACGGCAAGCTCAGGGTCAGGGCAGGCAGAATGGTCAACACCGGGGAAACTAGGAAACAGGAACAATCAAGGACAGGAGCAGAGGGGAAAACTCTGATAGGCTTGACGAAACAAAACGAACTGGCAACAGACAAACAGAGACCACAGGTATAAATATACAGGGGATAATGGGGAAGATGGGCGACACCTGGAGGGGGATGAAGGTGAAAAGACAGGTGAAACAGATCAGGGTGTGACAGTTAGGGTCCAGATGAAGCTGTCCCAACAGCAGAGCTTTCTTTTCAGCACCATGGAGTGAATCATTACCACTGCTACACCTGGCTATCAGCGGAACATTATCTGGCAGCGAAACAGTTCATTCAGCTTCATTTACTGCGTTTAAAAAAAACATAGCTGATATGGCAGACTTGCTTAAATAAATGTGGTTTCTACTGACAATTGAGATGTACAAACTATGGCATAACGGGAGGACAAGCAGATAAGAGGCAATCTGTAATTTTGATTAAGACATAAATGAGCGAGCTAAGACGGACATAGTCTATATAACTATTTGTTCAACACTTTTAAAATGTACAGCAACAGAATTGAGAACATGGGCCGTTCTTACAGTATTCTCCCTGTACACCAAGTCAGAACCGTAGAATAAATGAAGGGGGCATATAAGCAGACAAAAAAAGCTCTTACAATAGTCGATGAATGCTATAGGCTACATGTCAGAACAGTAAGTTATGAGGGGGAAAGAGACCAAATTATTAGGGTGAGGCACATGGGCTACTAACAGCTTACTACACAACATACACTTAGTATTACTTTCTTAGCTACAGTATGCATATCTCCCTGGCACATTAAATAATTTATGGAGCAGCATACAATACATTTTTGGACTCACTTGAACAGGAAGGTGGCACGGCGATCTTTCTTGTGGGCAAATTTTGTCATCCAACTTTGTCATCAAAGTCTGGCATTCTCTGGATTTATGATGCTTTCAAGACAACTGGGAACTCCGAAAAAAACAAGGTCGAACCATGACATCAGTGGTCTTAAGGTCGGAACTCTAGAAAGAGGCCCGTGCTCTCGACTTGGAATTCCGAGTTGGATGACCGTTCAAAACGTATTTTCCCAGTTGGAGCTCATTTTTTCAGAGTTCCCAGTTGTCTTGAACTCACTGAAGTCTGAGATTTCCCAGTTCCACGGTTCCAGTTGTTTTGAATGTGGCAGAAGTCATGCTGGTTTGACAGCATGGCCAATATATTTCACCTTTTTTGGCCCATGGTGTTGTCGTGTCTTTGGCTATACCGTATTAAGTGATATGACATGCTATTCTATAAAATCCTTTCTCTGTAATTAATATTACCTGACTGAGCTAATCATGTAAATTTAATTAACTAGAAAGTCGGGGCACCACGAAAGAGTGTTTATATAGCTTTTATCTTCCAAAACAACTCTTAAAGACCTAGTAATATTTTACATCAATAGCAGTCAATATTAATCGTCACCTTATTTCAGTCTCATCTGAAAGTTGTAAATTCTTGGTTATCTTCAATCTTACAGAATTGGGTTTAATTATTTATTTACTAAATACCTGTCACGTTCTGACCCTAGTTCTTGTGTTATTTCTTTGTTTTAGTTGGTCAGGACGTGAGTTGGGTGGGTTATCTATGTTTTGTGTTTCTATGTTGGGTTTCTCGTTTGGCCTGATATGGTTCTCAATCAGAGGCAGGTGTTAGTCATTGTCTCTGATTGGGAACCATATTTAGGTAGCCTGTTTTCTGTTGTATTTTGTGGGTGGTTATTTCCTGTTTAGTGTTTTTGTGTTTCACCTTTTGGGACTGTTCGTTTGTTGGTTTATTGTTTTGTTTCAGTGTTCAGTTTTATTATTAAAACATTATGGACACATAACACGCTGCATCTTGGTCCTCTTCTTCTCCCCCAGACGACGAACGTTACAATACCTAACTAATTACATAGAATTACATATACACAGAATGAATCATACATTGATTACAAATTATGTCATTAAAGGAAAACGTCCCTAGCGGATGGAACAGAAATTACAGCTGGTTACACAAAGGAAAGGGTGTTGGGTTTGAGTGAAAGAGCGGGAAGACTGAAGAACAAAGGGAGAAGCTCTGCTATCGTAAATACAGTATTTAATGCATTCTAAATTACCGCCCATTTGGAAAAGGAAAATGCAATAAATATTTACTCTGAGCTGCGCTTTGGTAGGTTGGTCGTAGATGCTGACCGTGTTGCCCAACAGAAATCTTCCTAGTCCTTTGAAGGGTGTCCCTGGTGGTAAACTGGACACTTTGTAGTAACGTTGTTGTGTGTTAGACGGGATAGGTCGTCCGTCCTTTCCTAGCCCACATTTACAGCTGCTGTTGCTAACTCAATGGCTAGGATGTCTCACTTCTTTAGTGAGTAAGAGTTCAACGTTTATACCATTCACAACCAAAGCTCACGATGAGGTTGGCTTAGTTCTGTAGTTGACATGTTAGTCCTTTTCAACGTATTGACCGTCGTCCTATCGTCCTCGGAACAGAAGGTTACATTTTCGTCAAGGGCTTATAAAGTGGAGGGAGAGAAGGGTGTGTTTCATAGTTTATAACCCATGTCTCTTCACAGGGGCGGGCCACTGATTGAGCAGAGCTCTAACCTTATGAAAACCCAATTCTCTCATTTGGAAGCTAAAATTACATTTAATCTTTTCACAAATAGTTTTATATTTAAACATTTAAATTGCACAACAATTCCATGTGAATCTGATAACTAGAATGTGTAGACTTTCCCAGATACAGTTTATGTCGTCCTGTCATCAGTCATAATGTCTCAGATGACAACCGAACTGACATCATATTCATTAATACTTAATCACCCTCCCGGATCCGGGATCCTCCTCATCAGAAACGCTGACTAGCATAGCCTAGCCTAGCGCCACAGGGAATATCATATAATATAATTTCATGAAATCACAAGTCCAATAGAGCAAATGAAAGATAAACATCTTGTGAATCCAGCCAACATGTCCGATTTTTAAAATGTTTTACAGCAAAAACACAACATATATTTATGTTAGCTCACCACAATAGCGCAACACACAACGCCATTTTTTCACCGCAAAGATAGCTTTCACAAAACCCACAAATAGAGATAAAATGAATCACTAACCTTTGAACAACTTCATCAGATGACAGTCTTATAACATCATGTTATACAATACATTTATGTTTTGTTCGAAAATGTGCATATTTATAGCTACAAATCCTGGTTTTACATTGGTGCCATGATCATAAATGGCACCAAAACAGCCAGAATAATTACAGAGAGCAACGTGAAATACATAAATACTCATCATAAAACATTTATGAAAAATACATGTTGTACAGCAAATGAAAGATAAACATCTTGTGAATCCAGCCAATATTTCCGATTTTTTAAGCGTTTTACAGCGAAAACACAACATATATTTATGTTAGCTCACCACAATAGCCCAAAACACAACGATATTTTTTCACCGTAAAGATAGCTTTCACAAAACCCACAAATAGAGATAAAATGACCTTTGAACAACTTCATCAGATGACAGTCTTATGACATCATGTTATACAATACATTTATGTTTTGTTCGGAAATGTGCATATTTATAGCTACAAATCTGGGTTTTACAACGCAGCCATCGTCACAAATAGCACCAAATTGTCCGGAGAGATTTTACACAGCCACGTAATCTAACCAAAAAACTCATCATAAACTTTGCTGAAAAATACATGTTGTACAGCAAATGAAAGATACACTGGTTCTTAATGCAACTGCTGTGTTAGATTTAAAAAAATAACTTTAGTACAAAGCACAGCATGCAATAATCTGAGACAGCGCTCAGCCATTCTCCGCCATGTTGGAGTCAACATATTCCACAAAAATACGAAATAACATCATAAATATTCTCTTACCTTTGATGATCTTTCATCAGAATGCAGTGCAAGGAGTACTAGTTCCACAATAAATCGTTGTTTTGTTTTAGAATGTCCATTTCTTCTGTCGAATTAGCAACTTTGGCTAGCATGGTGGAGCTCAAGTGTCCATCAACGTTTGGCGCATGAAACGAAAAATTCAAAAACTGATAATAAAAGTCGAATAAACTGGTCAAACTCAGTTGAGAATCCATCTTTAGTATGTTTTTCTCGTATGTATCCAATAACGTCCCAGACGGAGCATTTATTCGTGTCTACCTAACGCATTGCAGACAAAGATATGGCGTTCCAACTGCGTAGCAAAATACTGCCAATATGGCTGACCTGTCACTCCAAAAGCTCTCATTCGGTCCCACATCAGGCTAGACACCTCATTCAACGTTCTACAGCCTGTTGACATCTAGTGGAAGGCGTATGAAGTGCATACAGATCCAAAAATACAAGGCAATTGAATAGGCAAAGCCTGTCACAGAGACCCATTTCAGAATTTTCACTTCCTGTTTGGAACTTTGCCTGCCAAATGAGTTCTGTTTTACTCACAGATATAATTCAAACAGTTTTAGAAACTTCAGAGGGTTTTCTATCCAATAGTAATAATAATATGCATATCATATGATCTAGAACAGAGTACGAGGCCGTTTAATTTGGGCACTATTTTTTCCCAAAGTGAAAACAGCGCCCCCTATTAAGAAGAGGTTTTAAGTACCAACGCATATTTTCCACTGGTTGGATTACCGAAATATGGTTCCTTTCCCCCCACCGTTTGATGTTCCAAGACTCTCTATGTTTAACAAAGGCTATTCAAGAGTCCTTCAGTAGAATCAAGAGAGAGAGGGGAGAAAGGTATTTATGGGGGGGTCATAAACCTTACCCACAGGCCAACGTCATGACAGTGTTGAATGTTTATCCTTTTAAGCTTGGAAAAGAGACCCTTAAGCTGATGTATAACACTTGTATGTTTTAGGAATTTTTATTATGAGTATTTCTGTTTTTGAATTTGGCGCTCTGCAATTTCACTGGCTGTTGTCGAGGTGGGACGCTACCGTCCCACCTATCCCAAAGAAGTTTAAACCCAGACTTGGACCACACATCAACTCCACTGAATAGCAGGCTAGTGATTGCTTTGCAATGCTTGCAGTTAGCCACTGATTCCTTCCAAACCACTCATTGTTGAATTTGTGATTTCCAACTTGTTGTGTAATGTCCAATGGCCGATCAGCACTGATACGTTTTATCTATAACTATTTCTTCATATGACAAGGATTGAGAAGGATTTGCCTGTAGATTGTCGACGTGATTCATGATGATGACTGCTTTTCTAGCTTGCTAGCTAAGATTGTGAAAGTATGATGTTGACAGGATCAGTCCAATCAAAGCTACGGTAGATATAACATGATTTGACGTCATTTTATCTGTGGCCAATGACCTTGAATTTATGAGGTCTCCCTGTATATTTTGCAGTGACGTAGTGTCCCCGTGAGTGACAGAACACTGAGCCAATCACGGCGCAACAAGAGAACATTACCAACCTATACGCTACGTATTTTCCACAGAAAGCACTGAGCTAGGCTGAAACACCTGCATTTTGGACCTGCCTTACTCAAGAAAGCAAAAAAGAGACCATGTTTGTATGCGGCTTTATTAACTCAATTTTTTTGGGGTGACATTGTTTTCAAACTGGTATGTGACATGTATTAATACCAAAATAACATGCAAAACAGGCAACAAACCGGTGGGGCTCAAAACCTGTGGGGCTCTGAGCCACCTGCCCTGAATGACGGGTTGCCACTGTACAGTATATACTGTAGGTCTATGGAGCAGGCAGCTACACTGTAAAAATATAAAGTCTCAAAACACCATGATTGTGTAATGAAACCATGAAAGTTAGTGCACCTAAGCTGAGATCTGGTATTTGGAGGGTGTTTGAATGTAAACCCAATATAAATGTTTTAATGCACAGAATGTGTTTAAAAACAGAAATTAAGAGCTCTGAAACACCCAAAGTGGTTCTTCAACCTTAATATTGGTGTTTTTAAGAGAGTGTTGTGAAAACAATTTGAGGGTTTCAGTGCATGTAAAGGGCAGCATTAAAACAAAAAAATTGTGTTTCTCATACAATCAATGGTTTAGAAATTAAAATGGTTTATATCCCAAATATTCATTGATATAAGGGCCTATGGAGAATATTTTTTTGTGGAACTCCACCTTAATTTTTTCAATGCTTTATTTAGATGGACTAGAAATAGGAGGGGAAGTAAGATGGTACATTTCGCTGGAATTTTACCCACTCAACCACACTGTAAGAAATTATTCTCGGGTGATTTTTATTTTTATTTTTAAACAACCAATATATACTTCCAAAAATGAATGCAAGTGTCATGGTAATTTCCTGTATTACTCAATGATGAGAGAGCCAACCACACACAAGTCAGAGTTATATTATAAAGTCCATCTTTAATATATATGAGCTTCACCATAGCCCTTTTTGACTCTCAGATCAATTCAGTGTCTATAAATGAATTCTCTGAGAGTCTCTACAAAACAATTCTTAGTATCATTTATAGCCAAGATACACCCCTCTCAACTTACAAAGAACCTTTTACTTGAAAGAGGAGTATCCCATAGCTAGATAACATTAGCTATAAATTATCGTTCAGTTTGGTCTCCTAAGACGAGGTTTCAATCTCATGCTTGGTACCAAAACATTACCTCATCCAATGACATATATCAATTGTCAATTCTAGATACTCCCATCTCAAATACACCCCCTCCTGGATAAGCTCAGAAAAGACAGTGAGCCTCTTAGGTCATATACTAGGTCAAGATAAGGGAAACCTCAGAGGGGACATACAATGGTTCCAGACACTGCCATACTCCTTCCCCCAATGAGAAAAGTAGGGAGTGACTGGCGTACAGACATTGTATGAGATAACTAACTGGTTCCCCATTAATAACGCCATCCCTTCACATGGTTTAGGAATAGTTACAGACACATTCCCATAAGAAGACAATGTTCCATTCTGTCCTCCTCCCCTTCTGATATTCTACATAGCACCACATGGTTTAACAGATACATTGACATATGAAGACAAGCCTGACCTCTCCCCTCTCTGGGCCCCAAGTGACTAAGCCCTAGCTGAGAAGGGAAAATGCACTGCCAACCCTATAGTCCAAAGGCAACCATTTTAATGACAAGTATCTCACAAGCATATGATGAAAATAACATCTTATCTATCTATGTTACCTAACTAATTCTGATTCAGCCACGACACAAGTCAAACAGAGCCCGTGTTCTAGTGATAACACACCCGGCTTAGACACCGGGGTTAAATTCCCTGGTCCAAGCCTTCAGTCTGTTTCTCCCACCTATAGTCCTTTCAGAAAGTATTCATACCCCTTGACATTTTCCACATTTTGTTAAGTTACAGCCAGAATTGAAATCGTTAAATCAATTAAATTGAGAGCTTGTGTCACTGGCATACACACAATACCTCATAATGTAAAAAAAATGGCAAGCCCTTTGTTATGGCAAGCCTAAATAAGTTTTGGAGTAAAGATTAGCTTAATAAGTCACATAATAGAGCCCCGCAGTGGAGGTTTCATATTACCCATAAAACCTAGCGGTCAAACAGGGAAATGGTTCCAATCGTTGTTCCAATCGTTGTTTTAGAAACACTTCAAATAAAGGCTGTGTTTTGTGTAGGCTTACTCTGGCGTGGCGTTGTGATAACCAAATCTCGCTCTGACAAGGTGACTTTTAGTGATGGCGTGATGACTATGTCTTATCGGCCCTCAACCAATCATGCTATTTTGTTTGTTTTTTCGTGTTGTTCGTAACTTGTTTTGTACATAATGTTGCTGCTACTGTCTCCTATGACCGAAAAGAGCTTCTAAACATCAGAACTGGGATTACTCACCTCAAAATGGACAAAGAGTTTTTTTGAATGAGTCGGACGCGAGGGATATACTGTTGACACCCAACCAGGCCCCGATCCCCGTGATTCGCTGGAGAAGGAAACAGAGATTTCGAGGCAAAAGATCAGGGTTCCTTGTGAGGACCAGGCGACGAGTAGCTAATCTGCCCTTGGCCCCCATTCTACCAGTTAAGTTCAATCGCTAGAAAATAAATGGGACGAACTGAAAGCACGTATATCCTACCAACGTAACATTGAAAACTGCTTCACCGAGTCGTGGATGAACGACGACATTAAGAACATAGAGCTGGCAGGTTATACACTCTATCGGCAAGACAGAACAGCACCCTCTGGTAAGACACGGAGTGGGGGCCTATGCATATTTGTAAACAACAGCTGTTGCACAAAAGTTTTGCTCGCCTGACTTTGAGTATCTTATGATAAGCTGTAGACCACACTATTTACCCAGAGAGTTATCTGTATTTTTCATAGCTGTCTACATACCACCACAGAGCGAGGTTGGAACTAAATCCACAGTAAATGAGCTGTATTCCGCCATAAGCAAACAGGAAAACGCTCATCCAGAGGCGGCGTTCCTAGTGGCCGGTGACTTTAATGCAGGGAAACTTAAATCAGTTTTACCGAATTTCTATCAACATGTCCAATGTGCAACCAGAGGGAAAAAAATTTGACACCACCTCTACTCCGTACAAAGCTCTCCCTCGCCCTCCATTTGGCAAATCTGACCATAACTCTATCCTCCTGATTCCTGCTTACAAGCAAAAATTAAAGCAGGAAGCACCAGTGACTCGGTCTATAAAAAAGTGGTCAGATGAAGCAGATGCTAAACTACAGGACTGTTTTGTTAGCACAGACTGGAATATGTTCCGGGATTCTTCCGATGGCATTGAGGAGTACACCACATCAGTCACTGGCTTTATCAATAAGTGCATCGAGGATGTCGTCTCCACAGTGACTGTACGTACATACCCCAACCAGAAGCCATGAATTACAGGCAACATTCGCACTGAGCTAAAGGGTAGAGCTGTCGCTTTCAAGGAGCGGGACTCTAACCCGGAAGCTTATAAGAAATCCCGCTATGCCCTCCGACGAACCATCAACCAGCATCAATACAGGACTAAGATCGAATCGTACTACACTGGCTCCGACGCTCGTTGGACGTCGTAGGGCTTGCAAACTATTACAGACTACAAAACAAGCACAGGTGGTAGGTGGATGAATCCCAGGAAAATATTCCAGTCTGTGCTAGCAAACAGTCCTGTAGCGTAGTATCCGAGGCATCTGATAAATAACTCTTTATGTTGTTGTTTGTTTAAAGTATTCCAATTTTCCCAGAAGTGGTTCGATTCTATGGAATCTTCAATTACATTGAGTTGATTTCTGACGCACTGTTCCTTCTTTATTAATAGTTGTATTTCTGTATTGTTTTAGTGATTCACCATAGCGAAGGCGTAGACTCAGGTTTTCTAGGTCACTATGTTTTTGGTTGGATAGGTTTCTCAATTTCTTTCTTAGGTTTATGCATTTTTCATCAAACCATTTGTCATTGTTGTTCTTAGGTTGTCTGCATGAAATATTTTGATTTGATAGGGAAGCTGAAAGGTCAAATATACTGTTTAGGCTTTCTACTGCCAATTGTACAGCTTCACTATTACAGTGAAATGTTTTATCCAGGAAGTTGTCTAAAAGGGATTGGATTTGTTGTTACCTAATAGTTTTTAGGTAGGTTTCTACACTACTTTCCTTCCATCTATAGCATTTTGTAATATTGTGCAGTTCCTTTGGCTTTGATGCCTCATGATTGAGTATTGCTCTGTTCAGGTAGACTGTGATCTTGCTGTCATCTGATAGGGGTGTTAGTGGGCTGACTGTGAACACTGAGAAACTCTTGGTTGAGGTCAGTGATAAAGTAATCCACAGTACTTCTGCCAAGGGATTAGCTGTAGGTGTACCTACTGTACCATAGGAGTCTCCTCGAAGCCTACCATTGACTATGTACAGACCCAGCGTGCAACAGAGCTGCAGGAGTTGTGACCCATTTATGTTGGTTGTTTTGTCATAGTTGTGTCTAGGGGGGCACATTTGGGAGGGAATATTGTCATCTCCAGGTAGGTGTTTGTCCCCCGATGTGCTGAAAGTGCCAGGTTCTTGTCCAGTTCTGGCATTTAGGTCGCCACAGACTAGTACATGTCCCTGGGACTGGAAATGGTTGACATCCCCCTCTAGGATGGAGAAGCTGTCTTCATTAAAGTATAGGGATTCTATTGGGGGATATAGGTAGCACACATTAGGACATTTTTCTCTGTTGAGATAATTTCCTTATTCATTTCTAGCCAGATGTCAAATGTTCCTGTTCTGACTAATTTAATAGAGTGGGTTATGTCTGCTCTGTATCGAATTAGCATACCCCCTGAGTCTCTTTCCTGTTTCACACCTGGTAGTTTGGTGCATGGGACCACCAGCTCTCTGTAACCTAGTGGGAAACCAGTGGGTCCGTCTCCTCTATACCATGTTTCTTGTAGGATGACAATGTATGTATTTCCAAGTCATTTGATGAAGTCTGGGTTACTGCTCTTTACACCAAAGGCAGATGACCTCAGTCCTTGTATATTCCAGGATGAAATAGTAAAATCTTTGTGTTCCATAGTGTCTAGTGTTGTTTTCGTGTGTTTAGGCTCGGACCATTACAGTAGGTGTGAGCAGAGCATGTTGAGCATCTGATACATACCTCTTAGATCACAGGAGGGAGCTTGTGTAACCGATGTGAAATGGCTAGCTAGTTAGCGGGGTGCGTGCTAATAGCGTTTCAATCGGTGACGTCACTTGCTCTGAGACCTTGAAGTAGTTGTTCCCCTTGCTCCGCAAGGGCCATGGCTTTTGTGGAGCGATGGGTAACAATGCTTTGGAGGGTGGCTGTTGTCGATGTGTGCATAGGGTCCCTGGTTCGAGCCCAGGTATGGGCGAAGAGATGGACGGAAGCTATACTGTTACATTGGTGCCGTGACCCGGATCACTGGTTGCTGCGGAAAAGGGGGGTGAGTGTAACTGATGTGAAAGGGTTAGCGGGGTGCGCGCTAATAGCATTTCAATTGGTGACATCACTCGCTCTGAGACCTTGAAGGAGTTGTTCCCCTTGCTCTGCAAGGGATGTGGCTTTTGTGGAACGATGGGTAACGATGCTTCGTAGGGTGGCTTTTGTCGATGTGTGCAGAGGGTCCCTGGTTCGAGCCCAGGTAGGGGCGAGGAGAGGGACGGAAGCTATACTGTTGTTATTGGGCAAAAAAAAAGCTATAGAAAAGCTATTGCTCCTCTGTGGCTAAATTGTTGGCCTTTTCATGGTGTAGTAGGCTATTCTGAATTATTTCATTTATTTCTGAACAGGCAGAAATTCTATAATATTCTATAACTTTGGTAAATTATTTTAAATTTAAGTTCAATGAACTTTGATCACTTTTATTTATACAATGGACAATTATTTTTCGTGCCACAAGAGGTACCGGATCCGGCCAAATAGGTTCCGGAACGAAACAGTCCAAAACAGAGAGGCACTGGACCCGGCTCAAATTAAGCACTGAATAGTATTTTATGCATTAATAACCATGTTTGCCACTGCATTGCACTGCACTCTCCCCTACATGTAGCCATATCTATTAACTTAAAAACAGATTACGTTTTTACGATCCGAATTCTTTATTTAGATCGTAAAACGTATTTTTTGTCAATAGATATTTGTCAATAGATATATTACATGCAGTCTAAAATATACCTTGGTATTTACTGGCCAGTGTTAATACTACCAATTTTGTAGGGCTGTTGTAGTCTTATATTTACGGTAATAAATACTTACGTAACGAATTGACCGGAAAAGCGATTGCTCACACGTTACCCACTCACTACATTGTTGCCATTAACTTGGACATTTTATACTATCTACTTCACATAGAGAATACACATCTGTAATTTGGGCAGGACAAGATGGCGAGCTGCAATTTTCAGGCGCAGTTGGTATCCGTTATGGAAGTATTAGCTAAAGCAGCTGTAGCAGAAATAAACAAACGCGTAGATGATAGCTGTGCTGTTATACGTTTGGAAATGACCCAAAGCCAGCGAGATATTGATGTACTGAAACGGAAGTGGCAAATGATGGAGAGCGAGCTGGAGAAGACGCGCAGACGAAAAGGTAGTTGTGTTATTATTCATGGTAAATTAATGTTGGAGAGTGGAGAATGAGCATAAATGAGCGTTTGGATCAGGGAAGTTTCCTCTCACGATCTATAACGTTACCTTACAAGCCATAATTTTGAATAAAGTTATATTTGAACTTAATTTACCGGTTGTCCGTGCAGTTACTCTATTTGCAGGTAGGAATGTGAGAAATATATCCACAGGAAAGTATCATTAAATTAACTTTTCATAGTGCTGGTTGTGTGTTCAGATTTATATCACCTGAAGTATGCGTTTAACTTCTCGATCACACTGACAGGGTTTTTGCGTTTTGGTCCACCAGAAGTACATTAATTTCCAATAGAATGCTACGTTTGCCTTGCAGTATTGCATTGCATTGCATTGTGTTCTATGTGGTGCATACCGTGGATTTTTCAAAAGTATACATCAAATTGTATGCGTAGAAGACTTGACATAAATGGTAGCAGAAAGTGAATGTTGAACTTTTGTTGCACACATATCCAGATGATGAATGCGTACCCTTTTGCGCAAAACACTGTAGGTGTGATCATGGTGTAATGGATGGTGAAATCCCTGAGAGGTTTCCTTCCTCTCCTCAGCAACTGAGTTAGGAAGGACACCTGTATCTTTGTAGTGACTGGGTCTATTGATACACCATCCAAAGTGTAATTTAATAACTTCACCATGCTCAAATGGATAGTCAATGTCTTATTTTTTATTTTTTACCCATCTACCAATAGGTGCCCTTCTTTGCGAGGCATTGGAAAACCTCCCTGTTTTTTGTGGTTCAATCTGTGTTTGAAATTTACTGCTCGACTGAGGGACCTTACAGATATTTGTATGTGTGGGGCACAGAGATGATGTAGTTATTCAAAAAATCATTTTAAACACTATTATTGCACACAGAATGAGCCATACTGCTCGTTCTGTGCGTGATTTCCTGCAAGACAGGAATGTCAGTGTTCTGCCATGGCCAATGAAGAGCCCGGATCTCAATCCCATTGAGTACGTCTGGGACCTGTTGGATCGGAGAGTGAGGGCTAGGGCCATTCCCACCAGAAAAATCCGTGAACTTGCAGGTGTCTTGGTGGAAGAGTGGGGTAACATGTCACAGCAAGAACTGGCAAATCTGGTGCAGTCCATGAGGAGATGCACTGCAGTACTTAATGCAGCTGTTGTCCACACCAGATACTGACTGTTACTTTTGATTTTGACCCCCCCCCCCCCCTTGGTCAGGGACACATTCCATTTCTGTTAGTCACATGTCTGTGGAACTTGTTCAGTTTATGTCTCAGTTGTTGAATCTTATGTTCATACAAATATTTACCCATGTTAAGTTTGCTGAAAATAAACGCAGTTGACAGTGAGAGGACGTTTTATTTTTTGCTGAGTTCATGTCCATCTCCTCGTTCAGCCACGACTCTGAGAAACATAGGATATTACAGTTTTTCAGGTCCCGTTGATTGGATTTGAAAAGTGTAATTATACTTTCCTGTGGGATATATTGTCTCACATTCCTCTAATATATATACAACAGTACGTGGACACCCCTTCAAATTAGTGGATTCGGCTATTTCAGCCACACCCGTTGCTGACAGGTGTATAAAATCGAGCACATAGCCATGCAATCTCCATAGACAAACATTGGCAAGTAGAATGGCCTTAATGAAAAGCTTGGTGACTTGACCCTCATAGGATGCCACCTTTCCAACAAGTCAATTTGTCAAATTTCTGCCTTGCTAGAGCTGCGCCGATCAACTGTAAGTGCTGTTATTGTGAAGTGGAAACATCTAGGAGCAACAGCGGCTCAGCCGCCAAGCGGTAGACCACACAAGCTCACAGATCGGGACTGCGGAGTGCTGAAGCGAGCATCGCGTAAAAATTGTCAGTCCTCAGTTGCAACACTCACTACTGAGTTCGAAACTGCCTCTGGAAGCAACGTTAGCACAAGAACTGTTCGTCGGGAGCTTCATGAAATTAGTTTCCATGGCCGAGCAGCCACACACAAGCCTAAGATCACCATGCGCAATGCCAAGCGTCGGCTGAAGTGGCGTGAAGCTCGCCACCGTTGGACTCTGGATTAATGGAAACGTGTTCTCTGGAGTGATGAATCACGCTTCACCATCTAGCAGTTCGACGGATGCCAGGAGAACGCTACCTGCCCGAATGCATAGTGCCAACTGTAAAGCTTGGTGGAGGAGGAATAATGGTCTGGGGCTGTTTTTCATGGTTCGGCTAGGCCCCTTAGTTCCAGTGAAGGGAAATTTTAACGCTACAGCATACAATGACATTCTAGATGATTCTGTGTTCCCAACAGTTTGGGGAAGGCCCTATCCTGTTTCAGAATGACAATGCCCCCGTGCATACAGAAATGGTATGAGATCGGTGTGGAATATCTTGTCTTGCCTGCACAGAGCCCTGACCTCAACCCCATCGAACAACTTTGGGATGAATTAGAACGCCGTCTGCGAGACAGGCCTTATCGCCCAACATGAGTGTCCAAATATCACAAATGTTCTTGTGGCTGAATGGAAGCAAGTCCTTGCAGCAATGTTCCAACATCTGGGGGACAGCCTTCCCAGAAGAGTGGAGGCTGTTGTTGCAGCCAACGGGGACCAACTCCATATTAATACCCATGATTTGGGAATGAGATGTTCGACGAGCAAGTGTCCACATACTTTTGATCATGTAATGTACCTGCAAAAGGAACAAATACAGCGAAAACCAGTAAAGTAAGTTAAACTATTGTTTTATTTGAAATTCTGGCTTGTAGAGGTTGTGAGAGAACTTTCATGCTCTATATCTATGAAATTCAACATCGGGTCTCCAGACTAGTAAATTGATTGCATATGGGAAACCCAAATGTGTGAATAGCTCTGATATTTGACTGAATACAATTATTTTGTAGGTTTTTACTCTATGGCATCAGAGAGATCTTCATATCCAGTCAAGATTATTTTGAATAAGCAGAGGAGTAGCTCACAGTGCAGAGACGAAGAGCTGGCAGTTGAAGAGGATTCTCAACCCCAGGTGTGATACATCACCTTTAACAACTAAGATAAATTCTGATATTGGATTATCAGGAGATTTTATCGCTTTTGTGTGATTCATGAGTATGAAAATGGTTAGATATGGTGTGTGTCCAGAGTAATAACCTCAGTCCCCTGTTACAGCCTTCAGATGTGGAGCAGAGAGTGGAGACTGAACCCATACTGATCAAAGATGAGGAGACAGCAGAGGACGTGTGGAAGACTGACCCTCAGGAAGAGCTCAGGATCACTGGAGAGGGTGGGTGCAACCATAAGGGGTACTGCTCTGTCTGTCTATGGAAGACTGTGTGGGTGTGGTGGTATGCACTTTCCAAAATGCTACATTGTTGTTTTATGTTCTGGCATATGTAGCTCACGTACACACAGTCAGTCCTAAAGCAGTCATGTTTTGCTGTTAAGGGTCTTTTTGTCATGTTTATTTTATGTTTATCCCCATATCTTTAGAATCTGGTTCCAAGCCTGGGAAATCACCATCCTTTGAGCAACGGCACTGTGATGAGGACTTCATCACACAACCCAATATATCTCACAAAGACTCAGTGGAACATTACCCCAGTTCTGATCGTCCAGAGGAACCAGGAACACCCCGGCTCGCATCTACAGAGGTGTTCAGCGCAGAGCAACACCGGCCAGACGAGGACTCACTAGATCTAGTGATGGTGAAAGATGAGAAAGAGGAGTTAGATCAGACCACGGCCCTGGCAGGACCTGACCAGTTTGTCATGGATGAGTCTGATGGGCAGCTATGGGCCTCTGTGGGTCCAGGCAGAGACACTGACCCTGATGGCCACCCAGATTTCTCCTTTCATTCCGCAGAAGAGTACTCTCAGAATATCTCAATGTTCCCATCTCATAGTGGTCTTCCATCTGTTCCTACTATGACAGATGAAGTAGGGCCATCGCTTCACTCTTCTATATGGAAACCACATGCTAACATGTTCAGTGCAGCAAAACACATGACAAGACATGTCAGGACATTGGCTGATGAGACTAGTCAACAGATGCCAGAGGGACAGAGTAGCGAGACGCTGAACTCAAATAATGAAGGAAATAGTTTAGCTCTACAGCCAAGGCAGCATCAATACAGGGCTTCAGAAGCAACAGTGAGATTGAGTGAGTGCATGACAGGGTCAAACATGGCCACCACTTCCACCTTCTCTGGATACAGCCTGAGTCGCAGTAGTTTTAACATGGTGAAGAGAATGAGGACTCAGTGGAAGTCGGGCGGCACCACCGAGAGGCGTTTCAGCTGCACCTTCTGTGGGAAGAGCTTCCAGCGTCTCTGCCAGCTCAAAGTACACCTCCGGAGTCACACCGGAGAGAAACCGTACACCTGCGAACAGTGTGGCAGGAGTTTTACCAAGCAGTGCAACTTGATCAGACATGCTGTGGTCCACAGCGGGGAGAAGCCCTTCGAGTGCACACAGTGTGGGAAATGCTTCACCCAGCGTTCCAATATGACATCACATCAGAGAACTCACATAGGAGAGAGTGCAGTGTCTCCATACGTGGCACCTGCATACCCTGGGGATCCACACACAAGTTTAATGTAGTCTCAGAACAGATGGAACATAATTGCATTATGCTTCGGAAACACTTTCTATGTAAATTTAGGTCCAGAAGGTATTTTGAGAAAGGTTGACAACCTTTTCCTCCTCATTGATTTGTGAAATCGTTTTCATGTTTGACTGTTCACGGATCCTCACTTTTTTTAATAACCTATTTATTTACATCTAGTAACATTTTATATTTCTACCACAAAATCATAAAAACATATTATATTCAATAAAATGTATTTAAGGAAAGAGTCAATCTGTGTGATTTAGATGAATAATATGTAGGATCCATTTAGTCTGTATTGTCTAGGTAGTGTCTGACTATCTGGGATGTCACGTCTTGCCACAAGGGACAGTCTCACATCAGGTCAGGTTAATAACTCAATTCCACTTGATTTTCAGAGTTCGATTTCCAAGTTATTCTGCTGCCCCAAAATGTTAAGTTACTGTATGTCTTCTCAAAACAAGGCAATAAAATATCTGTTTGTGTAATAGGCAATACATGTTTATACAACTTTACATTTTACATCTGGAAACTACACTTTTACTGTGTACATTGTCTAAACTGACACCACTGGTACTGTATAAAACTGGTCATCTGAATCAAGGTTCATTAGATGCTGTAGATTGCTAAATAGATGAGAGAAATTGATTGATATGATTAGTAGTTTCAAAGATGTACCTCTTCATTGATTTGCCAATCAAAAGGGGCAGAGATAATGGAGTGAGAGCAGGAAGTCAACAAATGTCGTCATTTCTTACTTCATCGCTTGCTTGTACCTGTGTAGAGTCAAGGTAGGAACAGTCTTACATTTCCTTCTTACTCTTTCTTATTTATTTTTCTTACATCAGTCATCCCGAAACTCGAAAGGAGTAACAGTGACCGTGTGTTAAGGGTGGAATGGTAGGGGTCAGGGGGATGGAGAGGTGGGGTCAGGCTCAGAGGCGTCATGTTCTACGACAGGCCTGCAGGCACAACGATGTGCAATTCAATTGACGTCCACTGTAGTGAGATGGCTGCAAGAGGCAGGGAGGAGAGGGCCTCAGAACAGCCAGAGCCATGGTTTGGAGTGTCAGGGTGACCATCAGCATACTCATACACATTTTGATACATATTGTGAACCATCTGTAAACAAGTTGTTATATGAATAATTTATTAACTGCAATGTAATTCTGTGTCCTGTCTCCAGAGTTGGTGGTGTGTGGAGATTCCAAGGGAAACGTGTTTCAAGCAGCCACCAAACATCAACTCCTGGAGCAGCAGGAAACCTGTAAGATCTCTCCCTTTTCCTCTGATGAAACTGATGTCTTTTTTCGATGATGATGAATATTATTTTGGATGGATTTTTCCCTAGGCACACAGTGACAGGATCAGTGTACTGTGACTCGCCAACAGCACGATCGTGATCTCAAAGTCCCATGACAGAACTGTCAAAATGTGGGACAGAAACACCAAGAAACAGGTGTATGTTATTCTAACTCGTAAATGTTCACGCACTCAAATAATTTCTCAAAGGATGGATGAATAGTCACAGTAATGTACTGTTTGTGTATGTATGCTTACACTATCTATCTGCATCTCTGTACAGGCAGTGGTGGAAAAAGTACTCAATTGTCATACTTGAGTAAAAGTAAAGATACCTTTAATATAAAATGACTCTAGTCAAAGTGAAAGTCACCCAGTGAAATACTACTTGAGAAGTCTAAAAGTATTTGGTTTTAAATATACTTAAGTATCAAAAGTAAATGGAATTGCTCAAATGTACTTAAGTATCAAAGTATAAACCATTTCAAATTTCTTATATTAAGCAAACCAGACGGCAACATTCTATTTGATTTATTTATTGGTGGATAGCCAGGAGAACACTCCAACATTCAGACATAATTTACAAACAAAGCATTTGTATTTAGTGAGTCCGCCAGATCAGAGGCAGTAGGGACGACCAGGGATGTTCTCTTGATAAGTTGTGAAATGGACCATTTTCCTGTCAAAATGTAACGAGTACTTTTGGGTGTCTGGGAAAATGTATTGAGTAAAAAGTACATTATTTTCTTTAGGAATGTAGTGAAGTAATAGTTGGCAAAAAATATAAATAGTAAAGTACAGACACCCCAAAAACCTGCTTAAGTAAAAATACTTTAAAGTACTACTTAAGTACTTTGTGTGTGTGTGTGTGCTTACACTATTTCTCTGTGTTTTTGTACGGGTGGGTTGGTTTGTGTGTGTGGGTCCTGTTCTGGTCTTGGAGGTAAACCCGCACTGCTCCAGTGAACTGGTGTGTGGCGATGTACTTCTTCTCCTGGAGAGAATAACCACCCAGTGTACACACATACATTGTATACACACACTGCTCTAAAAACACGCACAGAGTAATAATTAACTTACTCTCACACAGATATATCAGTACTGCTGTACTGTTATGCATATTCTCTCATGTAGCTCAATCAACACCACCTGCTATCTTCCACACACTATCTAATATGCATACTCTTTATCTAATACCTCTACTTACACTAGCGTTCAAAAGTTTGGGGTCACTTAGAAATGTTCTTGCCTAGAAGGCCAGCATCCCGGAGTCGCCTCTTCACTGTTGACGTTGAGACTGGTGTTTTGCGGGTACTATTTCATGAAGCTGCCAGTTGAGGACTTGTGAGGCGTCTGTTTCTCAAACTAGACACTCTAATGTACTTGTCCTCTTGCTCAGTTGTGCACCGGGGCCTCCCACTCCTCTTTCTATTCTGGTTAGAGCCAGTTTGCGCTGTTCTGTGAAGGGAGTAGTACACAGCGTTGTACGAGATCTTCCAATTCTTGGCAATTTCTCACATGGAATAGCCTTCATTTCTCAGAAGAAGAATAGACTGATGAGTTTGAGAAAAAAGTTATTCGTTTCTGGCCGTTTTGAGCCTGTAATCAAACCCACAAATGCTGATGCTCCAGATACTCAACTAGTCTAAAAAAGGCTGTTTTTATTGCTTCTTTAATTAGCACAACAGTTTTCAGCTGTGCTAACATAATTGCAAAAGAGTTTTCTAATGATCAGTTAGCCTTTTAAAATGAAAAACTTGGATTAGCTAACACAACGTGCCATTGGAACACAGGAGTGATGGTTGCTGATAATGGGCCTCTGTACGCCTATATAGATATTCCACTAACAATCAGCCGTTTCCAGCTACAATAGTCATTTACAACATTAACAATGTCTGCACTGTATTTCTGATAAATGTTATGTTATTTTAATGGACAAAAAATGTGCTTTTCTTTAGCTTTCCCAAACTTTTGAACGGTCGTGTACATAGAGTTGAAGTCGGAAGTTTACATACACCATAGCCAAATACATTTAAACTCAGTTTTTCACAATTCCTGACATTTAATCCTAGTAAAAATTCCCTGTTTTAGGTCAGTTAGGATCACCACTTTATTTTAAGAATGTGAAATGTCAGAATAATAGTAGAGAGAATGATTTATTTCAGCTTTAATTTCTTTCATCACATTCCCAGTGGGACAGAAGTTTACATACACTCAATTAGTATTTGGTAGCATTGCCTTAAACAATTTATACTTGGGTCAAATGTTTCGGGTAGCCTTCTACAAGCTTCCCACAATAAGTTGGGTGAATTTTGGCCCATTCCTCCTGACAGAGCTGGTGTAACTGAGTCAGGTTTGCAGGCCTCCTTGCTCGTACACGCTTTTTCAGTTCTGCCCACACATTTTCGATAGGATTGAGGTCAGGGCTTTGTGATGGGCACTCCAATGCCTTGACTTTGTTGTCCTTAAGCCATTTTGCCACAACTTTGGAAGTATGCTTGGGGTCATTGTCCATTTAGAAGACCCATTTGCGACCAAGCTTTAACTTCCTTACTGATGTCTTGAGATGTTGCTTCAATATATCCACATCATTTTCCTGCCTCATGATGCCATCTATTTTGTGAAGTGCACCAGTCCCTCCTGCAGCAAAGCACCCCCACAACATGATGCTGCCACCCCCTTGCTTCACGGTTGGGATGGTGTTCTTCGGCTTGCAAGCCTCCCCCTTTTTCCTCCAAATATAACGATGGTCATAATGGCCAAACAGTTCCATTTTTGTTTCATCAGACCAGAGGACATTTCTCCAAAAAGTATGATCTTTGTGCCCATGTCCAGTTGCAAACCGTAGTCTGGCTTTTTTATGGCGGTTTTGTAGCAGTGGCTTCTTCCTTGCTGAGCGGCCTTTCAGGTTATGTCGATATAGGACTCGTTTTACTGTGGATATAGATACTTTAGTACCTGTTTCCTCCAGCATCTTCACATGGTCCTTTGCGGTTGTTCTGGGGTTGATTTGCACGTTTCGCACCAAAGTCCGTTCATCTCTAGGAGACAGAACGCGTCTCCTTCCTGAGCGGTATGACGGCTGCATGGTCCCATGGTGTTTATACTTGCGTACTATTGTTTGTACAGATGAACGTGGTACCTTCAGGCATTTGGAAATTGCTCCCAAGGATGAACCAGGCTTGTGGAGGTCTACAATTTTTTTCTGAGGTCTTGGCTGATTTCTTTTGATTTTCCCATGATGTCAAGCAAAGAGGCACTGAGTTTGAAGGTAGGCCTTGACTCAAATGATGTCAATTAGCCTAACAGAAGCTTCTAAAGCCATGACATCATTTTCTGGACTTTTCCAAGCTGTTTAAAGGCACAGTCAACTTAGTGTATGTAAACTTCTGTCCCACTGGAATTGTGAAACAATTGTTGGAAAAATGACTTGTGTCATGTGTAACAGTATAACTTTAAACTGTCCCCTCGCCCCGACCCGGGCGCGAACCAGGGACCCTCTGCACACATCAACAACTGACACCCACGAAGCATCGTTACCCATCGCTCCACAAAGGCCACGGCCCTTGCAGAGCAAGGGGCAACACTACTAATAGCTAATAGGTTTCAGAGCAAGTGACGTAACTGATTGAAACGCTACTAGCGCGTACCCGCTAACTAGCTAGCCATTTCACATCCGTTACACTCACCCCCCTTTCAACCTCCTCCTTTTCCGCAGCAACCAGTGATCCGGGTCAACAGCATCAATGTAACAGTATAACTTTAAACCGTCCCCTCGCCCCGACACGGGCGCGAACCTGGGACCCTCTGCACACATCAACAACGGTCGCCCACGAAGCATCGTTACCCATCGCTCCACTAAAGCCGCGGCCCTTGCAGAGCAAGGGGCAACACTACTAATAGGTTTCAGAGTAAGTGACGTAACTGATTGAAACGCTACTAGCGCGTAGCCGCTAACTAGCTAGCCATTTCACATCCGTTACACATGCACAAAGTAGATGTCCTAACCGACTTGCCAAAACTATAGTTTGTTAACAAGAAATTTGTGGAGTGGTTGAAAAACGAGTTTTATTGACTCCAACCTAAGTGTATGTAAACTTCCGACCTCAACTGTATGTACATGCCTTTAAAAACCTAAGAGAAGGACCTCAATGTAAATCAGCTATAATGCATGTAGTATGCAATGGTTACTTGAAATATATAAATTAAGTTTAATTTTAAGTTCACATGAAACTCGTTTATCGTCATTTGTTCCCCAGCTGTGTGTCAAACAAGTTATTTCCCTTTTCTATCCTTTAATAAATACCATACCACATTTTCAGAATGGTTTCATTAGGTTGTGTGGATGAGAATGGAGGTTGACAATATTTGATAATATATAAACAATTAATTTGTATGAATGGTTGAAAAGTGTTTTTGTATTTTACCACAATGCGTTGTGCATTATCAATGCAAATAGCCTTGGTTGCATTTATAATCATGTCTGCCACTGCACTCTCCCCAACATGTAGCCATATCTATTTAACTAAAAACAGAAGTTTTACTATCTGAATTCTTTGTCGTATTTTTTTGTAGATGGATATGGCTGCCCTACGTGCAGACAAGAATACACCTAGCCCAAACCGCCGCATGATGGCGGTTATTTTCCTTTTACGTCGTTTGTAACATGACAAACGACGTAAAATAAATAATACCGCCATCCTGCGGCCGGTTGGGCTTGAATAACCCCTGGTGCTTTGCCAGTGTCAAACTATACCACATTCGAAGGGCTGTTGCAGTCTCATATTTACGGTAATACCTTATGAGTTGAACGGAAGTGCGATTACATACGAATATCCCACTTCCACCATTGCTGCCATTTATCAACAACATTGTTTGCGTTACTCGATCTCTTTTTACACATGCCAAATTGGGCCATTTGCCATAGTGTTAGAACTTTAAATAAACTGATTGTTTCTTACACATTGGCTAGTTAGAGAATTGTATTCTATTTACTTAATCACAGAGAATCCTGGGTTGGACAAGATGGCCAGCTGCAATTTTCAGGCGCAGTTGGTATCCATTCTGGAGGTATTAGCTAAAGCAGCTGTAGCAGAAATAAACAATCGTGTAGATGATAGCTGTGCCGTTATACGTTTGGAAATGACCCAAAGCCAGCGAGATATTGATGTACTGAAAAGGAAGTGTCAAATGATGGAGAGCGAGTTGAAGAAGACACGAGGACGAGTCAGGAGAAAAGGTAGTACTTCACTGTAATTTGATTGCATCATGAACAAATGAATAAAAACACAAATGTGTGACTGAACACAATTATTTTCCAGGTTTTTACCCCATGTTATCAGAGAGATCTTCATATCCAGTCAAGATTGTTTTGAACAAGCAGAGGAGTAACTCACAGTGGGGAGAAGACAATATGGCTGTTGAAGAGGACTCTCATCTCCATGTGTGATACATCACCTTTTACAATTATAGAGACCTGGCCTGTTGGATCAATTCTGTTATTGGAATATCAGGAGAATTTACCGCTTTTGTGTGATTCATGAGTATAAAAAGTGTTAGATATGGTGTGTGCCCAGAGGAATAATTGCAGTCCCCTGTTACAGCCTACAGATGTGGAGCAGAGAGTGGAGACTGAACCCTTACTGATCAAAGATGAGGAGACAGCAGAGGATGTGTGGAAGACTGACCCTCAGGAAGAGCTCAGAATCACTGGAAAGGGTGGGTGTGACCATAAGCGGTACTGCTCAGTCTGTCTGGAAGACTGTGTGGGTGTGGTGGTATGCACATTCCAAATTGCTACATTGCTGTCGGGTGTTTTATGTTCTGGCATATGGCGTGCACGTACGCACACAGTCAGTTCTAAAGTAGTCGTATTTTGCAACTGTTAAGGGTCTTTTATAATGTTTAATTTATGTTTATCCCCAAATCTTTAGAGTCTGGTTCCAAGCCTGGGAAATCACCATCCTTTGAGCAACGGCGCTGTGATGAGGACTTCATCACACAACCCAATATATCTCACAAAGACTCAGTGGAACATTACCCCAATTCTGATCGTCCAGAGGAACCAGGAACACCCCGGCTCGCATCTACAGAGGTGTTCAGCGCAGAGCAGCACCGGCTAGACGAGGACTCACTAGACCTAGTGATGGTGAAAGATGAGGAGCTGGATCAGACCACGGTCCTGGCAGGACCTGACCAATTTGTCATGGATGACAATGATGGGCAGCTGTGGACCTCTGTGGGTCCAGGCAGAGACACTGATCCTGATGGCCACCCAGATTTCTCCTTTCATTCCACAGAAGAGTACTCTCAGAATATCTCAATTTTCCCATCTCATAGTGGGCTGCCATCCATTCCTACGATGACCAATGAAGTGGGGCCATCGCTTCACTCTTCTATATGGAAACCACATGCTAACGTGTTCAGTGCAGCAAAACACATGAAAAGACATGTCAGGACATCGGCTGATGAGACTAGACAACAGATGCCAGAGGGACAGAGTAGCGAGACGCTGAACTCAAATAATGAAGGAAATAGTTTAGCTCTACAGCCAAGGCAGCATCAATACAGGGCTTCAGAAGC
The DNA here is from genome assembly GCF_016432855.1 of Salvelinus namaycush. Lineage (NCBI taxonomy): Eukaryota > Metazoa > Chordata > Actinopteri > Salmoniformes > Salmonidae > Salvelinus > Salvelinus namaycush. Next base: position 33,494,386 of record NC_052317.1, on the reverse strand, counting down.
AACAGTGAGATTGAGTGAGTGCATGACAGGGTCAAACATGGCCACCACCTCCACCTTCTCTGGATACAGCCTGAGTCACAGTAGTTTTAACATGGTGAAGAGAATGAGGACTCAGTGGAGGTCGGGCGGCACCACCGAGAGGCGTTTCAGCTGCACCTTTTGTGGGAAGAGCTTCCAGCGTCTCTGCCAGCTCAAAGTACACCTCCGGAGTCACACCGGAGAGAAACCTTACACCTGCGAACAGTGTGGCAGGAGTTTTACCCAGCAGTGCAACCTGATCAGACATGCTATGGTCCACAGCGGGGAGAAGCCATACGAGTGCACACAGTGTGGGAAGTGCTTCACCCGGCGCTCCAAAATGACATCACATCAGAGAACTCACATAGGAGAGAGCCCAGGTTCTCAATACGTGGTACCAGCATACCCTGGGGATCCACACACAAGTTTAATGTAGTCTCGTAACAAATAGGAACATCATTTCAGTTTTTCTGTAACACTTTCTACATGGAAATGTGGTACAGAAGGTATTTTGACAAGCTTTTCCTCCCAATTGATTTGTGCTTTTCTTGTTTGACTGTTGAAAGCTTGATTTTGAGTCAATCTGTTTTTTAGATCAATAATACTAATACATGAGACCTATATGTAGCGCTTTTCAATGACCCAAAACCGCTTTACAATTTTAGATTTTTTAAAATTGTTTTTAAATGATCACAAGACAACACCAGACTAACAGCAGGAGAAACAAAGAGAAGGGGGAGGGGCTTAAAGTAAGGAAAAGAGTGTGATGTGTAGGTAATTTTTTAAAATTAGATTTGCTCAACTCCTGCATCTTTTCTCCCTGGTCCTCTCTCGCCTCCTTTGGAAAAAAGGTCAAAGATAATGGAGGAGAGGGGGTGAGGAGAGTGATGTGGACGAAAATGTGCTTTTATGGAATGAGATGGTCCTTATCCATCAGGCAAAGGACGTTTACCGGGGTGGATCCCAAAATAATTGTGTAAAGTGATTAAAAAATTAAGTTAGTTTTGCAATACATTTTATAGATAAAAGGTTAAGTAGCATATTGTTTTTAAATGTGGTCATGCTTTTCTCCGACGACAATACAGCAGCTGATTCAAAGGGTGTGTGGCAGATATGTCAAAACTCTTCTGTGCTAGGATACACTTGTGCTTCCTCGCCAAAAGGGGGGCTATCAAGAAGGGGAAGACGTCTTAGTTTGCCTACTAATGAATAGAGTACCACAGTATGAGTCATAATACCCATAAAACCTAGCGGTCAAACTAAAATGGTTTCTATTGTTTTTCCACCATAAATGTTTCCCATTGGGGATTTTAGAAACACTTAAAATAAGGGCTGTGTTTCATGTAGGCTTACCCTGGCTCAACATTTTGATAACCGTGTAAATATCTCAAGGACAAGGTGACTTTTATCAATATATTCGCCTGTATTTACCCCCCCCCCCAAAATGTAATGGTAATTAGCTGCTAATGTGGCTATCATAAGAACTACAAATGCCATGGTGATCTAGACGAGACTGTTGAGGCAAAGATAAGAATCTCTGGATTAACTATCTGTTAGTTAAATGTAGTAATGAATAAACTGGCAAAATGTTTTTCAATTGACAGTTCTGTGAACTGTCTTGTGCAAGTTGTAAATTGACATAATACCTGTTAGCAAAGGCGTCAGTTAGAGATGACATGGCCACCCCAGAAGAGGACTGGCCACCCCTCATAGCCTGGTTCCTCTCTAGGTTTTGGCCTTTCTAGGGAGTTTTTCCTAGCCACCGTGCTTCTACACCTGCATTGCTTGCTGTTTGGGGTTTTAGGCTGGGTTTCTGTACAGCACTTTGATATATCAGCTGATGTAAGAAGGGCTATATAAATAAATTTGATTTGATTTGACATGCAGGAGCTTGCAGGGATTTGTAGTTTTGCATGATGTCTACATTGACGCTAATTAGCATTTTTGAATTTGAGAGTAAATAGAGCCGAATATATTGATAAAAGTCACCTTGTCCGAGAGAGATTTACATGGTTATCAAAACGTTAAGATAATCCATCCACCTGACAGGGTTTGGGTTAGGTAGCATATCAAGAAGCTGATTTAAACAGCATGATCATTACAGAGGTGCACTTTGTGCTGGGGACAATAAGAGGCCACTCTGAAATGTGCAGTTTTGTCATACAACACAATGCCACAGATGTCTCAAGTTTTGAGGGAGCGTGCAATTGGCATGCTGACTGCAGAAATGTCTACCAGAGCTGTTTCTAGATAATTTAATATGAATTTCTCTACCATAAGCAGCCTCCAATGTCTCAATATATGGTACCCGCATACCCTGGGGATCCACACAGAAGTTTAATGTCGTCTCAGACCAGATGGAACAAAGTTAATAATTGCATCATTTTTTGGACAACATTTTCTATGGGAAAATTTGGTACATAAGGTATTTTGAGACATTTTGACAAGCTTTTTCCTCCTACTTCATTTGTGAAAGGTTTTTCATGTTTGACTGTTAAGGACTCCTCATTTTTATTTTATTTTAATAACCTATTTTTTTATTTAAAAAAATCTCATTTACAATGTGACTCCAAAATGACATAATACATTATTTACTATTCATTTCTATTGGGCACAACATAACCCGAAACACAACCAAAACAAACTGCAAATGCATCCAACAAGTTTGTAGAGCCACAAGCTTGATTTAGTCATTGTGTGCTAGGAATATGGGACCAAATACTAAACATTTGAATAAATATAATACACATACAGTTGAAGTCAGACGTGTACATACACCTTAGCCAAATACATTTAAACTCAGTTTTTCACAATTCCTGACATTTAATCCAAGTAAAAATTCCCTGTCTTAGGTCAGTTAGGATCACCACTTTATTTTAAGAATGTGAAATGTCAGAATAATAGTAGAGATAATGATTTATTTCAGCTTTAATTTCTTTCATCACATTCCCAGTGGGTCAGAAGTTTACATACACTCAATTAGTATTTGGTAGCATTGCCTTTAAATTGTTTAACTTGGGTCAAATGTTTCGGGTAGCCTTCCACAAGCTTCCCACAATAAGTTGGGTGAATTTTGGCCCATTCCTCCTGACAGAGCTGGTGTAACTGAGTCAGGTTTGTAGGCCTCCTTGCTCGCACACGCTTTTTCAGTTCTGCACACACATTTTCGATAGGATTGAGGTCAGGGCTTTGTGATGGGCACTCCAATACCTTGACTTTGTTGTCCTTAAGCCATTTTGCCACAACTTTGGAAGTATGCTTGGGGTCATTGTCCATCTGGAAGACCCATTTGCGACCAAGCTTTAACTTCCTGACTGATGTCTTGAGATGTTGCTTCAATATATCCAATCTTTTCCTGCCTCATGATGCCATCTATTTTGTGACGTGCACCAGTCCCTCCTGCAGCAAAGCACCCCAACAACATGATGCTGCCACCCCTGTGCGTCACGGTTGGGATGGTGTTCTTCGGCTTGCAAGCCTCCCCCTTTTTCCTCCAATCATAACGATGGTCATTATGGCCAAACAGTTCTATTTTTGTTTCATCAGACCAGAGGACATTTCTCCAAAGCCTTTCAGGTTATGTCGATATAGGACTCGTTTTACTGTGGATATAGTAAATGATGACAAGCATACCCATAACATGATGCAGCCAACACCATGCTTGAAAATATGAAGAGTGGTACTCAGTGATGTGGTGTTGGATTTGCCACAAACGCTTTGTATTCAGGACATAAAGTTAATTTCTTGGCCACATTTTTTGCAGTTTTACTATAGTGCCTTATTGCAAACAAGATGCGTGTTTTGGGATATTTTTATTCTGTACAAGCATCCTTCATTTCTAGCAGCAGCATACCACCCTGAGACAGCAGCATACCACCGTGCATCGGAGACTAGATGCTGCTGGAAGTGGTGTTGGAGGGCCAGTAGGAGGCACCCTTTCCTCTGGTCTGAAAAAATATCCCAATGGACCAGGGCAGTGATTGGGGACATTGCCCTGTGTAGGGTGCCATCTTTCAGATGGGATGTTAAATGGGTGTCCTGACTCTGGTCACTAAAGATCCCATTGCACTTATCGTAAGAGTAGGGGTGTTAACCCCGGTGTCCTGGCTAAATTCCCAATCTTGCCCTCATACCGTCACCTAATCATCCCCAGCTTACAATTGACTCATTCATCCTCTCCCCTGTAACTATTCGCCAGGTTGTTGCTGTAAATGAGAATGTGTTCTCACTCAACTTACCTAGTAAAATAAGGGTTAAATAGAAAATTCACTCTGTCATTTAGGTTAGTATTGTGGAGTAACTACAATCAGTGGGGTAAAGTACTTGTGCAAAAATACTTTAGAGTACTACTTAAGTTGTTTTTTGGGGAATCTTTACTATTTATATTTTTGACAACTTTTTACTTTTACTTCACTACATTCCTAAAGAAAATAATGTACTTTTTACTCCATACATTTTCTCTGACACCCGAAAGTACTTGTTACATTTTGAATGCTTAGCAGGACAGGAAAATGGTCCAATTCACACACTTATCAAGAGAACATCCCTGGTCATCCCTACTGCGTCTGATCTGACTCCCTAAACACAAACGCTTCATTTATAAGTTGTCTGATTGTTGGAGTGTGACCCTGGCTAAAAAAACAAGAACATTGTGCCATCTGGTTTGCTTAATGTAAAGAATTTGAAATGATTTATACTTTTACTTTTGATACTTAAGTATATTTATTACCAAATACTTTTAGTATTTTACTGGTTGTCTTTTACTTGAGTCATTTTCTATTAAGGTATGTTTACTTTGACTCAAGGTTGACAATTGGGTACTTTTTCCACCACTGACTACAATGTTACCATTAAACGATGTAACTGTTTTTAAGTCAACATTGGCCTCATGGTGAAATCCCTGTGATGTTTCCTTCCTCTTGCAACTGAGTTAGGAAGGCCACCTGTATCTTTGTAGTGACTGGGTGTATTGATACACCATCCAAAGTGTAAGTATTAACTTCACCATGCTCAAAGGGATATTCAATGTTTTTATTTATTTCACCTTTATTTAACCAAGTAGGCTAGTTGAGAACAAATTCTCATTTACAACTGCGACCTGGCCAAGATAAAGCAAAGCAGTGCGACACAAACAACAACACAGAGTTACACATGGAATAAACAAACATACAGTCAATAATACAATAGAAAAAGTCTATATACAATGTGTGCAAATGAGGTAGGATAAGGGAGATAAGGCAATAAATAGGCCATAGTGGTGAAATAATTACAATATAGCAATTAAACACTGGAGTGATAGATGTGCAGAAGATAAGTGTGCAATTAGAGATACTGGGGTGCAAAGGAGCAAAATAAATAACAGTATGGGGATGAGGTAGTTGGATGGGCTATGTACAGGTGCAGTCTGCTTTTAGAATGTTTTTATTTTATTTTACCCATCTACCAATAGGGGCCTTTCTTTGTGAGGCATTGGAAAACTTCCCTGGTCTTGTGATTGAATTTGTTTGAAATTCACTGCTCGACTGAGGCACCTTACAGATAATTGTAAGTGTGGGGTACAGAGATGAGGTAGTCATTCAAAAATCATGTTAAAACACTATTTTGCACATAGAGTGAGTCGACTTTGACAATATGGGGTATTGTGTGTATGCCAGTGTTACAAAATCTAAATGTAATCAATTTTAAATGCAGGCTGTCACATAACATCATGTGGAAAATGCCATGGGCTGTGAATACTTTCTGAAGGCCTATTATGGATTAACAACCAAGTGAGCCACCTGCATTTTTTTTTGTCTATAGATATGGCTACTTTACACTGTATATGCAAATTAGAATATACCCTGTTATTTGCTGGCCAGTACTAATTTGTAACATTTTTGAAGGGCTGTTGCACTCTCATATTTACGGTAATAGATGAACTGAAGAGCAATTGCAGGGACTTCACAGCAGAAACACTACAAGGACTATTGTCGCTAGGAAATGTCCCGCCCTCACAGGAGTCGTTTGAGCCTGTGTAGGGACCTGATTAGAACTTATATATATATATTTTTTTTACAGAAAAGCAGGTTGATTTTGTTTAGTTAATTTTTTTTGTTGATAGTTTCAATTTTTTTATTCATATTTTACCAACATATTTCATTTTTTGAGATCCTTATTATTCACCCGCACAGTAGGTGGCGGAATGCACATCACATTGTTGCGAACGCCATTGAACCATAGAAGAAGAACAATTCCGCGTATCTCCCGCTTCACTACATTGTTGTCATTTATCAACATATACGACTTGTTTTTTGCACGTTATCTTGGAAATTGAATACTATTTACTTCACACAGGAAATACGCATCTGTAATTTGGGCTGGACAAGATGGCGAGCTGCAATTTTCAGGCGCAATTGGTATCCATTCTGGAGGTATTAGCTAAAGCAGCTGTAGCAGAAATAAACAAACGTGTAGATGATAGCTGTGCTGTTATACGTTTGGAAATGACCCAAAGCCAGCGAGATATTGATGTACTGAAAAGGAAGTGTCAAATTATGGAGAGCGAGCTGGAGAAGACGCGCAGACGAAAAGGTACTGTTAGTTCATGTGTTACTTTTTATAGTAAATGTATAGCCTGGAACGTCGACGTTATATTATATTGGAATCAACGTCCGGCATAAATGAGCATTTGGATCAGGAAAGTTGACTCTCACGATCTCTACCAATCAGAATGTAAACAATAGTTTAATTTACATGGCATTGGCAGGTAGGAATGTGTGAGAGCCACAGGAAAGTATAATAAAATCAACTTTTCAAAGTGCTTGTAGTTTATTCATATTTCTATCACCTGAAACATGCACACAATTTGAAAATACATGCACGCCACCATGCATACTTGCAAGGCTCCGGCATGGTTTTGTGCATGCTTCAGGTTATAGAAATCTGAATGCACTATTTATTTAACTAGGCAAGTCAGTTAAGAACTCATTCTTATTTTACAATGACGGACAAACCCTCCCCTAAACCCGGATGATGCTGGGCCAATTGTGCGTTGCCCTATGTGACAATGACGTTTGTGATACAGCCCGGGATTGAACCAGGGTCTGTAGCGATGCTGCGACACTCGGGAGCGCTTTGAAAGGTTGATTTAATTATACTTTCCTGTGGATATTGTCTCACAATCAAATTTTATTTGTCACATGCGCTGAATACAACAGGTGTAGACTTTACCGTGAAATGCTTACTTACGAGCCCTTTGCCAACAATGCAGAGTTAAAAAGTAAGAACAATTTGCTCAAATGTTTTGATAAAAATAACACAATAAATGACAATAATGAGACTAGATACAATGAGTACCTGTATAGAGTTAATGTGCAGAGGTGCAAGGTAGTTGAGGTAATACAGTTGAAGTCGGAAGTTTACATACACTTAGGTTGGAGTCATTAAATCTCGTTTTTCAACCACTTCACAAATTTCTTGTTAACAAACTATAGTTTTGGCAAGTCGGTTAGGACATCTACTTTGTGCATGACACAAGTCATTTTTCCAACAATTGTTTACAGACAGATTATTTCACTTATAATTCACTGTTTCACAATTCCAGTGGGTCAGAAGTTTACATACACTAAGTTGATTGTGCCTTTAAACAGCTTGGAAAATTCCAGAGAATTAAGTCATGGCTTTAGAAGCTTCTGATAGGCTAATTCACATAATTTGAGTGAATTGGAGGTGTGCCTGTGGATGTATTTCAAGGCCTACCTTCAAACTCAGTGCCTCTTTGCTTGACATCATGGGAAAATCAAGAGAAATCAGCCAAGACCTCAGAAAGACAATTGTAGACCTCCACAAGTCTGGTTCATCCACGCCTGAAGGTACCACGTTCATCTGTACAAATTATAGTATGCAAGTATAAACACCATGGGACCACGCAGCCGTCATACCGCTCAGGAAGGAGACGCGTTCTGTCTCCTAGAGTTAAACGTACTTTGGTGCGAAAAGTGCAAATCAATCCCAGAACAACCGCAAAGGACCTTGTGAAGATGCTGGAGGAAACAGGTACAAAAGTATCTATATCCACAGTAAAACGAGTCCGATATCGACATAACCTGAAAGGCTGCTCAGCATGGAGAAGCCACTGCTCCAAAACCGCCATTAAAAAAGCCAGACTACGGTTTGCCAGACTACTGTGCATGGGGACAAAGATCGTACTTTTTGGAGAAATGTCCTCTGGTCTGATGAAACAAAAATAGAACTGTTTGGCCAAAACTGTTTGGCAAGCTGAAGAACACCATCCCAACCGTGAAGCACGGGGGTGGCAGCATCATGTTGTGGGGGTGCTTTGCTGCAGGAGGGACTGGTGCACTTCACAAAATAGATGGCATCATGAGGCAGGAAAATTATGTGGATATATTGAAGCAACATCTCAAGACAGTAAATAACTTAAGGCTTGGTCTCAAATGGGTCTTCCAAATGGACAATGACCCCAAGCATACTTCCAAAGATGTGGCAAAATGGCTTAAGGACAGCAAAGTCAAGGTATTGGAGTGGCCATCACAAATCCCTGACCTCAATCCCATAGAAAATTTGTGGGCAGAACTGAAAAAGCGTGTGCGAGCAAGGAGGCCTACAAACCTGACTCAGTTACACCAGCTCTGTCAGGTGGAATAGGCCATAATTCACCCAACTTATTGTGGAAGCTTGTGGAAGGGTACTCGAAACATTTGACCCAAGTTAAACAATTTAAAGGCAATGCTACCAAATACTAATTGAGTGTATGTAAACTTCTGACCCACTGGGAATGTGATGAAAGAAATTAAAGCTGAAATAAATCATTCTCCCTACTATTATTCTGACATTTCACATTCTTAAAATAAAGTGGTGATCCTAACTGACCTAAAACTGGGAATTTTTACTCGGATTAAATGTCAGCAATTGTGAAAAACTGAAGCCATTTGATTAACTATTCAGCAGTCTTATGGCTTGGTGGGTAGAAGCAGTTCAGAAGCCTTTTGGTCCCAGACTTGGCACTCCGGTACCGCTTGCCGTACCGCTTTTCCTACCAGCAAAAGGATCAACGACAACTGGTAAAGTAAGTTAAAATATAATTTTATTCAACATTCTGGCTTGTGAGGTCGTGAGAGAACTTTCCTGATCCAGACGCTCATTTATGCCCGATGTAGAATTCAAGGACATTTTACGTTGTGTCTCCAGGCTAGTAAATTGATTGTATATGCAAAACCCAAATGTGTGAATAGCCCACTATTTAATATTTGACTGAAAACAATAACTTTCCAGGTTTTTACCCCGTGGCTTCAGAGAGATCTTCATATCCAGTCAAGATTGTTTTGAATAAGCAGAGGAGTAGCTCACAGTGCAGAGACAAAGAGCTGGCTGTTGAAGAGGACTCTCAACCCCAGGTGTGATACATCACCTTTAACAATTACAGAGACCTGACCTCTTGGATCAATTCTGATATTGGATTATGAGGAGATTTTATCGCTTTTGTGCGATTCATGAGTATGAAAATGGTTAGATATGGTGTGTGTCCTGAGTAATAACATCTGTCCCTGTTACAGCCTTCAGATGTGGAGCAGAGAGTGGAGACTGAAACCATACTGATCAAAGATGAGGAGACAGCAGAGGATGTGTGGAAGACTGACCCTCAGGAAGAGATCAGGATCACTGGAGAGGGTGGGTACGACCATAAGGGGTACTGCTCAGTCTGTCTATGGAAGACTGTGTGTGGTGGTATGCACGTTCCAAATTGCTACATTGTTGTTTTATGTTCTGGCATATGTAGCGCACGTACACACAGTCAGTTCTAAAGCAGTCATGTTTTGCTGTTAAGGGTCTTTTGTAATGTTTATTTTATGTTTATCCCCAAATCTTTAGAGTCTGGTTCCAAGCCTGGGAAATCACCATCCTTTGAGCAACGGCACTGTGATGAGGACTTAATCACACAACCCAATATATCTCACAAAGACTCAGTGGAACATTACCCCAATTCTGATCGTCCAGAGGAACCAGGAACACCCCGGCTCGCATCTACAGAGGTGTTCAGCGCAGAGCAACACCGGCCAGACGAGGACTCACTAGATCTAGTGATGGTGAAAGAGGAGGAGTTAGATCAGACCACAGCCTTGGCAGGACCTGACCAGTTTGTCATGGATGAGACTGATGGGCAGCTGTGGACCTCTGTGGATCCAGGCAGAGACACTGACCCTGATGGCCACCCAGATTTCTCCTTTCATTCCACAGAAGAGTACTCTCAGAATATCTCAATGGTCCCATCTCATAGTGGGCTGTCATCTGTTCCTACTATGACAGATGATGTAGGGCCATCGCTTCACTCTTCTATATGGAAACCACATGCTAACATGTTCAGTGCAGCAGCACACATGAGAAGACATGTCAGTACATTGACTGATGAGGCTAGACAACAGATGCCAGAGGGACAGAGCAGTGAGATGCTGAACTCAAATAATGAAGGAAATCGTTTAGCTCTACAGCCAAGGCAGCATCAATACAGGGCTTCAGAAGCAACAGTGAGATTGAGTGAGTGCATGACAGGGTCAAACATGGCCACCACCTCCACCTTCTCTGGATACAGCCTGAGTCGCAGTAGTTTTAACATGGTGAAGAGAATGAGGACTCAGTGGAGGTCGGGCAGCACCACCGAGAGGCGTTTCAGCTGCACCTTCTGTGGGAAGAGCTTCCAGCGTCTCTGCCAGCTCAAAGAACACCTCCGGAGTCACACCGGAGAGAAACCTTACACCTGCGAACAGTGTGGCAGGAGTTTTACCAAGCAGTGCAACCTGATCAGACATGCTATGGTCCACAGTGGGGAGAAGCCCTACGAGTGCACACAGTGTGGGAAATGCTTTACCCGGCGCTCCAAAATGATGTCACATCAGAGAACTCACATAGGAGAGTGTGCAGTGTCTCCATACGTGGCACCTGCATACCCTGGGGATCCACACACAAGTTTAATGTAGTCTCAGAACAAATAGGAACTTAATTGCATAGTTTTTTGCTAACACTTTCTATTTGAAAATGTGGTACAGAAGGTATTTCGAGAAATTTTTTCAAGTTTTTCCTCCGAATTGATTTGTGAAATTGTTTTCATGTTTGACTGATGGCTCCTCACTTTCATTATAACAACTTATTTACAACTGGTAACAATGTGTGTTTGTACCACAAAATCATAAAAACAATGTTATATAATAAATAATCATATTGATTTCATGAGAGTCAATCTGCACTTTTAGATGAATGATAATACATGGGACAATTATATAGCGCTTTTCAATGACCCAAAGTCGATTTAGAATTGTAGAAACAAAAAAAAAACTGATCACTACAAGACAACACCAGCAGGGAGAAACGAAAAAAATGTAATAAAGGGGGAGGGGCTTAAAGTAGGGAAAATAGTGTGATGTGTCCTCAGTCCTCGTCTCTTTTTGAAAAAGGTCAAAGGTAATGGAGGTGAAGCGGCGAGGAGAGTGATGGACATAAATGTGCTTGTATTTAATGAGACAGTCCTTGTCCACTTGAGCATCATCAGGGAAGGACATTTACAGGGATAGATCCCAAAATATATGAGTAAAGTGATCATTTGTTTAAGTTAGTTGTGCAAGACATTTTATAGATAAAAGGATAAATAGCATATCGTTTTTAAAAGTGAACTGCACTCACTGATTCCGCTTGTGATACTTCCGGTGCTCATTAAGAAATGCAGCAGCCATTCCTGAACGCCAAAATAGTTGTCTTTGTGGTTTAATGTGGATGTTTCTTTGCCCTTCAATCACAACAAACAAACAGGGGCAATGGTGAGTAACAGTGAATTAAGCTAGGTTTGATAGGGGACACCTAGTCAGTTGTACAACTGAATGCATTCAACTGAAATGTGTATTTTTTAGGGGTAATCAGAGAGGAGCGGGGGGCAGCCTTAATCGACATCCACGTCATCGGCGCCTGTGGAACAGTCTTGCTCAGGGATGACAGATTTTTAACACGTCAGCCCAAGGATTCGGTCCAGCAACCTTTTAGTGACTAGCCCAACGCTCCTATCCACCAGGCTACCTGCCTGACTTAGAAGTTTTGATGTTGACTTCTCCTGATCTCAAGATGATCTGCTAATTCAGTTCTATGTGTAGGCTAAAGCCTGTGTTGATCTTGTGTTTAGCCAACCTGACAGCAGCTAGCTAGCTAGCACAGTTTCGGGATAGGCTAGCTGGCTGATATTTCTCTGTCAAATCAGTTACAGTGCATTCAGAAAGTATTCATATCCCTTGACTTATTCCACACTTTGTGTTACAGCCTGAATTCAAAATGTATTTTTTTTTTTAAATTACACACTACCCCATAATGACAAAGTGAAAACATGTTTTTTGCAAATGCATTGAAAATGAAATACAGAATACAGTATTCACACCCCTGAGTCAATACATGTTAGAATCACCTTTGGCAGCGATTACAGCTGTGAGTCTTTCTGGGTAAGTCTTTAAGTGCTTTGCACACCTAGATTGTACAATATTCAAATCAATTCAAATGTTATTTGTCACATACACATGGTTAGCAGATGTTAATGCGAGTGTAGCGAAATGCTTGTGCTTCTAGTTCCGACAATGCAGTAATAACCAACGAGTAATCTAACCTAACCATATTTGCACATTATTATTTTTTAAATTCTTCAAGCTCTGTCAAGTTGGTTGTTGAGCATTGCCAGACAGTAATTTTCAAGTCTTGCCGTAGATTTTCAAGCAGATTTAAGTCAACTGTAACTAGGCCACACATTAACATTTTAATGTTGTCTTGTAAGCAACTACAGTGTATATTTGGCGTTGTGTTTTAGGTTATTGTTATTATAGCCAGGACATAAAGTTTATTTCTTTGCCACATGTTTTGCAGTTTTACTTTAGTTCCTTATTGCAAACAGGATGCATGTTTTGGAATATTTTTATTCTGTACAGGCTTCCTTCTTTTCACACTGTCATTTAGGTTAGTATTGTGGAGTAACTACAATGTTAAGCTGTCCTCCATTTGATCCTATCAGTCATTCAACTCTAACTGTTTTAAAGTCACCATTGGCCTCGTCGTGAAATACCTGAGCAGTTTTCTTCCTCTCTGGCAACTGAGTTAGGATGTCTGGCTACTGAGGACGCCTTTATCTTTGTAGTGACTGTGTGTATTGATACACCATCCAAAGTGTAATTAATGCTCAAAGGGATATTCAATGTCTGCTTTTTTTTTTTACCCATCTAAACTCAGCAAAAAAATAAATGTCCCTTTTTCAGGACCCTGTCTTTCAAAGATAATTCTTAAAAATCCAAATAACTTCACAGAGCTTCATTGTAAAGGGTTTAAACACTTTCCCATGTTTGTTCAATGAACCATAAACAATTAATGAACATGCACCTGTGGAACGGTCGTTAAGACACTAACAGCTTACAGACGGTAGGCAATTAAGGTCACAGTTATGAAAACTTAGGACACTAAAGAGGCCTTTCTACTGACTCTGAAAAACACCAAAAGAAAGATGCCCGGGGTCCCTGCTCATCTGCGTGAACGTGCCTTAGGCATGCTGCAAGGAGGCATGAGGACTGCAGATGTGGCTAGGGCAATAAATTGCAATGGCTGTACTGTGAGACGCCTAAGACAGCGCTACAGGGAGATAGGATGGACAGTTGATTGTCCTCGCAGTGGAAGACCATGTGTAACAACACCTACACAGGATCAGTACATCTGAACATCACCTCTGCAGGACAGGTACAGAATGGCAACAGCATCTGCCTGAGTTACACCAGGAACGCACAATCCCTCCATCGGTGCTCAGACTGTCCACAATAGGCTGAGAGAGGCTGGACTGAGGGCTTGTAGGCCTGTTGTAAGGCTGGTCCTCACCAGACATCACCGGCAACAACGTCGCCTATGGGCACAAACCCACTGTCCCTGGACCAGACTCTTCACTGACGAGTCACGGTTTTGTCTCACCAGTGGTGATGGTCGGATTCGCGTTTATGGTCGAAGGAATGAGCGTTACACCGAGGCCTGTACTCTGGAGCGGGATCGAGGTGGAGGGTCCGTCATGGTCTGGGGCGGTGTGTCACAGCATCATCGGACTGAGCTTGTTGTCATTGCAGGCAATCTCAACGCTGTGCGTTACAGGGAAGACATCCTCCCTCATGTGGTACCCTTCCTGCAGGCTCATCCTGACATGACCCTCCAGCATGACAATGCTATGAGCCATACTGCTCATTCTGTGTGTGATTCCCTGCAAGACAGGAATGTCAGTGTTCTGCCATGGCCAATGAAGAGCCCGGATCTCAATCCCAGGGTGAGGGCTAGGGCCATTCCCCCCAGAAATGTCCGGGAACTTGCAGGTGTCTTGGTGGAAGAGTGGGGTAACATCTCACAGCAAGAACTGGCAAATCTGGTGCAGTCCATGAGGAGGAGATGCACTGCAGTACTTAATGCAGCTGGTGGCCACACCAGATACTGACTGTTACTTTTGATTTTGACCCCTCCCCCCTTTGTTCAGGGACACATTATTCAATTTCTGTTAGTCACATGTCTGTGGAACTTGTTCAGTTAATGTCTAGGTTGTTGAATCTAGTTATGTTCATACAAATATTTACCCATGTTAAGTTTGCTGAAAATAAACGCAGTTGACAGTGAGGACGTTTCTTTTTTTGCTGAGTTTACTAATAGTTTCCTTTCTTTGTGAGGCATTGGAAAACCTCCCTGGTCTTTGTGGTTGAATCGGTTTGAAATGCAATGCTCGACTGAGGAACCTTACAGATAATTGTATGTGTGGGAAATAGAGATGAGGTAGTCATTCAAAAATCATGTTAAACACTTATTGCACACCGAATGAGTCCATGCAACTTATGTGATTTGTTAAGCACATTTTTACTCCTGAAATTATTTATGCTTGCCATAACATAAGGGTTGAATACTTATGGACTGAAGACATTTCAGATTTTCATTTGTAAAATTGTCTAAAAACATAATTCCACTTTGACATTATGGGGTATTGTGTGTAGGCCAGTCACACAATATCTATTTAAACCATTTTAAATTCAGGCAAAATGTGGGGGGAAAGTCAAGGGGTGTGTGAAGGATGGTTTTGTTCTCTTTTTAACATAAATATATGCCTTATAGAAATAGGACATGTTAATCACAAAACATAGCGTGACTGCAGAAAAGCTGTTGTTAATATAGGGTGTCGACTGTGCTAACCAGAAGGTTGAGAC
This sequence comes from Salvelinus namaycush, assembly GCF_016432855.1. Lineage (NCBI taxonomy): Eukaryota > Metazoa > Chordata > Actinopteri > Salmoniformes > Salmonidae > Salvelinus > Salvelinus namaycush. The sequence continues at coordinate 33,479,135 of NC_052317.1, read as the reverse complement.
AAGATGGAAAAATGCTGAATAACAAGAAAACAGGAACTGAGCAGTGTAGCCACCGACAAATCAGCTCAAACTTCACAACAAACACTTCCGGATATCTGGATCCTGTGTGCTGTGAGGCTGGGACCAGCCTGGGCACCACCGATAGGCTAGCAAGTTTAAATCACGCTAAGCCTCTACTGTGACAGGCCAACTCTAAAGTTGGAACTACATCTGTCACAGTATAAAAGAAGATGTCTGTACTATTTCAGTCAGTTCTCTGCTTTACCCTGCGTGGTGATACAGTGAACCCATATATACGAAAATTGCATTTACCATTTATCACTTGTGTTAAATAAAAATAATTAAAGTATGTTCGGTGACTCTGAATCACATTTTATCCTGATACCAGATTCGATTGACGCAACCTTTTACACTATGCTGAAGAGGTGGGACTTTAGGAGTGACTGAAAGATGTTGATGTACTCAGTCACAAATCAAATTTCAATCAAATCAAATGTTATTTGTCACATGCGCCGAATACAACAGGTAGACCTCACAGTAAATTGTTTATTTACAAGCCCTTAACCAACAATGCAGTTCAACAAAAAGTTAAGAAAATATTTACTAAATAAACTAAAGTAAAAAAATATATAATAAATAAAACACTAAAATAACATTAATGAGGCTATACACAGGGTGTGTGGAGTAAAGGTGGTCTAGAGGTTTTTTCCTCTGGTTGCACATGTGACATGCTGGTAGAAATTAGGTAAAACTGATTTAAGTTTGCCTGCAATGATTGCACATTGGCCAATAGAACGGATGGTAGTGGAGGTTTACTCACTCGCCTACGAATTCTCAGAAGGCAGCCTGACCTCCTTTTTCTCTATCTTCACTCAAATGAAAGGGATTTGGGCTTTTTCTCGAGAAAGCAGTATATACTTCACGTGGGACTCGTTAAAGAAACATTCTTTGTCCAGTTCAAGGTGAGTAATCGCTGTTCTGATGTCCATAATCTCTTATCGGGCATAAGAGACGGTAGCAGCAACATTATGTACAAAACAAATTTTAAAATAAGTTACAAAACGCAAAATAAAAACAGCACAGTTGGTTAGCAGCCCGTAAAACGGCAGCCATCCCCTCTGGCTCCGCCATTATTGGTGAGAGGGAGTTCCAAAGCCTTGGTGCAACCCTGGAGAAGGCCCTGTCGCCGAAGATTTGGAGCTTGGACTTGGGAACGGCAAGGAGGCCTGCTGTAGTGGAACGGAGTAAGCATGTGGGTTGGTAGGGGAGAAGAAGGTTGTAGAGGTAAGGTGTTGAAGGGCTTTGTAGGTCAGAAGTAGGATCTTGTAGTTAATAAGTTGGGAGAAAGGGAGCCAGTGGAGTTCATGGAGGACAGGGGTGATGTGCTGCGAGGACTTAGTGTGGGTAAAGAGTCGGGCTGCAGTGTTCGGAACCATTTACAGCTTATAAAGGGAGCTCGCATTGATGCCGGAGAGTAGTAAGTTGCAGTACTCGAGACGAGAGGTGATGCATGCGTAGATGAGGGTTTCAAAGGCAGGAAGGGAGGACCTGACTTTGGCAATATTGGGGAAGAATGTGGAAGAATGAGGATTTGACAGTGTCGGATGTGGTGGTCGAAGGAAAGGGTGGCGTCCAGGATGACGCCAAGGTTGCGTGTGTGGGGGGAGGGAGACACAATGGTGTCATAAATGGTGACTGTGAGGTTGCCAACTTTGCTGATACACTCCCCTATGTATTTATTTGTACAGTGAAGCTAAAATGTTTAATTTGGCTCTATACTCCAGCATTTTGGATTTGAGATCAAATGTTTTATATGAGGTGACATAACTGAATGTCACCTTTAATTTGAGCGTATTTTCATACATGTCTGTTTTACCATTTAGAAATAAATGCACTTTATGTATCTAGTCCCCCCATTTAAAAGTGTCATAAGTACTTATGGTGTGTTAATACATTATTTACCATAGATTTCTATTGGGCGCAACATAATCTGAAACAAAACCAAAAAAACTGCAAATGCATCCAAGTTTGTAGTGTCACAAGCTTGATGTAGTCATTGCATGCTAGGAATATGGGACCAAATAATAAACTTGTGTCACTTTGGAGTGAACAGAGTGCCCCATGGTGGCGGTGGGATTCTGGTATGTGCGGGCATAAGCTACGGATAATGAACACAGTTGCATTTTATCAATGGCAATTTGAATGCACAGAGATAACGTGACGAGATCCTGAAGCCCATTGTTGTGCCATACATCCGCCGCCATCCCCTCATGTTTCAGCATGATAATGCACGGCCCCATGTTGGAAAGATCTGTACACAATTCCTGGAATCTAAAAATGTCCCAGTTCTTCCATTGCTTGCATACTCACCAGACATGTCATCCATTGAGCATGTTTGGGATGCTCTGGATCCACGTGTCGGAGAGCGTGTTCCAGTTCCTGCCAATATCCAGCAACTTCTCACAGTCATTGAAGAGGAGTGAGACAACATTCCACAGAACACAATCAACAGCCTGATCAACTCTGTTTGAAGGAGATGTGTCGTGCTGCAAGAGGCAAAAGGTGGTCACACCATTGACTGGTTTTCTGATCCCTGCCCCTATCAGATGCATATCTGTATTCCCAGTCATGTAAGATACATAGATTAGGGCCTAATTTATTTATTTCAATTGATTGATTTGTGATTTCCTTCTATGAACTGTAACTCAGTAAAATATTTTAAATGTTGTGTTTTGCATTTATATTTTGTTCAGTGTGTATATACCTTTTACTTTACCACATTTTCACAATAGTTTTATTAGGTTGTGTTGATGACAATATTTGATCATATATAAATATGCTGTGAAAGAGTAATTGGATGGAAACACGGTGCTGCATTTGTGGTGGGAACCACGTGCCCGAGTTTCAGGAGTGCCCTGTTAGGGTGAAGGAGGTTGAAGTAGCAGTTCCACAGTTTTCACCCCACACAGTAGGAGGCGGCATGCACTTCTAAGTATGTTTGTGGAAGAACAAGAAGCAGACCAACAAATGCAATTGCGCACGCATTTCCCATATTGTTGCCAGTTATCAACATCTACGGATTGTTTATCGCACATTAGCTTGGAAATTGTTCACCCGCACAATAGGTGGCGGTATGCACATCAAATTATTGCGAACGCCATTATACCATAGAAGAAGAAGAATGATTGCACGTATCTTCCGATTCACTACATTGTTGTCATTTATGGACATATACGGATTGTTTATTGCACATTATCTTGGATATTGAATACGATTTACTTCACACAGGGAATACGCATCTGTAATTTGGGTTGGACAAGATGGCAAGCTGCAATTTTCAGGCACAGTTGGTATCCATTCTGGAGGTTTTGGCTAAAGCAGCTGTAGCAGAAATAAACAATCGTGTTGATGATAGCTGTGCTGTTATACGCATGGAAATTATCCAAAGCCAGCGAGATATTGATGTACTGAAAAGGAAGTGTCAAATGATGGAGAGCGAGCTGAAGAAGACACGAGGACGAGTAAGGAGAAAAGGTAGTTGTTGATTTATTCGTGGTAAATTGATTGTATATGCAAAAAACAAATGTGTGAATAGCCCTAATATTTGACTGAATATTTTCATTTTTTTTTTTTTTTTATCTCATGGCATCAGAGAGATATTCATATCCAGTCAATATCGTTTTGAACAAGCAGAGGAGTAACTCACAATGGAGAGACGGAGAGAAGGCTGTTGAAGAGGACTCTCAACCCCAGGTGTAGCCCTTGATCATGACTCGCAATTCCATTACACATAAGAGTCATTGGATGAAGGCGTCTTCTGTACAGGGGACCCTACATTACTATGCATCGCTTGAGGTACGGTTTTGGAAGCATAAGGAACTTAACTTTCATATAAGCGATAAATAATTTTTAAAACACCAAAAGGTCAAATTGATAAACACCTTTTTATAGGTTTAGGGTTAGTGCTCCCATAAGGCCATATCCCCATGTTACAGTACGTGTTTACGGAAGACAGAGGTACAACCTGTGCTAATTAGCTAAGGTTACCTAGGCTGCCTCGAACACCTAGTGTGTAACGGAAGAAGGCCGCCAGAAACGTGTTGTCACTGAAAAATATTGTCGGATCCAACTGTGATAAAACCCGTTAAAACAGTAAGTGTATATTTTGCATTTATGAAATTATTTTGTTGTGACATGAAAGTAAAGGGCGTTATGTTTCTAGAACCGTATCGCAATTGAGAATCGATTTACGTTTAGTTGGAGTATTTGGCTGTTTTGGCAGCCAGAGTCAGTCTACCTCTGAAAATAGCATAAGATCCTTGGAACTTAAGGAGTGTAATACATGACCATTTACAGTTACAGAGACCCGATCTCTTGGATCAATTCTGTTGTTGGAATATCAGGAGAATTTACCGTTTTTGTGTGATTGAGTATGAAATACATTAGATATGTGTTCATATACAAAGCCCTGGATAAACTCCCTCTGTAGCCTGCTCTCCTTCACCACTAGCAGATTTCCATCGAAAAGGACCCATGAGCACCAACATGTGAAGTTCATAGAAGCATGTCAAATTAAAGCTAAGATTCTATATATTTTTTTATAACTAAGGCATGTATACCAAAACCTTCTAGGTATTTTATAATTTGTCCCTCATAAGGAGGGAGGATAATGAAAGTTCACAGAAGTAACAAGTAAAGGTAGACCTCCCAATTAGTTCGTGTTTTACTGCTATCAATTTTGTTTATGAATTATTATGTAATTCAAACTCTTAATTCAGTTACCAAATTGGTAATGTAATTACAGAGATATGTAATGCAATTAACTGCAATTGAATTGACTGCAATAGGAAATCATAGCAGTCACAACCAACAGCTGGGTCACCAATCATAGGCGTCTATGTTTCATAAGTTTGGACAGCACAGTACAGTAAAGACAAGTTGAGTACAGCATTGTACAGTAGAGCACACTAAAGTAGAGTACAGTATAATGTACTGTACTGAACATATACTGTACTGAACTCTACTTTGCTGTACTGTACTCTACTGTGATGCCAAAACTTGTGAAACATAGATGTCTACATTCATTTCAGATTTGGTTTGGTCCGGACCAAACAAAACTGGTCTTGTTGGGGGCGGAGCTCATTGCAATAATAGTCAGTGTGTTGAATAATACCCAAATATACAAAACAACAGTAGTGTAAAGTACTTAAGTAAAAATACTTGAAAGTACTACTTAAGTTGTTTTTTTGGGCATCTGTACTTTACTATTTATATATTTGACTACTTTTACTTCACTACATTCCTAAAAAAAAGAAGTACTTTTTACTCCATACATTTTTCTTGACAACCAAAAGTATTTGATACATTTTGAATTCTTAGTAGGACAGGAAAATGGTCTAATTCACACACTTATCAAGAGAACATCCCTGGTCATCCCAACTGCCTCTGATCTGGCGGACTCACTAAACACATGCTTCGTTTGTACATAATGTCTTGAGTGTTGGAGCGTGCCCCTATCTATCCATAAATGTAAAAAACAAGAAAATGGTGCCGTCTGGTTTGCTTAATATAAGGAATTTGAAATTAATTACACTTTTACTTTTCATAGTTAAGTATATTTTAGCAATAACATTTACTTTTGATACTTAAGTACATTTAAAACCAAATACTTTTAGAGTTTTACTCAAGTAGGATTTTACTGGGTGACTTTTACTTGAGTCATTTTCTATTAAGGTATCTTTACTTTTACTCAAGTATGACAATTGGGTACTTTTTCCACCACTGCAAAACAAGGATATTGCATATTTCTACCTTTGTGTAGCTATTCAGGATATATCACCATGAAGAGAATGATATTCATGTCCAAAATTATGCATTTCTGTATAGTACAGGTCGGGTACCATGATGTAATTATGTTACCGGATGTAAATCCACTTCACCTACTGTAGTTCAATAAACACTTATTATTTTTTATTTTTTTACTCAAGGTCTCATAGCTGACAGCCCATTCCTTCTGCAGACATCTTCGAATCTTAATTCGGAGCAAATATTTAACGTTTTTGGAAAACTAGGAAACATTTTACCGTAATTCTGTTACCAAACTTTACTTCTGCACAGTTCTTCCAGTTTTTGTGAAATTTTCTGTGTAAATTGTAAAAAATAGTCCATGTGAAGAGTTCTGTTTTTTTTGGCATACATTTTAAATGGAAAAAACTGAGTCAAAGTGTAATTCCGTTAATGTGGAATTGCCCCAGACACGATCTAGTAGGTGGTTGCTACTTAAAGTCCCCAGGGCCCTTACTGTGTTAGGCAAGACTGCTTCTCCTATTGTGCACCAGAGGCATGGAATGCTCTGCAAAGTATGCTTCAACTAGATGTAGTGCCCCTCGATGACTTTAAAACTCTGGTACAAAACTCTGTTCAGGAGGAGTGTAAATGTTTCCTGTAGGCTGGATTGTATTGCTGTGCTGATTTGATTGTATTGTATGTTTTAAGTGTTGTAATGTATTGATTGCTGCCTCCTTCTGGCCAGGTCTCCCTTGCAAAAGAGACTGTGTCTCAATGGGCTTTTCCTGGTTGAATAAAGGTGATATAAATAAATATATGGCGTGTGTCCAGAGTAATAACCTCAGTCCCTGTTACAGCCTACAGATGTGGAGCAGAGAGTGGAGACTGAACCCATACTGATCAAAGATGAGGAGACAGCAGAGGATGTGTGGAAGACTGACCCTCAGGAAGAGCTCAGGATCACTGGAGAGGGTGGGTACGACCATAAGGGGTACTGCTCTGTCTGTCTATGGAAGACTGTGTGGGTGTGGTGGTATGCACATTCCAAATTGCTACATTGGTGTTAGGTGTTTCGTGTTCTGGCATATGGAGGGAATGTACGCACACAGTCAGTTCTAAAGCAGTCGTATTTTGCAACTGTTAAGGGTCTTTTATAATGTTTAATTTATGTTTATCCCCAAATCTTTAGAGTCTGGTTCCAAGCCTGGGAAATCACCATCCTTTGAGCAACGGCACTGTGATGAGGACTTCATCACACAACCCAATATATCTCACAAAGACTCAGTGGAACATTCCCCAATTCTGATCGTCCAGAGGAACCAGGCACACCCCAGCTCGCATCTGAGCAGCACAGAGCAGAACCGGCCGGACGAGGACTCACTAGACCTAGTGATGGTGAAAGAGGAGGAGCTGGATCAGACCACGACCCTGGCAGGACCTGACCAGTTTGTCATGGATCAGTCTGATGGGCAGCTGTTGACCTCTTTGGATCCAGGCAGAGACACTGACCCTGATGGCCACCCAGATTTCTCCTTTCATTCCACAGAAGAGTACTCTCAGAATATCTCAATGGTCCCATCTCATAGTGGGCTGTCATCTGTTCCTACTATGACAGATGAAGTAGGGCCATCGCTTCACTCTTCTTTATGGAAACCACATGCTAACATGTTCAGTGCAGAAAAACACATGAGAAGACATGTCAGGACATTGGCTGATGAGACTAGACAACAGATGCCAGAGGGACAGAGCAGTAAAAGGCTGATCTCAAATAATGAAGGAAATAGTTTAGCTCTACAGTCAAGGCAGCATCAATACAGGGCTTCAGAAGCAACAGTGAGATTGAGTGAGTGCATGACAGGGTCAAACATGGCCACCACCTCCACCTTCTCTGGATACAGCCTGAGTCACAGTAGTTTTAACATGGTGAAGAGAATGAGGACTCAGTGGAAGTCGGGCAGCACCACTGAGAGGCGTTTCAGCTGCACCTTCTGTGGGAAGAGCTTCCCACGTTTCTGGCAGCTCAAAGAACACCTCCGGAGTCACACCGGAGAGAAACCTTACACCTGCGAACAGTGTGGGAGGAGTTTTACCAAGCAGTGCAACTTGATCAGACATGCTGTGGTCCACAGCGGGGAGAAGCCCTTCGAGTGCACACAGTGTGGGAAATGCTTCACCCAGCGTTCCAATATGACATCACATCAGAGAACTCACATAGGAGAGAGTCCAGTGTCTCAATACGTGGCACCTGCATACCCTGGGGATCCACGCACAAGTTTAATGTAGTCTCAGAACAGATGGAACAAATAGGAACATAATTGCATTATGCTTCGGAAATACTTTCAATGTGAAAATGTAGATCAATCAACCGTACTCGCTATCTTCTTCTACACCATCTGATGTGCTTTCTTTTTGTATCTAATACCTCTACTGATACACTCCCCTATGTATTTATTTGGACAGTGAAGCTTCAACTTTTAATTTGGCTCTATACTCAAGGATTTTGGATTTGAGATCAAATGTTTTATATGAGGCGACAGTACAGAATGTCACCTTTTATTTGAGGGTATTTTCATACATATATTTTACAGTTTAGAAATGAAAGCACTGTATGTATCTACTCCCCCCCCCCCCCCATTTGAAGGAGGCATAAGTATTTGGACAAATTCACGTATGACGTATTACATTTTGTCAAAAGTTTAGTATTTGGTCCCATATTCTTAGCACACAATGACTACATCAAGCTTGTGACTACAAACTTGTTGGATTCATTTGCAATTTGTTTTGGATTATATTGTGCCCTGTATAAATTAATGGTAAATAATGTATTGTGTCATTTTGGAGTTTTTTTATTGTAAATAAGAATAGAATATGTTTCTGAACCCTTTCACATTAATGTGAATGCTACCATGATTACGGATAATCATGAATGAATCCTAGCTAATGATGAGTGAGAAAGTTAGAGGCATGAACATCATACCACACAAATAGATGCTTACCTCTCATGTTATTGGTAATGGTGAGAGGTTAGCATGTTTTGGAGGCATGATCTATGTGCATCTGTAACTTTCTCACTCATCATTATCTATGATTCATTTAGGATTATCCGTAATCAAGGAAGCATCCACATTAATGTAGATTACATTCTTAATTTCTTATTTACAATAAAAGTGACTGACACAATACATTATTTACCATTAATTTCTATTGGCCACGACATCAACCGAAACAATCAAAACAAACTGCAAATGAAACCAACAACTTTGTATAGTCACAAGCTTGATGTAGTCGTTGCGTGGTTGGAATGTGTGACCAAATACTTAACTTTTGAATAAATTAAATAAACTAAGTGAATTTGTCCAAAATACTTATGACACCTTCAAATGGGGGCGGCAAGCAGTCTCGAGGTAAGAGCATTGGGCCAGTAACCCAAAGGTTGCTGGTGCAAATAAAGGAGCAGACAAGGAATTCTTTCACCCTTGTGCCTTTGAGCAAGGCACTTAATCCAAATTGCCGCAGTGGCGTTGGACAATGGAGAGCCTGCCTGTGACTCCACTCCCTGCGGTTGTCTCGGGGAGTTGGGATATGCAAGAAATACATTTTCATTACACACTTGTGTGACAAATATAATCACCCCCAAAATTATTATTCTAAATGTGGTGGTTAGATATATGACATGCATAAACAGATATGCATTAAATATCCTCAAATAAAAGGTGACATTCCGTACTGTCCCCTGATAAAAAAATGTTTTATCTCAAATCCAAAATACTGGAGTATAGAGCCAAATTAAAAGTTGTAGCTTCATTGTCCAAAATAATACATAGGGGAGTGTATGCATGTGCCTTAAAAACCCTAAGCGAATCCCAATGTAACTCCGCTATAATGCATGTATAATGCGATAGTTACTTGAAATATACAGTATCATTGAATGAAATTTACATTAAACTAGTTTAATATCTTTGTTCCCCAGCTATGTGTCCAACAAGTTGTATACCTTTTTCAATCCTTTAATAAATACCATACCACATTTTCAGAATGGTTTCATTAGGTTGTGTGGATGCCAATATTTGATCATATATAAACCATGAGTTTTAATGAATGCTAGAAAGTGTTTTGTTTTTTTACGTTTTACCACAGTGCGTCATGCATTTTGCATCTATAGCCTTTTATGCATTAATAACCATGCATGTGGGCCACTGCACAATGCACTCTCCCCTACATGTAGCCATAACAATTGACTAAAACTGAAGACTTTTTACGGTCTGAATTCATTATTCAGATGGTAAAAATTATTTTTTTATTTAATAGATATGGCTACCCTACATGCAGACCTGAATAAACCCTGGTACTGTATTTGTCTTGCCTGTGATAATTCTTACAGTTTGAAGGGCTGTTGCAGTCTCATATTTACGGTAATAAATACTCACGTCACGAGTTGAACGGAGGTCCGATTGCAATTGCGCACGCATCTCCACATCAGACATTAGACATTGTTGCCATTTATCAACGTCTACGGCTTGTTTATTGCACATTAGCTTCGACATTGTAGACCATTTACCTTACACAGAGAATACAAATCTGTAATTTGGGCTGGACAAGATGGCCAGCAGCAATTTTCAGGCGCAGTTATTATCCATTATGGAGGTATTAGCTAAAGCAGCTGTAGCAGAAATAAACAATCGTGTAGATGATAGCTGTGCTGTTATACGTTTGGAAATGACCCAAAGTCAGCGAGATATTGATGTACTGAAAAGGAAGTGTCAAATGATGGAGAGCGAGCTGAAGAAGACACATGGACGAGTCAGGAGAAAAAGTAGTTGATGTGTTATTCATAGTCAATTGAATGCATTGCATATTTAAAACCGAATTGTGTGAAATGTAGCTCTAATATTTGAATACAATTATTTTCCAGATTTTTACCCCATGGCATCAGAGAGATCTTCATATCCAGTCAAGATTGTTTTGAACAAGCAGAGAAGTAGCTCACAGCGGAGAGACCGAGAGAGTGCTATTGAAGAGGACTCCCAACCCCAGGTGTGATCAATCACCTTTTACAATTACAGAGAACTAACCTATTGATTCATTTCTGTTATTGTAACGTCAGAATAATGTACTTTTGTGTGATTCATGAGTATGAAAAGGGTTAGATATGCTGTGTTTCCTGAGTAATAACCTCAGTCCCCTGTTAGTCTACCGATGTGGAGCAGAGAGTGAAGACTGAACTCATAGTGATCAAAGATGAGGAGACAGCAGAGGATGTGTGGAAGACTGACCCTCAGGAAGAGCTCAGGATCACTGGAGAGGGTGGGTGCAACCATAAGGGGTACTGCTCTGTCTATGGAAGACTGTGTGTGTGCTGGTATGCATGTAACAAATGGCTACATTGATGTTCTGTGTTTTATGTTAGCCCATGGAGCCAACGTACAGACACAGTCAGTCCTAAAGCAGACATGGTATGCAACTGTTAAAGGGATGCTTCAGAATTTTGCCTTTTACCTACTTCCCCATAGTCAGATGAATTTGTGGGTACCATTTTTTTGTCTCTATCCATTATGAAGGAAGCTAAAGTAGATTTGCGAGCCAATGCTAACTAGCATTAGCGCAATGACTGGAAGTCTCTGGGTATCTTCTAGTATGCTACAGTAGTAGATAATCATAGACTTCCAGTCATTGCGCTAACGCTAGTTAGCATTGTCTCGCAAACTACCTCTAACTTCCTTCATACTGGACACATATACATAAGAAATTGTATCCATAAGTTCATCTGACTGGGGGAGTAGATAAAGGGCCTCATTGACAAAATCCCAAAGTGTCTCTTTAAAGGTCTTTTGTAATGTTAATTTTATTTTTATCCCAAAATCTTTAGAGTCTGGTTCCAAGCCTGGGAAACCACCATCCTTTGACCAATGGAACTGTGATGAAGACTTCATCACACAACCCAACATATCTCCCGAAGACTCAGTGGAACATTACCCCAATTCTGATCGTCCAGAGGAACCAGGAACACCCCGGCTCGCATCTACAGAGGTGTTCAGTACAGAGCGGCACCGGCCAGCCAAGAACAAGGACTCACTAGAGCTAGTGATGATGAAGGATGAGAAAGAGGAGGAGCTGGATCAGACCACGACCCTGGCAGGACCTGACCAAATTGTAATGGATGACACTGATGGGCATCTATGGACCTCTGTTGATCCAGGCAGAGATACTGACCCTGATGTCCACCCAGATTTCTCCTTTCATTCCACAGAAGAGTACTCTCAGAATATCTCAATTTTCCCATCTCATGATGTCGGGCCATCACTTCACTATTCTATTGTGAAACCACATGCTAACATGTTCAGTGCAGCAGCACACATGAAAAGACATGTCAGGACATTGGCTGATGAGACTAGACAACAGATGCCAGAGGGACAGAGCAGTGAGATGCTGAATTCAAGTAATGAAGGAAATCGTTTAGCTCTACAGCCAAGGCAGCATCAATACAGGGCTTCAGAAGCAACAGTGAGATTGAGTGAGTGCACGACAGGGTCAAACATGGCCACCACCTCCACCTTCTCTGGATACAGCCTGAGTCGCAGTAGTTTTAACATGGTGAAGAGAATGAGGACTCAGTGGAGTTCTGGCAGCACCATCGAGAGGCGTTTCAGTTGCACCTTCTGTGGGAAGCGCTTCCAACGTTTCTGGCAGCTAAAAGAACACCTCCGAAGTCACACCGGAGAGAAACCTTACACCTGTGAACAGTGTGGCAAGAGTTTCACCAAGCAGTGCAACCTGATCAGACATGCTCTGGTCCACAGCGGGGAGAAGCCCTTCGAGTGCACACAGTGTGGGAAGTGCTTCACTCAGCGCTCAAAAATGACGTCACATCAGAGAACTCACATAGGAGAGAGTGCAGTGTCTCAATACGTGGCACCCGCATACCCTGGGGATCCACGCACAAGTTTAATGTAGTCTCAGAACACATGGAACAAATAGGAACATAATTGCAATTTCTATGGGAAAATATAGGAAAGAAGATATTTTGGGACATTTTGACAAGATTTTTCTCCTAATTGATTTGTGAAATGGTTTTATATTTGATTGTTAACGGATCATCACTTTTATTTTATTAACCTATTTATTTACAGCTGGTAACATTGTGTATTGCTACCACAAAATCGTAAAAAACATGTTATATTCAATAAAATGTATTTAATTAAAGAGTCAATCTGCGGTTTTAGATCAATAATACACTCCCCTACATATTTACTTGGACAGTGAAGCTAAAATATTTAATTTGGCTTTATACTCCAGCATTCTGGATTTGAGATCAAATGTTTTATATGAGGTGACAATACAGAATTTCACCTTTTATTTGAGGATATTTTCATACATATCTGTTTTACCGTTTAGAAATGTATTCACTTTATGTATTTTAGTAATAGTAATAGACTAGAAGTGAATTTGTTCAAATACTTAAGACACCTTCAAATTGGCAGACTAGATGCATAAAGTGCATTCATTTCTAACAGAAAAACATAAAATAAAAGGGAGACATTCTGTACTGTCGTCTCATATAAAACATTTTGTTGTGTTACAGCCTAAATTTAAAATGGATTAAATTGAGATTGTTTGTCACTGGCCTACACACAATACCCCATAATATCATAATGAATTGTTTTTTTTATGTTTACAAATTAATAAAGAAATAAAAAGCTGAAATGTCTTGAGTCAATAACTATTCAGCACCTTTGTTATGGAAAGCCTAAATAAGTTCATGAGTAAAAATGTGCTTAACCCTTTGAGCATGGTGAAGTTATTAATTACACTTTGGATGGTGTATCAATACACCCAGTCACTATAAAGATACAGGCGTCCTTCCCAACTCAGTTGCCGTAGAGGAAGGAAAAGGCTCAGGGATTTCACCATGAGGCCAATGGTGACTGAAACAGTTACAGAGTTTGATGGCTATGTTAGGAGAAAACTGAGGATGGATCAACATCATTGTACTTATTCCATCTACACTGGAGTTGTTTACCAAGAAGACAGTGAATGTTCCTGAGTGGATTAAATGTTCCATTCCTGAATGGATTAAATAGATTTTTTTCTCACCCATCTATACACAATACCCCATGATGACAAAGTGAAAACATGCTTTTAGAAATGTTTGAAAATGTATTGAAAATGAAAAACTGAAATAAATTATTTACATAAGTAATCACAACCCTGAGTAAATACATGTTAGAATCACCTTTGGCAGCGATTACAGCTGTGAGTCTTTCTGGGTAAGTCTTTAAGAGCTTTGGATTGTAAAATATTTGCCCATTATTCTTTTCAAAATTCTTCAAGCTCTGTCAAATTGGTTGTTGTTCATTGCTAGACAACTATTTTCAAGTCTTGCCATAGACTTTCAAGCAGATTTAAGTCACAACTGTAGGAACATTCCTGAACATTTAACAGTTACAGTTTTGACTTAAATCTGCTTGAAAGTCTATGGCAAGACTTGAAAATAGTTGTCTGGCAATGTATTGATAGCCTTTTTATGCATTAATAACCATGTGAGCCACTGCATTGCACTCTCCCCTACATGTAGCCATACCTATTGGCAAAAAAACACGACGTTTTACAATCTGAATTCTTTATTCAGAAAGTTAAACGTGTTCTTTTTTTTTGTCAATAGAGATGGCTACCCTACATGGTATATGCACACTATAATCGACCCTGGTATTTGTCTTGCCAGTGCTAATTCTAACAATTTGAAGGGCTGTTGCAGTCTCATATTTACGGTAATAAATACTTACGTCAAGAGTTTAACGGAAGTGCTATTGAAATTGCGCACTCATCTCCACTTCACTACATTGTTGTTATTTAGCAATATCTACGGATTGTTTATTGCACATTAGCTTACTTAAATAGTATACTATTTACTTAACACAGAGAATACACATCTGTAATTTGGGCTGGACAAGATGGCCAGCTGCAATTTTCAGGCGCAGTTTGTATCCATTATGGAGGTATTGGCTAAAGCAGCTGTAACAGAAATAAACAAACGTGTAGATGATAGCTGTGCTGTTATACGTTTGGAAATGACCCAAAGCCAGCGAGATATTGATGTACTGAAAAGGAAGTGTCAAATGATGGAGAGCGAGCTGAAGAAAACGCGCAGACGAAAAGGTAGTTGTTGTGTTATTATTCATGGTAAATTGATTGAATATGCAAAACCCAAATGTGTGAATAGCCCTAATATTTGACTGAATATAATTATTTTCCAGGTTTTTACCCCGTGGCATCAGAGAGACCTTCATATCCAGTCAAGATTGTTTCAAACAAGCAGAGGAGTACCTCACAGTGGAGAGACAGCGAGATGTCTGTTGAAGGGGACTCTCAACCCCTGGTGTGATAAATCACCGTTTACAATTACAGAGACCTGACATCTTGGATCAATTCTGATATTGGATTATCAGGAGAATTTACTGCTTTTGTGTGATTCATGAGTATGAAAAGGGTTAGACATGGCGTGTGTCCAGAGTAATAACCTCAGTCCATGTTACAGCCTACAGATGTGGAGCAGAGAGTGGAGACTGAACCCATACTGATCAAAGATGAGGAGACAGCAGAGGACGTGTGGAAGACTGACCCTCAGGAAGAGCTCAGGATCACTGGAGAGGGTGGGTACGACCATAAGGGGTACTGCTCTGTCTGTCTATGGAAGACTGTGTGTGTGGTGGTGTGCACTTTTACAAATTGATACATTGGGGTTAGGTGTTTTATGTTCTGGCATATGTAGCGCACGGACACACAGTCAGTTCTAAAGCAGTCATGTTATGCAACTGTTAAGGGTCTTTTGTAACGTTTATTTTATGTTGATTCCAAAATCTTTAGAGTCTGGTTCCAAGCCTGGGAAACCACCATCCTTTGAGCAACGGCACTGTGATGAAGACTTCATCACACAACCCAACATATCTCCAGAAGACTCAGTGGAAAATTACCCCAATTCTGTTCATCCAGAGGAACCAGGCACACCTTGGCTATCATCTACAGAGGTGTTCAGCACAGAGCAGCAACAGCCAGACGAGGACGAGGACTCACTAGACCTAGTGATGGTGAAGGATGAGAAAGAGGAGGAGTTAGATCAGACCACGGCCCTGGCAGGACCTGACCAGTTTGTCATGGATGAGACTGATGGGCAGCTGTGGACCTCTGTGGATCCAGGCAGAGACACTGACCCTGATGGCCACCCAGATTTCTCCTTTCATTCCACAGAAGAGTACTCTCAGAATATCTCAATTTTCCCATCTCATAGTGGGCTGCCATCCGTTTCTACTATGACAGATGAAGTGGGGCCATCACTTCACACTTCTATATGGAAACCACATGCTAACATGTTCAGTGCAGCAGCACACATGAAAAGACATATCAGGACAATGGCTGATGAGACTAGACAACAGATGCCAGAGGGACAGAGCAGTGAGATGCTGAACTCAAGTAATGAAGGAAATAGTTTAGCTCTACAGCCAAGACTGCATCAATACAGGGCTTCAGAAGCAACAGTGAGATTGAGTGAGTGCATGACAGGGTCAAACATGGCCACCACCTCCACCTTCTCTGGATACAGCCTGAGTCACAGTAGTTTTAACATGGTGAAGAGAATGAGGACTCAGTGGAGATCAGGCGGCACCACCGAGAGGCGTTTCAGCTGCACCTTCTGTGGGAAGAGCTTCCAGCGTCTCTGCCAGCTCAAAGTACACCTCCGGAGTCACACCGGAGAGAAACCATACACCTGTGAACAGTGTGGCAGGAGTTTCACCAAACAGTGCAACCTGATCAGACATGCTCTGGTCCACACCGGGGAGAAGCCTTACGAGTGCACACAGTGTGGGAAATGCTTCACCCAGCGCTCCAAAATGAAGTCACATCAAAGAACTCACATAGGGGAGGGTCCAGTCTCTCAATACGTGGTACCCGCATACCCTGGGGATCCACACACAAGTTTAATGTTGTCTCAGAACAGATGGAATAAATAGTTCATAATTGCATAGTTTTTCTTTAACAATTACTTAAACTGCATACTGTGTACTAATCTTATTACATAGTATTTAGAACGTACGTTGTCAATTGAATGCCGTAAGCAAGAAATACTAGGCTCCTCCTGAAGGCCTCATCTAATGTGCAATTGCATTGATTCCCGACATTCATTCATTTTGGTACAGCGTGTCTCATCAGTTATACCTTTTTCTATCCTTTAATAAATACCATACCACATTTTCAGACGGGTTTCTTTAGGTTGTGTTCATGAGAATGGAAATGACAATATTTGTTCATATATAAACCATTTGTTTTTATGAATGGTTGAAGTGTTTCTGTATTTTACGTTTCACCACAGTGTGTCGTGCATTATGCATCTCTAGCCTTTTATGCTTGATAACCATGTGAGCCATAGCATTGCACTGCACTCTCCCCTTCATGTAGCCATATGTTTTGGCTAAAAACACAAGACTTTTTACAATCTGAAGAATTTATTCAGATAGTAAAGCGTCTTATTTTTTAGTCAATAGATATGGCTACTCTACACTGTAAATTCAGACTAGAATATAATCTGGTACAGTATTTGCCTTTCCAGTGCTAATTCTAAGAATTTTCAACTGCTGTTGCAGTCTCATATTTACGGTAATAAATACTTGCATCATGAGTTGAACAGAAGTGTGTTTGCAATTGCTCATTTATCTCCCACTTCACTACATTGTTGTCATTTAGCAACATCTACGAACTGTTTATTGCTCATTAGCTTGGGAATTGTAGACTTTTTACTTCAAATAAAGAATTAAAATCTATATTTTGGGCTGTACAAGATGGTGGGCTGCAATTTTCAGGTGCAGTTATTATCCATTATGGACGTGTTAGCTAAAGCAGCTGTAGCAGAAATAAACAATCGTGTAGATGATAGCTGTGCTAATCGTGTAGATGATAGCTGTGCTGTTATACGTTTGGAAATGTCCCAAAGCCAGCGAGATATTGATGTACTGAAAAGGAAGTGTCAAATGATGGAGAGCGAGCTGAAGAAAACGCACAGACGAAAAGGTAGTTGATGTGTTATTATTCATTATAATATTGATTGAATATGCAAAACCCAAATGTGTGAATAGCCCTAATATTTGACTGAATATAATTATTTTCCAGGTTTTTACCCCGTGGCATCAGAGAGACCTTCATATCCAGTAAAGATTGTTTTGAACAAGCAGAGGAGTAGCTCACAGTGCAGACAGCGAGATGTCTGTTGAAGAGGTCTCTCAACCCCATGTGTGATACATCACCTTTTACAACAAAAAAATATTTAACCTTTATTTAACCAGGTAGGCTAGTTGAGAACAAGTTTTCATTTACAACTGCGACCTGGCCAGGATAAAGCAAAGCAGTTTGACACATACAACAACACAGAGTTACACATGGAATAAACAAAAATACAGTCAATAATTCAGTAGAAAAAGTCTATATACAGTGTGTGCAAATGAGGTAGGATAAGGGAGGTAAAGCAATAAATAGGCCAGGGTGGCGAAGTAATTACAATTATTGCAATTAAACACTGGAATGGTAGATGTGCAGAAGATGAATGTGCAAGTAGAGATACTGGGGTGCAAAGGAGCAAAATAAATAAATACAGTATGGGGATGAGTTAGTTGGATGGGCTATCTGCAGATGGGCTATGTACAGGTGCAGTGATCTGTGAGCTGCTCTGACAGCTGGTGCTTAAAGCTAGTGAGGAAGATATGAGTCTCCAGCTTCAGTGATTTTTGCAGTTCGTTCCAGTCATTGGCAGCAGAGAACTGGAAGGAAAGGCGGCCAAAGTAAGAATTGGTTTGGGGGTGACCAGTGAGATATACCTGCTGGAGCGCGTGCTACGAGTGGGTGCTGCTATGGTGACCAGTGAGCTGAGATAAGGCGGGGCTTTACCTAGCAGAGATTTGTAGATGACCTGGAGCTTTTGGCGGGTTTGGCGACGAGTATGAAGTGAAGGCCAACCAACGAGAGCGTACAGGTCGCAGTGGTGGGTAGTATATGGGGCTTTGGTGACAAAACGGATGGCACTGTGATAGACTGCATCCAATTTGTTGAGTAGACTGTTGGAGGCTATTTTGTAAATGACATCGCCAAAGTCGAGTTTTGGTAGGATGGTCAGTTTTACGAGGGTTTGTTTGGCAGCATGAGTGAAGGATGCTTTGTTGCAAAATAGGAAGCCCATTCTAGATATAATTTTGGATTGGAGATGCTAAATGTGAGTCTGGAAGGAGAGTTTACAGTCTAACCAGACACCTAGGTATTTGTAGTTGTCCACATATTCTAAGTCAGAACCGTCCAGAGTAGTGATGCTGGATGGGCGGGCAGGTGTAGGCAGCGATCGGTTGAAGAGCATGCATTTAGTTTTACTTGCATTTACAGAGACCTGAGCTCTTGGATCAATTCTGTTATTGGAATATCAGTAGAATTTACCGCTTTTGTGTGATTCATGAGTATGAAAGCATCAGATATATGTTCATATACAAAGCCCTTCTGTTCTGGGTAAACTCCCTATTTACCTAGCCTGCTCTCCTTACCAGATATTACCTCTGTAGCCTGCAGTTACTGAGTTAAGAAAGACTGCCTTCTCCTATTGTGCACCAGAAGCATGACATTTTCTACAAATTATGCTTCAACTAGATGTACTAAACTAGTGCCCTCAGTGAGTTTAAAACTCTGGTACCAAACTCTGTTCAGGAGGAGTGTAAATGTTTCCTGGAGGCTGATGTTGTATTGTGGTGCTTTGAATGTTGAATGTTTTAAATGTTTTATTGATTGCTGCTACTTTCTTGGCCAGGTCTCGCTTGCAAAAGAGACTGTCCTCTGTCTCAATGGGCTTTTCCTGGCAAAATAAAGGTAAATAAAAAATCTAGATATTTTTTAAATGGTCTGTGTCCAGAATAATAACTTTAGTCCCCTGTTATAGTCTACAGATGTGGAGCAGAGAGTAGAGACTGAAGCTTCTCTGATCAAAGATGAGACAGCAGAGGACGTGTGGAAGACTGACCCTCAGGAAGAGCTCAGAATCACTGGAGAGGGTGGGTGCGTCCATAAGGGATACTGCTCTTTCAAATCAAAATGTATTGGTGGCGTACACAGATTTGCAGACATTATCATGAGTGCAGGAAAATGCTTAATTTTTCTAGTACCAACATTGCATTAATACCTACCAACAAAAATACAATTAAAAAATAATACACAAGTAATCTTGATATTTTTTTTTTTTTAATTTCATAAAGAAAGAAATTAAGATTTATCAGAATGAGCAAAGTCAGAGACCAAAATATAAATACCTATACATATAATGTATATATATACAGTTGAAGTCGGACGTTTACATACACCATAGACAAATACATTTAAACTCAGTTTTTCACAATTGCTGACATTTAATCCTAGTAAAAATTCCCTGATATAGGTCAGTTAGGATCACCACTTTATTTTAAGAATGTGAAATGTCAGAATAATAGTAGAGAGAATTATTTAATTTCAGATGTAATTTATTTTGTCACATTCCCAGTGGGTCAGAAGTGTACATACACTAAATTAGTATTTCATAGCATTGCCTTTAAATTGTTTAACTTGGGTCAAACGTTTCGGGTAGCCTTCCACAAGCTTCCCACAATAAGTTGGGTGAATTTTGGCCCATTCCTCCTGACAGAGCTGGTGTAACTGAGTCAGGTTTGTAGGCCTCCTTGCTCGCACATGCTTTTTCAGTTCTGCCCACACATTTTCTATGAGATTGAGGTCAGGGCTTTGTGATGGCCACTCCAATACTTTGACTTTGCTGTCCTTAAGCCATTTTGCCACAACTTTGGAAGTATGCTTGGGGTCATTGTCCATTTGGAAGACCCATTTGCGACCAAGCTTTAACTTCCTGACTGATGTCTTGAGATGTTGCTTCAATATATCCACATCATTTTCCTACCACATGATGCCATCTATTTTGTGAAGTGCACCAGTCTCTCCTGCAGCAAAGCACCCCCACAACATGATGCTGTCACCCCCGTGCTTCACAGTTGGGATGGTGTTCTTTGGCTTGCAAGCATTTTTCCTCCAAACCTAACGATGGTCATTATGGCCAAACAGTTCCATTTTTGTTTCATCAGACCAGAGGATATTTCTCCAAAAAGTACGATCTTTGTCCCCATGTGCAGTTGCAAACGTAGTCTGGCTTTTTTATGGCGGTTTTGGAGCAGTGGCTTCTTCCTTGCTGAGAGGCCTTTCAGGTAATGTCGATATAGGACTCGTTTTACTGTGGATATAGATACTTTTGTACCTGTTTCCTCCAGCATCTTCACAAGGTCCTTTGCTATTGTTCTGGGATTGATTTGCACTTTTTTGCACCAAAGTATGTTCATCTCTAGGAGACACAACGCGTCTCCTTCCTGAGCGGTATGACAGCTGCATGGTCCCATGGTGTTTATACTTGCGTACTATTGTTTGTACAGATGAACGTGGTACCTTCAGGCATTTGGAAATTGCTCCCAAGGATGAACTAGACTTGTGGAGGTCTACAATTTTTTTCTGAGGTCTTGGCTGATTTCTTTAGATTTTCCCATGATGTCAAGCAAAGAGGTTGACAACAGGTACTCCTCCAATTGACTCAAATTATGTCAATTAGCCTATCAGAAGCTTCTAAAGCCATGACATCATTTTCTGGAATTTTCCAAGCTGTTTATTAAAGGCACAGTCAACTTAGTGTATGTAAACTTCTGATCCACTGGAATTGTGATGCAGTGAATTATAAGTTAAATAATTGTCTGTTAACAATTGTTGGAAAAATTACTTGTGTCATGCACAAAGTATATGTCCTAACCGACTTGCCAAAACTATAGTTTATTAACAAGACATTTGTGGAGTTGTTGAAAAACGAGTTTTAATGACTCCAACCTAAGTGTATGTAAACTTCCGACTTAAACTGCATATAAAGTACCAGTCAAAAGTTTAGACACACCTACTCATTCCAGGGTTTTTCTTAATTTTTACTGTTTTCTACATTGTAGAACAATAGTGAAGACATCAAAACTATGAAATAACACATATGGAATCATGTAGTAACCAAAAAAGTGTTTAACAAATCAAAATATTTTTAGATTTGAGATTCTTCAAAGTAGCCAACATTTGCCTTGTTGACAGCTTTGCACACTCTTGGCATTCTCTCAATCAGCTTCACCTGGAATGCTTTTCCAACAGTCTTGAAGGAGTTCCCACATATGCTGAGCACTTGTTGGCTGCTTTTCCTTCACTCTGCGGTCCAATTCATCCAAAACCATCTCAATTGGGTTGAGGTTAGGTGATTGTGGAGGCCAGGTCATCTGATGCAGCACTCCATCACTCTCCTTCTTGGTCAAATAACCTTTACTCAGCATGGAGGTGTGTTGGGTCATTGTCCTGTTGGAAAACAAATGATAGTCTCACTAAGCGCAAGCCAGATGGGATGGCGTATCGCTGCAGAATGCTGTGGTTGCCATGCTGGTTAAGTGTGCCTTGAATTCTAAATAAATCACTGACAGTGTCACAAGCAAAGCACCATCACACCTCCTCCCCCATGCTTCACAGTGGGAGAAACACATGCGCAGATCATCCGTTCACCTACTCTGCGTCTCACAAAGACACAGCGGTTGGAACCAAAAATCTCAAATTTGGACTCATCAGACCAAAGGACAGATTTCCACCAGTCTAATGTCCATTGCTCATGTTTTACATTTACATTTTACATTTAAGTCACTTAGCAGACGCTCTTATCCAGAGCGACTTACAAATTGGAAAGTTCATACATATTCATCCTGGTCCCCCCGTGGGAATTGAACCCTGGTCCCCCCTGGTCCCCCCGTTTCTTGGCCCAAGCAAGTCTCTTCGTATTGGGTTCCTTTAGTAGTGGTTTCTTTGCAGCAATTCCACCATGAAGACCAGATTCTTGCAGTCTCCTCTGAACAGTTGTTGTTGAGATGTGTCACTTGAACTCTGTGAAGCATTTGTTTGGGCTGCAATTTCTGAGGCTGGTAACTCTAATGAAGTTATCCTTAATATCTGGGTCTTCCTTACCTGTGGTGGTCCTCCTGAGAGCCAGTTTCATCATAGCACGTCAACTGCACTTGAAGAAACTTTCAAAGTTCTTGAAATGTTCCGCATTGACTGACCTTGATGTCTTGAAGTAATGATGGACTTTAATTTCTCTTTGCTCATTTTAGCTGTTCTTGCCATAATATGGACTTGGAATTTTCCCAAAAAGATCTATCTTTTGTATACCACCCCTACCTTGTCACAACACAACTGATTACCTCAAACGCATTAAATGAACATTTAACATGGCACACCTGTTAATTGAAATGCATTCCAGATGACTACCTCATGAAGCTGGTTGAGAGAAGGCCTAGAGTGTGCCAAGCTGTCATCAAGGCAAAGGGTGGCTACTTTGAAGAGTCTCACATATAAAATATATTTTGATTTGTTTAACACTTTTTTGTTTACTACATGATTCCATATGTGTTATTTCATAGTTTTGATGTCTTCACTTTTATTCTACAATGTAGAAAATAGTACAAATAAAGAAAACCCTTGGAATTGTAACGGCGTTCCTCCTCCTCTTCATCCGAAGAGGAGGAGCAGGGATTGAACCAAAATGCAGCGTTTGACTTCGACATAATATTTATTTACAAAACGGAAAAACACGACAACACTTTAACAAACTACAAAACAATAAACGACGTAGACAGACCTGGACGACGAACTTACATGAAACACGAAGAACGCATGAACAGGAAAACTGACTACATAAAAGAACGAACGTACAAACAAACCGAGACAGTCCCGTGTGGCGCAACAAACACAGACACAGGAGACAACCACCCACAACCAACAGTGTGAAAACACCTACCTTAATATGACTCTCAATCAGAGGAAATGAAAACCACCTGCCTCTAATTGAGAGCCATATTAGGTCACCCTTTAAACCAACATAGAAACAGAAAACATAGACTGCCCACCCAAACTCACGTCCTGACCAACTAACACATACAAAAACTAACAGAAAACAGGTCAGGAACGTGACAGGAATGAGTATGTGTGTCCAAAACCAGTCATAAGTTTGGACAAATCTACTCATTCCAAGGATTTCTTTATTTTTACAATATATTCCCCGAATATTACCCCATTTCAGATCAGTCAGAGGAACCAGGCACACCCCGGCTCGCATCTACAGAGGTGTTCAGCACCGACCAGCCGAGGACAAGGACCCACTAGAGCTAGTGATGGTGAAGGATGAGAAAGAGGAGGAGCTGGATCAGACCACGGTCCCGGCAGGACCTCACCAGTTTGTCATGGATGAGAATGATGGGCAGCTATGGGCCTCTGTGGGTCCAGGCAGAGACACTGACCCTGATGGTCACCCAGATTTCTCCTTTCATTCCACAGAAGAGTACTCTCAGAATATCTCAATGTTCCCATCTCATAGTGGGCTGCCATCCATTCCTACTATGACAGATGATGTATGCTACATGCTAACATGTTCAGTGCAGCAAAACACATGAAAAGACATGTCAGAACATTGGCTGATGAGACTAGACAACAGATGCCAGAGGGACAGAGCAGTGAGAGGCTAAACTCAAATAATGAAGGAAATAGTTTAGCTCTACAGCCAAGGCAGCATCAATACAGGGCATCAGAAGCAACAGTGAGATTGAGTGAGTGCATGACAGGGTCAAACATGGCCACCACCTCCCCCTTCTCTGGATACAGCCTGAGTCGCAGTAGTTTTAACATGGTGAAGAGAAAGAGGACTCAGTGGAGATCAGGCGGCACCACCGAGAGGCGTTTCAGCTGCACCTTCTGTGGGAAGAGCTTCCAGCGTCTCTGCCAGCTCAAAGTACACCTCCGGAGTCACACCGGAGAGAAACCGTACACCTGTGAACAGTGTGGCAGGAGTTTTACCAAGCAGTGCAACCTGATCAGACATGCTGTGGTCCACAGCGGGGAGAAGCCCTACGAGTGCACACAGTGTGGGAAATGCTTCACCCAGCGCTCTAACATGACATCACATCAAAGAACTCACATAGGAGAGAGTGCAGTGTCTCCATACGTGGCACCTGCATACCCTGGGGATCCATACACAAGTTTAATGTAGTCTCAGAACAGATGGAACAAATAAGAACACAATTGCAATTCCTATGTGAAAATATAGTAAAGATATTTTTGAACATTTTGACAAGATTTTTCTCCTCATTGATTTGTGGAATGGTTTTCATATTTGACTGTTAACAGATCCTTATTTACAGCTGCTAACATTGGGTATTTTTACAACAAAATCGTAAAAAAACATATAATATTCAATCAAATGTATTTAAGGAAAGAGTCAATCTGTGTGATTTAGATGAATAATATGTAGGATCCATTTAGTCTGTATTGTCTAGGTAGTGTCTGACTATCTGGGATGTCACGTCTTGCCACAAGGGACAGTCTCACATCAGGTCAGGTTAATAACTCAATTCCACTTGATTTTCAGAGTTCGATTTCCAAGTTATTCTGCTGCCCCAAAATGTTAAGTTACTGTATGTCTTCTCAAAACTAGACAAAAAAATATTTGTTTCAGTGTAATAGGCAATACATGTTTATACAACTTTAGATTTTAAATCTGGAAACGACACTTATTTAAGCTGACACCACTGGTACTGTATAAAACTGGTCATCTGAATCAAGGTTCATTAGATGCTGTAGATTGCTAAATAGATGAGAGAAATTGATTGGTAGTTTGAAGGATTTACTGTTTCATTGATTTGCCAGAGGCGGAGATAATTGGGGAAAGAGAAAGAGAGACAGAAAGTCAACAGGGGAAGTTTAGTGGTTTCTTACGTCAATGCTTGCTGCTGCTTGGTTGTGCTGGTGCAGAGTGAAGGTAGGAATAGTTTAACTCTTTTTCTTACTCTTTCTCATTCTTGTTTATACCTCAAACTCACTCTGAAACTTGAGAGGAGTAACAGTAACAGTGTGTTAGGGGTGGAATGGTAGGGGTCAGGGGGATGGAGAGGTGGTGGGGTCAGGCTCAGAAGGTTCATGATCTACGACAGGCCTGCAGTCAGAACGACGTACAATTCAATTGACGTCCGCTTTCATGAGAAGGCCAAAGTAGCCACGAGATGCAGGGAGGAGAGGTCCTCTTATCAGTCACAGATAACAGCCAGAGCCATGGTTTGGAGTGTCAGGGTGACCATCAGCTTAATCATACACATTTTGATACATATTGTGAACCATCTGTAAACAAGTTGTTATATGAATAATTTATTAACTGCAATGTAATTCTGTGTCCTGTCTCCAGAGTTGGTGGTGTGTGGAGATTCCAAGGGAAACGTGGTTCCAAGCAGCCACCAAACATCAACTCCTGGAGCAGCAAGAAACCTGTAAGATCTCTCCCTTTTCCTCTGATGAAACTGAAGATTGATTTTCCCTAGGCACACAGTGACAGGATCAGTGTACTGCGACTCAACAACAGCACGATGATCTCAGCGTCCCATGACAAAACTGTGGACAGAAACACCAAGAAACAGGTTCATGTCATTTTAACTCTTCAGTTTCCACACACTCAAATAATTTCATCAAGAATGGATGAAAAGTCAGACCAATGCACTTTTTGTTTATATATGCTTACACTCCATCTCTCTCTAACTCTGTTCAGGTGTTTGTGTGTGCGGGTCCTGTTCTGGTCTTGGAGGTGAACCCACACTGCTCCAGTGAACTGGTGTGTGGCGATGCACTGGGCCAGCTCTACTTCCTCTCCTGGAGAGAATAACCACCCAGTGTACACACAGTCATTGTATACACGCACTGCTCCATATACATCCAATCATAATTAACTAACTCTCACACGGACATGTCAGTGCTACTGTAATCGTATGCATATTCTCTCAGGTAGCCCCATCAATGCTATCTTCTACACACTATCTAATATGCATACTCTTTATATCTAATACCTCTACTTATATATGTACGTGCCTTAAAAACCCTAAGTGAAGAACCTCAATGTAAATCAGCTATAATGCATATTATTTGAAGTTTACATGAAACTAGATTATTGTCCTTGATCCCCAGCTGTGTCAAACAAGTTATATCCCTTTAGTAAATACTATACCACATTTTCAGAATGGTTTCATTAGGTTGTGTGGATGACAATGGAGATGGCAATATTTTAAATGTTTAACAATTTCCTGACACCTGTGTTCAATCCTTTATAAAGGCATTATTAGACTCATAAGGAACCATAACTTTTAATAATGGTTGAATAATGTGTTTTTGTATTTTATCACAGTGTGTTGTGCATTATACATTTATATAGTGCATTATAAATGCATATAACCTGTTATGCAGTTCTAACCATGTGAGCCACTGGACTTTAACGTATCATTTTTTTAGTCGATCGATATGGCTGTCCTATACACTTTGGTATTTCACTTGCCAGTGCTAAACTCTGCCCATTTTGAAGGGCTTTTGCGGTCTCATATTTACGGTAATAAATACCTACGTCACAAGTTGAACGGAAGTGCGATTGCGCACGTATCTCCCTTTTGAACATTGTTGGAATTGATCAACGTCTATTGCTTCAATCGATCTCTTAACAAATGCCTAATTGAGCAAATAACATTTACCATAGTGTGAGAAATTGAAATTAACGGATTGTTTATTGCACATTGGCTCGAGATTTGTAGACTATTTACTTAATCACAGAGAATACTAGCTGAACAAGATGGCCAGCTGCAATTTCCAGGCGCAGTTGGTCTCCCTAATGGACGTTTTAGCTAAAGCAGCTGTAGCAGAAATAAACCAACGTGTAGATGATAGCTGTGCTGTTATACGTTTGGAAATTACCCAAAGCCAGCGAGATATTGATTTACTGAAAAGGAAGTGCCAAGTGATGGAGAGCGAGCTGAAGAAAACACAACGAGCCAGGAGAAAAGGTAGTTGATGACGTCTTATTCATGGTAATTTGATTGCTAGTCCATTCAATAGACCAGGGATGGGCAGCTAGCGGGGTCTCAATTTACTGTTGAGAGTTAGAATAGTAGAATACATAGTAGAATACACAAAGTAGAATACACAAGGTGAAATTGAGTTGTGCATCAGCAGTTCTCTTATGTCAGTCACTCAATCAGCCCATGTCAGCTAACATTTTTTTTAGACTAGTAAATTAGTCTAGCTAGCAACTTACAAAAGAAGATTGCAGTTTTGAAACTGCAGTAAAAGTGCAGTAACTGCTGTCAACTGTGGTATTTTGTGTGCAGTAATTGCAGAATAACTGCAGTTGAACTGCAAAATTACTGCAGTAAAAGAAAAGGTGCTATTTTGGTCGCAGTATTTGCAGCATACTGCAGTTATACCGCATTCTAACTACAGTTATACTGCAGTTATACTGCACTCTGACTGCAATCTTTTTTCGTAAGGGGCTGTCTAAACTTGTCGTAATCATGGTTGAATTACCGATGGGATCTGCATTGATTTTGTAAGTCACTCTCGCTCAGATATCATATTAAAAACTGCAAACATTTATCTCCACCCCATGGCAAAAAAAAAAGTTGTAATTTTTTTTATTTAACCAGGTAGGCTATTTACAAATGCGACCTGGCCAAGATAAAGCAAAGCAGTGCGACACAAACAACAACACAGAGTTACACATGGAATAAACAAATATACAGTCAATAATACAATAGAAAAAGTCTATATACAGTGTGTGCAAATGAGGTAGGATAAGGGAGGTAAGGCAATAAATAGGCCATAGTGGCAAAATAATTACAATATAGCAATTAAACATGAGTGATAGATGTGCAGAAGATGAGTGTGCAAGTAGAGATACTGGGGTGCAAAGGAGCAAAATAAATAACAGTTTGGGGTTGAGGTAGTTGGATGGGTTATTTACAGATGGGCTATGTACAGGTGCAATGATCTGTGAGCTGCTCTGACAGCTGGTGCTTAAAGTGAGGGAGATATGAGTCTCCAGCTTCAGTGATTTTTGCAGTTCGTTCCAGTCATTGGCAGCAGAGAACTGGAAGGAAAGGCGGCCAAAGTAGGAATTGGCTTTGGGGTTGACCAGTGAAATATACCTGCTGGAGCGCGTGCTACGAGTGGGTGCTGCTATGGTGACCAGTGAGCTGAGATAAGGCGGGGCTTTACCTAGCAAAGACTTATAGATGACCTGGAGCCAGTGGGTTTGGCGACAAATATGAAGCGAGGGCCAGCCAACGAGAGCGTACAGGTCGCAGTGGTGGGTAGTACATGGGACTTTGGTGACAAAACGGATGGCACTGTGATAGACTGCATCCAATTTGCTGAGTAGAGTGTTGGAGGCTATTTTGTAAATGACATCGCTGAAGTCGAGGATCGGTAGGATGGTCAGTTTTACAAGGGTATGTTTGGCAGCATGAGTGAAGGATGTTTTGTTGCGAAATAGGAAGCCGATTCCAGATATAATTTTGGATTGGAGGTGCTTAATGTGAGTCTGGAAGGAGAGTTTACAGTCTAACCAGACACCTAGGTATTTGTAGTTGTCCACATATTCTAAGTCAGAACAATCCAGAGTAGTGATGCTGGATGGGCGGGCAGGTGTAGGCAGCGATCGGTTGAAGAGCATGCATTTAGTTTTACTTGCATTTAAGAGCAGTTGGAGGCCACGGAAGGAGAGTTGTGTGGCATTGAAGCTCGTCTGGAGGTTAGTTAACACAGTGTCCAAAGAAGGGCCCTGAAGTATACAGAATAGAGGTCGACCGATTATGATTTTTCAATACCGATACCGATTATTGGAGGACAAAAAAAGCCGATGCCGATTTATTTAAAAACAAAATATATATATGTATCATACACACACACACATTTTTGTAATAATGACAATTGCAACAATACTGAATGAACAATGAACACTTTTATTTTAACTTAATATTATACATAAATACACACACACGCACACAGCTCTGAAGTGACAATGATACTGAAGAGTCTGCTTAGGAGACAAATACTCTCAACTGTTTGAATAAAAGTAGAGTTTAAGTTACCTGTGATGAATGTTGAAAACAAAAACTTTAATTTCTATATGCAGGAAATCCTATTTTAATAATGGGCATGGTAAGAATTGACAACCAAAGTGCAAGTCATAATTCCCATGACACCTTCTAGCAAAATCTGAAAAGCGGTTCCTTCATTTATTCCATAGGATATTTTTAGATTCACTTAAAATAAGGTCTGTGTTTCATGTAGGCTTACATCACCGTGCCAATTTTATAACTGTGTAGATATCCATAGGACAAGGTAACTCTGATCAATATTGGCTAAATATAAGCGAAGATACATTTTTTTGTAGAGTGGATTTATGAAAATATGTTGACAAACGTTACCTTATCCTAGTGAGATTTACACGGGTATCAAAACGTCGAGGGGGTTTAAGCCTGCACGAAACACAGACCTTATTTGAAGTAGATCAAGACATTCTCTATGGAAGACATGAACGGTATAATAACGAAGGAACCCCTTTCAAATTCAGCCGCAAGTTATTACAGGAATTATAACTCGTCGACTATTTCTCTCTAAACCATATACCTTTGACTAATCCGGAAACTATCACCTCGAAAACAAAACGTTTATTCCGTTCCGTATTTTATCTAACGGGTGGCTTCCATGAGTCAAAATATTCCTGTTACATTGCACAACCTTCAATGTTGTCATAATTACGTAGATTTCTGGCAAATTAGTTCGCAAAGAGCCAGGCGGCCCAAACTGTTGCATATACCCTGACTCTGCGTGCAATGAACGCAAGAGAAATGACACAATTTCACCTGGTTAATATTGCCTTCTAACCTGGATTTCTTTTAGCTAAATATGGAGGTTTAAAAATATATACTTGTGTATTGATTTTAAGAAAGGCATTGATGTTTATGGTTAAGTACACATTGGAGCAATGACAGTCATTGATTGATTGTTTTTTATAAGATAAGTTTAATGCTAGCTAGCAACTTACCTTAGCTTACTGCATTCGCTAACAGGCAGGCTCCTCGTGGAGTGCAATGTAATCAGGTGTTAGAGCATTGGACTAGTTAACTGTAAGGTTGCAAGATTGGATCCCCCGAGCTGACAAGGTTAAAAATCTGTCGTTCTGCCCCTGAACGAGGCAGAACGTTCCTAGGCCGTCATTGAAAATAAGAATGTTCTTAACTGACTTGCCTAGTTAAATAAAGATTAAATAAAGAATTTAAATTTAAAATATATATATTTTTTAAAAATCGGCAAATCGGCGCCCAAAAATACCGATTTCCGATTGTTATGAAAACTTGAAACCGGTCCCGATTAATCGGCCATTCCGATTAATCGGTCGACCTCTAATACAGAATGGTGTCGTCTGCATAGAGGTGGATCAGGGAATCACCAGCAGCAAGAGGGACATAATTGATTTGTACAGAGAAGAGAGTCGGCCTGAGAATTGACCCCTGTGGCACTCCCATAGAGACTGCCAGCGGTCCGGACAACAGGCCCTCCGATTTGACACACTGAACTCTGTCTGAGAAGTAGTTGGTGAACCAGGCGAGGCAGTCATTTGAGAAACCAAGGCTGTTGAGTCTGCCGATAAGAATGTGGTGATTGACAGAGTCGAAAGCCTTGGCCAGGTTGATGAATACAGCTGCACAGTATTGTCTCTTATCGATGGCGGTTATGATATCGTTTAGGACCTTGAGTGTGGCTGAGGTGCACCCATGACCAGCTCTGAAACCAGATTGCATAGCGGAGAAGTTACGGTGGGATTTGAAATGGTCGGTGATCTGTTTGTTAACTTGGCTTTCGAAGACCTTAGAAAGGCAGGATAGGATAGATATAGGTCTGTAGCAGTTTGGGTCTAGAGTGTCTCCCCCTTTGAAGAGGGGGATGACCGCGGCAGCTTTTCAATCTTTGGGGATCTCGGACGATACGAAAGAGAGGTTGAACAGGCTAGTAAAAGGGGTTGCAGCAATTTCGGCGGATAGTTTTAGAAAGAGAGGGTCCAGATTGTCTAGCCCGGCTGATTTGTAGGGGTCCAGATTTTGCAGCTCTTTCAGAACATCAGCTATCTGGATTTGGGTGAAGGAGAAATGGTGGAGGCTTGGGCAAGTTGCTGTGGGGGGTGCAGGGCTGTTGCCCGGGTTAGGGGTAGCCAGGTGGAAAGCATGGCCAGCCGTAGAAAAATGCTTATTGAAATTCTCAATTATCGTGGATTTATCGGTGGTGACAGGGTTTCCTAGCCTCAGTGCAGTGGGCAGCTGGGAGGAGGTGCTCTTATTCTCCATGGACTTTACAGTGTCCCAGAACTTTTTGGAGTTTGTGCTACAGGATGCAAATTTCAGTTTGAAGAAGCTAGCCTTTGCTTTCCTAACTGCCTGTGTATATTGGTTCCTAACTTCCCTGAAAAGTTGCATATCGCGGGGGCTATTCGATGCTAATGCAGTACGCCACAGGATGTTTTTGTGCTGGTCAAGGGCAGTCAGGTCTGGAGTGAACCAAGGGCTATATCTGTTCCTGGTTAAAAAAAAATGAAAGGGGCATGCTTATTTAAGATGGTGAGGAAAGCACTTTCAAAGAATAACCAGGCATCCTCTACTGACGGAATGAGGTAGAGGATGCTAACTGCATGTGTGGATGTGGATACGCAGACCCACCAGCCACTGCAGCCCCTCATGATGAGTTCAGATTTTTTGTATCCCCCACCCCATCAAAGTTGCCCATCCCTGCAATAGATGGAAATGTTAAATAATGTAGTCTATTCACGAAGCTGTCTGCCGCCTGAGGTGCATTTATGTAGCGAGATACCTGCCAAAAGGTTGAACGTACGTATCATTAAGATCGTAATAAAATCAATATGTAAATTGTTAGGATCGTAAGAAAAGCCATGCCTGAAACATAAACATGAAATTTCATCTGTGAACTTACAAACACCATGATAAGATTATGGACTAACATTTTAGGCTTGAACAAATGTTGTGATGCAAAATGCATAGCACTCAGAATTAAAAGTATTTTACCAGGTATTGTTCATCCTGATCAGACAGGTTTTTTACATGGACGATACATTGGAGATAATATACGACAACTACTAGAAATAATAGAACATCATGAAACATATAAGAAGCCAGGAATGGTATTTATAGGGGATTTTGAAAAGGCATTTGATAAAGTAAGACTGGATTTGATTTATAAATGCCTGAATTTTTTCAATTTCTGTAATTCTCTTATAAAATGGGTAAAAATAATGTATAGCAGCCCCAGGTGTAAAATAGTAAATAACGGCTCCTTCTCAGAGAGTTTTGAATTGTCAAGAGGGGTTAAACAAGGGTGTCCTCTGTCACCATATCTATTCGTTTTGGCCATCGAAATGCTAGCTATTAAAATCAGGTCTAATAACAACATTAGAGGATTAGAAATCCAAGGCTTAAAAACAAAGGTGTCCATGTATGCCGATGACTCAAGTTTTATGTTAAGTCCGCAAGCTAAATCCCTGCAATGTCTCATTAAAGATCTAGATAACGTTTCTGTACTCTCAGGACTAAAAACTAATGGATCCTTAAAAAAATACAACTTTTACATTACCCTGCAGCTTACCTATAAAAAAGGCTGATGGTGAAGTAGACATACTCGGTATTCATATCACAAAAGATATAAATAAGCTCTCCACAATGAATTTCAATAGAAAACTTGTAAAAATAGACAAGATCCTGCAACCATGGAGAGGTAAATATCTGTCTATTTATGGTAAATTGGCCTGATTAACTCCTTAGTCATATCTCAGTTTACTCACTTACTTATGGAGCTGCCTACTCCAGATGATTCGTTTTTCAAATCATATGAGCAAAAAACATTTCGCTTTATCTGGGACGCTAAACCAGACAATATATATAATATAACGAACCTATCTATATAATGAATATGAATTGGGTGGGTTGAGTTTATTAAATATAAAAGCACTAAACCTCTCTCTAAAAGCTTCACTCATTCAAAAGTTTTATTTGAACCCTAAATTGTTCTCAAGTAGATTAATAAGAAAAGCTCATCCATTGTTTAAAAATGGCCTTTTTGCCTTTGTGCAGATTGCCATGTCTCATTTTCGATTAATTGAAAATGATACTATTTTCAAAGTATCTGTCTTTTTCAAACAAGTATTGCAGAGCTGACAACAATTTCAATTTCATCCCCCTGAAAAGATAGAACAAATATTACAACAAATATTATGGCTGAACTCAAATGTGCTGGTTGATAAAATACCTGTATTTATGGGAAAGATGTTTGAAAAGGGGATTTTGTTCTTAAATGATATTGTAAATTGTAATGGTAGAGTTATGTCCTTCATGGAGTTATCAGAATTGTACGGGAATGTCTGCTCAATCCAAGAGTACAACCAATTGATTAAAGCATTGCCCCAAAAATGGAGGAGGCGGGTGGCAGCGGGATGAGGTAGGGAACTGGTCTGTCTGCCCAATATAAAGGATCAAAACTGGCGGAGGAATAAAAATAGCATAAATAGGAAAGTATACCAGTTTCTTTTGAGGACCAGGATGTTGACAACTGTGCCATACAGATTGCAAAATAGTTTTTGATGTGCTGATTCCATGGTACAGGGTGTATGAGTTGATATATAAAACAACGCAAGATTCAAGACTTCGTGCTTTTCAGCTAAAATTATTATATAGAATTCTTGCCACCAACAAAATGTTGAATATTTGGGGCATAAAATCATCAAAGCTCTGCAGATTTTGTTGTGAGGATACAGAATCAATAGACCATTTATTTTGGTATTGCCCTCAGGTAGCCTGTTTCTGGTCTCAGGTTCAGGAATGGCTGAAAATGCATAGCATTGATCTAAAATTGACCCTAGAAATAGTACTGTTAGGAGATCTGGAGAGACCTGGCCAGTCAATTACTAATATACTAATACTCTTAGTAAAAGTATTTATCTTCAACACGCAATCTGTAGATTCTATTCGATTAGATAGATTGAAATTGTACTTTAAACATCATAGCATAGTTGAAAGATATGTGTTGCGTCGAAACACGAAGTGGGTGGCCAGCAGAGATAGATGGGATGGGCTGAGGGAAGCTGAGGGTTGGTATGTGGAATTGGAGACAAGTGGGAGTGGAGTTTCTGTGAGAGAGAGAATGATGGTCAAAAGATAAAGGGGAAAAAAATAAAACATAATAAAAGTACATTTGAATGACACTAAGTGGCAGTGTTTTTACAACTAATGCCGGTTTGCCTGAGGCTGATGCCGTGCAGGTGTTTGTACACATGCATATGCACACACTCTCATTCAAATAAACACATACAAGAACACACACATACATGTAATAGTGCCAGACATGCACACAAACATATACAGTAGGCATTGCTGTTATGATTTCAGTTGTCCTTGATGTCCTTTGTTTGAAATTTATTATTTTGTTTTATTTTTTTTGCATTGTTGTTTGCTGTTTTCTTCTGTCTTTTCCTTTTTTCTCTTTAGTTCATTATCTTGGTTGTTGGTGAATTGGGAGGTTCTTGGGGGTGTGGAATGGAATTAATTGTATTTTTTATTTTTTTTCGGGGGGGGACTGTGGGAGGGGCTTGAATGGTTGAGGTACAGCTATTGGGGAACTGTGGGGGGGATCTTGGAGGGTTCGGGTTTCACAAGATTGTGATCATGAAAAAGGAAACTATGACATATATTTTATATCACTATCATTCACACGCACCCTCACACATATGGATGGCTCTGTTGCGGAAAGACTGATACATGTTTGATAGTGTCTAGATGCTGTATTGTTTGTCCTTCATGTTCTAATACTTTAATGTTACCCCTTCCTTGTGTTTTTTGTAATAAATAATAAAAAATAAAAATAAATCTTCTGTTGCAATTCTGATGTACAATAATACATTTCAGAGTTTTGGAAGTTTCATCTCACCAACAAAAAAACATACACCAAACTGCTTGTGAGGAGTGCTACGTGAACAAGCAAAACACAGTATTAAAAAAAAAAAAACTGTTAAAAGTCTCCATTCTCTTTTACTCCTCAGTTGAGTTTACTTCACATTTAGTTAGCTAATGTAATGGATTTGTTTGCCAGCGCAAGTTTAGATAGAACTAGCTGTATCATGACGTTTCAGTTTGCTAGGTGTAGCTCTATAGCATGGGTATACCTCTGGCTGACGTTGACATCTACATGCATGCATCACCATACCATTCTCTGGGTTCTGTCTGCAATCATAACCAGTTGTATCTACCAGGAATAATGAATCATAAACAGTTGTATCTACCAGGAATAATGAATCATAAACAGTTGTATCTACCAGGAATAATGAATCATAACCAGTAGTATATACCAGGAATAATGAATCATAACCAGTTGTATCTACCAGGAATAATGAATCATAACCAGTAGTATAAACCAGGAATAATGAATCATAACCAGTAGTATATACCAGGAATAATGAATCATAACCAGTAGTATATACCAGGAATAATGAATCATAACCGGTAGTATATACCAGGAATAATGAATCATAACCAGTTGTATTTACCAGGAATAATGAATCATAACCAGTTGTATCTACCAGGAATAATGAATCATAACCAGTTGTATCTACCAGGAATAATGACTCATAACCAGTAGTATATACCAGGAATAATGAATCATAACCAGTAGTATATACCAGGAATAATGAATCATAACCAGTAGTATATACCAGGAATAATGAATCATAACCGGTAGTATATACCAGGAATAATGAATCATAACCAGTTGTATTTACCAGGAATAATGAATCATAACCAGTTGTATCTACCAGGAATAATGAATCATAACCAGTAGTATATACCAGGAATAATGAATCATAACCATTAGTATATTCCAGGAATAATGAATCATAACCATTAGTATATACCAATCAAACAGCAATCAAATATACCAATTCTAAAACAAGCTCTAGACTTTTATTTTGGAAATGAAACCGGAAGCTGCAAAGCAACTCTAACGTCTAGGCTAGAGTTGCTTGATTGACTAGCTAACTTCGACTAGCTACGTTGGGTTCATGTCCTTTGCAGATGCCACATTACTGACAAAGTTTGTACGTATAAAAAATATCTGTAACCGAGTAAAGGGAGACTTGACGTATGAATTGAACGTGTAAATGTTAATTCATAGTCGTAACATAGCGTTTGTGCATTTCTAGTTTAACGTTTACGTTTCGTGTTTCACGCATTACTTTTCTTACGATCCTAACGATACGTACGTTCAACCTTTGGCAGCTATCTTGCTCCATAGGCGTTCCCCGACGCTCCCCAAATGTTCTTTCAAAAAGCAAATACGCCTCGCACGCGATACCATTTTTATTTATAAACATTTGGAACTTGACTTTAATATAAGTGAGAAATCATTTTTCAAATACAAAAGATAAATTACTGTACGCAGTTTAGGAAAGTTGGACCCGGCTGTATATTGAGAAAAAACAGAAATGTGGAATGGAATAGTCCAATGGATATGCAAGCGCAAGGTGAGGATGTGTTGTAGCTGAGGCGGTGTGTGAAAACAATCGGGTGCAACTTTGCTAAACTGCGCATAGTAAGTGTATCTTTCGTATTTGATAGATTCTTTCTCGCTTATAAAAGTTCAGTTCTGAAGGTTTCCAAAACCGTATGGCAAGTGAGGCATATTTGCGTAGACAGTGTGTTGGGATTAAGCAGCGCATCGGAATTGTAGTTCATATGGAGCCAGCTGTGGTCCGTCGCATCAGCTGAGAACCCAAAAGGGGGACTGCCTGTAAACTGGCTATGCCCCCTTGGGTTCTTGAGAGCTATTTGATTGCACCATGGAACAACTGAATAAAAAAAAAAGTGTGATTATCCCTAATATTTCATTGAATACAATTATTTTCCAGGTTTTTACCCCATGGCATCAGAGAGATCTTCATATCCAGTCAAGATTGTTTTGAACAGGCAGAGGAGTAGCTCACAGTGCAGAGACGAAGAGCTGGCTGTTGAAGAGGACTCTCAACCCCAGGTGTGATACATCACATTTTACAACTAAGATCAATTCTGATATTGGATTATCAGGAGATTTAATCGCTTTTGTGTGATTCATGAGTATGAAAATGGTTAGATATGGTGTGTGTCCAGAGTAATAACCTCAATCCCTGTTACAGCCTTCAGATGTGGAGCAGAGAGTGGAGACTGAACCCATACTGATCAAAGATGAGGAGACAGCAGAGGACGTGTGGAAGACTGACCCTCAGGAAGAGCTCAGGATCAGTGGAGAGGGTGGGTGCAACCATAAGGGGTACGGCTCAGTCTGTCTATGGAAGACTGTGTGTGGGTGTGGTGGTATGCACGTTCCAAATTGCTGCATTGGTGTTGGGTGTTTTATGTTCTGGCATATGTAGCGCACGGACACACAGTCAGTTCTAAAGCTGTCATGTTTTGCTGTTAAGGGTCTTTTGTAATCTTTATTTTATGTTGATCCCCAAATCTTTAGAGTCTGGTTCCAAACCTGGGAAACCACCATCCTTTGAGCAACGGCACTGTGATGAAGACTTCATCACACAACCCAATATATCTCCAGAAGACTCAGTGGAACATTACCCCAATTCTGATCGTCCAGAGGAACCAGGAACACCCCGGCTCGCATCTACAGAGGTATTCAGCACAGAGCAGCACCGGCCAGATGAGGACTCACTAGACCTAGTGATGGTGAAAGAGGAGGAGTTAGATCAAACCACGGCCTTGGCAGGACCTGACCAGTTTGTCATGGATGAGACTGATGGGCAGCTGTGGACCTCTGTGGGTCCAGGCAGAGACACTGACCCTGATGGTCACCCAGATTTCTCCTTTCATTCCACAGAAGAGTACTCTCAGAATATCTCAATTTTCCCATCTCATAGTGGGCTGTCATCTGTTCCTACTATGACAGATGAAGTGGGGCCATCGCTTCACTCTTCTTTATGGAAACCACATGCTAACATGTTCAGTGCAGCAAAACACATTAAAGGACATGTCAGGACATTGGCTGATGAGACTAGACAACAGATGCCAGAGGGACAGAGCAGTGAAAGGCTGAACTCAAATAATGATGGAAATAGTTTAGCTCTACAGTCAAGGCAGCATCAATACAGGGCTTCAGAAGCAACAGTGAGATTGAGTGAGTGCATGACAGGGTCAAACATGGCCACCACCTCCACCTTCTCTGGATACAGCCTGAGTCACAGTAGTTTTAACATGGTGAAGAGAATGAGGACTCAGTGGAGGTCAGGCGGAACCACCGAGAGGCGTTTCAGCTGCACCTTCTGTGGGAAGAGCTTCCAGCGTTTCAGCGAGCTCAAAGTACACCTCCGGAGTCACACCGGAGAGAAACCGTACACTTGCGAACAGTGTGGCAGGAGTTTCACCCAGCAGTGCAACTTGATCAGACATGCTCTGGTCCACACCGGGGAGAAGCCCTACGAGTGCACACAGTGTGGGAAATGCTTCACCCAGCGCTCCAAAATGAAGTCACATCAAAGAACTCACATAGGGGAGAGTCCAGTGTCTCAATGTGCGGTACCCACATACCCTGCGGATCCACAAACAAGTTTAATGATGTCTCAGAACAGATGGAACAAATAGTTAATAATTACATAATTTTTCTGTAACACTTTCTATGTGAAAATGTGGTACAGAAAGTATTTTGAGACATGTTGATAAGCTTTTTCTTTCAATTGATTTGTGAAATGGTTTTCATGCTTGACTGTTGTCTGCTCCTCGTTTTCATTTTAACAACTTATTTACAACTGGTAACAATGTGTATTTCTACCACAAAATCATAAAACCATATTATATTCAATCAAACTGATTTAATGAAAGAGTCAATCTGCGCTTTTAGATCAATAATACAGTGCCTTTGGAAAGTATTCAGACCCCTTGACTTTTTCCACATTTTGTTAGGTTACAGCCTTTTTCTAAAATGTATTAAATATAATTTTTTTCTCAGCAATCTACACAAAATACCCCATAATGACAAAGTGAAAACAGATTTTTAGATTTTGCAAAGTAAAATAAAAAATAAAAACAGATACCTTATTTACAAAAGTATTCAGACCTTTTTCTATGATACTCAAATTGAGCTCAAGTACATCCTGTTTCCATTGACCATCCTTGAGATGTTTCTACCACTTCATTGGAGTTCACCTGTGGTAAATTCAATTGATTGGACATGATTTGGAAAGGCACACACCTGTCTATATGTCCACAGTGGACAGTGCATGCCAGTGCAAAAACCAAGCCATGAGGTTGAAGGAATTGTCTGTAGAGCTCCGAGACAGGATTGTGTCGAGGCAGAGATCTGGGGAACGGTACCAAAACATTTCTAAAGCATTGAAGGTCCCCAAGAACACACTGGCCTCCATCATTCTTAAATGGAAGAAGTTTGGAACCACCAAGACTCTTCCTAGAGCTTGCCGCCCGGCCAAAGGGAGGTGACCAAGAACCCGATAGTCACTCAGAGCTCTAGAGTTCCTCTGTGGAGATGGGAGAACCTTCCAGAAGGACAACCATCTCTGCAGCACTCCACCAATCAGGCCTTTATGGTAGAGTGGCCAGACGGAAGCCACTCATCAGGAAAAGGCACATGACAGCCCGCTTGGAGTTTGGCAAAAAGACTCTCAGACCATGAGAAACAAGATTCTC
Source organism: Salvelinus namaycush (assembly GCF_016432855.1). Classification (NCBI taxonomy): domain Eukaryota; kingdom Metazoa; phylum Chordata; class Actinopteri; order Salmoniformes; family Salmonidae; genus Salvelinus; species Salvelinus namaycush. Next base: position 33,438,636 of record NC_052317.1, on the reverse strand, counting down.
TCGTCTGATGGAACCAAGATTGAACTCTTTGGCCTGAATGCCAAGCGTGACATCTGGAGTAGACCTGGCACCATCCCTATGGTGAAGCATGGTGGTGGCAGCATGCTGTGGGGATGATTTTCAGTGGCAGGGACTGGGAGACTAGTCAGGATCGAGGCAAAGTACAGAGAGATCCTTGATGAAAACCTGCTCCAGAGCGCTCGGGACCTCAGACTGAGGTGAAGGGTCAACTTACAACAGGACAATGACCCTAAGCACTGTTGTGTCTTTGGCATCATTAAAACTGAAGACTTATTTATCAAATAACTCTCTGCATTTATTATTACGCGATTAAACTGATTAATCATGTAACTGTAGTTAACTAGGAAGTCGGGGCACCTAGGAAAATATTCCGATTACAAAGTTATAATTTTCCTAATATAACGTTCAGATATTTTAATATCTGCTCAATTAGTCTTCGAATTAATTAATTATTATTTACCTCACGTTAGTCTCATTCCAAACGTCGTAAATTGTTGGTTATCGGCACGAACCCAGTCTTCACTATGAGTCATCCATACATCAATTGGCTTAAAATCATTTATTTACTAACTAAGTAATTCACAGAAATGCATAACAAACAGTAGATATGGTTACAAGGAAATGATAGCGGATGTGCCCTAGTGGGCTAAACCGGCATGGCGGCTTGTTAGACAGAGTGATAATTATAACAATTGAAATGCTAATCCTTTGCACATGAACGCTCACTCATTTGGGAACAACTGCAATCAATATATATATTTACGCTCAGTGTGTCGTCGGGATCTCTGTTGAGAAGTTCATTTCTGTTGGAGAGTCTGTCCACCCTCTCTCTCTCTGTCGTTAGAATGGTTAGAATGGATAGTTCAGAGTGACATTCATTCATGTTGTTATAGAATAGATGTTTCGGCGGTTGTCGGTCTTCGCGTTCAATGATACCGAATTCCTAGCTGCAGACTTGTAATTAATATCAAAGACTTGTTCTTATTCTGGCGGTATCGATAGTCTAAGAGTTTAACCACGTGGGATGGTTAAAAGATTCAGCAATCGTCTCAACCCTTAGCCCTCTCATAATTGAGGTAAGCTCGGTCTCCTCTCAAACCTTGGCCCTCTCGTTATCGAGGTAAGCTGGTCTGCAACCTTTAGCCATCTCGTAATTGAGGTAAGCTCGGTCTGGTGATAGAAAACCCAGGTGGGAGTTTTATTCGGAAGAGCAGAAAAGGGCCTGTCCCAGGACGCCAGACCATAACTGAGCTCATGGGCGGTCCTCTAATTTAGTTAAACTCTAAAGGGAATTGGAGTTTCCTTCATTAAACAGTCCAAAATCACATTACACAATTTCACAAACAGTATCATACTCACTCATTCATCTTACACAACAATTAGATGTAAGCCTCATATCTGAGGCTATTGTATAAACAGCGTTATGGTAATGTGGCCATATTGTCTCCCATGAGTTTCACAAAATTGTACCAAACGGACCAGTTCGTAGCTGTATTCTTCACCGATCTTTTATACCTTCTCCAGAACATAAATGTCGTTCGGTTCTCCAGTTCTGTGAGGTGGAAGAAATTCCTTTGTTCTCTCTATGAACTCACTCTCTCTCTATACTGTCTGGCCATGAGGCAGGATCTTCCCTAGGAATGTACGACCTCTCTGACCACAGAAACCTGGTTATAGGAGACAGAGAGAGATGGTGCCGAGATAGGGGGATGGTGCTCGCGGTGTCCAAAGAGGGCTACGTCATGACAGCACACAGCCAAGACAATTAAGGAGAGGTTTCGGGACAAGTCTCTGAATGTCCTTGAGTGGCCCAGCCAGAGCCCGGACTTGAACCCTATCAAACATCTCTGGAGAGACCTGAAAATAGCTGTGATGCAACACTCCCCATCCAACCTGACCGAGCTTGAATGGATCTGCAGAGAAGAAAGGGAGAAACCCCCCAAATACAGTTGTGCCAAGCTTGAAGTGGCATACCCAAGACGACTCGAGGCTGTAATCGCTGCCAAAGGTGCTTCAACAAAGTACTGACTAAAGGATCTGAGACCTTATGTAAATGTCATATTTCAGTTTTTTATATTTGATAAATTAGCTACAATTTCTAAAAAAATGTTTTTACTTTGTCATTTTGGGGTGTTGTGTGTAGATTGATGAGGGGGGAAAACTATTTAATACATTTTAGAATAAGGCTGTAATGTAACAAAATGTGGAAAAAGTCAAGTGGTCTGAATACTTTCCAAAGGCACTCTATATAGGAGCCATTTAGTATGTGTTGTCTAGTTAGTATTTGACTATCTGGGATGTCACTTCTTGCCACAAGGGACAGTTTTATCAGGTCAAGTTAATAACTAAATTCATTTGGATTTTCTGAGTTCTATTTTGAAGTTACTATGCTGCCTTAAAATGCCTTATGTAGTCTCAAAACTAGGCAATAAAATATTTATTTCAGTCAAATAGGCTATACATGTTCATACAACTTTACATTTTACATCTGGAAACTACACTTTTACTGTGTACATTGTCTAAACTGACACCACTGGTACTTTATAAAACTGGTCATCTTAATCGAGGCTCCTTACATATTGTAGATGGATAAGAGATAGATTGATATGATTGGTAGTTTGTATGATTTACTGGTTCATTGATTTGTCAATCAACAGAGGCGGAGATAATTAGGGAGATATACAGAAAGAGAATGCAAGAGAGAAAGATAGAGTAGGAAGTCAACAGGGGAAGTTTAGGTGTTTCTTGCATTATCGCTTGCTGCTGCTTGGTTGTGCTGGTGCAGAGTGAAGGTAGGAACAGTCTTAACTCTCTTTCTTATTCTTTGTTTTTATCTCAGTCACCCTGGAACTCGCGAGGAGTAACAATGACAGTGTGTTGGGGTGGGATGGTCGGGGTCAGGGGAATAAAGCGGTGGGGTCAGGCTTAGAGGCTTCGTGTTCTACAACAGGCCGGTAGTCAAAACGACATAAAATTCAATTGACTTCCGCTGTAGTGAGAGGGCCAAAATGGCAGCGGGAGGAGAGGGCCTCTGTCAGTCACAGAGAACAGCCAGAGCCGTGGTTAGGGGTGTCGGGGTGTCCATCAGCATACTCATACACATTTTGATACATATTGTGAATGGAGTTTTATAGTTACGCGGTGACATCTCGTTCCTTGCATACCTTCAAAAATGATTCGGCAATCATAATTTTTTCAAAACTGTTTTGACCATAATCTTAAACAATAAATTACGTTTGACTAAAGAAAAATCCACCGCTGTCGAACCGTTTAAAATGTTGTCAATTTTTAGAAATGTCTCCTATGTTTCCATTACACGTCACAACATTGCTTTTGTCGAATAAACCTGGGTCAATGGAAACCTGCCTATTGTATACACACACAGACACACATGCAATCATAATTCACTTACTCTCACAAAGATACAGGCAACAGCCAATGTAATGGAAACACTTGAGTAAATGAGGGACACAAAAGTATATTGAAAACAGGTGCTTCCACACAGGTGTGGTTCCTGTGTTAATTAAGCAATAAACAGCCCATCATGCTTAGGGATATGTATAAAAATTCTTGACAGGACATTGTTTTGACTACCATGGCTATGCCCCCATAGGATGACAATGACCCCATCCATAGGGCACAAATGGTCACGGAATGTTTGATGAGCATGAAAACGATGTCAACCATATGCCATGGCTGTCTCAGTCACCAGATCTCAACCTAATTATGAGAGATTCTGGAGCGGGGCCTGAGGCAGCCTTTTCCACCACCATCAATAAAAACAACAAATTATGGAATTTCTCATGTACGAATAGTGTTACATCCCTCCAATAGAGTTCAAGACTGCAGAATCTATGCCAAAGTGCATTGAAGCTGTTCTAGCTCGTAGTGGCTCAATGCCCTATTACAACACTTTATGTTGGTTCTTCCTTTATTTTGGCAGTTACCTGTATATCAGTACTACTGTACTGTTATGCATATTCTCTCATGCAGCTCAATCAACACTACTTGCTCTCTTCTTCTACACACTATCTAATATGCAATACTCTTTATATCTAATACCTTCACTTATATATGTACAGTACATGCCTTTAAAAACCAAAGAGAAGGACCTCAATGTAAATCAGCTATAATTCATGTATTATGCAATAGTTACTTGAAATATATAATGAAATTCAGTTTATTTGAAGGTTCTATGAAACTAGTTATGTTTCCCAACTATGTGTCGAATAAGTTATATCCGCTTTCAATCCTTTAATAAATACCATACCACAGTTTCAGAATGGTTTCATTAGGCTGTGGAGATTACGCCTATGTTCAATCGTTCATGAAGGCATCATTAGACTCATAAGGAACCATTACTTTTTTTAAATGGTTGAAGAAAGTGTTTTTGTATTTTACCACAGTGTGTTGTGCATTATCAATGCATATTGCCTTTTATACATTGATAACCACATGAGCCACTGCACTACACTCTCCCCTGCATGTAGCCATATATATTTACTAAAACCAGATGACGTTTTACTATCCAAAGTCTTTAAGGTCTTCTCTTTTTAGTCAATAGATATAGCTGGGTTCTTACTAGAGGGAGTACAGCTACAACCGGAAGGGACTTTTTCCTAGCAGGTTAGGAGAACTTACACAGCAGGTTAGGATAATTAACGTGGCAGGTTAGGACACTTAGGTTAAGGTTAGGAAAAGGGTTAGGGTTAGCTAAAATGCTCTCCTAACCTGCTACGGAAAGTCACTTCCGGTCGAACGAACATCTAGTCACAACCGTTTGTAAGATGACAAACGACATAAAAGGAATCATACTGACATCTTGTGGCCGGTTGGCCTAGAAAACACCCTGGTATTTGCCTTGCCAGTGCTAAACTCTGCCAAATTTGAAGGGCTGTTGCAGTCTCATATTTACGCTAACAAATACTTACCTCACCAGTTAAACAGAAGTGTAATTAAGAGGATGAGTGGGGTCAGACGAGATTGGGATCTCCATATGCAGAAAAGTGGGGAGGCTGTTGCAGTGAGAGATATGGAGCAGGCAGAAATGTTAGCTCAGGCATTTATGAAGGTACACAGCTCAAGTAATCTGACAGAAGAGGGGCAGCGGAGAACATCCTGGGGTCCTGGAACAGAGAGAAGTGGTGGAGGATGCATTGAATGCTCCTTTTACCCTGGCTGAGATGAAGAGAGTTATAGCTAAAGCTGGGGTAGGATCTCATGGGAAGGATGAGATGTTTTACATCATGATGGCTCATCTCAGTGACACTGCAATGGGGAAAGTATTGGGCTTTTACAATAAGGAAATTGCCTGACAGTTCGAAGCAGGCTGTAGTAGTGCCGACAAACCAGGGAAGAAAGACCCTACTAGTCCAAACTATAGGCCGATAGCGTTGGCATTTCATACATGTAAACTTATGGAAAGGATATATAATGGAGCCGGAGGGGATGGCTGCCGTTTTACGTGCTCCTAACCAACTGCTATTTTGTTTGTTTTTTTGCGTTGTTTGTAACTTATTTTTTAAACTTATTTTGTACATAATGTTGCCGCTACCATCTCCTATGACCGAAAAGAGCTTCTGGACATCAGAACAGCAATTACTCACCTCCAACTGGACAAATACATTTTTCTTTAGCGAGACCGACGCGAAGTGCTCGCCTGAGGTAGAGTACCTTATGATAAGCTGTAGAACACACTATCTATCAAGAGAGTTCTCATCTATATTATTCGTAGCCGTCTATTTATCACCACAAACCGATGCTGGCACTAAGACCGCATTCAACGAGCTGTTTAAGGCCATAAGCAAACAAGAAAATGCTCATCCAGAAGCGGTGCTCCTAGTGGCATGCATGAGAGCACCATCTGTTCCGGACGACTGTGTGATCATGCTCTCCATAGCCGATGTGAGCAAGACCTTTAAACAGGTCAACATTCACAAAGCAACAGGGCCATACAGATTACTAGGACGGGTACCCAAGCATGCGCGGACCAACTGGCAAGTGTCTTCGCTGATATTTTCAACCTGTCCCTGGCCGAGTCTGTAATACCTACATGTTTCAAGCAGGCCACCATAGTCCCTGTGACCAAGGAAGCAAAAGTAACCTGCCTAAATTATTACTACACCGTAGCACTCATGTCGGTAGCCATGAAGTGCTTTGAAAGGCTGTTCATGACTCACATCAACACCATCAACCCGGAAATCCTAGACCCACTCCAATTTGCATGCCGCCCCAACAGATCTACAGACGACACAGTCTCAATCACACTCCACACTGCCCTTTCCCACCTGGACAAAAGGAACACCTATGTGAGAATGCTGTTCATTGACTACAGCTCAGCGTTCAACAACATAGTGCCCTCAAAGCTCATCACTAAGCTAAGGACCCTGGGACTAAACACCTCCCTCTGCAACTGGATCCTGGACTTTCTTACGGGCTGCCCACAGGTGGTAAGGGTAGGCAACAACACATCTGCCATGCTGATCCTCAACACTGGGGTCCCTCAAGGGTGCGTGCTTTGTCTCCTCATGTACTCCCTGCTCACCCACGACTGAGTGGCCAAACACAACTCCAACACCATCATTAAGTTTGTTGACAACACAACAGTGGTAAGCCTGATAACTGACAACGATGAGACAGCCTATAGGGAGGAGGTCAGAGACCTGGCAGTGTGGTGCCAGGACAACAACCTCTCCCTCAATGTGAGCAAGACAAAGGAGCTGATCATGAACTACAGGAAAAGACGGGTCGAACGGGCCCCCATTAACAGTGCCGGGGCTGTAGTGGAGCGGGTCTAAAGTTTCAAGTTCCTTGGTGTCCACATCACCAACAAACTATCATGGTCCAAACACACCAAGACAGTCGCGAAGAGGGCACGACAACACCTTTTCCCCATCAGGAGACTGAAAAGATTTGGCATGGGTCTCCAGATTCCCAAAAGGTTCTACAGCTGCACCATAGAGATCATCCTGACCGGTTGCATCACCGCCTGGTATGGCAACTGCTCGGCATCTGACCGTAAGCTGCTACAGAGGGTAGTGCGTACGGCCCAGTACATCACTGGGGCCTAGCTTCCTGCCATCCAGGAACTATATACTAGGCGGTGACAGAGGAAGGCCAGAAAAATTGTCAAAGAATCCAGCCACCCAAGTCATGGACTGTTCTCTCTGCTACCGCACAGCAAGCGGTACCGGAGTGCCAAGTCTAGCACCAAAAGGCTCCTTAACAGCTTCTACCCCCAAGCCATAAGACTGCTGAACAGTTAATCAAATAGCCACCGGACTATTTACATTGACCCGCCCCCCCCCCTCCCTTTGTTTTTACACTGCTGCTAATTGCTATTTTTTATCTATGCATAGTCAATTTACCCCTAACTACATGTACAAAATAACTTGACTAACCTTTACCCCCGCACTTTGACTCGGTACCGGTACCCCCTGTATATAGCCTCGTTACTGTTATTTTTGTGTTACTTTTTATTTTTATTTTACTATTTTTACTTTAGTTTATTTAGTAAATATTTTCTTAACTCTTTCTTTAACTGCATTGTTGGTTAAGGGCTTGTAAGTAAGCATTTCATGGTAAGGTCTACACCTGTTGTATTAGGAGCATTTGACAAATAACATTTGATTTGATAACGGAGAGGCTGATGTTCTTCCTGGAGAGCATAGGCCTAATGTCACCAGATCAAAGTGGGTTCAGGAAAGGCAGGGCAATGATGGATCCTGTACTGTGCCTAGAGTCAGTCATACAGAAGGCACAGGCAAATAAGGAAGTGGTGGGAACGGTTTTCTTTGATGTAGAGAAGGCCTATGATATGGAAGGAAGGCTTACTTATCAAACTGGATATCATGGGGGTTGGAGGAAGGGTTTTTAACTGGATAAAGATTTTCTTTTTGGGCGATCAGTACAAGTGAGGGTGGGGATTTCTATGTCAGAAAGTTATGAGGTAGATAATGGTACCACCCCAGGGAACTGTCATTAGTCTTTTGTTCTCCATTATAATTGACAATGTATTCTCCCAGTTTTAGACCAGATATTAGGAGGTCATTGTTTGCGGATGACAGGGTGCTGGGGAAGAGAGGGTGAAATATTCCCCATACATACAGCTAGGAGTGTTCAAGAAGCGAACAGTGAATTTGAACAGTCCCTCAGATGGGCTTCAAGTTTTCAGGTGAGAAATCACTTTTTTTTACTGCCTGAAGCTGTTGAAAGGAATATTGAGAGGGTGGTCTGGTTTGGTTCCTGTGGGTCAGGTTTGACACTCAAGTAACATGGGCGAAGCAAATATTGAATGTGATTTGTTGCCTGTCAGGAATAGAGTGGGGAGCAGATAGAATGGCATTGAAAATACCCTATACACCGAGTCTACAAAACATTAGGGAAAACCTGCTTTTTCCATGACAGACTGACCAGGTGAAAATTATAAACCGTTATTTATGGCACTTGTTAAATCCACTTCAATCAGTGTAGATGAAGGGGAGGAGACAGGTTAAAGAAGGATTTTAAAGCCTTGAGACAATTGAGACATGGATTGTGTATGTGTGCCATTCAGAGGATGAAGATGCAAGGGCCTATGTACAGGGTATGGTAGTAGGTGCCAGGCGCACCGGTTTTATTGTGTCAAGAACTGCAACGCTGCTGGGTTTTTCACGCTCAACAGTTTCCATTGTGTATCAAGAATGGTCCACCACCCAAAGGACATCCAGCCAACTTGACACAACTGTGAGAAGCATTGGAGTCAACATGGGCCAGCATCCCTGTGGAACGCTTTCAGCACCTTATAGAGTACATGCCCCGACGAATTGAAGCTGTTCTGAGGGCAAAAGGGGGTGCAACTCAATATTAGGAAGGTGTTCCTAATGTTTTGTACACTCAGTGAATTGCGCTGTCAAGGTCATCACTGGACAATGGAAGTGTAGCATATGGATCAGGCTCAAGCTCTAAGAATATGTTGTGGAGCAATCAGGACCTCCCCGGTGGCAGCTCTGCAGGTAGAGTGGGGAGACATGCCGTTAAAGTTAAGACAACAACTAGCCTTGACATATTGGGTAAATCTACAAGGACTTAGGGTTACACATCCTACAAAAAAAGGTGCTCCTAGAGGGCTGGGAGCTTGAACAAAATCTGAATACAAGTTTGGGGTGGATGGGTAATGGCATGGCGAGAGAGAGCCCCTCGGTGGTTCTTCCTGCTATCCCTCCTTGGTTGCTCCCTCAGCCAATGATAGGCCTAGGGTTGCTTAAGAGGGTAAGAGCTGGTGAGGAAGGAGTAGATCCAGTAAATATTGTAAGTGAAAACAGTGTTTTTTTGTTTAAGAACACAGTACTATGCTGTCTTGAATATATTCACAGATGGATCTGAGCACCCTAAAACAGGGAGGACAGGTGCAGCTTTTAGTGTTCCTGAGTTTAAGGTGACAGTGACAAAAAGAGCAACTGATCATTTAACTGTTTACACAATGAAGTTGCTGGCATACTATTGGCTGCAGAGTGGGTGGAGGAGGTGAGGCCAGACAGGGTAGTAATCTGCTCTGACTCCTGTGCAGCACTGATGAGCTTAAATGCATTTGTGTCTCGGATCAGACTAGATGTATTCTATGAGATTTTTCAGTGCTTGTATGGTGTGAGACAGATAGGATAGTTGTGATGTTCCACTGGGAACCAGCTCATGTGGGAGCAGATGCCAAGTGGTTGATAGGAACAGTGGTTAATAACAAAAGGCAAGAGTTGTGGGGCAGGGATGGAAAGGGAAGACCTGTATAAGATCCAGGAAAAGGTGGAGGCAGGGAGGTCCTTAGGTCGAGAGAGAAGGGAGGAAAGTGTAATCACTACTAGATGTATTCTATGAGATTTTTCATTACATTCAGTACATTAAAACTGGTAAGAAAACTTCAGACTGGGAGGTGTGATCACTGTCAGGAGGAGATGGATACAGCAGAACACGTTCAATTTCAGTGCCAGCAATATGTGAGGGAAAGGGAGACATTTGTCTTACATTTAATGAGTAATGGTGTTGAGTTTCTTTCCTGTAGGTTTTCACTCCAATCCCAGTTGTAACTGACTTGATTCAGTTTATCAACCTGCTAATTATTAGAATTGGGTGCACTAGATTAGGGTTGGAGTAAGAACCTACAGGACGGTAGCTCTCCAGGATTGGGTTGCCCTGATTTAGACCTTCCCTGTCTCTATTCCACACTCCAGTCCATTTGGTGGTGGTAATGCGCCTTAAAGTTTTTTGCCAACCACCATATAAAATCCACAGAAGAAGAAGAAGAAAAATATGAATGGAGTGAGCTGTGCGCCAGACAGAGTTCTGGAGGTAAAATGTAAGTGAATGAGGGCTAGTTAAGTGAAGTGGAAAGTGTGGTGAAAAGCTCGGAACCCGAGCCTGGCATCGATGGACATAAAAAATAATCTGGTCCAGTAGAAGTGAAATTTTTTGAGAATGTGTGGATCCTTCCATTTTGGCAGATCCATTTGTGGTTTCAGGATGGGTGGGAAAGGAGTTGGGTGCAGTTGAATCAGTGACGGTAACCTGTAGTGGACATGTGATATTTGTTTGTGTTTCTTCTGACCAGAGGGAGCAGGCGCTCCGTGTCACAGAACTTGGGTGAAGATATGTTTCTTGAAAGGAGTGATTTCTGGGTTAGCTAGAGTCAGAGTAGTGTGGCGGATGAATCAGAATTAGTTGGGTAACATAGATAATTAAGATGTTTTATTTGCATAATATGTTTATGTGAGATACTTGTCATTAGAATGTATCCTTTTGGACTATAGTGTTGGCAGTTGCACTTTTCCCTACCCTGGGGCTCAGTCACTTAGGGCCCAGAGAGGGGAGAGGTCAGGCTTGTCTTTCACATGTCCCTGGTGCTATGCAGAATATCAGAAAGGGAAGAGAACAGAATGGAACATTGTCTTCATATGTGAATGTGTCTTTACCTATTCTTAAACCATGTGAAGGGATGGCGTGATTAATGGGGAACCAATTACTTGTCTCCACAATGTCTGTGCGCCAATCACTCCCTCCTTTTCCCATTGGGGGGAGGTGTATGGCAGTGTCTGGAAACATTGTATGTCCTCTCTGATGTTGCACTTATCCTGGGATAGTGTATGACCTAGAGGCTCACTCCCCTCAGTGAGCTTGTCCAGGAGTGGGGTCAAGAGGGGGTTTACTTGAGATGGGAGTATCTAGAGTTGATAATTGTTATGCCATTGGATGAGTTGGTGTTTTTGTACTATGAAGTACCAGGACTGAGATTAGAACCTTGTCTGAGGGACCAAACTCAACGATAATTAATAGTGAATGTTATCTGGCTACGGGATACTCCTTTCTCAATAAAAATTATTTCTTTGTGAACAGTTCCTAAGATCTGTGATTCGTCATGTAAGTTGAGAGGGGTGTATCTTGGCTATAAAAGATCTTTGTACTTTTCTGTTGGTACTTTTCAATAGTTCATTAGAGATAGCGCATCATTGAAAGTCAAAAAGGCTATTGCAAAGCTCTTATTAAAAAAGATGTAGTTTAAGTATAACTCTGACTGGTGTGTATAGTTTGTAACTCTCATCATTTGGTAAAGCAGAAAAATGCCACCACAGTAGTGCATTAGGTGTCATGCGGAGGCAGTGAAGTAATTAGAGGAGGATGGGTCAAGGGAGGAGGATCCCTGAGAATAGTAGATCTATGCCAGCCAGTGGTGGAAAATTATTCCATTTTCATACTAGAGTAAATGTAAAGATGCCTTAATAGAAAATGACTCAAGTAAAAGTGAAAGTCACCCAGTAAAATACTACTTGAGTAAAAGTCTAAAAGTATTTGGTTTTAAATATACTTAAATATCAAAAGTAAATATAATTGCTAAAATATACTTAAGTATCAAAAGTAAAAGTATAAATCATTTCAACTTCCTTATATTAAGCAAACCAGACTGGACAATTTTCTTGTGTATTTGTTATTGATGGATAGCCAGGGCACGCTCCAACACTCACACATCATTTACAAACCAAGCATTTGTGTTTAGTGAGTCCGCCAGATCAGAAGCAGTAGTGATGACCAGGGATGTTCTCTTGATAAGTATGTGAATTGGACCATTTTCCTGTCAAAATGTAACAAGTACGTTTGAGTGTCAGGGAAAATGTATGGAGTAAAAAGTACATTATGTTCTTTAGGAAAGTAATAAAGTAAAAGTTGCCAAAAAATATAAATAGTTAAGTACAGATACACAAAAAAACTACTTAAGTAAAAATACTTTAAAGTACTACTTAAAAGTACTTAACACTACTGATGCCAGCACAGAGCGATAGGCCAACGAGTGATATATCCTTCAGTAAGGTTGACTTCTTAGCGTTCATAGCAATGGTTATCAACTGCATAAATAGAACGTAAATCACAGAAAATAGATGTTGTTGTGGCAGCTGCAGAGAAGTATTTGGGTATATGAGATTTGACTTCAGAAGACTTACAAGGTGTGTTGAGTGGTGGTGCCCTGTCCTCCCAGGCCGCTGGCATGGTGCAGGAGCAGATAGGGTCAAAATAGTGGAATGGGGTAGGTGGTTTTTAATGAGTGTAGGATTAGTTGGATGGGTGTTTTTTAAAATGTTATATATAATTGGTTTTTTTTTCCTTTTCCCCTTATCCAATTTTGTATCACAATGTATAATATATTTATATTGTAGTCCATTTGGGGGCGGTAATACAACATATTGGATACGAACCGCGCTTAAACACCGAAGATGGTGATGAAGAAGCAGAACGGAAGCGCGATTGCGCACGCATCTCCGATTTGAAACATGGTTGGCATTTATCGACATCGTTTGCCTAAATAGATCTCCTTACAAATGTCGAATTGGTCCAATATCAACATTTGCCATAGTGTGAGAACTGGAAATATACTGATTATTTATTGCTCATTGGCTAACAAAATTGTTTAAACATATTTACTTAATCACGGCGAATAAATACTGGGCTGGACAGGATGGCCAGCTGCAATTTTCAGGAGCAGTTTGTATCCATTATGGAAGTATTGGCTAAAGCAGCAGAAATAAACAAACGTGTAGATGATAGCTGTGCTGTTATACGTTTGGAAATGACCCAAAGCCAGCGAGATATTGATGTACTGAAAAGGAAGTGTCAAATGATGGACAGCGAGCTGAAGAAGACGCGCAGACGAAAAGGTAGTTGTGTTATTATTCATGGTAAATTGATTGAATATGCAAAACCCAAATGTGTGAATAGCCTTAATATTTGACCGAATATAATTATTTTCTAGGTTTTTACCCCGTGGCATCAGAGAGATCTTCATATCCAGTCAAGATTGTTTTGAACAAGCAGAGGAGTACCTCACAGTGGAGAGACAGCAAGATGGCTGTTGAAGGGGACTCTCAACCCCATGTGTGATACATCACCTTTTACAATTACAGAGACCTGACATCTTGGATCAATTATGTTATTGGATTATCAGGAGAATTTACTGCTTTTGTGTGATTCATGAGTATGAAAAGGGTTAGATATGGTGTGTGTCCTGAGTAATAACCTCAGTCCCTGTTACAGCCTTCAGATGTGGAGCAGAGAGTGGATACTGAACCCATACTGATCAAAGATGAGGAGACAGCAGAGGATATGTGGAAGACTGACCCTCAGGAAGAGCTCAGGATCACTGGAGAGGGTGGGTACGACCATAAGGGGTACTGCTCTGTCTGTCTATGGAAGACTGTGTGGGTGTGGTGGTATGCACATTCCAAATTGGTGTTGGGTGTTTTATGTTCTGGCATATGTAGCTCACGGACACACAGTCAGTTCTAAAGCTGTCATGTTTTGCAACTGTTAAGGGTCTTTTGTAATGTTTATTTTATGTTGATCCCCAAATCTTTAGAGTCTGGTTCCAAGCCTGGGAAATCACCATCCTTTGAGCAACGGCACTGTGATGAGGACTTCATCACACAACCCAATATATCTCCCAAAGACTCAGTAAAACATTACCCAAATTCTGATCGTCCAGAGGAACCAGGAACACCCCGGCTCGCATCTACGGAGGTGTTCAGCACAGAGCAGCACCGGCCAGACAAGGACTCACTAGACCTAGTGATGGTGAAAGAGGAGGAGCTGGATCAGACCACAACCCTGGCAGGACCTGACCAGTTTGTCATGGATCAGTCTGATGGGCAGCTGTGGACCTCTGTGGATCCAGGCAGAGACACTGACCCTGATGGTCACCCAGATTTCTCCTTTCATTCCACAGAAGAGTACTCTCAGAATATCTCAATTTTCCCATCTCATAGTGGGCTGTCATCTGTTCCTACTATGACAGATGATGTAGGGCCATCGCTTCACTCTTCTATGTGGAAACCACATGCTAACATGTTCAGTGCAGCAGCACATAGGAAAAGACATGTCAGGACATTGGCTAATGAGACTAGACAACAGATGCCAGACGAACAGAGCAGTGAGATACTGAACTCAAATAATGAAGGAAATCGTTTAGCTCTACAGCCAAGGCAGCATCAATACAGGGCTTCAGAAGCAACAGTGAGATTGAGTGAGTGCATGACAGGGTCAAACATGGCCACCACCTCCACCTTCTCTGGATACAGCCTGAGTCACAGTAGTTTTAACATGGTGAAGAGAATGAGGACTCAGTGGAGGTCGGGCGGCACCACCGAGAGGCGTTTCAGCTGCACCTTCTGTGGGAAGAGCTTCCCAACTTTCTGGCAGCTCAAAGAACACCTCCGGAGTCACACCGGAGAGAAACCGTACACCTGTGAACAGTGTGGCAGGAGTTTCACCAAGCAGTGCAACCTGATCAGACATGCTGTGGTCCACAGCGGGGAGAAGCCCTACAAGTGCACACAGTGTGGGAAATGCTTCACTCAGCGCTCCAGCATGAAGTCACATCAGAGAACTCACATAGGAGAGAGTCCAGTATCTCAATACGTGGTACCCGCATACCCAGGGGATCGACACACAAGTTTAATGTAGTCTCAGAACAGATGGAACAAATAGGAACATAATTGCATTATGCTTCGGAAACACTTTCAATGTGAAAATGTAGATCAATCAACCATACTCGCTATCTTCTTCTACACTATCTGATGTGCTTTCTTTTTGTATCTAGTACCTCTACTGATACACTCCGCTATGTATTTATTTGGACAGTGAAGCTACAACTTTTAATTTGGCTCTATACTCCAGGATTTTGGATTTGAGATCAAATGTTTTATATGAGGCGACAGTACAGAAGGTCACCTTTTATTTGAGGGTATTTTCATACATCTGTTTTACCGTTTAGAAATTAAAGCACTTTATGTATCTAGTCCCCCCATTTGAAGGTGGCATAAGTATTTGGACAATTTCACTTAGTGTATAAAAATGTGTCAGAAGTTTAGTATTTCGCCCCATATTCTTGGCACGCAATGACTACATCAAGCTTGTGACTCTACAAACTTGTTGAATGCATTTGCAGTTAGTTTTGGTTGTGTTCTGGATTATGGTGTGTCATTTTGGAGTCACTTTTATTGTAAATAAGTATAGGATTTGTTTCTGAACCCTTCTACATTGTAAACCCTACCATGACTACGGATAATCATAAATTAATCTTGAATAATGATGAGTGAGAAAGTTAGAGATAAATATCATGCCCCCCCAAAAATGCTAACCTCCCATGTTATTGGTAATGGTGTGAGGTTAGCATGTTCTGGGGGCATGATCTTTGCGCATCTGTCACTTTCTCACTTGTTATTCACAAATTCATTCATGATTATCTGTAATCATGGTAGCCGCCACATTAATGTAGAAGTGTTCATATTCTATTCTTATTTACAATAAAAGTGACTCCAAAATGACACAATATATTATTTACCATTAATTTCTATTGGGCACAACATTATCTGAAACACAACTAAAACAAACTACAAATGCATCCAGCAAGTTTATAGTCATGAGCTTGATGTAGTCATTGCATGCTAGGAATATGGGACCAAATACTAAACTTTTGACTACATTTAATACTAATACTAATGACACCTTCAAATGGGGAGGTAGATGCATGAAGTGCATTCATTTCTAAAATGTAAGACAAATGTATAAAAATACCCTCAAAGTAAAGGGTGACATTCTGTAATGTCGCCTCAGACATTTGATCTCAAATCCAAAATGCTGGATTATAGAGCCAAATGAAATATATTTACTTCACTGTCCAAATAAATACGTAGGGGAGTGTATGTGCCTTAAAAACCTTGAGGAGAACCTCTGGATGTTAATTAGCTATAACACATGTAGTATACAATAGTTATTGGAAATATATAATGAAATTAAGTTTATTTGAAGTTTACATGAAACCAGTTTCATCGTCCTTGTTCCCTAGCTATGTGTCAAACAAGATATATCCCCTTTCCTTGAATAAATACCATACCACATCTTCAGACCGGTTTCATTAGGTTGTGTGGATGAGAATGGAGATGACAATATTTGATGATGTATAAACCATTAGTTTTTATGAATGGTTGAAGAAAGTGTTTTAGTATTTTACATTTCACCACTGTGTCGTGCATTATGCATCTATAGCCTTTTAATGCATTAACAACCATGTGAGCCATTGCATTACAGTCTTTTCGCCTACATGTAGCCAAAGCTATTGAAAAAGACAAGGAGTTTTAAGATCTGAATTCTTTTAGATCATAAAACTAATTTCTTTAATCAATAGATATGGTTACTCTACATGTAGCTCTCCGTAGGGTTTTCAGCGGTTAGCTTCGTCCATGACTGGCTCCTTGTGAACTACAATTCCGACTCTGTGTTTTAACGTTTAGGAACATCAATAATCATCACTTGCTAAACGGTTTTTGGAACATATGGACCTCATCTTTAATATCAGCGAGAATTAATCTTTCAAATAAAAAACAACCAGTTACTGTAGAAGATTATACAGATCCATATGCTGTGTGTGCCTCCAGCCAACGAACTACAATTCCTCCCCAGTTACGTTTACACACAGGAGCACGATAGATGGCTAATTAGCACAAGTGCTCGCCACTGTCTTCAGTCTGTCTTCTGTAAAAAGCGCTATAACATGGCGATATGGTCGTGTAGAAACACTAACCGTAGTGCTTTAAAGGTGTGTTGTAATTTAACCTTTTGTTTTTGGAAAAGTATTTCTCGCTCATATGGAAGATACGTTTCTTATGTTTCCAAAACCGCTCCACAAGAGATGCGTGTTAACGTTCAGACCGAGCGTTGGGGAGCTTAACAAAAGTCCCCCAGGAAGAAGATACTATTGTCAATGGGCGACTAAAAGTAGCTAGTTAGGTCTATGAATGGGCTACCCTACATGCAGACAATAATATACCTGGTATATACATTTGAAGTCGGAAGTTTACATACACCTTAGCCAAATACATTTAAACTCAGTTTTTCACAATTGCTGACATTTAATCCTAGTAAAAATTCCCTGTTTTAGGTCAGTTAGGATCACCACTTTATTTTACATTTACATTTACATTTAAGTCATTTAGCAGACGCTCTTATCCAGAGCGACTTACAAGTTGGTGCATTCACCTTATGATATCCAGTGGAACAACCACTTTACAATAGTGCATCTAACTCTTTTAAGGGGGAGGGGGGGGTTAGAAGGATTACTTTATCCTATCCTAGGTATTCCTTAAAGAGGTGGTGTTTCAGTTGTTTCCGGAAGGTGGTGATTGACTCCGCTGACCTGGCGTCGTGGGGGAGTTTGTTCCACCATTGGGGTGCCAGAGCAGCGAACAGTTTTGACTGGGCTGAGCGGGAGCTGTACTTCCTCAGAGGTAGGGAGGCGAGCAGGCCAGAGGTGGATGAGCGCAGTGCCCTTGTTTGGGTGTAGGGCCTGATCAGAGCCTGAAGGTACGGAGGTGCCGTTCCCCTCACAGCTCCGTAGGCAAGCACCATGGTCTTGTAGCGGATGCGAGCTTCAACTGGAAGCCAGTGGAGAGAGCGGAGGAGCGGGGTGACGTGAGAGAACTTGGGAAGGTTGAACACCAGACGGGCTGCGGCGTTCTGGATGAGTTGTAGGGGTTTAATGGCACAGGCAGGGAGCCCAGCCAACAGCGAGTTGCAGTAGTCCAGACGGGAGATGACAAGTGCCTGGATTAGGACCTGCGCCGCTTCCTGTGTGAGGCAGGGTCGTACTCTGCGAATGTTGTAGAGCATGAACCTACAGGAACGGGTCACCGCCTTGATGTTAGTTGAGAACGACAGCGTGTTGTCCAGGATCACGCCAAGGTTCTTAGCACTCTGGGAGGAGGACACAATGGAGTTGTCAACCGTGATGGCGAGATCATGGAACGGGCAGTCCTTCCCCGGGAGGAAGAGCAGCTCCGTCTTGCCGAGGTTCAGCTTGAGGTGGTGATCCGTCATCCACACTGATATGTCTGCCAGACATGCAGAGATGCGATTCGCCACCTGGTTATCAGAAGGGGGAAATGTGAAATGTGAAATGTCAGAATAATAGTAGAGAGAATGATTTATTTCAGCTTTAATTTCTTTCATCACATTCCCAGTGGGTCAGAAGTGTACATACACTCAATTAGTATTTGGTAGTGTAATATTTGTGTTGTGGAGAAATGACCAGGCAGGAGACGGGAGTACAGTTAGTTTTCGTTTAGTCGTGCTCTACAGTTCCCGGGCACACTAGTGCGCATGTGCATTTCCTATTAGGTGTAGTAACGTAACACTGTCGTAATACATCACCGCTTAGTAACAGCATAGTAACTAATATAAACAGATGTAGATCCCAGATACTACAGGTAGCATTGCCTTTAAATTGTTTAACTTGGGTCAAACGTTTCGGGTAGCCTTCTACAAGCTTCCCACAATAAGTTGGGTGAATTTTGGCCCATTCCTCCTGACAGAGCTGGTGTAACTGAGTCAGGTTTGTAGGCCTCCTTGCTCGCGCACGCTTTTAGAGTTCTGCCCACAAATTTTCTATGGGATTGAGGTCAGGGCTTTGTGATGGGCACTCCAATACCTTGACTTTGCTGTCCTTAAGCCATTTTGCCACAACTTTGGAAGTATGCTTGGGGTCATTGTCCATTTGGAAGACCCATTTGCGACCAAGCTTTAACTTCCTGACTGATGTCTTGAGATGTTGCTTCAATAAATCCACATAATGTTCCATCCTCATGATGCCATCTATTTTGTGAAGTGCACCAGTCCCCCCTGCAGCAAAGCACCCCCACAACATGATGCTGCCACCCCCGTCCTTCACAGTTGGGATGGTATTCTTCGGCTTGCAAGCCTCCCCCTTTTTCCTCCAAACATAACGATGGTCATTATGGCCAAACAGTTCTATTTTTGTTTCATCAGACCAGAGGATATTTCTCCAGAAAGTACGATCTTTGTCCCCATGTGCAGTAGCAAACCATAGTCTGGCTTTCTTTAATGGCGGTTTTGTAGCAGTGGCTTCTTCCTTGCTGAGCGGCCTTTCAGGTTATGTCGATACAGGACTCGTTTTACTGTGGATATAGATACTTTTGTACCTGTTTCCTCCAGCATCTTCACAAGGTCCTTTGCTGTTGTTCTGGGATTGATTTGCACTTTTCGCACCAAAGTACGTTCATCTCTAGGAGACAGAACGAGACTCCTGCCAGAGCAGTATGATGGCTGCGTGGTCCCATGGTGTTTATACTTGCGTACAATTGTTTGTACAGATGAACGTGGTACCTTCAGGCGTTTGGAAATTGCTACCAAGGACAAACCCGGCTTGTGGAGGTCTACCATTTTTTTCTGAGGTCTTGGCTGATTTCTTATGATTTACCCATGATGTCAAGCAAAGAAGCACTGAGTTTGAAGGTAGGCCTTGAAAAACATCCACAGGTACACCTCCAATTGACTCAAATGATGTCAATTAGCCTATCAGAAGCTTCTAAAGCCATGACATCATTCATCATTTTCTGGAATTTTCCAAGCTGTTTAAAGGCACAGTCAACTTAGTGTATGTAAACTTCTGACCCACTGGAATTGTGATAAGTGAAATAATCTGTATGTAAACAATTGTTTGAAAAATGACTTGTGTCATACACAAAGTAGATGTCCTTACCAACTTGCCAAAACTATAGTTTGTTAACAAGAAATTTGTGGAGTGGTTGAAAAACGAGTTCTAATGACTCCAACCTAAGTGTCTGTAAACTTCCAACTTCAACTGTATACTGAACAAAAATATAAGCACAACGTGTAGAGTGTTAGTCCCATGTTTCATGAGCTGAAATAAAAGATCCCGCTACACTCGCATTAACATCTGCTAACCATGTGTATGTGACAAATAACATTTTATTTGAAATGTTCCATATGCACAAAAAGCTTATTTTTCTCAAATTTTGGGCACAAATTTGTTTACATCCCTGTTAGTTTCCATTTCTCCTTTGCCAAGTTAATCCATCCACCTGACAGGTGTAGCATATCAAGAAGATGATTAAACATCATGATCATTACACAGGTGCACCTTGTGCTGGGGACAATAAAAGGCCACTCTAAAATGTCCAGTTTTGTCACATAACACAATGTGACAGATGTCTCAAGTTTTGAGGGTGTATGCAATTGTCATGCTGACTGCAGGAATGTCCAACGGAGCTATTGTCAGATAATTGAATGTTCATTTCTCTACCGTAAGCCACCTCCAACATTGTTTTAGAGAATTTAGCATTACGTCTGACCAGGCTCACAACCGCAGACTGAGTTTAAGGATGCCAGCCCAGGACATCCGGCTTCTTTACCTGCAGGATCGTCTGGGCCTGGCACCCACTATATTATTGATCAGTATACCTGGATTGCCAGTGCTAATTCTACCAATTTTGAAGGGCTGTTGCAGTCTCATATTTACGGTAATAAATAATACGTCACGAGTTGAACGGAAGTGGGATTGAAATTGCGCACGGATCTCCCACTTCGTACATTGTTGCCGTCTATGGATTGTTTTTGCACATTAGCTTGGAAATTGTAGACTATTGACTTAAAACAGATAATACAAATCTGTAATTTGGGTTTTACAAGATGGCCAGCTGCAGTTTTCAGTCGCAGTTGGTATCGATTATGGAGGTATTAGCTAAAGCAGCTGTAGCAGAAATAAACAAACGTGTAGATGATAGCTGTGCTGTTATACGTTTGGAAATGACCCAAAGCCAGCGAGATATTGATGTACTGAAACGGAAGTGGCAAATGATGGAGATCGAGCTGAAGAAGACACGAGGGCGAGATAGGAGAAAAGGTAGTAATTTGATTGCATGAACAACTGAAGAAAATCGCAAATGTGTGAATAACCCTAATATTTGACGGAATACAATTATTTTCCAGTTCTTTACCCCATGTCAACAGAGAGATTGTCATATCCAGGCAAGATTGTTTTGAACAAGGAAAGGAGTAACTCACAGTGGAGAGGCAGAGAGGACTCTCCGTGCCAGGTGTGATAAATCACCTTTTACGATTAGAGACCAGACCTCTTGGATCAATTCTGTTATTGGAATATCAGGAGAATTTACCACTTGTGTGATTCATGAGTATGAAAAGGGTTAAATATGGTGTGTGTCCAGAGTAATAACCTCAGTCCCTGTCACAGCCTATAGATGTGGAGCAGAGAGTGGAGACTGAACCCATACTGATCAAAGATGAGGAGACAGCAGAGGATGTGTGGAAGACTGACCCTCAGGAAGAGCTCAGGATCACTGGAGAGGGTGGGTACGACCATAAGGGGTACTGCTCTGTCTGTCTATGGAAGACTGAGGGTGTGGTGGTATGCACGTTCCAAATTACATTGGTGTTTTATGTTCTGGTATATAGAGTGCACGGACACAGTCAGTTCTAAAGCAGTCATGTTTTGCAACTGTTATGGGTCTTTTGTAATGTTTATTTTATGTTTTTCCCCAAATCTTTAGAGTCTGGTTCCAAGCCTGGGAAACCACCATCATTTGCGCAACGGCACTGGGATGAAGACTTCATCACACAACCCAACATATCTTCCGAAGACTCAGTAAAACATTACCCCAATTCTGATCGTTCAAAGGAACCAGGAACACCCCGGCACGCATCTACGGAGGTGTTCAGCACAGAGCAGCACCGGCCGGACGAGGACTCACTAGACCTAGTGATGGTGAAAGAGGAGGAGCTGGATCAGACCACGACCGTGGCAGGACCTGACCAGTTTGTCATGGATGAGTCTGATGGGCAGCTGTGGACCTCTGTGGGTCCAGGCAGAGACACTGACCCTGATGGCCACCCAGATTTCTCCTTTCATTCCACAGAAGAGTACTCTCAGAATATCTCAATGGTCCCATCTCATAATGGGCTGTCATCTGTTCCTACTATGACAGATAATGTAGGGCCATCACTTCACTCTTCAATAGGAAAACCACATGCTAACATGTTCAGTGCAGAAAAACACATGAAAAGACATGTCAGGACATTGGCTGATGAGACTAGACAACAGATGCCAGAGGGACAGAGCAGTGAGATGCTGAATTCAAGTAAAGAAGGAAATAGTTTAGCTCTACAGTCAAGACAGCATCAATACAGGGCTTCAGAAGCAACAGTGAGATTGAGTGAGTGCATGACAGGGTCAAACATGGCCACCACCTCCACCTTCTCTGGATACAGCCTGAGTCGCAGTAGTTGTAACATGGTGAAGAGAATGAGGACTCAGTGGAGGTCGGGCAGCACCACCGAGAGGCGTTTCAGCTGCACCTTCTGTGGGAAGAGCTTCCCGCGTTTCTGGCAGCTAAAAGAACACCTCCGAAGTCACACCGGCGAGAAACCGTACACCTGTGAACAGTGTGGCAGGAGTTTTACCAAGCAGTGCAACCTGATCAGACATGCTGTGGTCCACAGTGGGGAGAAGCCCTACAAGTGCACACAGTGTGGGAAATGCTTCACCCAGCGCTCCGGTATGAAGTCACATCAGAGAACTCACATAGGAGAAAGTCCAGTAACTCCATACGTGGCACCTGCATACCCTGGGGATCGACACACAAGTTTAATGTAGTCTCAGAACAGATGGAACAAATAGTTAATAATTACATAGTTTTTCTGGAACTTTGTTTTGAGACATTTTGACAAGCTTTTCCTCCTAATTGGTTTTGATGTTTGACTGTTGCCGGCTCGTCACTTTTATTTTAAACAACTAATTTACAACTGGTAACAATGTATGTTGTACTACAAAATCGTAAAAAAAAACATGTTATTTTCAATAAAATGTATTTAAGGAAAGAGTCAATCTGTGCGATTAGATGAATAATATGTAGGATCCATTTAGTCTGTATTGTCTAGGTAGTGTCTGACTATCTGGGATGTCACGTCTTGCCACAAGGGACAGTCTCATATCAGGTCATGTTAATAACTCAATTCCACTTCATTTTCAGTTAGGTTTGGAAATTACTCTGCTGCCTTAAAATGTTAAGTTACTGTATGTCTTCTCAAAATGAGGCAATAAAATATGTTTCAGAGTAATAGGCTATATGTGTTTATACTGAAACATTTTGCATTATCTAAACTGACCACTGTTACTGTATAAAACTGGTCATCTGAATAGAAGATCATTAGATAAGAGAAATAGATTGATAGGATTTGTAGTTTGAATGATTTACTGGTTCATTGATTTGCCAATCAACAGAGGCAGAGCTAATGGGGGAGATATACAGAAAGAGAACGCGAGAGAGAAAGAGACTCAGGAAGTCAACAGGGGAAGTTTAGTGGTTTCTTGCGTCATTGCTTGCTGCTGCTTGGTTGTGCCGGTGCAGAGTGAAGGTAGGAACAGTCAACTTTTTATTATGCTTTTTTATTATTGTTTTTACCTCAATGTCACCCAAAACTTGAGAGGAGTAGCAGTGACAGTGTGTTAGGGGTGGAATGGTAGGGGTCAGGGGGATGGAGAGGTGGGGTCAGGCTCAGAGGCTTCATGTTCTTCGACAGGCCTCCAGTCAGAACGACACACAATTCAATTGACTTCCGCTGCAGTGAGAGGGCCACAATGGCTGCGAGAGGCAGGGAGGAGAAGGCCTTTATCGGTCATGGAGAACAGCCAGAGCCGGGGTTAGGGGTGTCAGTGTTCCATTAGCATAGGAAGACTAGGAGTTATTTACTTTAAAGTTTCCCCAAATCACAGAACTGAGAGGGAGTCTAGGAGTATTGGGGTAAAGGGTGTGGTCTGTTTATTTTGTGAAGAAGACATTAAGGGGAAGTGAAGACTGATGCATGCTGTAGATTGTGAGCGATGCTCACAAGTGATCACATTAAGTGTTGTGTTGGTGTACGTATATTGAGAAGATGATTTAGCTGGTTTCTTACTTTGCAGAGTGCCACAAAGACAGCATGGCCTAGCACAATGCCTTAAAACACAGCTCATTATATCACAGTATATAGCACTGCACATCAGAGTGGAACAATAAAACGTAATAGAATGCAATGAAGAAAACACATTGTTGCATATTAACAGTGTATTGTAAATGTATATGAGCACCTCATGGTCACGTTACCATTAACCAAGTTATACAGAAAATACATATATCAGACACACACACACAGGGCTGGATGTGCGGGAGGTTGAGGCAGGAGAAAAGAAGAGATGCGGAGACTCCGGAGAAAAGGAGGGAACAATGAGAAGGTGTTTGGCTGTGACCTGTTGGACCACTTGTCCACTACCTGTCAGGAGAGTAAGTCCCAAGTTTCCCCAGACAATTGACTAGAATATGTTAAATATTAGCTTGAATACCATGGTCTTGTCTCCCTCTCAGTTCCCCAGGTGCTGCGAAGCTGCAGTGAATTCATTGAGGAGCACGGGGTGGTAGATGGGATCTACAGGCTATCTGGGGTGTCATCCAACACACAGAAACTAAGGTAAGTGTGGTGTGTGAGTTTGTGTGCTTGCGTTTGTGTGCCTGTGTACAGCAGTGAAATGTTGTGTTTGTCTCCAAACAGGGGTGAGTTTGACAGTGAGGGGACCCCGGATCTCAATAAGGATGTGTACCTGCAGGACATTCACTGTGTCAGCTCTGTCTGCAAGGCCTACTTCAGAGAGTTACCCAATCCCCTCCTCACATACCAGCTCTATGACAAATATGCTGTGAGTACCTGTCTTGATCATTCTTGTTTTATTAAATTCAGATTAGAAAACATTTACTCCCATTTCATACCTACTGAATGGGACCCAGCATAAAGATGGCATATGCCTTTTTGTATCAACCTCACACCTCTTTACCCATCAGGAAGCTGTGGCGATTCAGTTGGAGGAGGAGAGGCTGGTTAAGATTAAGGATGTGCTGAAAGAGTTACCCGCTCCCCATTACAAGTAAACCTCTACTATTTAACTATCTCTTTCACTATAGATAGAGAAAGTGTAAATGACTGCTGTATGTTTTCATATATTACATGGCCTGCAACCGTCTGTTTATAACTAGAGGTAAATTCTGCTTTGCTTCATACCATATCTCTTGAACTTACTAGTATATTTCAGGCTGTGCACTGCTTTTCTAGCCATGCATAGTTATTCTCAAACAGTTTCAAATGTTTTTAAACTGTTTTGAAATTAACTATCCCACTTCCATCTCTTTCTGCCCCTTCTCCCTCCCACTGGTTTCTCAGAACTCTGGAGTTCCTGATGCGTCACCTTGTCAAGATGGCTTCTCATTCCTCACACACCAATATGCATTCCCGGAACCTCGCCATTGTTTGGGCTCCGAACCTTCTCAGGTGTGTGGGTTTGTGTGTGTATATACACTACCATTCAAAAGTTTGGAGTCACTTAGAAATGTCCTTGTTTTTGAAAGAAAGCATGTTTTTTGTCCATTAAAATAACATAAAATTGATCAGAAATACAGTGTAGACATTGTTAATGTTGTAAATGACTATTGTAGCTAGAAACTGCAGATTTTTTTATGGAATATCTACATAGGAGAACAGGCCCATTATTAGCAACCATCACTACTGTGTTCCAATGGCACGTTGTGTTAGCTAATCCAAGTTTATCATTTTAAAAGGCTAATTGATCATTAGAAAACCCTTGCAATTTTGTTAGCACAGCTGAAAACTGTTGTTCTGATTTAAGAAGCAATAAAACTGGAAAACTGGCCTTCTTTAGGCTAGGTGAGTATCTGAAGCATCAGCATTTTGTGGGTTCTATTACAGGCTCAAAATGGCCAGAAACAAAGTCCTTTCTTCTGAAACTCGTCAGTCTATTCTTGTTCTGAGAAATGAAGGCTATTCCATGCGAGAAATTGCCAAGAAACTGAAGATCTCGTACAACGCTGTGTACTACTCCCTTCACAGAACAGCGCAAACTGGCTCTAACCAGAATAGAAAGAGGAATGGTAGGCCCCAGTGCACAACTGAGCAAGAGGACAAGTACATTAGAGTGTCTAGTTTGAGAAACAGATGCCTCACAATTCCTCAACTGGCAGCTTCATTAACTAATACCCGTAAAACACCAGTCTCAACGTCAACAGTGAAGAGGTGACTCCGGGATGCTGGCCTTCTAGGAAGAGTTGCAAAGAAAAAGCCATATCTCAGACTGGCCAATAAAAAGAAAAGATTAAGATGGGCGAAAGAACACAGATACTGGACAGAGGAAGATTGGAAAAAAGTGTTATGGACAGACAAATCTAAGTTTGAGGTGTTCGGATCACAAAGAAGAACATTCGTGAGATGCAGAAAAAATGAAAAGATGCTGTAGGAGTGCTTGACGCCATCTGTCAAGCATGGTGGAGGCAATGTGATGTTCTGGGGGTGCATTGGTTGTGGTAAAGTGGGAGATTTGTACAGGGTAAAAGGGATCTTTGAAGAAAGAAGGCTATCGCTCCATTTTGCAACGCCATGCCATACCCTGTGGACAGCGCTTAATTGGAGCCAATTTCCTCCTACAACAGGACAATGACCCAAAGCACAGCTCCAAACTATGAAAGAACTATTTAGGGAAGAAGCAGTCAGCTGGTATTCTGTCTATAATGGAGTGGCCAGCACAGTCACCGGATTTCAACCCTATTGAGCTGTAAGAGCAGCTTGACCGTATGGTACGTAAGAAGTGCCCATCAAGCCAATCCAACTTGTGGGAGGTGCTTCAGGAAGCATGGGGTGAAACCTCTTCAGATTACCTCAACAAATTGACAACTAGAATGCCGAAGGTCTGCAAGGCTGTAATTGCTGCAAAGGGAGGATTCTTTGACGAAAGCAAAGTTTGAAGGACACAATTATTATTTCAATTAAAAATCATTATTTATAATCTTGTCAATTTATAAGCTTGTTATTATTTATAATCTTGTCTTGACTATATTTCCTATTCATTTTTCATTTTGTATGTTTTCATGGAAAACAAGGACATTTCTAAGTGACCCCAAACGTTTGAACGGTAGTGTACATGAGAGAGAAAGACGTGAAGATATAGTTAAAACAGGGTGTTTGCATTGTTCAACGTTGTTTAATCCTCTGAGTTTGTTTGCAGGTCAAAGGACATTGAGGCGTCAGGGTTTAACGGTACAGCAGCCTTTATGGAGGTGAGGGTCCAGTCTATCGTGGTGGAATTCATCCTCACCCACGTGCCCCAGCTGTTTCCTGATTCAGGTATATCACTTTTCCTCTCTCTCTTTCTCTAGAGAATAGATACTCACTCACAGCACTCATATCTCCTCCCTTTCTTCTTCACCTCCTTATTAAAGGTATTACGGAGCGCCGGAAGTCACTCCCATCTCCCTCTATACACAATCCAGAGGAACCTTTCTTCCGGGCAATTCCATTCCAGTTAGGCAACATCAGCCCAGGGGACGGTCCCCCTGCCATGCGTTCCTACCACGCCATCATAGACGGGACAGACAAGTAAGCAAATTCACACAACAAAAAAACATGGCCAGTTTATGCCAATTTATCATCAAGATAGTAGCAGTATAGTGGTTGAGGTTGGAAGAGGCTTAGTGTTCGTAATGGTAATAGATAGGTTAGTACTAGGGCGTATAGTTTTTCCTGCATGGCCAGGTCACGTGGTGCAGAAAGATCCTGGACCGAGTAACAGAAGTAACATTCTCTACTTCAGGAGGAAGGGATCTCTTAAGGGCAGGAAGTGGAAGTCCATCTTCAATTTAGGAGGCAGACTCCATGACCCGAGACGGAGGAACAAGAACTCGGCCAAAGGTGAGTGACACACTGATGTTATTATCTTTTAATTCAATGCATGGCTTTGCAATGGTAATAATGATTATTTTGAGTTTGACAATCATCCTTCCATCTGTAGAAAAAGAGAGAACTGTCTTGAGGCCAGCGAAGAGCATGGATTCCCTGAGCTCTGTGCCCTATCCGCATGAAGGTGCATCTCCTTACTTGTTTACCCAGTCTTTGTCTTATTGTATAGATGTTGGTGAATATGTTTTTATAGTAATTAAATGAATGCATACTGGTAAGGCTAAGGAATCATTTATTTTCTGTGTTCAGTAGTACTATAGGCTTACAATTATGACAGTTTTGTGTAGACTAATGTGAATGTTTACAATACCTCTCAGGTTCCAGACAACGACCCCCTTCCACTGTGATGTCCCCCCTGGCTCAGCCCTCTCCCTGTACCCAGGGGGGTGCGGAGGGAGGGGCATCCAGTAGTGGTGGTGATGTGGGCAGCGGGTATGCTGTGACCTACCGGAGGGGTCAGGGGGCTAGTGTGAGTGTAGTGAGCGGGGGCGGAGGAACACAGGGCATATACAGTCGACTGGACAGTCACTGTGGTGGGGGCAACAGCACTGAGGCTCTGCAACCCCCATCCAGATCCCCAGGACTCTCCAGCAAAGCCGACCGGCGGGCAGGGATCCACATCTCCGGACCTTTCTCGGTCACAGTACCCCTTCACATCACATCAGGCCTGGCCTTTGGGGTGCTGCAGGGGGGTGGAGCGGACAGGGGAAACCATAGAGGAGGACAGGAGAGTGGAGATAAAGGAGAGGGCGGGGAGGGTGACAGACGGAAGGGAAGGGAGGGGGAGAGACAGAAGGGAAGGGAGGGTGACAGACAGGAGGGAGGTGAAGGGGAAAGGCACATCCGAGTAGAAGTTATGAGGGAGGATAAGACTGACCTAGGCAAGAGAAAAGATGAAGAGGTAACAGGGGAGAGGAGAGGTGAGGCAGAGGAAGATAAAGTTGAAGAAAAGGAGGGAAGAGGAGAAGAGGAGAGAGAAGAGGAAGTGAATGGGGACTGTGTATCTAAGCCATCAGAAGAGAGCATTGAAGAGAGTCAGGTTCAGGGTGAGGGTGGAGAAGGGGATGCAGAAAACCATGACTACGATGAGGATGAAGAGGGAGAATACATGGGTATGTCTAATCATTAATGTGTTTAAATAAACATAAATTGCGTAATAAGGGAAGTACAATAGTCATGGTAGTAGGTTTATAGATACCGGTTGGAGTGAAATCGCTTGGATAGGACATTTGTGTCAATCTGTAACATCTGCCTTTACTCCTCAGATATGAAAGGCTCTGTGCAGACTGCCCTGGATGCCCCAGATATGTCAGGTGTCAGAAATGAAGTAGTTGCCATAGATGTGCCATTTCCTCTGATGGAGAAGGACGATGAACAAGACCAGGACTGTCCACTGGACTTTCAGGATACTTTTGGATTCCTGGACCTTATGGACAGCAGTGTCTCCAGCCAGGTGTGTATGTGTCTATTCTATGTCTGTGTCTGTGTCTGTCTGTGTCTTTGTGTGTGTCTGTGTGTTTAATAATTTAGATATGATCCTAACCTCTCTTTTCCATCCTCTCTCCTCCCAGATGTTCCAAGAGTTCTCAGTGGAGCCTCATCATGGGGATGATGAGTATGAAGACGAGGTGGAGCATAGATCCCCAGGACTCTCACATGACAGACCAGACCCTGTCACATGGCCACCTGTAGATGCACAGACACAAATACAGACACAAACGCCCATACACAGGCCTCTAAGCATAGATCAGTATGGGCGAGCCAACAAGTCAATGAGTCTGCCTTACATGTCCCGGCCCTTCCTGCCTGCTCTGTCTTCCTCCTCTGAAGAAGAAGAAGAGGAGGATGAAGAAGGTGATGATGATTACGACAAAGAAGATGAGGAGGATGATGATGACATGTTCTGTAAAAGTCTACCATCTAGTTTGGTGTTCAACAGACTGACATGGAGTGGACCTCAGACTGACTTGGAGAACAGTTTGTCCCCAGCCCCTGTGCCCTCACAACCACTGGACGGTGCAACTGATGACGCACCAATTCCTAGTTCTGAGCCCAGAATGCCCCCTGAGCACTTGGACATTGATTCCCCTGACTGCTGTCATCAATCAGTGGAGGTTTTGAGGCATAGCAAAGCTGAAGAAAAGAATAGTCTGGAAGCGATGAAAGTGGTGGAGGAGGAGGATGCAGAACAGGATCGAGACAGCCAGGAGAAAGACCAGGCAGACACCCTGACCAATACTTGCACAGAAAGGTAAGCAGAGGCGGGTTATTTATAAAGTGAATCAAAGTGAAGAACAGCAGATCAGGATAAATGTACTGGATAAATGTTACTTGTCATCATAGATCACCTTCACTTTGCTGCACTGACATAGAAGAAAGTTGTCACTTGGTTGAAACCAGCATCATGGAGGAAGAGGAAACTCCAGATGACATTGAGAGGAGCCACGCTTCAGCATCCGCATCAACTGACTGTGAGGAGGCCTCACTGCAGACCACTAGAGTTCATCTGAAGCTCAAAGACGAGGAAGAGGTCCTGAAGAGTCAATGTGCTGAAGAAGGTGTGATTTTAGAGGGTTATAATGGTGATACAGTGAACGAAGCCGAGGCAGAAAATCCACAAGAGCATTTACTGACGGCCTGTCATATTGTTTCCTGTGCTGAAGAGCCAGAGAACATAGTCAATGAGCGATCAGAGGAGGTTTCTAGAGATTCCACTGGGGATGTAAAAGAGCATCCTGAAAAAAGTGCTAAGAGGGAGAGAGTGGGAGAGAAGGAAAATGGAGAGGAGAAGAAGGTAGAGGAAGAGATGGAGGAAAGAGATGATAGAAACGGGGGAGGATTGGACAAACTAGAGGGAAAAGAAACAGCATGCGAGGGAGATATGGGCAAAAGAGAGGAGAGAGAGGTATTAAAGGAATTGGAAAAAACAGAGGAAAAGGATGTGGGGGTTAGGGTGGGAGTGGAGGAGAAGGAACAAGGAGGAATGATTGAAGAAGAGGATGACAGGATAGCAGGTGATGAAAGGGAAGTAGGAGAAGAGGACACAAAGCAGGAAGAGGTAATTTATGAAGAGATGATGAGCATAGTAGCGAGGGATGACATGATGGAAAGTGGAGAGAGGAAGGATAGGGAAGGAGAGACTGAGGGAAGCACATTTATAGAGGAGGTGATAGAAACCAAAGAAGATGGAGAGATGATTGGAGTACAACAGAAAGAGATCATGAAAGAGATAGATGAGAGTAAGGCAAGTGAAGAGATGAGTGCAAAAGAAGAGGCGAAGAGAGCGGTGGAAGGAGTGGATACCATGAGAGAGACTGAGGAAGAGGCAGCTGGAAAGAGGGTGGAAAAGATGTCGATTGATAATGAGAAACAGAACCTTGAGGCACAGCACGTTTTAGAGAGAAGACAAAGAGATATAGATCTTATAAAGGATGTTGTGGGAGAGGGATATGAGGAGGGAGAGAAAGAGATGGAAGTGGGAGATGTAATCAGGGAGGAAGAAGGAGATAGTATACGTGTGGTCCAACAGGAGACCGATGAGAAGAAGAAGAAGAAGAAGAAGAAGAAAGGAGAGATGAAAGAGCAACTAAAGACACCAACAATAGAGGAAAGAGAAGAAGACCTGAAAGAGATCAAGATAAACAGCAAAAAAAAATATGAGGGAGAAAACGAAGCGATGGATAGTAAAGTGGCGTCTGAAAAAGGGGTGGGGAGAGTGCTGGTCGTGTCTAAACAACAAACACCCCCTAAAGTGTATCAAGCAAGATCAGTGCCAGTGGTACCACCCAAGCCACATCACTGCAGAATAACTGCACTGAACCTCAGACAACAGCAGCACCAGAGGGAGAGGAGAGAGACAGACAGAGACAGTGGAAAGGGAAAGGTACACAGGACTTTGGGACAGCAAGATAAGGAGAGAAAGATGGAAGGAAAGCCAGAGGATGACAAAGTCAGCGAGACAGAACGAGGGTGGAATGAGGATGGGGAAGATGAGGGCAGAGGCAAAAAGGAGGCACAGAGTGGGGGGGTGAGGGAGAGGAGGAGAGATGTGGATGAGGGGGGAGTGAAAGACATGATGAAGAACAGTCCAATCAGTATGTGTTTTGATGAAGCTGTTGCCATGGGAATCAAGAGAGGGAGAGAGAAAGAGGGCAGTGAAAGGGAGAAAAAAAAAGAGAGAGGATATGAAGTACAATAAAGAGAAAGAGGTGGACATAAAAGCCAGTAAATGTTATAGTCATTGACTCTGTCTGGATGGTTAGTATACAAACGTATCATTTATGTATAGTTATATTTTCCATACTGCCTGTATTATTCAGCCTGGGCCTAGAACCCCGTCCCACTAATATTCAGGGCTACTCAGAAAACTGATCCTCTGCAGACCCCCCCCCCCCCCCCCCCTCTCCATCTGTAAATGTCCTCCTTTTTGTTGCTATTTTCAACCTATTAAACTAACTTACAATTTTTACTTGGTTTCAATCTACAAAGAGTTGTAAATTTACACCCAAGTATGTAAATCTCAGGTATCACATCTCATGCATAACCATGGGTATTGTGAGCAAGAAAATTGTATAACTTCTTATGAGCAATGGCTAGGTCATTATTTGTATCAATTCCATAAACCAATGCATTTTCTGTTTTTAATTCGTTGTTGTGAATAAATTTATTCTGCAGACAAAAATAATTGTCTTATTTGTATTTTCAAAAATTATTTTACAAGTAGGTGTCCTGACTGATTTCACAGAAATATCACAATATAAGGACATTTATTATAAAGTTTATGGTAACCCTTTCACCATTTTTCCGGAATATATATATCTATATATACAGGACCAGTCCAAAGTTTGGATATACCTACTCATTCCAGGGTTTTTCTTTATTTTTACTATTTTCTGCATTGTAGAATAATAGTGACGACATCAAAACTATGAAATAACACATATGGAATCATATAGTAACCAAAAAAGAGTGAGACAAATCAAAATATATTTGAGATTTGAGATTCTTCAAAGTAGCCACCCTTTGCCTTGATGACAGCTTTGCACACTCTTGGCATTCTCTCAACCAGCTT
Organism: Salvelinus namaycush; assembly: GCF_016432855.1. Taxonomy (NCBI): domain Eukaryota; kingdom Metazoa; phylum Chordata; class Actinopteri; order Salmoniformes; family Salmonidae; genus Salvelinus; species Salvelinus namaycush. The sequence goes on along the minus strand of NC_052317.1, from coordinate 33,405,371 downwards.
TATGAGGTAGTCACCTGGAATGCATTTCAATTAACAACTGTGCCTTGTTAAAAGTTGATTTGTGGAATTTCTTTCCTTCTTAATAAGTTTAAGCCAATCAGTTTGAGCCAGTGTAGGGGTGCTATACAGAAGATAACCCAATTTGGTAAAAGACCAAGTCCATAATATGGCAAGAACAGCTCAAATAAGCAAAGAGAAACAACAGTCCATCATTACTTTAAGACATGAAGGTCAGTCGATCCGGAAAATTTCAAGAACTTCAAGAAGTTTCTTCAAGTGCAGTCGCAAAAACCATCAAGCGCTATGATGAAACTGGCTCTCATGAGGATCGCCACAGGAAAGGAAGACCCAGAGTTACCTCTGCTGCAGAGGATAAGTTCATTAGAGTTAACTGCATCTCAGATTGCAGCCCAAATATATGCTTCACAGAGTTCAAGTCACAGACACATCTCAACATCAACTGTTCGTTGAAGACTGAGTGAATCAGGCCTTCGTGGTCGAATTGCTGCAAAGAAACCACTACTAAAGGACATCAATAAGAAGAAGGGACTTGCTTGGGCCAAGAAACACGAGCAATAGACATTAGACTGGTGGAAATCTGTCCTTTTGTAACGGCATTCCTCCTCCTCTTCATACGAAGAGGAGGAGTAGTGATTTGACCAAAGTGCAGCGGGTTGTGAATACATAATGATTTATTAAATCAAACGATGAAACACGAAAACAAACACTTGGAAGGAGTTTACAAAATAACAAAACGGAGTAGACAGACCTGGACATGGAACTTACATAAAATACACGCAGAACTCACGAACAGGAACAGACTACATAAACCGAGACAGTCCCGTGTGGCGCGACAAACACTGACACGGACGACAATCACCCACAAACAAACAGTGAGAACAACCTACCTTAATATGACTCTCAATCAGAGGAAACGTCAAACACCTGCCTCTAATTGAGAGCCATACCAGGCAACCCAAAACCAACATAGAAACAGAAAACATAGACTGCCCACCCAAAACTCACGCCCTGACCAATAAACACATACCAAACAACAGAAAACAGGTCAGGAACGTGACAGAACCCCCCCCTCAAGGTGCGAACTCTGGGCGCACCCCTACAACTCAAGGGGAGGGTCTGGGTGGGCATCTGTCCGCGGTGGCGGCTCCGGCGGTGGACGAGGACACCACTCCACCACTGTCTTTGTCCCCCTCCTTAGCGTCCTTTGAGTGGCGACCCTCGCCCCCGACCATGGTCCAGGAACCTTCACTAAGGCCCCTCCTACATAGAGGAGACAGCTCAGGACAGAGAGGTAGCTCAGGACAGAGAGGTAGCTCAGGACAGAGAGGTAGCTCAGGACAGAGAGGTAGCTCAGGACAGAGAGGTAGCTCCGGACAGAGAGGTAGCTTCAGACAGAGAGGTAGCTTAGGACAGAGGGACAACTCTGTACTAATGGCAGCTCCGGACTGGGTGGCAGCTCCGGACTGGGTGGCAGCTCCGGACTGGGTGGCAGCTCCGGACTGAGTGGCAGCTCCGGACTGGAGGGCAGCTCATGACTGGAGGGCAGCTCATGACTGGAGGGCAGCTCATGACTGGAGGGCAGCTCATGACTGGAGGGCAGCTCATGACTGGAGGGCAGCTCATGACTGAAGGGCAGCTCATGACTGAAGGGCAGCTCATGACTGAAGGGCAGCTCATGACTGAAGGGCAGCTCATGACTGTAGGGCAGCTCATGACTGTAGGGCAGCTCCTGACTGGCTGGCGGCTCCTGACTGGCTGGCGGCTCCTGACTGGCTGGCGGCTCTGGCAGCTCCTGACTGTCTGGCGGTTCTGGCAGCTCCTGACTGACTGGCGGATCTGGCAGCTCCTGACTGGCTGGCGGATCTGGCAGCTCCTGACTGGCTGGCGGCTCTGGCAGCTCCTGACTGGCTGGCGGCTCTGGCGGCTCCTGACTGACGGACGGCTCTAGCGGCTCCTGACTGACGGACGGCTCTAATGGCTCGGGACAGACGGGCGGCTCTAATGGCTCGTGGCAGACGGATGGCTCAGAAGGCGCTGGGCAGACGGATGGCTCAGAAGGCGCTGGGCAGACGGATGGCTCAGACGGCGCTGGGCAGACAGATGGCTCAGACGGCGCTGGGCAGACAGATGGCTCAGACGGCGCTGGGCAGACAGATGGCTCAGACGGCGCTGGGCAGACAGATGGCTCAGACGGCGCTGGGCAGACAGATGGCTCAGACGGCACTGGGCAGACGGATGGCTCAGATGGCACTGGGCAGACGGATGGCTCAGATGGCACTGGGCAGACGGATGGCTCAGACGGAGCTGGGCAGACGGATGGCTCAGACGGAGCTGGGCAGACAGGCAGTGCAGAAGGCGTTGGGCAGACGGCCGACTCTGACCCGCTGAGGCGCACAGTAGGCCTGGTGCGTGGTGCCGGAACTGGTGGTACCGGACTGGAGACACGCACCTCAAGGCTAGTGCGGGGAGCAGGAACAGGGCACACTGGACTCTCGATGCGCACTATAGGCCTGGTGCGTGGTACCGGAACTGGAGGTACCGGGCTGAGGGCACGCACCTCAGGGCGAGTGCGGGGAGAAGGAACAGTGCGTACAGGGCTCTGGAGACGCACAGGAGGCTTGCTGCGTGGTGCCGAAACTGGAGGCACTGGGCTGGAGACACGCACCACAGGGAGAGTGCGTGGAGGAGGAACAGTGCGTACAGGGCTCTGAGGACGCACATGAGGCTTGGTGCGTGGTGCAGGCACTGGTGGTACTGAGCTGGGGCGGGAAGGTGGCGCCGGATATACCGGACCGTGTAGGCGTACTGGCTCCCTTGAGCACTGAACCTGCCCAACCTTACCTGGTTGTATGCTCCCCGTCGCCTGACCAGTGCGGGGAGGTGGAATAACCCGCACCGGGCTATGTAGGCGAACCGGGGACACCATGCGTAAGGCTGGTGCCATGTAAGCCGGCCCAAGGAGACGTACTGGTGGCCAGATATGTAGAGCCGGCTTCATGGCACTTGGCTCAATGCTCAATCTAGCCCTACCAGTGCGGGGAGGTGGAATAACCCGCACCGGGCTATGAACACATACAGGAGACACCATGCGCTCTACTGCGTAACACGGTGTCTGCCCGTACTCTCGCTCTCCACGGTAAGCCCGGGAAGTTGGCGCAGGTCTCCTACCTGACTTCGCCACACTACCCTTTAGCCCCCCCCCCAAGAAATTTTTGGGTTGTACTTGCGGGCTTCCAGCCTTGCTTCCGTGCTGCCTCCTCATATCGTCGCCTCTCCGCTTTAGATGCCTCCAGCTCCGCCTTGGGACGGCGACACTCCTCTGGCTCTGCCCAGGGTCCTTCTCCGTCTAGAATCTCTTCCCATGTCCAATCCTCCTTGACCCACTGCTGCTGTCGTTGCTGTCCGTTAACCCGCTGCTTGATCTGGGTTTGGTGGGTGATTCTGTAACGGCATTCCTCCTCCTCTTCATACGAAGAGGAGGAGTAGTGATTTGACCAAAGTGCAGCGGGTTGTGAATACATAATGATTTATTAAATCAAACGATGAAACACGAAAACAAACACTTGGAAGGAGTTTACAAAATAACAAAACGGAGTAGACAGACCTGGACATGGAACTTACATAAAATACACGCAGAACTCACGAACAGGAACAGACTACATAAACCGAGACAGTCCCGTGTGGCGCGACAAACACTGACACGGACGACAATCACCCACAAACAAACAGTGAGAACAACCTACCTTAATATGACTCTCAATCAGAGGAAACGTCAAACACCTGCCTCTAATTGAGAGCCATACCAGGCAACCCAAAACCAACATAGAAACAGAAAACATAGACTGCCCACCCAAAACTCACGCCCTGACCAATAAACACATACCAAACAACAGAAAACAGGTCAGGAACGTGACACCTTTGGTCTGATAAGTCCAAATGTGAGTTTTTTGGTTTCAACATCAGTGTCTTTGTGAGACGTAGAGTAGGTGAACGGATGATCTCCGCATGTGTGGTTCCCACTGTGAAGCATGGAGGACTTCCAGGCTGTGTAAGGGCTATTTGACCAAGAAGGAGTGCTGCATCAGATGACCTGGCCTCCACAATCACCCAATCTCAACCCAATTGAGGTGGTTTGGGATGAGTTGGACCACAGAGTGAAGGAAAAGCAGCTAACAAGTGCTCAGCATATGTATGAACTCCTTCAAGACTGTTGGAAAAGCATTCCAGGTGAAGCTGATTGAGAGAATGCCAAGAGTGTGCAAAGCTGTCATCAAGGCACAGGGTGGCTACTATTTTGATTTGTTTAACACTTTTTTGGTTACTACATGATTCCATATGTGTTATTTCATAGTTTTGATATATTCACTATATTTCTACAATGTAGAAAATAGTAAAAATAAAGAAAAACCCTTGAATGAGTAGGTGTCCAAACTTTTGACTGGTATTGTATCTTATCACCAGTCTCAACATCAACAGTGAAGAGGCGACTCCGGGATGCTGGCCTCCTAGGGAGAGTTCCTCTGTCCAGTGTCTGTGTTCTTTTGCCCATCTTAATCTTTTCTTTTTATTGGCCAGTCTGAGATATGGCTTTTTCTTTGCAACTCTGCCTAGAAGACCAGCATCCCGGAGTCGCCTCTTCACTGTCGATGTTGAGACTGGTATTTTGCGGGTACTATTTAATGAAGCTGCCAGTTGAGGACTTGTGAGGCGTCTGTTTCTCCAACTAGACACTCTATTGTACTTGTTCTCTTGCTCAGTTGTGCACCGGGGCCTCCCACTCCTATTTCTATTCTGGTTAGAGACAGTTTGCCCTGTTCTGTGAAGGGAGTAGTACACAGCATTGTACGAGATCTTCAGTTTCTTGGCAATTTCTCGCATGGAATAGCCTTCATTTCTCAGAACAAGAATACTGATGAGTTTCAGAAGAAAGTCCTTTGTTTCTGGCCATTTTGCTGCCTGTAATCAAACCCACAAATGCTGATGCTCCAGATACTCAACTAGTCTAAAGAAGGCCAGTTTTATTGCTTCTTTAATCAGAACAACAATTTTCAGCTGTGCTAACAAAATTGCAAAAGGGTTTTCTAATGATCAATTAGCCTTTTAAAATTAAAATAAATCTGCCGTTTCCAGCTACAATAGTCATTTACAACATTAACAAAGTCTACACTATTTCTGATCAATTTGATGTTATTTTAATCGACCAAAAATTTGCTTTTCTTTAAAAAACAAGGGCATTTCTAAGTAACCCCCAAACTTTTGAATGGTAGTGTGTATATATGTATTATTATTCTTTCATTTTTTTCTCACAAACACTGCTGCTTGCCAGCTTCGAAAAGATGTGCAATAGTAGAAATGATTATGTTGTAAACATTTCACAGAGGCACTAGCACTGCATATTCGTTTTTGTGTAACAAGGGTGATTTTATTTGAAGAACAATGTCTAACACTGTTTCTTTCAGTACACAAATAGCTGCAATAATGGATGTGCTAGAAAGGCAGCTGTTGCAGAAATAACCAAACTTGTAGACGAGGGCACCGTCGTGCTACGGCTTGAAATGTGTCGGAAAGAAAATGAGATAGAAGGCCTTCAAAATAGTTTGCAACTTATTTCTCTTAAATGTTTTGCACACATTTGTTTACATCCCTGTTAGTGAGCAGTTCTCCTTTACCAGGATAATCCATCCACCTGACAGGTTTGGCATTTCAAGAAACTGATTAAACAGCATGATCATTACACAGGTGCACCTTATGCTGAGGACAATAAAAGACCACTCTAAAATGTGCAGTTTTGTCACACAACACAATGCCACAGATGTCTCAAGTTTTGAGGGAGTGTGCAATTGGCAGGCTGACTGCAGGAATGTCCACCAGAGCTGTTGCCAAAGAATTGAATGTTTATTCCTCTACCATAAGCCGCCTCCAACATAATTTTAAAGAATTTGTCAGTACGTCCAACCGGCCTCACAAACGCAGACCACATGTACCCACTCCAGCTGAGGACCTCCGCATCTGGCTTCTTCACCAGCTGATAAAACTGTCGGTTTGCACAACCAAAGAATTTCTGCATAAACTGTCAGAAACCGTCTCGGAGAAACTCATGTGCGTGCTAATGTAACGGATGTGAAATGGCTAGCTAGTTAGCGGGTACGCGCTAGTAGCGTTTCAATCAGTTACGTCACTTGCTCTGAAACCTAGATGTAGTGTTGCCCCTTGCTCTGTAAGGGCCGCGGCCTTTGTGGAGCGATGGGTAACGATGCTTCGTGGGTGACTGTTGTTGATGTGTGCAGAGGGTCCCTGGTTCGCGCCCCGGATCGGGGCGAGGGGACGGTTTAAAGTTATACTGTTACATTGATGCTGTTGACCCGGATCACTGGTTGCTGCGGAAAAGGAGGAGGTTGAAAGGGGGGTGAGTGTAACGGATGTGAAATGGCTAGCTAGTTAGCGGGTACGCGCTAGTAGCGTTTCAATCAGTTACGTCACTTGCTCTGAAACCTAGATGTAGTGTTGCCCCTTGCTCTGCAAGGGCCGCGGCCTTTGTGGAGCGATGGGTAACGACGCTTCGTGGGTGTCAGTTGTTGATGTGTGCAGAGGGTCCCTGGTTTGCGCCCGTGTCGGGGCGAGGGGACGGTTTAAAGTTATACTGTTACACTAATCGTCCTCTCCAGGGTCTTGACCTGACTGCAGTTTGGCGTAGTAACCAACTTCAGTGGACAAATTCTTAACTTTGATGGCCACTGGGCATGCTGGAGATGTGTGCTCTTCACAGATAAATCCCGGTTTAAACTGGTTTTCTGATCCATGCCCCTACTTAAATTTTTTTAAATCTGTGACTATCAGATGCATATTTGTATTCCCAGTTGCATGTTGCGTTTATATCTTTGTAAAGTGTAGAAACATAATTCACTCTACTTTCATATCACATCAAAATAATTTCACAAATGTAAAATAAACATTTACTTTACACTGTTTTAACCGGTTTTAACACTGTTGCAATCGACACACACAGGTATTCGGAGACGCAGATAGCTAATTAGCACAGGTAGTCCACCCCGTCTTCCGTCTGTTTTTCATAAACAAGCGCTGTAACATGGAAATATGGCCGTATGGGAACCCTAACCCTATAAAGGTGTATATCAATTGAATTTTAAATGAAAACATTTTTTTTTTGTCTATATGAAAGATAACGTCCTTATGCATCCAAAACCGTACTGCAAGTGATGCGTGTTAATGTTCAGACTGAGCGGGGCGGCTTTTAACAAAACTCCCCACTGCAGAAGACGCCTTCGAACAATGACTTAAGTGTAATGTAATGGAACTGAGAGTCATGGTCAAGGCTGACTATGTGCAGAGCCTTTTGTAACATAAGCAATGGTGTGTATTCATGGATGCCAAGGGAAGTTAGGCTTCCCAAAAATTGACCAAGAAAAAAAAGAAAATGTATCCTTCATCACTCTGTGTTTTCATAATTTTCCTTCAATTCGCAGGAGGCTGAACGTACACCATATGACCAAAAGTATGCTCGTCGAACATCTCATTCCAAAATCATGTGCATTAATATGGAGTTGGTCCCCTTTTCTTGCTATAACAGCCTCCACTCTTCTGGGAAGGCTTTCCAATAGATGCAGGAACATTGCTGCGGGGACTTGCTTCCATTCAGCCACAAGAGCGTTAGTGAGGTCGGGCACTGATGTTGGCCGAGTAGGCCTGGCTCGCAGTCGGCATTCCAATTCATCCCAAAGATGTTCAATGGAGTTGAGGTGAGGGCTCTGTGCAGACCAGTGAAGTTCTTCCACACCGATCTCGACAAACCATTTCTGTATGGCCCTCGCATTGGGCACGGGGGCATTGTCATACTGAAACAGGAAAGGGCCTTCCCCAAACTGTTGCCACAAAGTTGGAAGCACAGAATCCTCTAGAATGTCATTGTATGCTGTAGCGTTAAGATTTCCCTTCACTGGAATTAAGGGACCTAGCCCGAACCATGAAAAACAACCCCAGAGCATTATTCCTCCTCCACCAAGCTTTACAGTTGGCAATATGCATTCGGGCAGGTAGCGTTCTCCTGACATCCGCCAAACTCAGATTCGTCTGTCAGACTGCCAGATGGTGAAGCGTGATTCATCACTCCAGAGAACGCTTTTCCACTGCTCCAGAGTCCAAAGGTGGCGAGCTTTACACCACTCCAGACGACATTTGGCATTGCACATGGTGATCTTAGGCTTGTGTGTGGCTGCTCGGCCATGGAAACCCATTTCATTAAGCTCTCGACGAACAGTTATTGTGCTGACATTGCTTCCAGAGGCAGTTTGGAACTCGGTAGTGAGTGTTTTAACTGAGGACAGACAATTTTTCAGCACTCGGCGGTCCCGTTCTGTGAGCTTGTGTGGCCTATCACTTCCTAGCTGAGGCATTGTTGCTCCTAGATGTTTCCACTTCACAATAACAGCCCTTACAGTTATTCTGTAAGGGCAGAAATTTGACAAACTGAGTTGTTGGAAAGGTGGCATCCTATGTCAGTGCCACGTTGAAAGTCACTGAGCTCTTCAGTAAGGCTATTCTACTGCCAATGTTTGTCTATAGAGATTGCATTGCTGTGTGCTCGATTTTATACACCTGTCAGCAACGGGTGTGGCTGAAATAGACAAATCCACTAATTTGAAAGGGTTTCCACATACTTTTGTATATATAGTGTATATTACCCATGTCCTTGTTCAGCCATGACTCAGAGAAGAATAGTATATTACACTTCTTAATATCCCGTTGAATAGATAGTCTCGAAAGGAGCTCATCCAGTTTATTCTCCAGCGACCGCACATTCGCCAATAGAACAGAGGGTAGAAGCAGTTTATTAATTTGCCACCGTAGTCTCATCAGGGTGCCTGTGCGCCGGCCTCTATAGCACCGTCTTCGCCTGCTTCAAGTGTTGGGGATTATGGCCTGGTCCGGGATAATCAATATGTCTTTCACCTCCGACTCATTTAAGTACGAGTCCTCGTCTTAATTGAGGTTCTGATGTCCAGAAGCTCTTTTTGGTCATAGGAAACGATGGCGGAAGTACCAAAAAATAGCACAATTGGTCAGGAGCCCGTAAAACGGACACCATTCCTTCCAGGGCGATTCTTCCATCTTCATACTGTATGCACATTATGTTGGTTAACTTGAGTGTACTAGTCTGGAATGCATTAAAAGTCAGTTCATTTCCGTCTTTGGATTGAAGTCTCTGACTATTGACTATAATCTGAATATTAATTATACTGTGTGAATAAATCAGCCTGAGACTATAACCGTCCTACTAAGATTCAGGGCTACTCAGAAAACTGATCTCTCGCTTTCTCTTCCTCTCTCGCACATGCTCTCTCCCTCAAATTACTTTTAATAAATCTGCAAAGAGTTGTCAATTTACACTCAAGTATGGAAATCTCAGGTATCACATCTCATGCATAACCATGGTGTTGTTAAGGATGAGCAAGCAAATGTAATAACTTATGAGCATTGCCTAGAGATGTTTTTGTCATTATTTATATCAATTCCATAAACAAATGCATTTTCTGTTTTTAATTTGTTTTTGTGAATAAACTTCTTAGGCAGAGAACTAATTGTCTTTTTTTGTGTTTTCTGATTGATTTCACAGAAATATCCCCATATGTGGGCATTTAATGGAACGTTTACGGTTACCTTTTCTGTCGTCATTTCCGTTATCCGTCGTTTGGAAAGAGAACATATTTTTTCGCAGACAGTGCTGCTTGCCAGCTTCGACAAGCTGTACAGTAGTAGAAACAATTATGTTATAAACATTTCACAGAGGCACTAGCATTGCAAATTCGTTTGGTGAAACAACGGTGATTTTATTTGAAAACAATGTCTAACACTGTTTCTTTCAGTACACAAATAGCTGCAATCATGGATGTGCTAGCAAAGGCAGCTGTCGCAGAAATAACCAAACTTGTAGACGAGGGCACCGTCGTGCTACGGCTTGAAATGTGTCGGAAAGAAAATGAGATGGAAGGCCTTCAAAATAGTTTACAGCTGATGGAAAGAGAATTCCGGAAAGCTCAAAGCGAAGTAACAGCACGAGTGACAAATGACAGGCAACATGCTGAGGAACGTCAGGTTGGGAGTGGGACTCCACAAAAAGGTGAGGCGAGCTGACTCGATTTAGTGCTATCAAGTCAGCTTATTTTGTCACTGTTCGCGGTTTTGTTTGATACCTTATTATGGGTTCACAACTTTGAAACCTATTGTTATTCTCTTTTTTGATCAAATAATATATGCTTGAGTTAACTTTTTTTTCCTAATTTGCCACACCGAAACTAAAGTCCATGGTCTAAAGAAATGACACAATTGCCATATTATAACCAGTCTCACTTAAAACATATGTTGCCCCGTTAGACCTATGAGATTCCCTTAAAACACACCACCTTCATACAGTTACAACCAGAAGTGACTTCTTCGTAGCTGGTTAGGAGCATAAACGTAGGAGAATTAGGTTAGGGTTAGCTAAAATGCTCTCCTGACCTGCTACGGAAATTCACTTCCGGTCATGGCTGGTGTGTTTTTAGGGAGTCCCTTTGAACTAGATACTTTGAACTTTTTATGCAGATGTCATTCCTCGTGCTGAACAAATTTGCCTCAAGGACCCTCAGGATAGATTTTACTCAATTTAAAAAAAAGTGTACTTCTCAAATAACACAATTCGGGAATGTAGGCCAATGCTACATATCATAACTAACCCTTAGCTTTTCTCAAACTACGTTAAGACATGGCTGAGTCATTGATAAAACAGGAAATTCGATTTTACGTGTTCATTTATGACCTTTTGTAAATCCACTTCACAAAGACTTTACCATGATGAACCATGTTAATAAGTTGGGCATTGATACTGTATTTTAAATAAGTAAACTAACAATTCACTTTTTTGATTATGCAACACCAATGCTTAATTTAATCATATAAAATTGACTTCTCATGGACTAAAAGTCAGATTCACTCCAAATGTGGTCTTTGGACTCAACACAGTAACCCCCCCCCCAAAAAAACTTTTCAAAATGACATCGATGCATTTAAAGATTTGTATTTAACTAGGCAAGTCAGTTAAGAACAAATTCTTATTTACAATGACGGTATACCCCGGCCAAACCCGGACGACGCTGGTCCAATTGTGCGCTGCCCTATGGGACTCCCAATCACGGCCGGATGTGGTTCAGCCTGGATTCGTACCAGGGACTGCAGTGTCGCCTCTTGCACTGAAATGCAGTGCCTTAGACTGCTGTGCCACTCTACCAGTAGATGCATATTAGCACATACGCTAATATACTAATATGCATCAAAGGGTTTACTGGTACTCATTAAAGTCCCGTAGATCACTTCATTACTCCATTTTTGTTTAGAAAGCTCTACTATACAAGCTTCTGACTTAACTTCATTGTTAAAGTATAAAAACATGATACCAAACCTGTTCACAGGGTTGGTTAACTCTTGACATTCCTTGGGTCTCCACCGAACTTGGTAAATCCACTTTTTTAGTTTTAACGCTTGACATTTTTGGAATCACTTACAAAATGAATTACATTTGGATTCCCTGGTGCCACTAGGGCAGTTTAAAACCCTGATGATAAATGAGTTCACGTGAGGTGTGCAATTGTTTTGATTTACTTTAATAATTTGTGGGTGAAGTTTGACGTTCTAATGTAATGTTCTTGTTATTCTATCTTGTATGTTCTAGTTGTATCTTTTATTTTATGTCCTCAGGGAACCATTTGAAAATAAAACCCTGGTCTCAATTGGGCTCCCCTGATTAAATGCAAATTATTCAAATATTTTTCTCGTGAACCATAGGACCAAATGAAAATAGGCCCATGGTACATGTCTTAACATGAGCTTTTCTCAAACTAAGACAAGGGATTGGTCAAAAGATGGCTGAGTTATTGACAAATCAATAATCAGATTTTACGTGTCCAGTTATAAATCCACTCCACAGTGGCCTATCAACTTAAAACTGTTCATCCTTATCATGTACATCCCTAAGATGAACCACACAGAATTTGGTATTGACATCTCAAAGAACAGGGACACTATTAACTAATTCTTTGCATATGTAACGCTAATGCTCAAAATCATCTGCAATATCTCATGAATCATACGTCAGATTCACTCCAGATTTTGTATTTGAAGTCATTGAATTAGCCTCTAATGAATTTGAGATTGATTAGTTGCTGCTTTTAAAGTTGGCGAAGCTATCAGGCACCATATCACATCAGGGCTATAAGAACTGAACCGATGGACATGGGGCGAGGAAATTTCATATGTAAACCTTATGTATATGTCCTTAGAAGCTGTGTGAATATGAAGTCACTGCAACATTAGATGGCTGCACCAGACCAGTTGGTGGCTCTATAGATGTCATTGGCACCATAGGATACTAAAGCAATAACTATTGATCAAGTGGACTTGGTCTCAAGCAAATTGTTAGATTTAAATAATGCAGACAAACAATGTGAAATATTGTGATTAGTATATCGGTATAATCACATTGTTGCGCTATTATGTGGTCTGAACGTATTGAAGTGGATCTTTTTTTCTGGAAAATGTAAAACCTTAAGTCCTGCCGTTTGCGCAGTCTGCGACTATCTTTAAGTGCAATCAGTGAAAGCATTACCATGTTTATCTCTCAATATCACAAGGATGACGCAAGTGAACTTTAGTTTAATGCTGTACGTTTGAATGCAGGAGGTAATCATTCTTAAGTCATTACTTAATGTTTTGAGTTTATATACCAATTCGGAGGTCAGTTTGACTGGTTTATGTTAACTTTTGTGACATATTTTCAGCATTAGTGTATTGGTATATTGAGGTTCTTTGATTTCTGGGACTTTTATTATGTCTGTCTGTGTAAATGATTTAAATCTCAGTTGGTACATTCCACATTAGTGTTCCAAAATACTTCAATACTCTCACAGCTGTACTACTTGGTTTGTTATCCAAATGATCTCATGTCCTTTCTGTCATCCTGTGAACTCCATTCATTGTTGCTCGCAGCAATATTTTGACTTTATCATTTCTAATAATTATATAAACAGTCTACTCTACTTCCAGGTGATGAAGAGAACCAGAAAGCCCAAGCCATGCCTGTAGAGAACCCAGTAGAGAGCTTCAATGAGCTGCAGCGGTCTGGACACCTTGAAGAGGCGAGGGGTGGACTGGAGTTTCTGGTGAAAGCAGAGCAGGTGGAAGAACATGTAGCCCAGGGAACCATAGAAGATCAAGGAATCACAGAAAGTGTGGACTTTAGAATGGATGAGAGAGATAGTCAGCTGTGGTCCTCTGTTACACAAGGACTAAGTGGGAATAATTCTGGCCACCCAGATGGGTCTTACTCTACAGGGAGATGCTTACAGATGTTCTCATCTCAGGCAGATCAATATCCCGCTCCCATCCCATCCCATCCTTCCTGTATGTCTTTGTCCATTGTAGGGAAACCACTGGATGACATATTCAGCACTGTCCCACTGAAAGTGGAGCCTGAGAGGCATCCTGTGTATCATGACAATGCCATGTCTGAGTCCATACATGTTGTAGCTGAGCAGGGGCAGTACAGAGATACTCTACATCCTGTTGTGAGGGAGGGCTTGATTTTACAGCCCAGAATGCAGCAGCCAGGACCTTCTTCACATGTGCTCATGAGAGCAACTGAGAGCACATCAGAGTCACACTCACACAACCAAGAGCATATTCTTAATAAGAACAGATTGAAAACAAAGAGGATGGTAAATGTTTGGAGAGCTGTACCAAACCAAAAAGTGTTCATCTGCTCATTGTGTGGAAAGAGCTTCCACCGCCATTGTCAACTTGAAGCACACCAGCACTCTCATGCTGAAGTCAAGCCATACAGATGTATTGAGTGTGGGAAAAGTTTTACTCAGAAAAAAAGACTTAAGTCACATCAGAGTGTTCACACGGGTGAGAGACCTTTCAGTTGCAGAATCTGTGGCAAGATGTTTACAAGGCAGGACAACTGTCAAAGACATGAGCGATTTCACAGTGGACAAAAGCCATTTAATTGTGTTCAGTGTGGTAAAAGTTTCACGGTTCTCAGTAACCTCAAACTACATCAAAAACATCAATGTAAATTTGCCAATGTCAGAATGTAAGATTGCATGTTGTAAAGTGTATTTCTCAGCGTTGTACACTTAATGAACTGTTAATATCGATTGTTGATCCGTTCAACTGTACTGAGATTAGCAGGTTTAGGTTTCCAACATGACACTGGTTTCTAAATTATGAATTAAGTATTTTCTTTGCCTCACTAGGAAAGCAACAGTTGCATGATAGCTTGAATTTTCTTGCGCATATGCTCCTGTAGTTACGGTTAATTTTTGTGATCATAGCAGCTGTTTGAGTTAGTGCATTTTGGGGTTAAAAATTAAGTTGACATTTGATTGCATTGTAAAACATCTTTACAATTTCTTCAATGACTGCAGTGTAAGTACAATGCAAAAAAATGTGAAACTGTGTTTTTTGACAACTGTCAATGAACCCCTATTTTTGTTTACGGATAGTTGAATTGTTGCCACACAGTTCAACGGTAAGCTAGGCTGACTATGTAACTTAAATTGCATGATTAACATTATTGCTTGAGAATTGTGTATAGTGTTGGTTTTGACATTACTAATAATAGCCTAATTGTTTCTTCCTGTTGTAGCCACTGTAGGTGTCCACTCCCAATTGTGACTGTCAGAAGGATGCATTAAAGGCTTATTTTGGCTTGGCGTCTGCTCTAGGCCTGATTTCCCAAAAGCCTCTTAAGGCTAAGTTCATCGTTAGAACCTTCGTAGGAGCATCATTAAACCTCTGCGCTGTTTCCCAAAACCATCGTTAGCGACAGTTGCACTTGAAAATGCTCATTATTTACCGACTGCCTCAGACCACTGGTAGAACAGCTAAGTGCGTCATTAGATACTTCTTTTCCCTTCTGTGTCACTTTATACACTGAATATCTTTGCAAAACATAGAATCAAGATGTTTGTCTCTGTGACCGACGATAACTTCAGAACGAAATCGACCACACATACTAAGTTGCCAATGTCTTTTCAATTGTTACAAATAAGCGAAAGGCGAAAAGATGCTTCAAAAGAAAACCGATGACTGCATTAAAAGATAAATACAGTAGGATTATAGGCTTTGGTTAGATTCCTGGGACCACCCATACTAAAAATGTATGCACCATTGGAGGCTGGTGGGAGGAGCTATAGGAGGACGGCTCATTGTACTGGCTGAAATGGAACTAATGGAGTGGTATCAAGCACGCATGTTTGACTCCGTTCCAATAATTCCATTACAGTGAGCCTGTCCTATAGCTCCTCCCACCAGCCTCCACTCGTATGCACGCATGACTGTAAATCACTTTGGATAAAAGCGTTTGCTAAATGGCATATTTTATACTTCAAATATGTTGAAATCAAATTCATGTTCACTCAATTGAGCTACTGTCTAATTTTTGCCTCAATATATTATATTATCTGTAATAACAGGTGCACAATGATGTGCCAAATGTGATTTAGCTAAGGCTAAGCCGACTCTATTTGCAGTCATGGGTTATAACAGATCTCTAGGAGTTGACCCATCATCAATCTTGTGGCATCAATACTTTACGTATTTCTGAGCACCTCCAAGATGATAGCTACTGCAGGAACACCCCGAATTGCTGGTCTAGCAATACAAAAGTTGCATGTTCGTTTTATTCTAACCTTTTCTCCTAATCTTTATACACTGCTCAAAAAAATAAAGGGAACACTAAAATAACACATCCTAGATCTGAATGAATGAAATATTCTTATTAAATACTTTTTTCTTTACATAGTTGAATGTGCTGACAACAAAATCACACAAAAATGATCAATGTAAATCAAATTTATCAACCCATGGAGGTCTGGATTTGGAGTCACACTCAAAATTAAAGTGGAAAACCACACTACAGGCTGATCCAACTTTGATGTAATGTCCTTAAAACAAGTAAAAATGAGGCTCAGTAGTGTGTGTGGCCTCCACGTGCCTGTATGACCTCCCTACAACGCCTGGGCATGCTCCTGATGAGGTGGCGGATGGTCTCCTGAGGGATCTCCTCCCAGACCTGGACTAAAGCATCCGCCAACTCCTGGACAGTCTGTGGTGTGGCGTTGGTGGATGGAGCGAGACATGATGTCCCAGATGTGCTCAATTGGATTCAGGTCTGGGGAACGGGCGGGCCAGTCCATACCATCAATGCCTTCCTCTTGCAGGAACTGCTGACACACTCCAGCCACATTAAGTCTAGCATTGTCTTGCATTAGGAGGAACACAGGGCCAACCGCACCAGCATATGGTCTCACAAGGGGTCTGAGGATCTCATCTCGGTACCTAATGGCAGTCAGGCTACCTCTGGCGAGCACATGGAGGGCTGTGCGGCCCCCCAAAGAAATGCCACCCCACACCATGACTGACCCACCGCCAAACCGGTCATGCTGGAGGATGTTGCAGGCAGCAGAACGTTCTCCACGGCATCTCCAGACTCTGTCACATGTGCTCAGTGTGAACCTGCTTTCATCTGTGAAGAGCACAGGGCGCCAGTGGCGAATTTGCCAATCTTGGTGTTCTCTGGCAAATGCCAAACGTCCTGCCCAGTGTTGGGCTGTAAGCACAACCCCCACCTGTGGACGTCGGGCCCTCATACCACCCTCATGGAGTCTGTTTCTGACCGTTTGAGCAGACACATGCACATTTGTGGCCTGCTGGAGGTCATTTTGCAGGGCTCCGGCAGTGCTCCTCCTACTCCTCCTTGCACAAAGGAGGAGGTAGCGGTCCTGCTGCTGGGTTGTTGCCCTCCTACGGCCTCCTCCACGTCTCCTGATGTACTGGCCTGTCTCCTGGTAGCGCCTCCATGCTCTGGACACTACGCTGACAGACACAGCAAACCTTCTTGCCACAGCTCGCATTGATGTGCCATCCTGGATGAGCTGCACTACCTGAGCCAGTTGTGTGGGTTGTAGACTCCGTCTCATGCTACCACTAGAGTGAAAGCACCGCCAGCATTCAAAAGTGACCAAAACATCAGCCAGGAGGCATAGGAACTGAGAAGTGGTCTGTGGTCACCACCTGCAGAACCACTCCTTTATTGGGGGTGTCTTGCTAATTGCCTATAATTTCCACCTGTTGTCTATTCCATTTGCACAACAGCATGTGAAATTTATTGTCAATCAGTGTTGCTTCCTAAGTGGACAGTTTGATTTCACAGAAGTGTGATTGACTTGGAGTTACATTGTGTTGTTTAAGTGTTCCCTTTATTTTTTTGAGCTGTGTATTTATATTTCCCCTAACTGCCAAAGTAGATTCTTCCCATAATTATTCTTTGTTACAGCGCAACAAGCAACCTGGTCTCAGATAAATACGTCCTCCAATATGTACTTTTTTTTACACCTTTATTTAACTAAGCAAGTCAGTTAAGAACAAATTCTTATTGACAATGACGGCCTACCGGGAAACAGTGGGTTAACTGCCTTGTTCAGGGGCAGAACGACAGATTTTTACATTGTCAGCTTGGAGATTCGATTCAGCAACTTTTCGGGTTACTGGCCCAACACTTTAACCAGTAGGCTACCTGCCGCCCCATGATGTATAACAAGTTACATCATCCAATTCGGTACTTCCGGGTAAGACGTATGATACTATACATCCTCTAATTCGTATGATACTGTACAACCACTATTCTATTCATAATGTAACATATCATACTGAATAATACATGTTGAAAAATTCTGATATTCACCACTGCTCTTTCACTATATATTTCCATTCATATGTTAACACAGTGCATTCGTAAAGTATTCAGACCCCTTGACTTTATCCACATTTTTAAAATTTAAATGGATTAAATAAAGTTTTCCTCAATCTATACACAATACCTCATAATGACAAAGAAAAAAACTGGTTTTTAGATTTTGCAAAGTAAAATAAACAGATGCATTATTTACATAAGTATTCAGACCCTTCACTATGATTTTCAAAATTGATCTCAGGTGCATCCTGTTTCCATTGATCATCCTTGAGATGTTTCTACAACTTGGAGGACACCTGTGGAAATTCAATTGATTTGACATGATTTGGAAAGGCACATACCTGTCTATATAAGGTCCCACAGTTGACAGTGCATGTCAGAGCAAAAACCAATCCATGAGGTTGAAGGAATTGTCCGTAGAGCTCTGAGACAGGATTGTCGATGCACAGATCTGGGGAAAGGTACCAAAAAAATTATGCAGCATTGAAGGTCCCCAAGAACACAGTGGCCTCCATCATTCTTAAATGGAAGAAGTTTGGAACCACCAAGACTTCCTAGAGCTGGTCGCCTGGCAAACTGAGCAATTGGGGGAGAAGGGCCTTGGTCAGGGAGGTGACCAAGAACCCGATGGTCTCTCAGACAGAGCTCCAGAGTTCCTCTGTGGAGATGGAAGAACCTTCCAGAAGGACAACCATCTCTGCAGCACTCCACCTATCAGCCCTTGATGGTAGAGTGGGCAGACAAAAGCCACTCCTCAGTAAAAGGCACATGACAGCCTGCTTGGAGTTTGCCAAAAGCCACCTAAAAAACTCAGACCATGAGAAACAATATTCTCTGGTCGGATGAAACCAAGATTGAACTCTTTGGCCTGAATGCCAAGCGTCATGTCTGGAGGAAACCTGGCACCATCCCTACGGTAAAGCATGGTGGTGGCAGCATCATGCTGTGGGGATGTTTTTCTGCAGCAGAGACTGAGACTAGTCAGGATCGAGGGGAAGAAGTTTACAGTGGGATAAAATTAAGCATAGTGGGCAGAACAAGCAAGGAGGTGGGCAAAGCCGAGCTTGAGCTCAGTGCGTTTTGTGGTGGTGGGGCAAGCAAGTAGAAAATACGGAGTGTTGCACCGTGATTGGCTCAGTGTTCTGTCACTCATGGGGACACTACATCACTGCCAAGTCTAAGGGGAGAGCTACAAAATTCTAGCCCCTTGGGTGCTGCCATAGAGTTACATTAGAAGTGCCCATCCAAGAAGGCTCAAGGTCATTGGCCACAGATAAAATGACGTCAAATCACGTTATATGTACAGTAGCTTTGATTGGACTGATCATGTCAACATCATACTTTCAAAATCTTAAATGTTAAACAACAAGTTGGAAATCGCAAATTCAACAATGAGTGGTGTCGTGGTAATTTCCTGTATTACTAAATGATGAGAGTTTACAAACCACACACAAGTCAGAGTTATATTTTAAATTCCATCTTTAATTATATGAGCTTCACCATAGCCCTTTGACTCTCAGATCAATTCAGTGTCTATAAATGAATTCTCTGAGAGTGCTTACAAAATAATTCTTACTATCTTTTAAAGCCAAGATACACCCCTCTCAACTCACATGACGAACCACAGATCTTAGGAACTTCATAAAGGGCCTTTTACTTGAAAGAGGAGTATCCCATAGCCAGATAGCATTAGCTATAAATTATCGTTCAGTTTGGTCTCTTAGACGAGTTTCTACTTCTCGTTCTTGGTACTTTCTAGTACCAAAACATTACCTCATCCAATGGCATATATCAATTGTCAATTCTAGATACTCCCATCTCAAATACACCCCCTCTTCTCCCCACTCCTGGAGAAGCTCACTAAGGGGAGTGAACCTCTAGGTCATATACTATGAAAGATAAGTTCAACATCAGAGGGGTAATACAATATTTCCAGACACTGCCATACTCCCCCCCCCCCCAATGGGAAAATGAGGGAATGACTGGAGTACAGACATAGTGGAGCCCTTCACAGATATATTCATTATGAAGACAATGTTCAAACCTGACTTCTCCCTTTCTGATATTCTGCATATTACCAGACATGTAAAAGACAAGCCTGACCTCTCCCCTCTCTGGGCCCCAAGTGACTTTTCCCTAGAGAGAAAGGAAAATGCAACTGCCAACAGTATAGTCCAAAAGAACACATTCTAATGACAAGTATAAAGTAAATAAAACATCTTATTTATCTATGTTACTTAACTAATTCTGATTCAGCTACGACAGTGGTTTGGAAGGAATCAGTGACAGTGGCTAACATTAACTGCAAGAATTGCAAAGCAAACACTAGCCTGCTATTCAGTGGAGTGGCTGTGTGGTGCCAAATCTGGGATTAAGGGGCTCTTTTCCAAATTTAAAATGATAAACATTCAACATTGGCCATGCTGTCAATGAAGCAATGTTTTGTGCCGCGCTCAAAACAACTGTTAACTTGGAACTGCAAAAACTTGACTTCAGCGAGTTCAAGACAACTGGGAAGTCGGAAATAAACAAGCTCCAACAGGGAAAATAAGTTTTGAACGGTCATCCAACTCTGAATTGTAAATCCAGGCTCTTTCTAGAGCTACGAGCTGAAGATCAATGACGTCATCATGATTCGACCTGAGTTCCCAGTTGTTTTGAAAGCAACATAAATCCAGAGAATGCCAGACTTTGATGACAAAATTTGTCCGCGAAGGACCACCACACCACCCTCCTGTTCAAGTGAGCACAGCACAACAAGGTGAGTCAAAAAATGTATTGTATGCTGCTGCATAAATGATGTAATATGCCAGGGAGATATGTATACTGTAGCTAAGAAAGTAATACTAAGTGTATGTTGTGTAGGAAGATGTTAGTAGCCCATGTGCCTCAACCTAATAATTTGGTCTATTTACCCCTCTTAATTTCACCTACTGTTCTGACTTGGTAGTGCACATGTAGTCTATAACCTGTTTTAGAGAAATGTAATCATTGAATATTGTAAGAGCTTTCATTGTCTGCTGAAATGCCTCCTTTATTTATCCTACGGTGCTGACTTGGTGTACAGATTGCCTCTTATCTGCTTGTCGTCCCCTTATGCCATAGTTTGTACATCTTAATTGTCATTGGAAACCACATTTGTTTAAGCAAGTCAGCCATAGCAGCTATGTTTTTTTTTAAGGCAGTAAATGAGGCTGAATTAACTGTTTTGCTGCCAGACAAGGCACCGTTTGTCACCGTTATAGTGCAATTAATGTATTGGTTAGTGTTGTGGCATTGCTGGCATGCATCCATCCCACTTTAGTTTTTTTTCCTCCACCAATATTTACATGCTCAAATCGCCACTGCCTCTCAGGCTGTTGACCTGATTCAGATTGGGTTAAAGTAGTGGAATAAGGTGTTGGGTTTTAATGAGTATGGTTAGTTGGTAGGGTAATTAAAAATGTATATTATTTTTTTCTGGTCCCCCTTGCACATTTTGTATTACAAAGTGTAATGGGGCGGCAGGTAGACTAGTGGTTAGAGCATTGTGCCAGTAACCAAAAGGTTGTTGGATCGAATCCCCAAGCTGACAAGGTCAAATCTGTCATTCTGGCCCTGAACAAGGCAGTTTACCCATTGTTCCCCGGTAGGCCGTCATTGTAAATAAGAACTTGTTCTTCAGGATTGACTTGCCTAGTTAAATAAAACATTGTTCAGTTGGAGGCGGTAATGTAACGTATTGGATGCAAACCTCCGTTAAACCTCACCGAAGAAGAAGTTTAGGGTAAACCTTTGTCGTCATTTCCGTTATCCATCTTTCCAGACTTCTTTTTTTTACCAAACAATGCTGCTTGCCAGTTTCGATAAGCTGTACAGTAGTAGAAACGATTCTGTTATAAACATTTCCCAGAAGCACTAGCACTACATATTCGCTTTTGTATAACAGCAGTGATTGTATTTGAAGAACAATGTCTAACACTGTTTCTTTCAGTACACAAATAGCTGCAATCATGGATGTGCTATCAAAGGCAGCAGTTGCAGAAATAACCAAACTTGTAGACGAGGGCACCGTCGTGCTACGGCTTGAAATGTGTCGGAAAGAAAATGAGATGGAAGGCCTTCAAAATAGTTTACAGCTGATGGAAAGAGAATTGAGGAAAGCTCAAAGAGAAGCAGCAATACGAGTGACAAATGACAGGCAACATGCTGAGGAACGTCAGGTTGGGAGTGGGACTCCACAAAAAGGTAAGAGTATGTGCTTATAGCAACGCGGGTAAATTTACATACACTAGCGTTGCTTTCCATTGTATCCATAAAAAGGATGCCAGCTGATTCATGATTTTGACTGCCTGAGAAACACTGCCCGTCTGTCTCTCGTCCCGACTCGTTCATTACAATGGGACAGCTGGAGATAGAATGTTTCCATATTCAAAATGTTGCAAATGTCGGTGAGACAGACAAATCTCCGCTGTTGAAATCTAAATGTTAGTCTAAAAGAAATGTGAGATCATGTCTAGATGCTTTTTATAGTGGAGATTACGTTTATAAATTGCCTGGCTAGGTTGATGAGGCAGTGGATTGCACAGTCAGATGGAACAGAGTAAATAGGCATTTTAATGTCATTGATTTAGCTGGTGGTAACTTGTGTAATAGACACAGGTGGAATGCGGTTTTAATCATTAAGCATTCAGGATTAGACCCACCCGTTGTATAAGTAGAACATAAAACAATTTGACAAATAGTTGCACCCATGAGTTTTATTGACTAATGTCAATAAAAGGTCCGCCAAAGCTGATTAAAAAATGAATTGATATTAATGCTGTAAGTACAGGAATTGTTTTCTCACTGGGAAATGAATATCCAACTAGTCAGTGAAAACTGTAGTTGTGAGCTTGTTAAAGTATTAGACACTATGTCCTGGGATTTCCTATGATCTTCTATGTAGAAAAACCCCTTAGCATCTAACAACTTGTGTAGCTTGTGAAAAATGTTACGTGTGTGTTGGTGAGAGTCTAAGCTTTTCATAGATAGCTTTTAATAGTTTGTAGCTCAAACCATTCATATTCTACACAAACTTAAGGATCTGCCCTTGTCTCACAAACACCACTCTAGCTCAGCCCCTGTTAATCACAGACTAATGGTTGGTAACTACGTATGATATCTGGTATCTATGCAGAAGAACTGTAAGAATCCAATGGTACAGCCCAGTAGTCTGTAGCTGAAACACACAATGTTTAAAAGGGGTTAAAGTCCAAAAAGCATCACGTTACGGTAGGACTCATTGGGTTAAACAGGTCTGTTGTAACTTCTGGCTTCCCACAGATACAATTGAAAGCAAGGTTAGTATATGTAATATATATATATTTATGGCATTTAGAAGACTCTTTTATCCAAAGCAGCTTAGTCATGCATGCATATATTTTTTTGCATGGGTGTCCGGGAATCGAACCCACTACCCTGAAGTTACAAGCACAATGTACCAACTGAGCTACAAAGGACCACACCCCTTGTTGTAAATACACCCGAGGCGTGTTGACATTTGGTGCTATCAAGTCAGGTTATTTTGCATTGTTCAAGGTGTTGTTCTATTGCTTATTTGACTTTACAATTACTATACTTCCAGGTGATGAAGAGAACCAAAAAGCCCAAGCCATGCCTGTAGAGAACCCAGTAGAGAGCTTCAATGAGCTGCAGCGGTCTGGACACCTTGAAGAGGCGAGGGGTGGACTGGAGTTTCTGGTGAAAGCAGAGCAGGTGGAAGAACATGTAGCCCAGGGAACCATAGAAGATCAAGGAATCACAGAAAGTGTGGACTTTAGAATGGATGAGAGAGATAGTCAGCTGTGGTCCTCTGTTACACAAGGACTAAGTGGGAATAATTCTGGCCACCCAGATGGGTCTTACTCTACAGGGAGATGCTTACAGATGTTCTCATCTCAGGCAGATCAATATCCCACTCCCATCCCATCCCATCCTTCCTGTATGTCTTTGTCCATTGTAGGGAAACCACTAGATGACATAGTCAGCACTGTCCCAGTGAAAGTGGAGCCTGAGAGGCATCCTGTGTATCATGACAATGCCATGTCTGAGTCCATACATGTTGTAGCTGAGCAGGGGCAGTACAGAGATACTCTGCATCCTGTTGTGAGGGAGGGCTTGATTTTACATCCCAGACTGCAGCAGCCAGGACCTTCTTCACAAGGGCTCTTGAGAGCAACTGAGAGCACATCAGAGTCACACTCACACAACCAAGAGCATATTCTTAATAAGAACAGATTGAAAACAAAGAGGATGGTAAATGTTTGGAGAGCTGTACCAAACCAAAAAGTGTTCATCTGCTCATTGTGTGGAAAGAGCTTCCACCGCCATTGTCAACTGGAAGCACACCAACACTCTCATGCTGGAGTCAAGCCATACAGATGTCTTGAGTGTGGGAAAAGTTTTACTCAGAAACAAAGACTTAAGTCACATCAGAGTGTTCACACGGGTGAAAGGCCTTTCAGTTGCAGACTCTGTGGCAAGAGGTTTGCAAGGCAGGACAACTGCCAAACACATGAGCGATTTCACAGTGGACAAAAGCCATTTAGTTGTGTGCTGTGTGGTAAAAGTTTCACAGTTCTCTGTAACCTCAAACTACATCAAAAACATCAATGTAAGTAAATTTGCCAATGTCTGAATGTAAGATTGCATGTTCCGTGTTTTCCTCAGCATTGTACACTTAATGAACTGTTCAACTGTACTGAGATTAGGTTTACAATCAAGTATTTCAAGATGTCATCCAATGATTTTTAAATAGTGATATTCCAAGTATAAATACAGTAAAGTACACCACAAACTAAAGGGTAAGACATTTTTACTTGTGCTTTGTCATGTCTTACCTGGACCACCAATTGAGATATGCCTTTAGATTTATATTTTTATTTCACCTTTATTTAACCAGGTAGGCTAGTTGAGAACAAGTTCTCATTTACAACTGCGACCTGGCCAAGATAAAGCAAAGCAGTACGACACAAACAACAACACAGAGTTACACATGGAATAAACAAACATACAGTCAAGTATGTAGTTACACATATATAAGTATATATATATGTAAGTATGTAGTGTGTATGTATGTATGTATATACACACACACACAACTATTTAGTATACATAGTTAAGTAAATCAGGTGTAAATGAGGTGAAAAGGAGACTGGAGTACCACTTTAAAATGTTGAACCTTTTTTAATGTGATTTATCTTTGCCTCATCAAGAGAGCAACAGCTGCATGCTAGCTTATATTGCTTTGTGCATATTCTCTTGTATTTATGATTCATTTCCGTAGCACGTCCAATAGTGTTACTTTGTTGCATGATCGTAGCAGCAGTTCGAGTTAGTACATTTTGAGGTTAAAATAAAGTTTACATTTGATTGCATTGTAAAAATTGTAACATTTCTACAAGGAGTTTGCAGTGCAATGCAACGAAATGTGAAACTGTCAATCAACCACTATATTTGTTTACGGATAGTTGAATTGTTGTTCGACTGCCAGCTTGGCTTACTGGATGTGCAGAGCCTTTTGTAACATAAGTTGCATGATTAACGTTACTGCTTGAGGATGTTGTACCCTGTTGGTTTTGACATGACTGATAATAATAGCCTAATTGTTTCTTCCCGTTGTAACTAGGTGTCCACTGTCCCAAGTGCGACTGTCAGAAAGATGCTTCAACATTTGTTTTGGCCCAGAGGCTGAGACTTGCTGCTCCAGGCCCGGTTTAAGGTTAAGCTCATCGTTAGATCCTTCGTAAGAGCATCGTTAAATCTCTGAACTGTTTGCCTTACCCAGAGCTGCCAACTCTAACGCATTGGCCGTGAGACACGCATTTGAGCCTCTTCTCACGCATCGAAAAGTACTGGTTTTATTTTTCAAATTAGTCATTTTCAACTGTGCTCCAAATGTTATTAAATTGCAGGTGCTCCGATTTCAAAACCATCACAAGCGGAACCTTTATCATTATTGGCCTGTCTTGCCACGGCACTGTGAACTGCGGCACATTAAAGCATATGATTGGTCTAGTTATGTAATGGATCAAGATGATTGGATGCGCGTTTTAAAGAAAAAACACTCAAGATTAATGTGGTGCTGAATGGAGAGAGAGAACGTTCTCCGGAGTTTATAAAACTGTAAAAAAAGCAACACGGTAGTGCTGTTTTATGTACAATGCTGTCAACAAAATTAGTTTGCTGTTACTCCCATCTCTATTGCAGAATACAGCCTTTTGACAGCATGTACTAAAGTTGATTTAATCCACACTTGCATTAGTCCCCTCGTTTGGTGATTGGCATTTAGGCTGTGACATCGAAAAGGCAGCAGATGGAGACCGACAGTATATTTTAGCATGAAAGTTTGGTAGGGTGACCTGATTCTAGGGGGGAAATAAATATAACAATTATTTGGTTGGAGTGTAGGGTCGTCTAAAGGGCATTTTATTATCTATTTACTTTATTTACCAGGTCAGTGGAACAATTCTCATTCTTAACAATGGGCTAAAATATAGGGTAATTGATATACTTGTCACCAAGAACACTACTATTATTCCCCACACTTGTTTTATTATTCCGCTTCATCACAATTTTGCCAGTGTAATCACATATTTGAAATCTGATATGCCTAATTGTCTTTCAAAATGAATTATAGGAGGCTGTATTTTTTCAGCCATTCATAACCCAGGCCCTGCATGTCCCCAGGCACCCTCATTTGTTGACTTCTGTGATCGAAAAAGCCTTGGTTTCATGCATGTCAACATCAGAAGCCTCCTCCCTAAGTTTGTTTTACTCACTGCTTTGGCACACTCTGCCAACCCTGATGTCCTTGCCGTGTCTGAATCCTGGCTTAGGAAGGCCACCAAAAATTCAGAGATTTCCATACCCAACTATAACATTTTCCGTCAAGATAGAACTGCCAAAGGCGGAGGAGTTGCAATCTACTGCAGAGATAGCCTGCAAAGTAATGTCATACTTTCCAGGTCCATACCCAAACAGTTCGAACTTCTAATTTTAAAAATGAATCTCTCCAGAAATAAGTCTCTCACTGTTGCCGCCTGCTACCGACCCCCCTCAGCTCCCAGCTGTGCCCTGGACACCATTTGTGAATTGATCGCCCCCCATCTAACTTCAGAGTTTGTTCTGTTAGGTGACCTAAACTGGGATATGCTTAACACCCCGGCAGTCCTACAATCTAAGCTCGATGCCCTCAATCTCACACAAATCATCAAGGAACCCACCAGGTACAACCCTAAATCCGTAAACATGGGCACCCTCATAGACATTATCCTGACCAACTTGCCCTCCAAATACACCTCTGCTGTCTTCAATCAGGATCTCAGCGATCACTGCCTCATTGCCTGTATCCGCTACGGGTCCGCGGTCAAACGACCACCCCTCATCACTGTCAAACGCTCCCTAAAACACTTCTGCGAGCAGGCCTTTCTAATTGACCTGGCCCGGGTATCCTGGAAGGATATTGACCTCATCCCGTCAGTTGAGGATGCCTGGTCATTCTTTAAAAGTAACTTCCTCACCATCTTAGATAAGCATGCCCCGTTCCAAAAATGCAGAACTAAGAACAGATATAGCCCTTGGTTCACTCCAGACCTGACTGCCCTCGACCAGCACAAAAACATCCTGTGGCGGACTGCAATAGCATCGAATAGTCCCCGCGATATGCAACTGTTCAGGGAAGTCAGGAACCAATACATGCAATCAGTCAGGAAAGCAAAGGCTAGCTTTTTCAAGCAGAAATTTGCATCCTGTAGCTCTAACTCCAAAAAGTTCTGGGACACTGTAAAGTCCATGGAGAACAAGAGCACCTCCTCCCAGCAGCCCACTGCACTGAGGCTAGGTAACACGGTCACCACCAATAAATCCATGATAATCGAAAACTTCAACAAGCATTTCTCAACGGCTGGCTGGCCATGCCTTCCACCTGGCTACTCCAACCTCGGCCAACAGCCCCCCCCCCCCCCCCCCCCCACAGCTACTCCTTTACTCAAATCCAGATAGCAGATGTTCTGAAAGAGCTGCAAAACCTGGACCCATACAAATCAGCTGGGCTTGACAATCTAGACCCTCTATTTCTGAAACTATCCGCCGCCATTGTTGCAACCCCTATTACCAGCCTGTTCAACCTCTCTTTCATATCGTCTGAGATCCCCGAGGATTGGAAAGCTGCCGCGGTCATCCCCCTCTTCAAAGGGGGAGACACCCTGGACCCAAACTGTTACAGACCTATATCCATCCTGCCCTGCCTATCTAAGGTCTTCGAAAGCCAAGTTAATAAACAGATCACTGACCATCTCGAATCCCACCGTACCTTCTCCACTGTGCAATCCGGTTTCCGAGCCGGTCACGGGTGCACCTCAGCCACGCTCAAGGTACTAAATGATATCATAACCGCCATCGATAAAAGACAGTACTGTGCAGCCGTCTTCATCGACCTGGCCAAGGCTTTCAACTCTGTCAATCACCATATTCTTATCGGCAGACTCAGTAGCCTCGGTTTTTCTGATGACTGCCTTGCCTGGTTCACCAACTACTTTGCAGACAGAGTTCAGTGTGTCAAATCGGAGGGCATGTTGTCCGGTCCTCTGGCAGTCTCTATGGGGGTACCACAGGGTTCAATTCTCGGGCCGTCTCTTTTCTCTGTATATATCAATGATGTTGCTCTTGCTGCGGGCGATTCCCTGATCCACCTCTACGCAGACGACACCATTCTGTATACTTCTGGCCCTTCCTTGGACACTGTGCTATCTAACCTCCAAACGAGCTTCAATGCCATACAACACTCCTTCCGTGGCCTCCAACTGCTCTTAAATGCTAGTAAAACCAAATGCATGCTTTTCAACCGTTCGCTGCCTGCACCCGCCCGCCCGACTAGCATCACCACCCTGGACGATTCCGACCTAGAATATGTGGACATCTATAAATACCTAGGTGTCTGGCTAGACTGTAAACTCTCCTTCCAGACTCATATTAAACATCTCCAATCCAAAATCAAATCAAGAATCGGCTTTCTATTTCGCAACAAAGCCTCCTCCACTCACGCCGCCAAACTTACTCTAATAAAACTGACTATCCTACCGATCCTCGACTTCGGCGATGTCATCTACAAAATAGCTTCCAATACTCTACTCAGCAAACTAGATGCAGTTTATCATAGTGCCATCCGTTTTGTTACTAAAACACCTTATACCACCCACCACTGCGACCTGTATGCTCTAGTCGGTTGGCCCTCGCTACATATTCGTCGCCAGACCCACTGGCTCCAGGTCATCTATAAGTCCATGCTAGGTAAAGCTCCGCCTTATCTCAGTTCACTGGTCACGATAACAACACCCACCCGTAGCATGCTCTCCAGCAGGTATATCTCACTGATCATCCCAAAAGCCAACACCTCATTTGGCCGCCTTTCCTTCCAGTTCTCTGCTGCCTGTGACTAGAACGAATTGCAAAAATCGCTGAAGTTGGAGACTTTTATTTCCCTCACCAACTTTAAACATCTGCTATCTGAGCAGCTAACCGATCGCTGCAGCTGTACATAGTCCATCTGTAAACAGCCCACCCAATTTACCTACCTCATCCCCTTACTGTTTTTATTTATTTACTTTTCTGCTCTTTTGCACACCAGTATCTCTACTTGCACATTGATCATCTGATGATTTATCACTCCAGTGTTAATCTGCTAAATTGTAATTATTCGCTCTTATTGCCTATTTATTGCCTACCTCCTCATGCCTTTTGCACACAATGTATATAGACTCATTTTTTTCCTACTGTGTTATTGACTTGTTTATTGTTTACTCCATGTGTAACTGTGTTGTTGTCTGTTCACTCTGCTATGCTTTATCTTGGCCAGGTCGCAGTTGTAAATGAGAACTTGTTCTCAACTAGCCTACCTGGTTAAATAAAGGTGAAATATTGTAATTTTTTTTACAGTTTTGAATAAGTCATACAGATGAAATGCTCCAGGTCTCTCATATAATATTTTGACGTGTGTATTGTGCACGTTAGGCAGAGATGATTGGGGGACTCACACCTCATAAACGTATATTTTGTCTATGCAGAGTAAAATTATGGCAAGGATCTACAACTAGTAGGCATAAACCACCTGAATATTGATATTCATTAGATTTTTCTTGAACGTTGGATGATTTTGAGAAATATATTGTTATAACCAGAACATTTTCAAACATCCAGCACTTGGGAAACATCGATCAGGGGTGGCCAACCCTCCTGGAGAGCAAGCAGGATTTTTTCCCATCCCTATTTTAAAGAGTTCACCCAAAATACAAAATGTTTGTGTCCTTACCTTGAAAGCAGTCTATGTACAAGGAAACTGCAATCTATGATTTGGTTACCCACTGTCATCAACCATTAATATAACTATTTCCTGTGCAGGGCCTTGGTGCAGTGGTTACACTCTCCGGCACACGTCGCCTACAACTTTCCACCTGAGACCAGGGTTTAATCCCTGCTTCCAAACTTCCCACTGTTTTTCCCAATTTCATTACTGGCTGAAAAAAGTGTCAAACCACCCAAAAAACATGTTTCAAAAAAATATTAGGGGGGGTGCTAGTGACCGGCAACATGTGAAGACGCGTCTTCTTGGTGCTCCGATCCAGGGCAAACAATTTACTATTAATACTTGACCAACACCTCCCACCGTGTTCATTTTGTAACATTTAATTTGGAATCGAACCCAATTTACTACTCTGACTTTTTTGGAGTGAAAAATTTGGCCTTTTAATCGTTAAAATGTCTAGACAAGGTGGAGGTGGAAAGTTAAGTTCCTAGGCGTACACATCACAGACAAACTGAAATGGTCCACCCACACTGACAGTGTGGTGAAGAAGGCGCAACAGCACCTCTTCAACCTCAGGAGGCTGAATAAATCGAGAGCATCCTGTCGGGCTGTATCACAGCCTGGTACGGCAACTGCACAGCCTTCAACCGCAAGGCTCTCCAGAGGGCGGTGCGGTCTGCACAACGCATCACCGGGGGCAAACTACCTGCCCTCCATGACACCTACAGCACCCGATGTCACAGGAAGGCCAAAAAGATCAGCAAGGACAACCACTCGAGCCACTGCCTGTTCACACCGCTATAATCCAGAAGGCGAGGTCAGTACAGTTGCATCAAAGCTGGGACTGAGAGAGAGCTGTTTTTCAATCTCAAGGCTATCAGACTGTTAAATAGCCATCACTAACTCAGTGAGGCTGCTGCCTACACTGAGACCCAATCACTGGACACTTTAATAAATGGATCACTAGTCACTTTAAATAATGCCACTTTAATAATGTTACATATCTTACATAACTCATATCACATGTATATACTGTAATTTATACCATCTACTGCACCTTGCCTATGCCGCTCGGACATCTCTCATCCATATACTTATATGTACATATTCTCATTCACCCCTTTAGATTTGTGTGTATTGGGTAGTTGTTGGGGAATTGTTAGATAATACTGCACTGTTGGAACTAGAAGCACAAGCATTTCGCTACACTCGCATTAACATCTGCTAACCATGTGTTTGTGACCAATAAAATTTGATTTGATTTGACAACGGCCGAGAGTAGTAGAGATATACCAGTACAGAGGGATAGGCCAAAAAGTAAAATAAGTTTCAGTAAGATTGGATTTTTAGCATTTATAGCAATGGTTATTAATTGTACTGCAGGGATGGATCAGAAGTCTCAGAAAATTGAGGTTGTGGTGGCATCTGCAGAGAGGTATTTGGGTGTACGAGACTTAGAGTTACAGGATGTTAAGTGGCAATGTCCCATCCTTTCAGGGTGTAGTAGGGGGGGGTGTTAATTTTATTTTATATAATTTTGAAATTGGTGAGTATAGTGTTAGATGGTAGGGTATTTGTTTAGTACATTTTTATTTTTCAAAGTATAAGGGAGTTGTACTCCAGTCTAGTAGGTGTCGGAAATGCAACAAATTGGATGCCAACCGCCGTTAAACCTCATAGAAGAAGACAACAACGGCCGCGGGCCACAAAGGAGCAGGCCTCTGCTGAAGCCTCGGGCTCACCTGACACGGACTCTGATCCCCCCTGACATAGCCATGGTAATGGCGGCTATCATTGAATCTGAACAGGCTGTGCTGGCTAAGGTGGAGTCATTATCCACTGATCTATCCGCACAAATAGCTATTTTCGCCACCGAGGTCAACATAAAGATTGACCGCGTTAATGAAGACTTGGCGAGACATGACACCCGTCTGAATTTTTTTATTTCACCTTTATTTAACCAGGTAGGCTAGTTGAGAACAAGTTCTCATTTGCAACTGCGACCTGGCCAATATAAAGCATAGCAGTTCGACACATACAACAACACAGAGTTACACATGGAATAAACAAAACATACAGTAGAAAAAAAGAAAACAAAAAGTCTATATACAGTGTGTGCAAATGAGGTAAGATAAGGGAGTAAAGGCAATAAATAGGCCATGGTGGCGAAGTAATTACAATATAGCAATTAAACACTGGAATGGTAGATGTGCAGAAGATGAATGTGCAAGTAGAGATACTGGGGTGCAAAGGAGCAAGATAAATAAAAACAGTATGGGGATGAGGTAGATAGATGTGCTGTTTACAGATGGCTATGTACAGGTGCAGTGATCTGTGAGCTGCTCTGACAGCTGGTGCTTAAAGCTAGTGAGGGAGATATGAGTATCCAGCTTCAGTGATTTTTGCAGTTCGTTCCAGTCATTGGCAGCAGAGAACTGGAAGGAAAGGCGGCCAAAGGAGGAATTGGCTTTGGGGGTGACCAGTGAGATATACCTGCTGGAGCACGTGCTACGAGTGGGTGCTGCTATGGTGACCAGTGAGCTGAGATAAGGCGGGGCTTTACCTAGAAGAGACTTGTAGATGACCTGGAGCCAGTGGGTTTGGCGACGAGTATGAACCGAGGGCCAGCCAACGAGAGTGTACAGGTCGCAATGGTGGGTAGTATATGGGGCTTTGGTGACAAAACGGATGGCACTGTGATAGACTGCATCCAATTTGTTGAGTAGATTGTTGGAGGCTATTTTATAAATGACAACGCCGAAGTCGAGGATCGGTAGGATGGTCAGTTTTACGAGGGTATGTTTGGCAGCATGAGTGAAGGATGCTTTGTTGCGAAATAGGAAGCCGATTCTAGATTTAATTTTTGATTGGAGATGCTTAATGTGAGTCTGGAAGGAGAGTTTATAGTCTAACCAGACACCTAGGTATTTGTAGTTATCCACATATTCTAAGTCAGAGCCGTCCAGAGTAGTGATGCTGGACAGGCGGGCAGGTGCGGGCAGTGATCGGTTGAAGAGCATGCATTTAGTTGCATTTCGGAGCAGTTGGAGGCCACGGAAAGAGTGTATGGCATTGAAGCTCGTCTGTAGGTTTGTTAACACAGTGTCCAAAGAACTGCCAGAAGTTTACAGAATGGTGTCGTCTGCGTAGAGGTGGATCAGAGAATCACCAGCAGCAAGAGAGACATCATTGATGTATACAGAGAAGAGAGTCGGCCCGAGAATTGAGCCCTGTGGCACCCCCATAGAGACTGCCAGAGGTCCGGACAACAGGCCCTCCGATTTGACACACTGAACTCTATCAGAGAAGTAGTTGGTAAACCAGGTCAGGCAAATCATTTGAGGAACCAAGGCTGTCGAGTCTGCCAATAAGAATGTGGTGATTGACAGTCGAAAGCCTTGGCCAGGTCGATGAATACGGCTGCACAGTACTGTCTCTTATCGATGGCAGTTATGATATCGTTTAGGACCTTGAGCATGGCTGAGATGCACCCATGACCAGCTCTGAAACCAGATTGCATGGAGGAGTAGGTATGGTGGGATTCGAAATGGTCGGTAATCTGTTTGTTAACATGGCTTTTGAAGACCTTAGAAAGGCAGGGTAGATATAGGTCTGTAGCAGTTTGGGTCTAGAGTGTCACCCCCTTTGAAGAGGGGGATGACCGCGGCAGCTTTCCAATCTTTGGAAATCTCAGACGATACGAAAGAGGTTGAACAGGCTAGTGATAGGGGTTGTAACAATTTCGGCAGATAAGTTTAGAAAGAGAGGGTCCAGATTGTCTAGCCCGGCTGATTTGTAGGGGTCCAGATTTTGCAGCTCTTTCAGAACATCAGCTATCTGGATTTGGGTGAAGGAGAAATGGGGGAGGCTTGGGCAAGTTGCTGTGGGGAGTGCAGGGCTGTTGACCGGGGTAGGGGTAGCGAGGTGGAAAGCATGGCCAGCGGTAGAAAAATTCTCAATTATAGTGGATTTATCGGTGGTGACAGTGTTTCCTAGCCTCAGTCCAGTGAGCAGCTGGGAGGAGGTGCTCTTATTCTTCTTTTTTGAGTTTGTGCTACAGGATGCAAATTTCTGCTTGAAAAAGCTAGCCTTAGCTTTCCTAACTGCCTGTGTATATTGGTTCCTAACTTCCCTGAAAATGTGCATATCACGGGGGCTATTTGATGCTAATGCAGAACGCCACAGGATTTTTTTGTACTGGTCAAGGGCAGTCAAGTCTGGAGAGAACCAAGGGCTATATCTGTTCCTGGTTCTACATTTTTTGAAAGGGGCATGCTTATTGAAGATGGTGAGGAAGGCACTTTTAAAGAATGACCAGGCATCCTCTACTGATGGGATGAGGTCAATATCCTTCCAGGATACCCGGGCCAGGTAGATTAGAAAGGCCTGCTCGCTGAAGTGTTTTAGGGAGCGTTTGACAGTGATGAGGGGTGGTTGTTTGACCGCGGACCCATTATGGATGCAGGTAGTGATCGCTGAGATCTTGGTTGAAAACAGCAGAGGTGTATTTGGAGGGCAAGTTGGTTAGGATGATATCTATGAGGGTGCCCATGTTTACGGATTTAGGGTTGTACCTGGTGGGTTCATTGATAATTTGTGTGAGATTGAGGTCATCAAGCTTAGATTGTAGGATGGCCGGGGTGTTAAGCATGTCTCAGGTTAGGTCACCTAGCAGCACGAGCTCTGAAGATAGATGGGGGGCAATCAGTTCACATATGGTGTCCAGGGCACAGCTGGGGGCAGAGGGTGGTCTATAACAAGCGGCAACGGTGAGCGACTTGTTTCTGGAAAGGTGGATTTTTAGAAGTAGAAGCTCAAATTGTTTGGGTACAGACGTGGATAGTAAGACAGAACTCTGCAGGCTGTCTCTGCAGTAGATTGAAACTCCGCCCCCCTTTGGCAGTTCTATCTTGTCGGAAAATGTTATAGTTAGGGATGGAAATTTCAGGGGTTTTGGTAATGTTCCTGAGCCAGTATTCAGACATGGCTAAGACATCCGGGTTGGCAGTGTGTGATTGGGTAGTGAATAAAACAAACTTAGGGAGAAGGCTTCTAATGTTAACATGCATGAAACCAAGTCTTTTACGGTTACAGAAGTCAACAAATGATAGCGCCTGGGGAATGGGAGTGGAGCTGGGCGCTGTAGGGCCTGGATTAACCTCCACATCACCAGAGGATGAGTAGGATAAGGGTACGGCTAAAGGCTAAAAGAACTGGTCGCCTAGTACGTTCGGAGCAGAGAGTAAAAGGAGCAGATTTCTGGGCACGGTAGAGTAGATTCAAGGCATAATGTACAGACAAAGGTATGGTAGGATGTGAATACAGTGGGTGTAAACCTGTGCATAGAGTGACGATGAAAAAGATATTGTCTCTAGAAATATCATTTAAACCAGGTGATGTCATCGAATGTGTGGTAGGTGGAACTAAAGTGTTAAATAAGGCGTATTGAGCAGGGCTAGAGGCTCTACAGTGAAATAAGGCAATAAATACTAACCAAAACAGCAATGGACAAGGCATATTGACGTTAGTGAGAGGCATGCGCAGCCGAGTCCAGTGAGTGGCTTCTGGCAGCTTGCGTGCCAGGGCTAGCAAGTTAGCAGAAAGGCCTTGGAAGGACGTCGCGATGGATGAACGTCTGTTGTGGCCGCCTCGTGCTATTACGTCGCCAGACGAATCAGCAGGGCTCCGTGTGGTAAACCAGGCCAATTGGCAAAATAGGTATGGTTGCCAAAGAACTTGTCCGATGGGCCTCTTAAGCTAACAGTCCGATGTGCTCTGGACAGCTAGCAGGCTAACGGATGGGCATTCAAGGGACGGCGGAGCCAGTTGAGAAAACCCCCTCGGGCAAATCACGTCGGTGGTCCAGTCATGATGGGTCGGCGGGGGTCCGGGCCAGTTGACAAAATAGGTATTGTAGCACAGGGAGTGGCTGATGGGCTTCTTTGGCTAGCTGAGAGAATAGTCTCGAAGATGGCGCAAATATTTACTCCGACAAAGTGGTGACACTGGAAGAGCAAGTCACCCGGCTATCATCAGATGTTGTCAAACTCACTTGCAAAGTTGAGGACCTCAAGAACAGACAGCGTCAGGGGAATGGTCGCATTTTCGGGGTGAGAGAGGGACTCGAGACAGTAGGCGTAATGCAGCCTACCCTGTCCATAGCTAAACTGCTACAGGAAATGCGATTACGCCCCCACCCTTGACCGTGCGCACAGAAACATACAGTCCATACCGAAGAGTGGAGAGTCGCCCAGACCCATAGTAGTTCAATTCCACTACCTTCAGGAGAAGGATGTCTTCCGTAAGGCAGTGCGAGCGGCTCCCATCACCCACGACGGCTGGAATATTCTCATTTACTCTGACTATACAGCGGCAGTCATGAAGAAGTCAGCCTTCAACGAGGTGAGGGGCTTCTACACCGCTGTCTGGACACCAAGTTTGGCATTCTTTACCCAGCTGTACGGAAGATAACCACTCCCTCCGGCGAGCAGAAGACATTCTTAGACCCAACCAAGGCCAAATAATACATTGTCGTGCACCTACATCCACAGGAGGACAGGCAAAATAATACTAACTAGCCATTGTGGGCTCATACTGTGACCCTGCACTAGCCGTGCTAACGCGACCAAGGACCAACTAGTGAATTCATGTCTTGATTAGAAACCCTGCTG
Source organism: Salvelinus namaycush (assembly GCF_016432855.1). Classification (NCBI taxonomy): domain Eukaryota; kingdom Metazoa; phylum Chordata; class Actinopteri; order Salmoniformes; family Salmonidae; genus Salvelinus; species Salvelinus namaycush. Next base: position 33,368,551 of record NC_052317.1, on the reverse strand, counting down.
CCAAAAAATGACAATTATTCATCCAGTAACTTAACGTTAAGAATGATGTTATGTATAGGGTGACATGTTCACACAAGTACAATATAGTTTGAATAGTATTGTAATGAAACAGAGGGAGCAGGTCTCGGACCCTCGATCTTCTAGCCCGAAGTCCAGCGCGCTATCGACTACCGCAAAAGCATTTACAATACATGACACAGTTAGCTTTTACCAACTAGATGCGGCTGTACAGCCACCGTGATAGGTGGCGCGGTAATAATTAGCCTAGTCGCTACCAAAGTCTAACCACTGAGCTCTCTTTCCATGCCTTAATAGGATACCCAACTAACATACTGTGAGCATGTTTAATACATAGAAGTTTATACTCCCAAAGGACCATGTATTATCCTTTACTATTTTACTGTTTGTTCCGCCCTGGTGCTTGGTGGCGGATTGCACGGGTTTGCAGGTTGTATAGCCGAGCGAACACTGCAGGACGGGTATTAATTAACAAGCGTTTTCCAGTCAATTTTCGGTGTTCTTGGAGTATGTATGTGAATGTACAGTGGCAAGAAAAAGTATGTGAATCCTTTGGAATTACCTGGACTTCTGCATAAATTGGTCATAAAATCTGATCTTCATCTAGGTCACAACAATAGACAAACACAGTCTGCTTAAACTAATAACACACAAACAATTATACGTTTTCATGTCTTTATTGAACACACTGTGTACACATTCACAGAGCAGGGTGGAAAAAATGTGAACTTTTGGATTTAATAACTGGTTGACGCTCTTTTGGCAGCAATAACCTCAACCAAATGTTTTCTGTAGTTGCGGATCAGACCTGCACAACGGTCAGGAGGAATTTTGGACCATTTCTCTTTACAAAACTGTTTCAGTTCAGCAATATTCTTGGGATGTCTGGTGTGAACTGCTTTCTTGAGGTCATTCCACAGCATCTCAATCGGGTTGAGGTCAGTACTCTGACTGGGCCACAATCCTGACCTCAACCCGATTGAGATGCTGTGGCATGACCTCAAGAAAGCAGTTCATTGCATCCAAGTCTAGACAGATCCAGACCGAAGCCCAACAATGTCATTTCAAAATCAGGTGCAGTAATTAACCAATTTCTAGAATCCTATAATTTGTCTGATCTATGGAAAAGGAGCAATCCCAATGCTAAACAGTAGTCTTTTTTTCCTCCAGTCCAGCACTCATACTCTAGGATTTACTTTTTCCTGCTGGACAATAGAATTCTTTCTTTTGTAACTTAATAGCCAATATCACAGCATCTTTATCTCAGACCATAGCCCTGTCCAGCTAGATATCCGCTTTCCGGACAGTACTGTGTCACAACGCGTGTGACGACTTGACCAACTTCTACTATCCTGTAGTGCGTTTAAAAAAAACAACATAAACTCATATTGATGTCTTTTTACAGATCAACTGCACCCCTGTTCTGTCTCTCTCTACTGTGTGGGAGTCGTTAAAAGCATATCTAAGGGGCCAAATTATTTGACAACAAACAGCGCACCAAAAGCTTATCAGAGCTATCTCAACTCATTCTAGATGTGGACAACAGATATGCCTCTTCTCCGACTCCTGAACTCTACAAAGAGAGACTGCTACACCAATCGGAATTTGACAATCTTTCCACCAAACAAAGGGAGCAGCTTCTGTTTAAGTCGAGGCAAAGATTCTATGAACACGGAGAGAAAGCTGGCAAGTTGTTATCTCACCAGCTTTGACAATCTGCTGCTAGCAGCACCATACCTGAAATCCACATCACCAATGAACTTTCATGGTCCAAACACACCAAGACAGTCGTGAAGAGGACACAACAAAACATTTTTCCCCCTCAGGAGACTGAAAAGATTTGGCATGGGTCCCCAGATCCTCTAAAGGTTCTACAGCTGCACCATCAAGAGCATCCTGACCGGTTGCATCACCGCCTGGTATGGCAACTGCTCGGCATCTGACTGTAAGGCGCTACAGAGGGGTAATGCGTACGGTCCAGTACATCACTGGGGCCAAGATTATTGCCATCCAGGACCTACATAATAGGCGGTGTCAGAGGAAAGACCATAAAATTGCCAGAGACTCTAGTCACCCAAGTTATAGACTGTTTTCTCTGCAACTGCACGGCAAGTGGTACTGGAGCACCAAGTATAGGACCAAAAGGCTTCTCAACAGCTTCTACCCCCCCCCAAGCCATAAGACTGCTGAACAATTAATAAAATCGCCACCGGACTATTTACATTGACAGTGTACTTTTGTACACGGCTGCTACTCGCTGTTTATTATCAATGCATTGTCACTTCACCCCTACCTACATGTACAAATTACCTCAACTAACCTGTACCCCCGCACACTGACTCGGTACCGGTACCCCCTGTATATAGCCTCGTTATTGGAATTCTTATTGTGTTACTTTTTTTATTATTTTTTACTTTAGTCTATTTGGTAAATATTTTCTTAACCAACAGTGCAGTTCAAGAAGAGTTATGGGCTTGTAAGCATTTCACGGGAAGGTCTATACTTGTTGTATTTGATGTAGTGTTACATATTTACCTACAGAATAATACAAATTGCCCCGAGACCACGTTAAATAAATCTGACATTAAGGTAAGATTTGAAAGGATAAAGCTGATGTGAGAGCAGCTCTGCCTTTCTTTCGATCCCATCAGTATCAACACATGTGCCAACGACACACTTAGTGAATGTTTTCTCTGTGGTGTTTTGGGTAACGCAAGTGACTACGATGCAGCGGATACCAGTCCCTACTCTCTGCGGCTCTACATTGCGCCTCATCGTGGAAGGCAAAGTCCCACTGAACTTCTGGTGCGAACACAAAGTGAAAATCAAAGATGTAAACCACTGAGCCGATTTAAGAGCTACCTGGTTTCTAAAGTGTAGTCTCAAAGCTCTCCACTTTTATAAGGGTTTATTCAAACATATATTGATTTTAGGCCTATATTAAATTATGACAACCCCAAATGCTTTATTATATTGATTAAGCTCCACTGTTGGATTTTGATTAAAAGTAACTGTCATTTTATTCAGCTGGCTGAAAACCACTTGTTTGTCACACGCACACATCATGTATCCTGTCATAAACCTTGCACTGTTTTCTCATGGTCACACTAAGCTGAATGACTATTAGGCCTAGTTGATGGGTATTATAACCTACATCAGAATTGGAGGAATACACCATTTACTTGTTGATATAACTTGTCATGTTTCTCATAGCATGTCAAATAGTTTGTCCAGTATGTGTGTGTTTTATATGACTAGCGCTGCTGTTTTGTGCTGGCAGGTTGGGTTCTGTGGGAGCTGGAGCCCTGTGGGTCTGTTGAGGTGAACCAGGCAGTGCAGGCAGGAATTTAAAAGTCAGTTCATTTCAGTATTTGGATTGAAGTCTGACTTAATTATACTGCCTGTATAATTCAGTCTGGGCCTAGAACCGTCCCACTTAGATTCAGGGCTACTCAGAAAACTGATTTTCTCTCTGTAAATGTCCTCCCTTTTGTTGCTATTTTCAACCTATTAAGTTAACCTAACTTACAATTTTTATTTGGTTTCAATCAATCTGCAAATGGTTGTCAATTTACACTCAAGTATGGAAATGTCAGGTATCACATCTCATGCATAACCATGGATTTAAGGATGAGCAACCACATTTTAACCTCTCTGGGATATGTGGGACGCTAGCGTCCCACCTCGCCAACAGCCAGTGAAATTGCAGGGCACCAAATTCAAACAGAAATCTCATAATTAAAATTCCTCAAACATACAAGTATTATACACCATTTTAAAGATAAACTTATTGTTAATCCAGCCACTGTGTCTGATTTCAAAAAGGCTTTACGGCGAAAGCACACCTTGCGATTATGTTAGGTCAGCGCCTAGTCACAGAAAACCATACAGCCATTTTCCAAAGAGGGAGAGGTGTCACAAAAGACAGAAATAGCATTAAAATTAATCACTAACCTTTGATCTTCACCGGATGGCACTCCCAGGACTCCATGTTAGACAATAAATGTGTTTTGTTCGATAAAGTTCATCTTTATGTCCAAAAACCTCATTTGAAATTGGTGTGTTATGTTCAGAAATGCATTGTCTCAAACAAACATCCGGTGAAAGTGCAGAGAGCCACATCAAATTACAGAAATACTCATCATAAACATTGATCTAAGATACAAGTGTTACACAAACGATTATAGATAAACTTCTCCTTAATGCAACCGCTGTGTCAGATTTCAAAAAAACTTTACGGTAAAAGCACACCATGCAATTATGCTACGTCAGCGCCTAGCCACAGAAAAACATACAGCCATTTTTCAACCAAGCAGAGGTGTCACAAAACTCAGAAATAGATTATAAATATTCACTTACCTTTGATGATCTTCATCAAAATGCACTCCCAGTTCCACAATAAATGTTTGTTTTGTTCGATAAAGTCCATCATTTATGTCCAAATACCTCCTTTTTGTTCGCGCATTTAGTTCACAAATCCAAATTCACAAGGCGCAGGCACTTAGTCCAGACAAAGTCAAAACAGTTTCATTACAGTTCGTAGAAACATGTCAAACGATGTATATAATCAATCTTTGGGATGTTTTTATCATAAATCTTTAATAATATTCCAACCGGACAATTCCTTTGTCTTTAGAAATGAAAGGCAACGCAGCTCACTCTCACGGGTGCGCGTGTGACTTCGCTCATGGCATTCTGCCAGACACCTGGTTCAAACAGCTCTTATTCTAAAGACTGTTGACATCTAGTGGAAGCCTTAGGAAGTGCAATCTAACCCCATTTACACTGTATATTGGATAGGCAAAGACGTGAAAACCTACAAACCTCAGATTTCCCACTTCCTGGTTGGATTTTTTCTCAGGGTTTTGCCTGCCATGTGAGTTCTGTTATACTCACAGACATCATTCAAACCGTTTTAGAAACTTGAGTGTTTTCTATCCAAATCTACTAATTATATGCATATTCTAGCTTCTGGGCCTGAGTAGCAGGCAGTTTACTCTGGGCACCTTATTCATCCAAGCTACTCAATACTGCCCCCCAGTCCCAAAGAAGTTTAACTTCTTAGGAGCATTGTCTAGAGATGTTTTGTCATTATTTGTATCAATTCTCAAAACCAATGCGTTTTCTTTTATTAATTGTTTTGGGTTATGAACTTCTGCAGAGAACTGATTGTCTTATTTGTGTTTTCAATTTTATAAGTAGCTGTTTGACTGATTTCACAGAAATATCCACATAAAAGGGCATTTATTAGAAAGTTTATGGTAACCCTTTCTGTCGTCGTTTCCGTTATCAAGCTTTCCGGAAGAGAACTTTTTTTTCACAAACAATGCTTCTAGCCAGCTTCAAGGAACTGTACAATAGAAGAAACGATTCTGTTGTAAAAATTTCACAGAAGCACTACATATTCGTTTTTGTGTAACAACGTTGATTTTATTTTTAAAAACAATGTCTGTTTCTTTCAGTACACAAATAGCTGCCATCATGGACGTGCTAACAAAGTCAGCTGTTGCGGAAATAACCAAACTTGTAGACGAGGGCACTGTAGTTCTACAGCTGGAAATGTGTCGGAAAGAAAATGAGATAGAAGGCCTTCAAAATAGTTTACAGCTGATGGAAAGAGAATTAAGGAAATCTCAAAGGGAAGCAGCAACACGAGTGACAGATGACAGGCAACATGCTGAAGGAATTCAGGTTGGGAGTGGGACTCCACAAAAAGGTGAGAGGCAAGCTTACTCTTAGTGGTACAAGTCAGGTTATGTTGCATTGTTCAGTGTTTTTGTTTTATTGCTTATTTGACTTTATATTTTCTCAAATTACAAACTGTCTACTTCCAGGTGATGAAGAGGACCAGAATTCCCAAACTATGCCCGTAGAGAACCCAGTAGAGAGCTTCAGAGAGCTGCAGCGGTCTGGACACCTTGAAGAGGCGAGGGGTGGACTGGAGTTTCTGGTGAAAGCAGAGCAGGTGGAAGAACATGTAGCCCAGGGAACCATAGAAGATCAAGGAATCACAGAAAGTGTGGACTTTAGAATGGATGAGAGAGATAGTCTTTGGTCCTCTGTTACACAAGGACTAAGTGGGAATAATTCTGGTCACCCAGATGGGTCTTACTCTACAGGGAGATGCTTACAGATGTTCTCATCTCAGGCAGATCAATATCCCGCTCCCATCCCATCCCATCCTTCCTGTAACTCTTTGTCCACTGTAGAGAAACCGCTGCATGACATAGTCAGCACTGTCCCAGTGAAAGTGGAGCCTGAGAGGCATCCTGTGTATCATGACAATGCCATGTCTGAGTCCATACAAGCTGAGCATGGGCAGTACAGAGATACTCTGCATCCTGTTGTGAGGGAGGGCTTGATTTTACAGCCCAGAATGCAGCAGTCAGAACCTTCTTCACAAGGGCTCTTGAGAGCAACTGAGAGCACATCAGAGTCACACTCACACAACCAAGAGCATATTCTTAATAAGAACAGATTGAAAACAAAGAGGATGGTAAATGTTTGGAGAGCTGTACCAAACCAAAAAGTGTTCATCTGCTCATTGTGTGGAAAGAGCTTCCACCGCCATTGTCAACTTGAAGCACACCAGCACTCTCATGCTGAAGTCAAGCCATACAGATGTATTGAGTGTGGGAAAAGTTTTACTCAGAAAAATAGACTTAAGTCACATCAGAGTGTTCACACGGGTGAGAGACCTTTCAGTTGCAGACTCTGTGGCAAGATGTTTACAAGGCAGGACAACTGCCAAAGACATGAGCGATTTCACAGTGGACAAAAGCCATTTAGTTGTGTTCAGTGTGGTAAAAGTTTCACGGTTCTCAGTAACCTCAAACTACATCAAAAACATCAATGTAAATTTGCCAATGTCAGAGTTTAAGATTGCATGTTGTATAGTGTTTTCCTCAGCGTTGTACAGTTAATTAACTTTTTACATATGTTGATTGTTGAGCCGTTCAACTGTACTGAGATTAGCAGGTTTAGGTTTTTTAATTGTCATTGGTTTCTACATTATGAATGAAGTATTAAAGATGTTAATCCTCTTTTTCATGTAATTTTTCTTTTCCTCATCAAGAGAGCAACAGCTCCACTTTTCTACCCATTAACTCAATTATCCATTTTTACTTGGTTTTAATCAATCTACAAAGAGATGTCAATTTACACCCTAGTATGGACATCTCAGGTATCACATATCATGCATAACTATGGGTATTAAGGGTGAGCAAGCAAACGTAATAACTTCTTAGGAGCATTGTCTAGATACTTTTGTATATATAGTGTATGTGGACACTGCTACAAATGAGTGGATTTGGCTATTTCAGCCACACCCGTTGCTGACAGGTGTATGAAATCAAGCACATAGCCATGCAATCTCCATAGACAAACATTGGCAGTAGAATGGCCTTACTGAAGAGTTCAGTGACTTTCAACGTGGCACCGTCATAGAATACCACCTTTCCAACAACTCAGTTCATCAAATTTCTGCCCTGCTAGAGCTGCCCCGGTCAACTGTAAGGGCTGTTACTGTTAAGTGGAAACGTCTAGTAGCAACAACGGCTCAGCCGCAAAGTGGTAGGCCACACAAACTCACAGAACGGGACCACCGAGTGCTGAAGCGCGTAGCGCGTTTAAATTGCCTGTCCTCAGTTGCAATACTGACTACCGAGTTCCAAACTGCCTTTGGAAGCAACATCAGCACAAGAACTGTTCGTTGGGAGCTTCATGAAATGGGTTTCCATGGCCGAGCAGCCGCACACAAGCCTAAGATTACCAGGCACAATGCCAAGCGTCGGCTGGGGTGGAGTGGTGTAAAGCTCGCCGCCATTGGACTCTGGAGCAGGGGAAACGCGTTCTCTGAAGTGATGAATCAAGCTTCACCATCTGGCAGTCCGACAGCCCGAATGCCAAGTGCAAACTATAAAGTTGGGTGGAGGAGGAATAATGGTCTGGTGCTGTTTTTCATGGTTCGGGCTAGGCTCCTTAGTTACAGTGAAGTTAAATCTTAAATCTTACAACGTACAATGATATTCTAGACGATTCTGTGCTTCCAACTTTGTGGCAACCGTTTAGGGAAGGATCTTTCCTGTTTCAGCATGACAATGCCCCTGTTCACAAAGCGAGGTCCATACAGAAATGGTTTGTTGAGATCGGTGTGGAAGAACTTGACTGGCCTGCACAGAGCCCTGACCTCAACTCCATCAAACACCTTTGGGATGAATTGGAATGCTGACTGCGAGCCAGACCTAATCGCCCAACATCAGTGCCCGACATCACTAATGCTCTTGTGACCGAATGGAAGCAAGTCCACGCAGCAATGTTCTAACTGCATGTAGTGGAAAGCCTTCCCAGAAGAGTGGAGGCTGTTATAGCAGCAAAGGGGAACCAACTCCATTTTAATGCCCATGATTTTGGAATGAGATGTTCGACGAGCAGGTGTCCCCATAGTTTTGGTCATGTAGTGTATGTTTTGTCATACTGTATGTTTCTATTCCGTAAACCAATAAGGGCATGTATTAGAACGTTTACGGTAACCCCTTCTGTCCTAATTTACGGACATTAAACAATGCTGCTTGCCAGCTTCGACAAGCTGTACGATAGTAAATACAATTGTTATAAACATTTCACAGAGGCACTAGCACTGCATATTCGTTTTTGTGTAACAACGGTGATTTTATTAGAAGAACAATGTCTAACACTTTCATTCAGTACACAAATAGCTGCAATCATGGATGTGCTATCAAAGGCAGCTTTTGCAGAAATAACCACATTTATGGACGAGGGCACCGTCGTGCTTCGGGTTGAAATGTGTCGGGAAAGAAAAGGAGATAGAAGGCCTTCAAAATAGTTTACAGCTGATGGAAAGAGAACTGAGGAAGGGAAATTCAAGTTGGGAGTGGGACTCTACAAAAAGGTAAGACGCAAACTGACTCTTAGAGCTATGAAGCCAGGTTATTTTGCATTGTTCGAGGTTTTGTTTGATTGCTTATTTGACTTTACAATTACTCTACTTCCAGGTGATGAAGAGAACCAAAAAGCCCAAGCCATGCCTGTAGAGAACCCAGTAGAGAGCTTCAATGAGCTGCAGCGGTCTGGACACCTTGAAGAGGCGAGGGGTGGACTGGAGTTTCTGGTGAAAGCAGAGCAGGTGGAAGAACATGTAGCCCAGAGAACCATAGAAGATCAAGGAATCACAGAAAGTGTGGACTTTAGAATGGATGAGAGAGATAGTCAGCTGTGGTCCTCTGTTACACAAGGACTAAGTGGGAATAATTCTGGCCACCCAGATGGGTCTTACTCTACAGCAGGGGTGTCAAACTCATTCCACGGAGGGCCTAGTGTCTGCAGGTTTTTGGTTTTTCCTTTCAATAAAGCCCTAGACAACCAGGTGTGGGGAGTTCCTAACTAATTAGTGATGTTAATTCATCAATCAAGTACAAGGGAGGAGCGAAAACCCGCAGACACTCGGCCCCCCGTGGAATGAGTTTGACACCTGTGCTCTACAGGGAGATGCTTACAGATGTTCTCATCTCAGGCAGATCAATATCCCGCTCCCATCCCATCCCATCCTTCCTGTAACTCTTTGTCCATTGTAGGGAAACCACTGGATGACATATTCAGCACTGTCCCACTGAAAGTGGAGCCTGAGAGGCATCCTGTGTATCATGACGATGCCATGTCTGAGTCCATACAAGCTGAGCAGGGGCAGTACAGAGATACTCTGCATCCTGTTGTGAGGGAGGGCTTGATTTTACATCCCAGACTGCAGCAGCCAGGACCTTCTTCACAAGGGCTCTTGAGAGCAACTGAGAGCACATCAGAGTCACACTCACACAACCAAGAGCATATTCTTAATAAGAACAGATTGAAAACAAAGAGGATGGTAAATGTTTGGAGAGCTGTACCAAACCAAAAAGTGTTCATCTGCTCATTGTGTGGAAAGAGCTTCCACCGCCATTGTCAACTGGAAGCACACCAACACTCTCATGCTGAAGTCAAGCCATACAGATGTATTGAGTGTGGGAAAAGTTTTACTCAGAAAAATAGACTTAAGTCACATCAGTGTTCACACGGGTGAGAGACCTTTCAGTTGCAGACTCTGTGGCAAGATGTTTGCAAGGCAGGACAACTGCCAGAGACATTTCACAGTGGACAGAAGCCATTTAGTTGTATGCAGTGTGGTAAAAGTTTCCCAGTTCTCTGTAACCTCAAACTACATCAAAAACATCAATGTAAATTTGCCAATGTAAGATTTCATGTTGTTCAGTTTTCCTCAGCATTGTACAGTTAATGAACTGTTTGTGCTAATTGTTGATCCATTCAACTGTACTGAGATTAGCAGGTTTAGATTTCCAACATGTCATTGGTTTCTACATAATTAATAAACTATTTAAGGTGTTGAACCTCTTTTTAATGTCATTTTTTCTTTGCCTCAAGAGCCCAACAGCTGCATGGATTGAATTGCTTTGCGCGTGTTCTCCTGTAGTTACGGTTAATTTCCGTAGCAGCAGTTCGGGGTCGTGCATTTTGGGGTTAAGATATAAAGTTTACATTTGATGATCGCATTGTAAAACATCTTTAACATTTCTACAAGGACATGTTTGTGTAAGTTCATTGCAACGACATGTGGAACTGTTATTTTGTTACAACTGTCAGTGAATCGCTATATTTGTTTACGGATAGTTGAATTGTTGCCACAGTTCGACTGCCAGCTAACGTTAGCCTGCTACATTTTTTAACATAAATGCATAATTATTGCTTGAGGGTTTTGTTCACTGTTGTTTTTGACTTGACTACTGTTTTTTGCCGTTGTAGTTAGGTGTCCACTGTCCGAAGTCCGACTGTCAGAAAGATGCTTCAAAAGCTTGTTTTGTTCCGGCTGCTCCGACCTGCTGCTCTACTCTCTGCAGCTCTACGTTGTGCCTCATCGGGGACCGTGGACGTCAAAGTCCCGCTGAACTTCTGGTGCGGAGACCGCGTAAAGATCAAGGATGTGTCAACCACTGAGCTTGTTTACGAACCTGCAACTGGTAGCTACCTGGTTTCTAAAGAGTACTCTCTGAAAGCTCTGTCGACTTTTATAACGATTTATTTTATCAGAACTTGATTTTTACATGTTCATACACCCAAAGTGCTTTTTCTTTTATTGATTAGCCTCCACTGTTGGACTTAGATCTGAAGTCACTGTAATTTTATTCAACTGGCTGAAAACCAATTGTTTGTCACACGACACATCATGTATCATGTAATAAATGTTTCACTGTTTCCTTGTTACAGTCACACTCCGTGGAATGGGTATATAGTTGATGGGTGTACCCACATCAGAATTGGAGAAATACATAATTTACTTGTTGATATAACTTGTCATGTTTCTCATAGCATGTCAGATAGTTTGTCCAGTGTGTGTGTGTGTGTGTGTATATGACTAGCGCTATAATGGCACAGATACGAAGATGAGTCCTTTATCTCTATGGTTGCGCCTCATTGGGGACTGTGGAGGTCAAAGTCCCACTAAGGGTTAATGAAAAACTGAAATTGATCTTAGGTCTATATTAATTGATGTTAACCCCAAATGCTTTCTTATATTGATTCATCTCCACTGTTGGCCTTTGATCTGAAGTCATTGTCATTTTATTAAGCTGGCTGAAAACCAATTGTTTTTCACACACACACATCATGTATCCTGTCATAAACTTTGCACTGTTTCCTTGTTATGGTCACACTAAGCTGAATGGGTATAGGCATAGTTGATGTGTATAATACCCTACACTGGAGTGGAGGAATACACAATTTCCTTGTACTACGTTGATATAACTTCTGTCATGTTTCTCATAGCATGTCAGATAGTTTGTCCAGTGTGTGTGTGTGTGTATGACAAGCGCTGCTGTTTTGTGCTGGCAGGTCGGGTCCTGTGTGAGCTAGAGATCTGTGGGTCTGTGGAGGTGAACCAGGCAGTGCAGGCAGCCCAGTCTGCCTACCAGGCCTGGAGCCGGACATCAGGGATGGAGAGGGCACACATCATGATAGAAGCTGCCCGTATCATTGAGGTATCCATCCCAGAATGCATCTCTTTTTGATACCAGAGTTTGATGATCAGTCACTCCAAATTCACAGTCTGTTCTGCCCCCCATACAGTCAGAACTGAACACAGAATCCATCTCATTGCTCAAGATTATACTGTTTGCACACGCTGTAGGTTAACTTGAGTGTACTAATTTGGAATGCACTCAAAGTCAGTTCATTTGAGTTTTTGGATTGAAGTCTCTGACAATTGAACTTGCTCTCCTGTTGTGAGCAGAACAGGAGAGAGGACATTGCGGAGATCGAGGTGGTGAACAACGGAAAGTCCATCACAGAAGCCCGAATGGACGTGGACTCTGCCAGACTGTGTATAGAGTATTACGCTGGGGTGGCCAGCACTCTGGCAGGTTGGCATGATGATGGATAGGGGGGGTTACACTGGGCCATAATAGGAATTCTGATGCAGTTGGGGGGAGGATTGTTGGCATTAGTGTGTAGTAAAGATATCAAGATGACTAGGTATGCCGCTGACCACTAATGGTGTTGATTGTCACTGTTTGCCCGTTCTGTCCATCTAGGCCAGCATGTCCAGCTACCCAGAGGCTCCTTTGCCTACACACGGCGGGAGCCTCTAGGCGTCTGTGTGGGGATCGGTGCATGGAACTACCCCTTTCAGATAGCAGCCTGGAAGTCGGCCCCAGCCCTGGCCTGTGGTATGACCACACACTCTTTTAAGTTACAATATAAAGTCAAACACACACTTTATTACCATAATTGTTACTATGCAAAACAATGCAACAGTAATCTTTTAAACTTGCTCAATTTACATTGACATAAACACAGATTGAAATAAAAATGTTCAATAATACACAAACATTCCTTTTCCCTCTGTCTTGCTCTCACCCCATCAGGCAACTCCATGGTGTTCAAGCCTTCACCTATGACTCCAGTGACGGCGGTGCTGCTGGCGGAGATTTATGCCAAGGCCGGGGCCCCAGAGGGACTGTTCAACATAGTTCAGGGTGGGCAGGAGACGGGCAACCTGCTCTGCCACCACCCGGACGTGGCTAAGGTCTCCTTCACTGGCAGTGTGCCCACAGGCAAGAAGGTAAATCTAACAATCCCAGAATAAGATCGCAATTTACGTTTTTTGTGTTGAGACTATAATTCATACAACATCCATTGTATTATGGGAAAAGTAGTCTTTGGCATTAACACATAACAAAACACTCTTAACCCTCAGATTATGGAAATGTGCTCCAAGGGGGTAAAGCAAGTGACTCTGGAACTTGGTGGGAAGTCTCCTCTGCTCATCTTTGAGGACAGTGACCTGGGGAACGCAGTGAAGGGGGCTCTCATGGCCAACTTCCTGTCCCAGGGCCAGGTAGGGTGTAGGGTGTGCAACTTTCAGCGCTTTTGATCCCAAGTTTCAGCTCTTTCAATGCAGTGACACAGTCCTTAACACCAGCTCCTCTATGAATGTACTTTTTTTTACCTTGTGTGTCTTTGTTCAACCCAGGTTTGCAGCAATGGGACCCGGGTGTTTGTTCAGAGGCAGATGTTGCCTGAGTTCCTGGAGGAGGTTGTGAGAAGGACCAAGGACATTGAGATAGGGGACCCACTACTGGAGAGCACCCGTATGGGAGCACTGGTCAGCCGGCCACACCTTGACAGAGTCCTGGGCTATGTCGATCAGGCCAGGAAAGAGGTACAATTCAAAGAGACTAAAAGTATCTCTTTTCAATAGTATTATCTTAAGTTCCTGGTAAGCCGTAAGAATCAGATCAGACCAATAATAAGGGGCAAAAATTATGTCACTGACAAGTAAATTGACTGCTTTACTGACTGCATGACTGAGATGAAGTAAGACCTTTTGACTCTGACTCTAGGGTGCCAAGGTGTTGTGTGGAGGGGAACCCTTCGTTCCTTTAGATCCCAAACTCAGAGGTGGATACTACATGACACCATGTGTATTGGGTGAGCCTAGTTTTTATTATTATGGACTATTGGAAGTATACTCCCCTACCTATGTATTTGGACTCTCTATACTTGAGCATTTTGGATTTGAGATCAAATCTTTTATATGAGGTGACTGTATGGAATGTCACCTTTTATTTGAGGGTATTTTCATACATATCTCATTTAGAAATTAAAGCACTTCATAGATCTAGACTCCCCCGTTTGAAGATGTGAGTATTCTGACAAATTTCACTTTTAGTTTACCAAAGTAGTAAAAAAGTTGAATATTTGGTCCCATATTTCTAGCACGCAATGACTACATCAAGCTTGTGACACTACAAACTCGTTGGATGCATTTGTAGTTTGTTTTGGTTGTGTTTTGGGTTATGTTTTGCCCAATAGGAACTGAATGATGACTGGAGTAATTTACTTTCCGTGAGTAGATAAGATGAGTAGATAAGATGTTTCTGAACACTTCTAAATAAATCTTAATAACGCCATGATTAAGGAAAAATCATGAATGAACAAGGATGAAAGTTAAAGGCTATAACAAATCATGCTAACCTCTCATCCATTGCCAATAATGAAGAGATTAGCATTTTTGGAGGGCTATTATCTTTCTCCCATAACTTTCTCACTCATCATCATTCACGATGCATTCATGATTATCCATAATCATGGTAGCATCTACATTCACATAGAAATGTTCACAAACATTTTCTATTCTTACTTCCAATAAAAGTGTCTCCAAAATGAGACAATACATTATTCGCCATTCACTTCCTATTGGACAAAACATAATCTGTGACACAATCAAAATATGCAACTTTTCAGGGAAGTTAGGAACACATATACACAGGCAGTTAGGAATGCTAAGGCTAGCTTTTTCAAACAGAAATTTGCATCGTGTAGTACTAACTCAAAAAAGTTCTGGGACACTGTAAAGTCCATGGAGAATAAGAGCACCTCCTCCCATCTGCCAACTGCTCTGAGGCTAGGAAACATTGTCACCACCGATAAATCCACTATAATTGAGAATTTCAATAAGCATTTCTCTACGGCTGGCCATGCTTTCCACCTGGCTACCCCAACCCCGGTCAACTGCCCGGCACCCTCCACAGAAACCCGCCAAACCCCCCACCATTTCTCCTTCACCCAAATCCAGATAGCTGATGTTCTGAAAGAGCTGCAAAATCTGGACCCCTACAAATCAGCCGGGCTAGACAATCTGGACCCTCTCTTTCTAAAATTATCTGCCTGAAATTGTTGCAACCCCTATTACTAGCCTGTTCAACCTCTGTTTCGTATCGTCTGAAATTCCCAAAGATTGGAAAGCTGCCGCGGTCATCCCCCTCTTCAAAGGGGGTGACACTCTAGACCCAAACTGCTACAGCCCTATATCTATCCTACCCTGTCTTTCTAAGGTCTTCGAAAGCCAAGTTAACAAACAGATTACCGACCATTTCGAATCCCACCGTACATTCTCCGCTATGCAATCTGGTTTCAGAGCTGGTCATGGGTGCACCTCAGCCACGCTCAAGGTCCTAAACGACATCATAACCGCCATCGATAAGACATTACTGCGCAGCCGTATTCATCGACCTGGCCAAGGCTTTCGACTCTGTCAATCACCACATTCTTATTGGCAGACTCGACAGCCTTGGTTTCTCAAATGATTGCCTCGCCTGGTTTACCAACTACTTCTCTGATAGAGTTCAGTGTGTTAAATCGGAGGGCCTAAATTGTCCGGTCCTCTGCCAGTCTCTATGGGGGTGCCACAGGGTTCAATCCTCGGGCCGACTCTCTTCTCTGTATACATCAATGATGTCGCTCTTGCTGCTGGTGATTCTCTGATACACCTCTACGCAGACGACACCATTCTGTATACTTCTGGCCCCTCTTTGGACACTGTGTTAACTAACCTCCAGACGAGCTTCAATGCCATACAACACTCCTTCTGTGGCCTCCAACTGCTCTTAAATGCAAGTACAACTAAAAGCATGCTCTTCAACCGATCGCTGCCCGCCCGACTAGCATCAGTACTCTGGACGGTTCTGACTTAGAATATGTGGACAACGACAAATACCTAGGTGACTGGTTAGACTGTAAACTCTCCTTCCAGACTCACATTAAGCATCTCCTATCCAAAATTAAATCTAGAATCGGCCTCCTTCACTTATGCTGCTAAACATACCCTCGTAAAACTAATTATCCTACCGATCCTTGACTTCGGCGACGTCATTTACAAAATGGCCTCCAACAGTCTACTCAGCAAATTGGATGTAGTCTATCACAGTGACATCTGTTTTGTCACCAAAGCCCCATATACTACCCACCACTGCGACCTGTATGCTCTTGTTGGCTGGCCCTCGCTTCATATTCGTCGCCAAACCCACTGGCTCCAGGTCATCTACAGTTGAAGTCGAAAGTTTACATACACTTAGGTTGGAGTCATTAAAACTCGTTTTTCAACCACTCCACAAATTTCTTGTTAACAAACTATAGTTTTGGCAAGTCGGTTAGGGCATCTACTTTGTGCATGACACAAGTCATTTTTCCAACAATTCTTTACAAACAGATTATTTCACTTTATTATTCACTGTATCACAATTCCAGTGGGTCAGAAGTTTACATATACTAAGTTGACTGTGCCTTTAAACAGCTTGGAAAATTCCAGAGAATTAAGTCATGGCTTTAGAAGCTTCTGAAAGGCTAATTGACATCATTTGAGTCATTTGGAGGAGTACCTGTGGATGTATTTCAAGGCTGACCTTCAAACTCAGTGCCTCTTTGCTTGACATCATGGGAAAATCAAAAGAAATCAGCCAAGACCTCAGAAAAAAAATTGTAGACCTCCATAAGTCTGGTTCATCCTTGGGAGCAATTTCCAAATGCCTGAAGGTACCGCGTTCATCTGTACAAACAATAGTACGCAAGTATAAACACCATGGGACCACGCAGCCGTCATACCGCTCAGGAAGGAGATGCGTTCTGTCTCCTAGAGATGAGCGTACTTTGGTGTGAAAAGTGCAAATCAATCTCAGAATATAAGCAAAGGACCTTGTGAAGATGCTGGAGGAAACAGGTACAAAAGTATCTATATCCACAGTAAAACGAGTACTATATCGACAGAACCTGAAAGGTCGCTCAGCAAGGAAGAAGCCACTGTTCCAAAACCGCCATAAAAAAAGCCAGACTACGGTTTTCAAATGCACATGGGGACAAAGATCGTTCTTTTTGGAGAAATGTCCTCTGGTCTGATTAAACAAAAATAGAACTGTTTGGCCATAATGACCATCGTTATGTTTGGAGGAAAAAGGGGGATGCTTGCAAGCCGAAGAACACCATCCCAACCGTGAAGCACGGGGGTGGCAGCATCATGTTGTGGGGGTGCTTTGCTGCAGGAGGGACTGGTGCACTTCACAAAATAGATGGCGTCATGAGGCAGGAAAATTGTGTGGATATATTGAATCAACATCTCAAGACATCAGTCAGGAAGTTAAAGCTTAGTCGCAAATTGGTCTTCCAAATGGACAATGACCCCAAGCACACTTCCAAAGTTGTGGCAAAATGGCTTAAGGACAACAAAGTCAAGGTATTGGAGTGGTCATCACAAAGCCCTGACCTCAAGCCTATCAAAAAATTGTGGGCAGAACTGAAAAAGTGTGTGTGAGCAAGGAGGCCTACAAACCTGACTCAGTTACACCAGCTCTGTCAGGAGGAATGGGCCAAAATTCAGCCAACTTATTGTGGGAAGCTTCTGGAAGGCTACCTGAAACGTTTGACCCAAGTTAAACAATTTAAAGGCAATGCTACCAAATACTAATTGAGTGTATGTAAACTTCTGACCCAATGGGAATGTGATGAAAGAAATAAAAGCTGAAAAAAATCATTCTCTCTACTATTATTCTGACATTTCACATTCTTAAAATAAAGTGGTGACCCTAACTGACCTAAGACAGGGCATTTTTATGAGAATTAAATGTCAGGAATTGGGAAAAACTGAGTTTAAATGTATTTGGTTAAGGTGTATGTAAACTTCTGACTTCAACTGTATAAGTCTTTGCTAGGTAAAGCCCCACCTAATCTCAGCTCTCTGGTCACCATAGCAACACCCACCTGTAGCACGCGCTCCAGCATGTATATTTCACTGGTCATCCCCAAAGCCAACTCCTTTGGCCGCCTTTCCTTACAGTTCTCTGCTGACTGGGACGAATTGCAAAAATCACTGAAGCTGGAGACTTATATCTCACTCACTAACTTTTAGCATCAGCTGTCAAAGCAGCTTACCGATCATTGCACCTATACACAGCCCATCTGTAAATAGCCCACCCAACTTCCTCATCCCCCATACTGTTATTTATTTTTGCTCTTTTGCATCCCAGTATCTCTACTTGCACATCATCATCTGCACATCTATCACTCCAGTGTTAATGTTAATTGTAATTATTTCACCACTACGGCCTATTTATTGCCTTACCTCCCTTATCCTACCTCATTTGCACACACTGTGTATAGATTTTTCTATTGTGTTTATGACTGTACGTTTGTTTATCCCATGTGTAACTCTGTGTTGTTTTTGTCGCACTGCTTTGCTTTATCTTGGCCAGGTCGCAGTTGTAAATGAGAACTTGTTCTCAACTGGGCTACCTGGTTAAATAAAGGTGAAATAAAAAATGTAATTAAAATTTAAAAAACCAGGAGAAGCTAGTTAGGTTAAATGAGGCTGCAGTGCATGCGCTTTCTCATCCTACAGTTACAAATAACAGCAACTCCATTCAGAATATTAAGTAGCAGCCTACCTGTTGGCTCTTGGTCATTTAACCCTGTCCCTGTCCTTGTCCTTTAACTTTTAATTCTGTCATTTTAATTCCATCTTCCATTGATTAGATATCTCTGAACTGTTGCCACACACGGAGGCTTTATGACTGAAGCCTATTGGCGCTTTGATGACTTATGATTTGTCGACAACAACAAGCTACACGCTTCAGACTCCACTCTCGTGAAAAGCAAGATCAGCAGCATAAATTATAGAATTTATCTTTCTACTGCAGCAGTCACATTCAGATCTGTACGGGTCCTACCGGACAAGTTATTTAAAATTGCACATACCCGAGACCCGTGACAATTATCTTATCAGAGCCGACCCAGACCCGTGACATTATTCTGGATTCGGAGCCACGTGGGCCCCGTCTCGGGTATTGGGGTACAGGTGGATCCTTGAAGACCTCTAGTCACAAGCTTGATGTAGTCATTGTGTGCAAGTAATATGGTACCAAATACTAAACTTTTGACTACTTTAATACACTAAGTGAAATTTGTCAAATCTTCAAACGGGGGGAGTAGATCTATAAAGTGCTTTTATTTCTAAATCAGATATGTATGAAAATACCCTCAAATAAAAGGAGACATTCTGTACTGTCACCTCATATGCAACATATATCAAATCCAAATGCTGGAGTATAGACACATTTTAATTTTTTTGCATCACTGTCCAAATACATACATAGGGGAGTATTTATAGTCTCTTTAGCCAATACTCATTGTACTGGTTTGCTATTTATCTACCTCTTTCTTTCTCTCCCTCTTGTCCCTGCATCTCTTGGCCATAGGTGACTGCACGGATGACATGACATGTGTGAAGGAGGAGATCTTTGGGCCTGTGATGTCTGTGTTGTCCTTTGAAACAGAGGAGGAAGCTTTGCTGAGGGCCAACGACTCCGCCCTGGGCCTGGCTGCGGGGGTCTTCACCAGGTGATGATGTCATATAACACAGTTATCAGGGTTGTGTTCTGTAGAGAGAACATTTTTGAAACTGAGTGAAACAGGACGGTACTTCCTGGAGTTGTCCAATAAGAACAGTCAGTGTTCCTTTTTGAGTTTCAAAACGTTTTGCTACATTATACCATGACCACCACCCTTCAGCTTGAGGTAGACATTTAATCCCACTTCAGTGTTTGACCTGTTTCTTGCCATGTGTCTGGCCTGTAGTGACGTCAAGCGAGCACACCGTGTAGTGGAACACCTGAAGGCTGGATCCTGCTTCATCAACAACTATAACATCACCCCTGTGGAGGTGCCCTTCGGAGGTTTCAAGATGTCAGGTAGTCCTACCGTATTCACACCAGATACCTGTTCTTTTCCTCTGAGAGTATCAGAATTTAAACATGTAGGGGTTATTTGTAGTGTAGTAATCACGTTGGTTTGTTTGAATGCCTTTTTCATAAACATTTTCCACAGTATTTTGTGTTAGGTAGACTACTGTCAACAATAGTAATAGCATGTGTCAAGAATAAACATTTGCTGTTGTCTCTCCACAGGCATCGGGAGAGAGAACGGTCAGGTGACTGTAGAGCACTACACACAAATGAAGACTGTGTTTGTGGAGATGGGGGATGTTGACAGTCTCTTTTAAACGTCAAGCCAGACCAATGGAGTCATGCACCTCGGAGATGTTCTGGGGGATGAAATGCCAGCGTCCTGAGACAGAAAAAGGTCTCTGGTACGTAGATAGTTGAATGAAGGATACAGTAATATTGCCATCCATCTCTGATAGTTTAGCTGTTAGTTATTCTCTTTTTTTTTTTTTTTTTAAATACTGTGATAAGATCTCCGTTCTGAGCCAAATGGATAAATCGAAAGCCGTGCCTTGATATTTTGTAACAAAAGATTTATTAAATTGATTCTCATAACTATGGATGCCTTACATAAAAAAAGTACTTGACATTATGCAGCATGTGTTGCACTTTTTGTCCCATTTTCACTGTTTGCCAATGGATGTAGGTTACAACAGGGTAACTGTGGTGCCGTCATCTGTCAGACGTTTGCCATTTCTGTAACTTTTTGGTCACTTAGACGCTCTTATCCAGAACGACTTACAGGAGCAATTAGGGTTAAGTAGTACCTTGCTCAAGTGCACATCGACAGTTTTTTATTTATTTATCTAGTCAGCTCGGGGATTCGACCCAGCAACCTTTCGGTTACTGTCCCAACCTCTTAACTGCTAGGCTACCTGCTGCCCCATTTCTTTGTACAATTGTATTTTTACTTGTACTTTGTATGTATCACCAAATCAATGTTTACCATTTCAAAGTTGTGTGCATGTCTTTTCATTTCACTCTTTTTCATTTCTTCATTAATATGCATGACAAGTTTATAAATGGGCTTTAAATTAATGCTTTAATTCCATAAATATCATACTTACAATATTTTATATTTCAGGCATCATATATGGAACCAGCATGTCATAAGTTTTTAATTAATTTCATAAAAAAGAAAAGTTAAAGAACAAAGTATAAAAAAATATACAGCTACATAAAACAAATGGAATTGATTTTCCTATGAATGGAAAAATATATAAAAAATGTCTAAGATATTGTAGCTATATATTATGTGTTGTATAGGCAATGAACTGCAAAAAAAAATATCGTAAGGCTGGCTTTACTACTTGAGTTTTAATAGTCTGTCTAGAAAATGTTCAAACAGGCATAGAAATTAAACATTCATGTAAACATGCTTGGTGAGTAAAATCCTTGTAATCTAGTGAGGAAGTTACATCCTCGATCCACATTCATGTTTACTGTGTCTGACAGGAAGCTGAAAAAGCAGGGCCTTCACTGCTGTCTTCATCCCCAAAAAATTATTGCTCTTTTCTTCCTTTTTTCTTTGCCAGTTTACTGGCAGCACCTTGACTCTGTTTGAAAGAATATCGTTTTTACACCATTGTGCTGTTGGTCACCCATGCAGCTCTATCTTCTTTTCTTCCAAAAACACAACACAAAAACCATTGTTGATCACAACCAACCAACTGCCCACAAACTCACTTACCTTTGCCACAGGTTTCTTGGGTTTCTTGAACTGTGCAGACTCTTAGAGAGAAAAAAAATAAGCTATTATCGATATGTTAAATTAGTTCATTTATTGTTATTTATACCATAAAACGCATCCAGGTTTCATACGAAGAAAGTAAAAGAGATTGATTTGATTATCATTCCTTATTACCATCTTCAGAGGGAAAGTCATCTTCTTTGTATCTCTCATTGTCTGGATCCTGTGAATACTCAAACAAGACAGTAAATATCAGCAATCTACTGTGACTGAAACCTTGGCAGTTAGCACATTTCATTATTTGCATTGGTCTAAGTGTGTGGAGAGAAGACTCCTGTCTTCAGATCAAACGTGTTCAAGTTAGCCATTTTATTTGTGCTTTAGTTAGGAACAGCCCACCTGTGCACCGGTTGGCGCCAGCCCTAACAGAGTGCTCTGCGTAGCCGTGGAGACCTGATTCTCCTTCAGGTAGTTCCCCTCTTGCAGCTTCTCCACACGGCCCTGCTCCGCCGCCACCCTCACCTTCAGGGTGTGGAAAGGGGTGTGCACCTCACCCACTCTGAAGTGCACCGCCATGCCCTCGAACCACAGGTTGTCGTTCACCCCCTCCTTGAAACCTGGAGGCTCATAGTCAGCAGGGGTGACTGGGTAGAGAGGAAGGAAAAATAACGGAATAATTAATGATTGATTGACTGACTCACTGAACATCATGCTTTGTGAGCTTTCTAAGTCCTATTAAACAACTGCATAATGTAATACAACCAAGAGACATCGTATTTTACTAAAACTACAATGAATTAAATGAGAAGCATTTGCTTTTGTCAATTTCGAAAGAAGTGACCCAATAATTAATTTCTGTCTTGAGGTTCCAATACAGACATATTAAAGGGCTGTGGAGATCATGAAATTTTCTCAGCCGGTGATTGTCATTCAAATAACTGCCGGTCTCGTTTAGCAGCTCCGGCTGCCACCCATAGCCTACAAGCCACTGATGTGGACCTTTGGAACATCTACATTTTAAAACGTCTAATAAATCCATATAATATAGCCTACAGCATCACAATAAATCCATTATTTTAGATAGTTCTAAAGAAAGATGATATGAAGAAAATCAGAAGAGCATATTCTGAGTTATGTTAGGCCCTGATCTGGCTGTGCCATCTGGCTGTGGGTTACACTAGTTCATTTAGCAGGCAAGATTTGCTTATAATTCCAGTGGAATTATTTTATAGTACTAACAATACAATTGAACATAGCTGATTAAAATGGAAAGGATATTTTCCCCCAAACAATTTGAGGTTTCTTTAACTTTAACAATTTGAGGTTTCTGTTTCTTTAACTGCTCAACACAGAATTCTGTGTTGAGCAGTTAAAGAAACAGGTCCTCCTATATGCTTAAAAGTTATTTATGCAACTTTAGTTGTGATACAAACCTTAGGCTATATGTTTGATTTCTAATACATTCTAACATGCTGACCTCACCGCTTGCGTCGTGTGCGCATTGCAAAATAAATGTACACATACATGTTATTCAATCATTGCACCCAGACTGCTCGCGTATGTCAACGAGTGTCTCCTTAGCCAGGCGCTAAAATAGAACTTGGTTCTATTTGTGACGTGTGACGCACTGCAAGTCCTGCCTCTCCCATCTCCTCATTGGTTTTAAGGAGCATATTCCCAAGTGGGTGATTGAAAGATGAACTGAGGTCCACACTCCAGTCCAGTTGTTGGTGGTAATGCACCTTAAAGTTGGTTGCCAACTGCCATATAAAGTCCAAAGAAGAAGAAGAAGAATCCAGAAGGAGGAGATTACTAGAAACGAACTCTGTTTAACCTTTTATCTGTGGATTCATTGTTGGAGTAGAGGACCTTGTGCATTTCAGGTAAAATAACAACCCAATGTTTATTTCCCAGGACAAATTAGTTAGAAAAAGCTAGCTAGCTAAATTGCCATAAATGTTTAATGCTTTTCGACCTATCCCCAAATTAATATAGTTGGTTCAGAGTTTGTTTTTATATTTCAACCTGTGTCCTGATCACGTTTGGTGTGGGTGGACAAAATCAACATGCGCGCAAGCAAGTGGTTTGGTCAGCATGTAAGGCTGCATGATGCGACAAATTATTATTTGAAAAAAGTTGCATGAAAGGGAAGCGCTCTGCTCTGTTTCTTGCACAGGCAGCACACACTTCATCAGTCTCTCATCAGTCTCTCATTCCAGCGTTGTCAGGGTTTAGCCAGGGTAGGCCATCATTGTAAATATGAATTTGTTCTTAACTGACTTGCCTAGTTAAATAAAGGTTAAATAGAGGCTCTGTAGTCTATGGGCTGGCTCTCCAATCATGTTCCAGGGGTCTTGGGCCTATATAAGCTATGTTTGGAGTTATTTGGCCACTTCAGTTGTGATACAAACTTTAGCAAAACATACAGTGCCTTTGGGAAAGTATTCAGACCCCTAGACTTTTTCCACATTTTGTTAAATTACAGCCTTTCCCTCTGCAATCTACACACAATACCCCATAATGACAAAGCGAAAACAGGTTTTTAGAAATTGAGCTCAGGTGCATCCTGTTTCTATTGACCATCCTTGAGATGTTTCTACAACTTGATTGGAGTCCACCTGTGGTAAATTCAATTGGACATGATTTGGAAAGGCACACACCTGTCTATCTATATAAGGTCTCACAGTTGACAGTGCATGTCAGAGCAAAAACCAAGCCATTGGGTTGAAGGAATTGTCCGTAGAGCTCCGAGACAGATTGTGTTGAGGCATAGATCTGGGGAAGGGTACCAAAAAATGTCTACAGCACTGAGGGTTCACAAGAACACAGTGGCCTCTATCATTCTTAAATGGAAGAAGTTTGGAACCACCAAGACTCTTCCTAGAGCTGGTCCGCCCGGCCAAATTGAGCAATAGGGGTAGAAGGGCCTTGGTCAGGGAGGTGACCAAAAACCTGATGGTCTCTCAGACAGAGCTCTAGAGTTCCTCTGTGGATGTGGGAGAACCTTCCAGAAGGAAAACTATCTCTGCAGCACTCCACCAATCAGGCCTTTATGGTAGAGTGGCCAGACGGAAGCCACTCCTCAGTAAAAGGCACCTAAAGACTCTCAGACCATGAGAAATAAGATGCTCTGGTCTAACGAAACCAAGATTGAACTCTTTGGACTGAATGCCAAGCGTCACATCTGGAAAAAACCTGGCACCATCCCTACGGTGAAGCATGATGTTGGGAGCATCATGCTGTGGGGATGTTTTTCAGCAGCAGGGACTGGGAGACTAGTCAAGATTGAGGCAAAGATGAATGGAGCCAAGTACAGAGAGATCCTTGATGAAAACCTGCTCCAGCTCACCTTCCAACAGGACAACGACCTTAAGCACACAACCAAGACAACGCAGGAGTGGCTTCGGGACAAGTCTCTGAATGTCCTTGAGTGGCCCAGCCAGAGCCCGGACTTGAACCTGATAGAACATCTCTGGAGAGACCTGAAATTAGCTGTGCAACAACACTCCCCATCTAACCTGACAGAGCTTGAGAGGATCTGCAGAGAAGATTGGGAGAAACTCCCCCAAATACAGGTGTGCCAAGCTTGTAGTGTCATACCCAAGAAGACTTGAGACTGTAATCACTGCCAAAGGTGCTTCAACAAAGCACTGAGTAAAAGGTCTGAATACTTATGTGATATTTCAGTTATAAATTAGCAAAAATGTTTTTTTTTTAAAGAAAGGTTTAATCAATTTAAGAATAAGGCTGTAACGTAAACAAATTGTAGAAAAAGTCAAGGGGTCTGAAGACTTTTCCGAAGGCACTGTATAAGCCTATGGGCTAGGCTACAGGGTGCATACAACTATGATTTGATAATATTCTTACCATTCAGGCTATTTTCAATTTAATCTTGTCTTTACATATACTAAATAATATGTGTAAAATTAGTTTTGATTTA
This sequence comes from Salvelinus namaycush, assembly GCF_016432855.1. Lineage (NCBI taxonomy): Eukaryota > Metazoa > Chordata > Actinopteri > Salmoniformes > Salmonidae > Salvelinus > Salvelinus namaycush. Next base: position 33,342,789 of record NC_052317.1, on the reverse strand, counting down.
GAATGGGCCATTATCATGCACCTGTCGGAACAGGGACAAGGTAAAAAAAAATACATGTCATCTGTATGCACTTGAAAAGCAAATGGGAGGACGCTTTTCCAGTGGTTAATTTTCAGGCCAGCCAGGTAGGCTACTTTGATCGTAAAGCGAAGCAATGTGCTTAATATTAGGAAAGTTGGGAAATACATACAGTAGGCCAAGACTATAGAAAGCTCATGAGATCTTCCTCTTTTTAATAATAGAGGCCATCAAAACTCTGTTTTCTCACGCAATTGCATAGCCTATACAAATGTTGTGCAACAGGAACATTTATTTTATTCCATGCATCAACCAGCTATGAGGCGCTGGCACTCACTGCGCAACAGGTGATCCTTTTCCGCTCAAACTCTGAATGCCAGGGCTCTCATGAGAAGCATTTCGCTACATTACAAGCATTTCACTACACCCGCAGACAAGCATTTCGCTACACCCACAAGAACATCTGCTAAATATGTGTATGTGACCAATAAAATTTGATTTGATGAAGTGTTTGTTTGGATTTTCGAATGCATTTGCATTGATGTCAGAGTCATTAGTGGGACGCTAGAATGCTGAGTACCGAATATTAACAACTGGCCGTTAGCAAGTTTGGTAGGCTACTAATGACCATCATAAGCATCAGAGTTTTGGAGAAACCTAGTTACTGTGACTCATGGTCACATGGAATTTGACTGCAATCATGACTCCTGACTGCCGTTGTGGCAGTAATACGGTCACCGTAACAGCCGTATACATATACAGTAGTAATCCTTACTGTCAACAAAAACAAAGGGATTTGCCTTACTGTCGTCAAAGTAGTAGAGCTTCATGGTGAGGCAGACATCATTGGGGAGCACGTCCAAGTTCTGCATGAGGAGAAACAGCTTCCTGATCAAGAGGACAGAGGCCTTCTTGGTATCCTCCATTGTGATCTGCATCTCCACATTCTGGTTTCTGGGGATTCAAAAGGAGATCAGATATTTATCTTAGGCTGAATCAAAGCTTAAACGAGAAGATTGAAGCCACAAATTCACCTCAGAATGTCCATCTGTGGTCCTTTGTCTGTGTATGTGAACTTGAACTGGTATGACTCGATGATGCACTAATGGAGGGAGAAGCAACCATTTACATTTTAGAAGCAATAGAACTTCAGGGAACTTAGGTTTGTGTGTGTGTGAAGGGTTTTAAGGAGTGAGAACTTACGTTGGGATTATCTGGATTGGTGCAGACCTGCATATCATATTATACAAATTATAAAGCTTCCATTTCATTGAAATAGTGAGACCATTTTTAAATACAACAGTTGAGGACAAAATATGTATTTAGAAAAGACACATTGTTGCCTAGATTCACCTACCCCAATGAAGACAACCTGAAGCTGTAAAAAGATAAGAAAATAGCCACAAGTTGTCTGTTAAAACAAAACAAAATGATGAAACACATTCAAAAGAACCATAAGGTCCTGTACTTACATATCCTCTCTCTAATGCGTCGAAGCACCCCATCAGCCTTCAAAATAATAATTTAATGTCAGAATATGACCACCATCAAATGTAATTTGAGTGTTGTCTGATGTGGGAAGCTGCTGTTTTGTATGAACTTGAATTATGTCTGTCCTGCAAAATAGTGTACTTACCACTTTACAATTTTGCAGACACCAGGTGTTGTGCAGTCTTCTCGTAAAACTTTGATGCATAAATCTGGTGGATACATAAAAACAGTTGCTGAAAAAGACACTATGATAAAGACAGTATTATTTTTGGTCGTGTGGTGAGAGGTGACACAATTAACGTTATGCATGTGCTTGTTTACATCATTTTTAAACAACATGTCTTTGGAAAATAACCTTAACTGCCCTCACATCACCTTCTAGATATCGAGATCTGTAGGCGTCCTCCGGGAATATTCCTCTGAGATATGTGATGGAAGAAACGGCGAGGGCCATCATTCGCTTCACAAAGACCAGGGACTTTTCTTCAGTTTTCAGTTCGTTTTGAAATAAACTGGTCCACTACAGAGGGGGAAAATAATTTCCGAATCTGGTGGGATGTTCAATGACAGTGCAGTTCTCATGCAAGACCACTTGAGTACGCCAGATGACTGACTGATGACAGAACTGACGTAAACTAGCTAACTATGCCAGCAAATATCATTGCCGAGATTGAAAGTACGTTTTCTCCGTTTCACCAAGTGAAACGTATATTAATGTCGATATACATTTACACAAGCTCATATTAATCAAGTGTTTCTTTGTCATACCTCTGCTGTCTCCTGTTTTTTTGGCCTACTACACATCTTTCCAGCTGCCATCGTGAACGTCGTTGGTTTGTCGTTAGCTAACTTACAGTAGCTAGCGGCCTAACTTTACAGTACTGTCAATTATTTCTAAATTATTTATATATTGTTAAAATAAGTGTTTATAGGTAGCTAATGTTCATGTGATATACTTTTGTCATAGACAAAACCACTAGGTAGCTAGCGTACCTACCCCCTTGTTCAACCTGAGGTAAAAAGTACCGCGAGACCGAGTTTAACTGCACTTTTTTTCCTAATGTAGAATAGTGTATACATACAAGAAGTACACACATAGATAATGATAACATAGGGGGTACAACAAATTACAGATTATACAAAGACCTTAAAAGAAACACACATATTGATTGTTTTAACAGCTTTCTTATTAGAAGAATGTTGGATGGTCTTAATGTACTGCTCGAATTCCTTATAGAAAACACGGAAGAGTGTTTTTTTATTAGTGAATTTACATTTATGAATATGACATTTTTACATTAGCACAATTAGATTTATGAGGTAAAATTGTTTTTCTTTATCTTTGGTTAAGGAAACCGAGCAGCACATTCTCCCATAAAAAACAAAAGTCATCAAGAATATTAACAATTATAAAACTGAATATCTTTCCATAATTGTTTTACATGTAGACACTGGCAAAAAAAAATGCTAAACTGTTTCTGGATGCTCAACACAAAAAGTACAATCAATGTACACTCAATGTCTTTTTTGATTTTCTTCAGGTAATGATTCGCAGGATAATACTTATGGATCATTCTGAAAGAGACCTCTGACCTTTTAACAAGCAAGTATGTGTGATAATAAACATACTTTTTCCCAACAGATATTAGTGACCAATGTATTCCAGTAACTTGTGACATAAGGAATGGATACAATATCCCTTTGAAAAAAAGCACTTATAGATCTGTTGTTCTGAGGGAGCAAGGAGAAACATATTTACCCTATTGGAGAGTCAACTGGATTAATCGAGGGTAGGTCAAGAAGGTGAGGTCTGGCTACACCTCTAAATAACATGAGAGTTCCAGATGGAATAGCATCAAAGACTATGGCGAACTCTAGGTGTTACAGGGATATTGTAACGAGATAAAAAATCCTCATAATTGAGTAACAATCCTTCTGCATTAAAAAGTTGACTCACCAGCAGGATATGATTATTGAACCAGTTCTATACAAAATGTCCTTATTGTTCCAAATGAAATACCTATGTGGGGGGAAATTATGTTTATATATTAACGACCACCCAAAGAATACTTGTCTATGAAAAGCAGATAATTTTTACAGGAATCTTATCAATGTTATAGTTACAAAGTAACATAAAATTGATGCCACGTTAACTGCACTCAGCACGGCACGCGCGCCTGTTGTGATGTGCAGTTCTCGAACGATTCGTTCTTTTTGAACGACTCTTTTTACTGACTCGAGTCATGATTCGTTTTTCTGAGTAACTTGTTCATTTTAGTCGTTCATTTGGCTAGTGCTGGCCGCAATAAATCCTACATGATTAAACCGGAAGCAACCCACATATAGACGGTCCATGAATATACGTACAGTATGTGAACATGAGCAGATTACCTTGAAAACAACAGTCGGACATCTTGGACGCAGTTTTCAAATTCTTATTACGACTGTTTTGCACATTTTTCAATTAACCCATATTTAATTTTCATCATAATAAGTAATACAGCACGTAATTAAAAAAACGTGTTTAGTGTATTATTATTATAAAGCATGGCAAGAAAAAAACGTTAGCGTTCTTTGCTTTGTAAAAGTTTTTATTTAGAAGATGAAATGACATTGAGATGTAAATAAAGAGACAAAAAGCTAACTGAATTTTCGCCACAAGTTTTTTCCTGTAAAGCTTATGTTCCTCATTTCACAGACTATCCCATCTGTGGCCTAAAGGCAAAAACGAATGTCCACCTCAGATGTTACAAAAAGGATACAGCAGAATAAAATAGGCCGACATCAATGACACTAAGATAAGAGTGTCTGCTAAATGACTAAAATATAAAACATCTCCAAGCTATACGTTAATATAATCTTCATAGTTTGGTCATAATAATTTCCACTCTACCCAAACACATGACAGATAAGGGGATGCTGAAGATGTTGTTCTACAGTTCCCAGGCACAGAGGTAGGCTACTGCTCTTCACCATTGTTCTCTTGAAATGTACTGTAATTATATCTGTCCTACAGCAGGCTTCAGACATGTGTCGTCTTACTGCTGCTTGGAGAAGAAGTCTTTGCTCTTCTGCACGTCGGGCTTGATGGTGTCACTTCCTGGTTTCCAGCCGGCAGGACAGACTGAGAGGAAACACCAGAGAAGAAGTGTGAGTCTCAGAACAGTGCAAAACCCACTTTGAACCTGAGCTTCTAACTTTTTAAATTGAACCTTTATTTCACAAGGAAAGTCAATTAAGAACAAATTCTTATTTACAATGACGGCCTACTCCAGCCAAACCCGGACGAAGCTGGGCCAATTGTGCACCGCCCTATGGGACTCCCAATCACAGCCAGGATGTGATACAGCCTATATTTGAACCAGGTACTATAGTGATGCCTCTTGCACTGAGATGCAGTGCCTTAGACCACTGCGCCACTCGGTAGAAATTGTTACAAATTTCAATTTGTTGTGGCTAACGTTAGTTAGGTAGCTAATGTTAGCTATGCCAGGGGTCAAGGTTAAGAGTTACGTAGGTGAAATGGTTATGGGAAGGGTTAGCTAACATGCTAAGTAGTTGCAAAGTACCAAAAAAGTAGTAAGTAGTTGCAAAGTTGCTAACTAGCTAAAATGCTAAAGTTGTCCATGATGAGATTCGATCACGCAACCTTTGGGATGGTAGATGTTTGTGTTATACATAGGGCTGTGATGATACTAGTATCGTGATGTTTTCCATGGCAAAAATGAAAACACAATGCAGACCAAACTCTGGTCCTTTAAAAACCTGCTGTATGTAAAATATTGTGTGCTATAGCTTGGAAAATAAATCAATGTGACTCTAGATGACAACATAATGATTTTGTTTCCTACATTAGGGCTGTTTTCCTGAAGAAATTAAATACGCTTTGTGTTTTGTTTCCTTGCCACGATTAGAGTGACCACATTTAAAATACCCAAATGTGAGATAACAGGATAATTTTGCGGGACAGTGTAGCCTACGTGCAAAAAAACATTTGACAGCCGCCACCCCCAGACACACACACAAATCCCAAGCATGGAGCAGCGGAAAAAAATTATGTTCCAAGGGGGGCAATAAAAATGACGTCATCGTTTCTCAGTTTGTTCCGACAGATTTAACCTATTGAATATCATTATAGAATATGCAGAAAATGCATCCTCCAATCTGCCTATGCCCACACATATTGTCTCAATTTTTACAAATATTTTTAATACCCTCAAACACCAAGTTAGGCATACCTAATTTCAAAATAGGACATGGCATCATCATTGTCAATCGTGAATAATAATTATTCACGTTTTAACAGTGAAATCTCCAAAACTTCATCTGCATGCCAATCATTTGATCTCAATCAGTTTCATGGGAATATGCATTCAAGATCTTCTTGAATTACTGTTTCGTAAGCAAATTACAGCAGATGGTGTTAATTAACAAACAATTTAGCCTTCCTGTACTTTGTTCCAATCAAAGCAAATTCTGCCTATTTTTTGGGACTATTCAACTTAGCATCTCATAAGAAATTAGGTGGTGTTTTTGGTGTAACAGTGATGTTATACACAGCTATTATAGTTGGTTATGTTATGAAGAATACTAATTAATCATTATGTGATCTTCCAAGACATTGATTCAGCTTTGATGTAACTTTACTAAACAAGCACCATTGTGAGAAGTGGTGGAGCAACTCCGGTGCGCTCCGGTACAACCCTGCAGTCCGCTGAATCGAACAAGCAATTGAAGCGCATACAGCCTACTCTATTGCCTCGCACAAATTTTGGTGATGCAGAAACGAGAACTCACATGTGTGGATGTTTTATGAAAATCTGGGGATATTTAGCCAAGGAAACATTTCTGGTTGGTGAGTTTAGTAGTAGCAAATATGTTGAATGAGCAACTAATGAGTATGGAGAGCCTCACAGGTTTGACGAAATTACCTTATCTTTCAATCTAATACGGCTATTTACTTACTTCATCAGACGCACACTTTTTGTAAGTCTTGTCTTGCGCAGAATATGAGATTGGTGAAGTGTTTAACATCACCAGTAGGCTACCAAATCCTTATGATATACTGTATATATTTTCATAAGCACAACGTGAATGCAAGACCGGTTGGAATGTCTGACTGAAATACGGGACAAATAAACCTTTTTTTCCCTAATGAGTGGTGTTTGAATTTGTTGATAAAATGCAGGACATGATTGTTTGGAAATCCGGGACATGTGGTCCCACTAACCATGATACTAACGAGTATTGCGATACTGGTATCGTTCCGGCCCTATTTATACGCCCACCCATCCTTTTGCCTTAAATAACCTTTTGTCTTATGTAACCATACCAGACATAACATATCATACTAATTTGGATGTCTCAGATTTTTGTTTACTGTGTTACGTCTAGTCTATGAGACCAGGCTGAAATATGGCACTGCAACAAGTTGGGCTAATTCCATGCTGGATAAGGTGGCATGGTTTTTGGAAAACAAAAAGTCAGCAGGGGTAGTCATGTACCTTCTCCGTGTTTGTCAGTGAACTGAAAGGCCTGCACCAGACGCAGGGTCTCGTCAACGGAGCGTCCCACCGGCAGATCGTTGATGGTGATCTGCCTCAAGACGCCCTTGTCGTCAATGATGAAGAGGCCCCTGAAAAAGCAAACGGGGAATAAATGGAGTGATTTTTTTCTAAACCTACAGGATCAGACATATGTAACAGAGGTGGTTCGGTGAACAATGCTTGCGTGATATGTAACCTTGCCTGAAACCTGATGACTTGTGTTAGCTACCCAAACCAATGCCTAGGCTTTAGCTTAGCAGGCTATTAACACAGTCTTGTGTTGTGCACATTACCCGGGTTTGGACCCAGTCGGTCAGAGACACTGAAATTTGACCCTTGAACTTTTTCTGTTGTGAACCCACCTGTAGGCAATGCCCTCATCCTCCTTCAACACCCCGTAGTCCGTGGAGATGGAACGCAGTGTGTCGGCTACCAGAGGAATCTTCATGGCACCCAGACCGCCCTGCTTACGAGGTGTGTTGGTCCTTTAAAAACACACAGAGAAAGTAAGAGACTGTCTTTTTGTTTTGTCTGACACCAAGCATCCCTGCAAGTCATGGTATGCAGACGGGACAGGGATAGTAGGAAAGGTGTTTCTGTGAGCAGGGGGAACAACAGACCTGCACTAGCTGCACTGTAACTTATTCTGTGTCACCTAGGGCTTCATTTTCGAAGGGCAAAAAAAATGTGAAAAGTGAAAAATCCTCAAGTACCAAGCAAGATGGCAGAAGTGGGAATCGACAGAGGCACCAATGACCTCACAACCGATCTTCCTAAACTCCTCGGCAGCGTCACTGAAGGCGATGATCTCAGTGGGGCACACAAAGGTGAAGTCCAGCGGGTAGAAGAAGAACACCACATACTTCCCTGCAGGCAGGCAGCACAGGACACAAACACAAGATAGACACACTATTAGACACTTATTCAATTCCAATGCAGCCTGGAAGCAATGAATACATTCAGTGTGCATTCAAGGTAACTAATAGGTCATTACTGTAATAATAAACAAAAATCATGTAAAATCATGAAACCAGCCACAAATCCTAGCACAGAGCCAAAATAAGACAGTTCAGGTTCAGAATAGTATGAAGCATTGTAGTATGCCTACCAACCTCTGTAATCAGACATGCTGATGTCTTTGAACTGGCCGTCTGGCATCACTGCTTTGGCCGTGAAGCCAGGGGCCAGATGCCCGATGCGTGCTTTACCTGCAGCCATCTTCACTTTGCCTGGAAAAAAAACACTTTACCTGTTTCCTACTGTTTATTTGAAATGTATGTAACTCTGTCCTTGAGCTGTTCTTGTCTATTATTGTTCTTTATTATGTCATGTTTTATGTAGACCCCAGGAAAATTAGCTGCAGCTTTTGCAACAGCTAATGGGGATCCTAATAAAACAACAAAATAACAAATATGTATGCATCAAATGTACAGTATAGCAACATTAACTACTAAATGGCAGTACACAAAAACACTGTAAAATAACTGGACACGAAGGATGAACTGGAAAGCTCTCTCCATCCTCTTTCTCTATACATATGTACGATTTTAACTTGGTCCCCCTGCTGCAGAAAAACTTTCTGTAACAACCCCTATAAAAATGTCCAAAATAATTATAATTATAATCGACATATTAACTATGCCTGATTTTATTTTGCTGCCTGATTTTTTTTACTGCTGTAGCAAACTGGCTCAAAATTAAGATCGTACATCTCTAGACACTTTCAGCATTGAAGCTATAAATATAATGTGTACAGAACTGAAAGCAATACAAGAAGGACATTGATTCAAATGAAGAATTCACTTCTTTCATTTCCAACACCTAATCAACAGGTGTTTCCTCAATGAGCAATTGTAGCTTTATTTTACGCATCAATCAAAGAGTTCAACTGGTTGTTCTTGCCTGACAAAACTTCACTTTATCACGCACGCAGTCATTTTTCCTCAGCGTGCATGTAGGCAAACTTTCTCTAGTACAGACAATGTTCTCGAACAGGGCATTTGATTACTTGAGTTCACTGTTCAAGGTGAACTGACGCTCTGGCGCACTTTGGAATTTACTCAGCCAATAAACGCACCGCGATGTAGCCGCGTAGGCCTGTGACAGTCCTTTTTTTTTTTATAGGAATTTGATTGTACTATACATTAATTAAATCCTATATGAAAATGTGTCGTTTGCTTTAACTTATTTCATAAAAAATATTTATTCCTGAACTAACTAAAAGTTAAAGCAAAACACGATTGTTTCACAATGATCTGAGTTTTTTTCTCGACAGTGATTTTCCTCATCTGATTTTGTTGTCCAATATTCCATTGAACAAATGGTGTAGGCCACCTTGACATCCTCCCCCCAAAAACTATTGTAAAAGCTCAACTGCATTTATTCTGTCGTCAAAGAAAACGAGAAGGCAATACAAGTGTAACTAAACAGTCATAGTATAACTAAGCTTTGACTTTCTTTTTTTCGTAACCGAAATAACCGAAATAATTATTTTGCCTACTTTTCAAGTTAAATTCAAAGCGTACAATTCACATACCTCTACTTCGGTCCCACTGCGGCAGCTTGAGAGGAGGAGTGCAAAGAATGACAAGAATCGCTTGAAAATATATACGGCAGCTCAAATCTCGCGATGTTATAACACCGGCAATGGCCACAGCGCAGTCATTCAGTTGTTATGAGTATTTGACTACCTCACACGGCACCATGACTTTGCAAATTTCCTTCCTCATGCCAGTAACCTGCGGTTAAAAACTCGTATGAGTAAGGATGAGTAAGGACTAAATCACAGTAGTAAATAAATTATGTCCCCCACTCTTGTCTTCTCTTATCATCTTTTCTCATTTCTATTCTTCACAACTTGCAAAACTTATAGATGTAAGCCTACATAACATACGTGACAGTTATTGCATAACATATTGTGGTCAATAATGGCTGATCTCTCTGAGGGTATCTCAGCTGGAGTTGGGATATGCATAAAAAAACATTTCCATATAACACTAGTACAAGCACCCCCTATTTGATCTTTTGATGTCTAAATTCTTATAACCCTACAATTAAAAATTTGATCTTGTCATCTTCAAAGATACTGTATGTTTCTCAGTGATTCTCAGGGAGAGCAGCAGAAGCCCACATCAGCCCCCTCCTACGAGCCCCTATCCTAATCCAAGTGAACAGTCATCCTGGGGTCAATCCGTTCAGGGGTAGGAAACTCCAGTCCTCGGGGGCCTGATTGGTGTCACACTTTTTCTCCATCCCTAGCAAACACAGCTGATTTCATCAAATTTCATTCTAAACTGAAGATCATGATTAGTTGATTATTGGAGTCAGGTGTGTTAGCAGGGGCTGGGGCAAAACTGTGACCCCAGTCAGGGCACCGAGGACTGGAGGTGCCCACCCTGCGTCACACAGTCAGGAAGCTCCCATCATGTGACCAGTGGTGGAAAAACTACTCAATTGTCATACTTGAGTAAAAGTAAAGATACCTTACTAGAAAATGACTCACGTAAAAGTGAAAGTCACTCAGTAAAATACTACTTGAGTATAAATCTAAAAGTATCTGGTTTCAAATGTACTTATGTTTTGTGGTGGTAAAAGTACTCAATTGTCATACTTGAGTAAAATAAATGCTATAAATCAAATTCTTTATATTAAGCAAACCAGATGGCATGATTTTCTTGTTATTTTCATTACGAACAGCCAGGACTCAGACATAATTTACAAACACGGTACTGTTGTTGAGTCTTATAGATCAGAAGCAGTGGGGATGACAACGCATTGTATTGATAAGTGTGTAAATTGGACCATATTGCTGTCCTGTCTGAGCATTCAAAATGTAACAAGTACTTTTGGGTGTCAGGGAAAATGTATGGGAGTAAAAAGTTCAATGGGCTGCTATAGTCTGAGAGGGAGAATGCGAAGATGAGAAGGTGGACTGGAGGTAATTTTTGATAGCTTACTACTACTATAATTGACTTTAATAAAAATAATATGTTTCTTGCCCATGATAAAGCTATTTATCAGTGTCATTGACCTCACAATAAGCCAGATTCAAGTAAATTGCATTGTGGTGCTGAAACTTGAAGCGGCACAATCAATCGGAAATATATAGCTCATAGTGCTGAAAGTAGGCAACTTGTCTTCATCTTAATTAAAATGTATATTAACAACAAGAGGGCTTTGTGTTGGAGCCCATTTCTTCCTATTTAAGAAGTAAGAGGTAGGCCTACCTGTTTGACGTATTCATTATCTCCAGCACCAAACCATGGCGCGTTTCTATGATCTGTGGTTAAAAAGATAAGAAAAAAGGTCCAATTTTTTTTTCTCTGGAACATCACAGGGTAGGATTAAAAGTAAGAAAAACAGTGATTTTCTAAACCTGCAATATGTTTCTATCCAGAGGGAGAGTATTCTCTTGCTCCTCATGTCACTGCATATCTCATAATGTTTGAAAATCACTGTTATTAAAATACATAACGTAGAAATGCGTCGTTTTCACATATGTAGACACTGGTTTGGTGCTGGACCTCCACATCCGGCTTCTTCACCTGCAGGATCGTCTGAGGGGGGTTGGAGGGGAGTGCTAAGAAATATTTCTGTCTGTAATAAAGCCCTTTCATGTGGAAAAACTCATTCTGATTGGCTGGGCGTGGATCCCCAATGGGTGGGCCTGGCTGCCAACTGGGTGGGCATATGCCCTTCCAGGCCCACCCATGGCTGCACCCCTGCCCAGTCATGTGAAATCCATAGATTAGGGCCTAATTCATTTATTTCAATTGACTGATTTCCTGAACTGTAACTCTGTAAAACCTTTGAAATTGTTGTGTTTATATTGTTGTTCAGTATAAGAAGAGTAGCCAGCAGTTAAAGCGTACATTTTTCTGCGTCGGTACTCTGTCTGGGGTGGAAAGGTAGGCCTAACTTTTGAAAGTACTATGCTTAGCTTCATAATGACCTCTCAGATTTAATTATTTACAAACAGGGACATTTTCATTGCAAACAAGACACACTGATTTGGCATTGCAGAAATATAATAAGATAAGATGAATGCATAGGCCTATCTCTCAGACTCTGTCCTTCTTAGCCTGTAATGGTGTGTGGTATTAAAAAAGATTCTGCTAAGGTCTTCAGTCATGTAAATTGATGTAGAATTGCATGACAATTTTATCCATGTAACCCTTATTATAAATAATGTACACTCCCCTTCTTACACCACTGCATGTGACTCAACACGGACACCCCTATAATCTACACACACACACACACACACACACACACACACACACACACACACACACACACACACACACACACACACACACACACACACACACACACACACACACACACACCCATATAATCTACATTATACAGCAGAGGGTGTCCAATTACTACCCGACTTTATTACCCCACGTTGAAATTACACTTTATGACATCCACTTTATTCACTCATCTTCAACCTCTGATTGTTTAGTCTAGTGACCTTCTTCTACTACTACTAGTACTACTAGTGTATGGGGTCACACTAACAATGCCATAGATGGGGTGGTGGAAGACCAGTGACCACCTTAGCATACTTACTCTGAGAATTGCAGTAATGATCTGTTAGAATAGCCTCGTATTACCAGACTGATTACAGAATGTAAGCTCCAAATAATTCTGTATGGTTTTACGAGGTTACTGTTGTTAGAATAGAATGGACTAGACTAGAAGATGACTTTATATGCTCTGGAGAGGGAATTTACCTTGCACATAGAATATATCTGTTAGATCTGTGTTGGCATTTAGGGTGGTGGTTAATCGTAACAACATTCTGTACTTAACCACAGAAGGATTTTTCTCAGTTTTACTTCCTCTTCACCCCCTCTACTAGTGCTATGTTGCCTATGTTGGCTTAGTAGTAAAATAAAGACCTCGAAGGAACACACCTAGGTGCATAGTCTGTTACAATATCAAATACCTTAACGGCGGCAGCACCTTGTAATGGAGACATTTTAAGATGAATAAAGTTCATATTCGGTTAAGAGTCATTTTCTGTGTTCTATTTGAGACACTAATTTGTGTACGGGTTAGATTAGAGAGTTTAACAGTCACATGTACAGGGTTGCAGATGTAATTGCATGGTACAGTGAAATTCTTTAGTGCCGGGCACCAACAAAGCAGGACAAAGTGAAATAAAACAATACAAATATAATGCACATTTAAATAATAATATATAGTGTACATATTAACAACTGTGGGGTGGGGGCAGGGTAAATGTCAGTTGAGGGGGGGTGGGGCTGTGTGTAAATGTACATTTGGGGAGAAGAAGGGAGGACAGGGGGAGCAGATTGCTGATTAGTGGTGGCTATTCAGTATTTTATGATTTTTTTTAAACCATTATTTAACTAGGCAAGTCAGTTAAGAAAAAAATATTATTTACAATGACGGCCTACCCCGGACAACACTGGGCCAATTGTGCGCTGCCCTATGGGACTCCCAATCACAGCCAGATGTGATTCAGCCTGGATTCAAACCAGGGACTGTAATGACACCTCTTTCAGTGAGATGTAGTGCCTTAGACCGCTGCTTCACTCGGGAGCCCAATGGGTATGATGAGACTTGATTCTAGACTTGATACTGAATGTTCATGATTGTTAAGGACTATCTGTTGATAGTGATTGACGCCAGACTGGAGGTACAAGGACCAAGGACACTGATTGATATTGTATTCTGTGACACTGTGATTCTGTAGCAGCTGATCTAGTGACTTCCTACAAGCCTCTCGTTGGGTGTTTCCAGAACATTGGTGCTGTCCCACTGGGCAGACATCAACTCAACTTTCATTGAAATGACGTGGAACAACGTTGATTCAACCAGTATGTGCCCAGTAGGGTGAGATTTGAATATAAGGACCTGCTTAGAGAAGGCGAGTTAGTCATTTTCTCTGCTTCTGTGCTGGAGGTGTCTCCCTGTTGCAACTGTCATTTACTTTATTAATAAAGGGGGCAGTATTCGGAAGTTCGGATGACCGACATGCCCAAAGTAAACTGCCTGTTACTCAGGCCCAGCTAGGATATGCATATAATTGGTAGCATTGGATAGAAAACACTCCGAAGTTTCTAAAACTGTTAAAATAAGGTCTGTGAGTATAACAGAACTGATATGGCAGGCAAAAGTCCGAGGAGAATCCATCCAGATTTTTTTTTTTGAGGTCACAGGCCATTTCAATGCTTTTCTGTGGGATATTCAAAGGAATTCCTCCCAGATTGCAGTTCCTATGGCTTCCACTAGATGTCAACAGTCTTTAGAAATTGTTTCAGGCTTGTTTTTTGAAAAATGAGCAAGTAGTTGTAGTTTTTCAAGATGTCTCTCATTAGCACTCTAGTCTTGTGGCGTGCGTGGATGAGGCCGCGCACTTCGTTAATTATCTAGTATTGAACATACTACATTCAGTCTTAAATTGTATCGTTTATTTACATATTAGGGTACCTGAGGATTGATTAGAAACATTGTTTAACTTGTTGGGACGAAGTTTACCAGTAACTTTTGGGATTTCTTTGTCTGCATGTTGAACGAGTGGAACGATGGATTATTGAATCAAACACGCCAACTAAACTTACTTTTTTGGGATATAAAGAAGGACTTTATCGAACAAAACGACCATTTGTTGTGTAGCTGGGACCCGTGGGATTGCAAACAGAGGAAGATCTTCAAAGGTAAATTATTTATTTTATCGCTATTTCTGATTTTTGTGACGCCTCTGCTGGTTTGAAAAATGTTTTTAATGCTGGTGTATGCGGGGCGCTGTCCTCAGATAATCGCATGGTATGCTTTCGCCGTAAAGCCTTTTTGAAATCTGACAACGCGGTTGTATTAACAAGAAGTTAAGCTTTTAAATGATCTAAGACACACGATTTTTGCATTTTGAATTTCGCGCTCTGCCATTTCACCGGATGTTGTCGAGGTGGGACGCTAGCAGAACACCTAGCCCAAAGAGGTTTTAACGACCACTCTCGTTTTTGTCCACCTATTACACAACTACACTAAGAAATCATATGTCTCCACAGTGGTCATGTAGCCTGATCCCAGATATATTTGGGATGTCAGCTCCTAAGGCCAATGGGACCAGGCTAGTCATTTTCTGCCCTCAGATGAAAAGATGCTACAGAGATTATTGTGTGCAATCTGAAGGGCCCCTCTCTCCTTCACCTCACCCTTCTGCTGCTGTCACTGGGATGATGTCTTTGCATGTTGTTGCCATGGACACCACATGAAGGGCCAGATAGGAGGGGACCAACACAATAAACTCTTATTAAACCTGCAGGCAACAATTGGTGGTCTACAGATCAAAAAGAGGCCTGTTCAGCTTTCAAAAACACATTAATACAGACATAAATAGTACCTACCTATATCAGCATCACCAAAACACTAATTACATAGTATTTGACTGTTTGAAGCCCACTAGACCATAATCTGTTCTCTATTCTCATATACCGACTGCCAGTGCAAATGTGTTCCTTCTGCTGTTGCTAGGGACCTATAGAGATAAAATGTTATATTATGGGAAGTATGAAGCAACTTATATACTGCCGTGTACATGTAGACAGGATATTACACACTATGTCATCCAGACTTATATAATTGAGTCCATCAGCTGACTATTTTCCTCACAACAACAAGAGCCTCATGGTGCTCAACAGTCCCTCTTGTGAATGAAGACAGGTCGGGATGATTAATTTGAACCATTCACCATAGTAGAGCAAAATTGTCAGCTTTCTAAGACCTATGTTTTACTTGAGTGCAATAGATTTTCGTTTATTTTCGTTTATTAATTCGACCATTTAAAAAAACAAGCACACATAAAACTTGAAAAAGCCATACATGCACATGAGTAAAATCATTGAGGATAACACACAAAGTCTGGGACTTATTTCCATTGTGGTCCTCTTGAGACAAGATGGCTAGACAAGATTGAACACAGTATGGCAGTGAAACAATAAAACAAAAACAGAGAAGAAGAACATCTATCTCATCATTCCAGTTACATCATAGGGGTTATTCATATGGGCACAGAAGACATCAAACATATTTTTACTTATTTTTACCCAGAGAGGACATTTATTTTATGGGATGAGGCAACTCATTCCATTCTGAGGCTCCAGTATACAAGAAAGTACCTTTCCCAGCATTACTCCTGAACCTGTATAAGCACACATCAGCAACACCTGATCTGGTGCTGTGGTTGTGTGCATCCCTAACACGAGGAAAGTAATCACTTAGATATCTGAGCGCAGGACCATAAATACTCCTGTAAACCAAACCTAGTCTAATCTGGGACACCCTAGCCTCAACAGGCAGCCAGTTTAGTTCCTGAAAGCAGCTCCTGCCTATGTGAGTACGTGGACTCACCTTCAATACTACCCTGATCAGCTTATTCTTGGCTATCTGGAGCTTCCCCTTCATTAATTTATATAAGCCCCCAAACCAGGAAGTACTAGCGTAGTCAAAATGGCATTGAATGAGGGCATTAGCTAGCACTTTCATGGAGTCCTTATCAAGCAGCTTGGACTTTCTAGCCAAAAACTTAGTCCTGGCATTAACCTTCCCTAGCACTTTATTGGCCATGCTCACACCTCCCAAGCTTCCATCAAGGATACATCCCAAGTAGCTAACAGAGGTTTTAGTAGTCAGCACCTCACCCCATAATTCCACATTGATTTCAGAGGACCTACTCAATTTAGGTCTGGATCCAAAAATAATTGCCTCAGTTTTCCAAAAGAGCAGAGATAGCTTATTATCTCCAAGCTATTTGCTAATGTTAGTATGCTCTGTGCTAAGTATGCTCTCCAACATAATTTTACTTTTGTGAGACACCAGAAGTGTAGAGTCGTCTGTATAAAGAAAAAGATGGCAAGAACAAGCATCTTTCATATCGTTAATATACAATAAAAACAGCAGAGGCCCAAGCATGCTCCCCTGCGGAACGCCACATCTCATTGGTTTTGCCTGAGACAGTGAACCATTAACCTCTACTACTTGCTCCCTTCCTGATAAATAGGACTTTACCCATCCTAGAGGGATACTGCTTAACCCCAGTGCCTCCAGTTTGGAGATTAGGAGACAGTGGTTAACTGTATCAAAGGCCTTCTGTAGGTCAAGCAGTACCATTCCACACAGATTTCCCTCATCAATCTCTTTCCTGATGAAGTCAGTCAAGTAAAGTAGACATGAATCAGTGGAGAATGTTTTTCTAAAACCCGACTGAAAATCATACATTAGACCTTGTTTGTTAACATATTCATACATTTGCTCATGTACAACTCTCTCCAGGATCTTTGATGTTACACAGAGGATAGATACAGGCCTATAATTCCCAGGGTCAGACTTTATCCCCTTCTTATACAGAGGTATAACTTTAGCTTGTTTCATGTCCCTGGGAAAGGTACCTTGTTCAAGAGAGAGATTAACGATATGCGTACTACAAGGGCCAATTTGCTCAGCAGAATCTATAAGAAGTCTTGCAGGAATATTATCCAGATCTGGAGTTTTGGAGCATTTAAGCTCTGCCAGCATACTGACTATTTTGGCAGTTGCTACCTTTGCAAAAGAAAAAGAGTTTGGCTGAACCCCCAACTCTACATAATACTTCTTGACTCCGTTGCTTCCATACAAACCAGAACTGGTGGCAGCTTGCTAACCAGCTTGCTGGCAACATAAGTAAAAAAGAGTTGAATTCATTGGCAACCTCTGCTTTTTCATGTATCATCTCCCCCCTGATGTTCAGTCCAATACTGTTTAGTTTGTTTTTGGTAGTACTACTACAGCCTAGTTTCTTAAATGATTTCCAAAGCTTTTTAGGGTCCTTTTTGTTCTCAATTATTTTCTCAGCAAAGTAACCCCTCTTAGCTTCATCCATCCTGCTCTGTGCTTAATTTCTGTGACGTTTATATAGGACAAAATCACGCTGCTCTTGAGAGTTCTCACATTTTTTTAAAGGCCTTATTCCTTGCTTGGATAGATTCTAGAATCTCATCTTTAAACCAAGGGCTAGATCTCTGCTTTACCCTGACCCGTCTAATGGGAGCCATCACATTCACCACATCAAGGAATCTACATTTAAAGACTTCCCAGGCACTGTCTAACCCTACACTATCTAGCACAGGTGACCATACGACACATAATTCACATTTACATTTCAATTACATTTACAATTAACAATACACAATACACCTTTACATTTCAATTACATTTACAATTAACAATACACATTTACATTTCAATTACATTTACAATTCACAATACACATTTACATTTCAATTAAATTTACAATTCACAATACACATTTGCATTCTACAATTCATAGGACACAGGGTATTAGAATAGAAGTATTGTGTTGATGAAGATGTATGACCAAATTGGTGTGATGGGTCTCACTGTGAGCCTGATTGGCGGTGTCATGTCCAGGCCTGCCCTGTGATTGGTTGTTATTTCCAGGCCTGCCCTGTGATTGGCTGTCATGGGGAGCTAGCAGGGGTTCTTCAGTGAGAGGGTTTATACTAGAGCTCACCTCACAGCAGGCACTGACAGCAGGGCTGCTCTCTCTCTCATCTCCCTGGACAGAGCAAGAGCAGCAAGTTATTTACAAGGGCCTCCTTCACACCTGTCAGCTCTCTCTGGATGGATCTTGGCCAGGCGCATACAGGACTGACAGAGCTGATGTCTCTGATTTTATTCAATTCAATACAACTTTATTGGTTCCATTAGGACAACTATTATTAACATTTTGTGAAGTGAACCGAGCTGACTAAATGCATCTTGAGAGAAATGTGTGGTGTGGTGACAGAACACCTCTGAGTTGTTTTGAACCTTCATCTGCTCTGATCTCTACTTCCTAGATTGCTTACCATGTAGACTCGAGGCTTGCATCTCATGCATACTGGAGTTCAATCAAATTATTGCATAGCAGGTGCCATAGTGAAGGGCTCAAAGAGGCAGTCTCAATGAGGGTTCCTTTGATCAGAGCTGATGTAAGATGGAGAGACTTCTAAATCCACACTTGTAGGCAAAGTAGAACAGTATCACACAGATACTTTCTTACTGGTAAATGCACAAATAATTTGCTTTGCTACTGGCTTTTGTCACCATACTTTCTCCCATGTAAGTTAAACCAGGAGTTACCAAACGTTTTCATTCGGGACCTCCCTTCCAGTTGGACTGAGTCCCCCCCAATATTCGACGGATATAAAAATGTGTCACTGCAACTTTAATTTTTCTCCCGCGTTTTCCCCAAGCAGAAGTTGACAGGAAATTATTAGCAAAATTGGCGCCATTTTTGGAACAATTAGACAGAGAGAGCTGTGCTTGTTTGTCCTTGTTTCTTCTGATAAACTTTTATAGCTACTCGCATCCACGGTATGTAAATGTTTACCATAAGATGTGTTTAATGCTCATGGTCAGGAAAGTATCACTGAACAGCGTTTGCGAAAACGCGCTAACGTTACTGAGATGAGAAGCTAGAAGTGGAGTTGCATCCACCGAATTTCGCCGCTTAACGTTAGTTATTGCGTTCGTAAACGAATGCATGATTAGTTAGCTAGCTACGGGTCTTTATTCAAGACAGTTGGATATTGTTTCCAATGTAGCTAGATAGCCACTTTGTTAGTGCCGACATTAAGACAGCAAAAATGACTTGGTTATCAATGCTTTCTTCTAGTTGCAAAATGGTCATGGAGGAGGCAAACAAACTCATTGGCACAGGGAAGAGACATCTCGTCATGGGGGACGTGGTATCAGCGGTCAACTACCTTCAAGAAGCCTGCGGGATGTTGTGAGTAGGGGTGGAAGTCAAGTGACACACTGAAAGAATTGGTCTGTAACAATATTCGCGATTACTTATTCATTTATTAATAAATAACTTTGCCTTATTTTTTTTTATTTTTCCCAGAGCCAAAAGTTATGGTGACACAGCAGATGAGTGTGGGGAGGCTTTCTTCCTGTGTGGTAAAGCTCTCTTGGAGCTTGCCAGGTAGGTGTTCACTGTCCATCACAGTATTTTAATCTATGCGTTATAAATGGTGATTAGTGATGTACCCCACTGAACGCTGGTCGTAAACAGTATTTTGCTCTCAGAACCACTGCTGTTACAGTTGTAACTAAGACTTAAATGTAATGTTGTTGTGTCGCAGGATGGAGAATGGCGTCTTGGGGAACGCTCTGACAGGTGTTCCAGAAGAAGAGGAAGAGGAGAAGCCCAAAGACTCCAACATTGAAAGCACAGACAATGTTGATGGTAAGCATTTTGCATTGTTAAGCCACATGTTGTTGAAGCTTGCCTAAAGGTACAGCGGTCATGTTGAAAAAAAGTATACAATTTGGCCTAGTCGTTGTTGATCTCTCTGATAATGCTGTATAATGTGGTAGTCACATTTACCTGTTAAAAAAATATATATATTCTTACACGCTTCTCAATATACCTTTGTTATTATCACAGAGAAGACCAGGGATGAGCTCAGAGTTCAGGTCTATGATGCCATGGCAGAAGAGAAGAACGGCGAGAAGGCAGATTCAGATAAGAACACAGTGGAGGAGACTGGAGGAGGCGAGGAGGGACAGACTGTGAACGGCCATGTTAACGGTTCTGACATCACGAACGGCAAGGAGAAAGTTATCGGAGAGAAGGGTGACAAAGCTGAGACTAAAGAGTCATCAGACAACCCAGAAGAGGAGGATGGAGGTTTGAGGCAAACCCGTCATAATGTTTACGCAATATCTTTGATGCAAGAAAATAAATGTCATGCACTCACACACTTCTGTCAATGTTTCAGATGTTGAGGATGGGGAAGAAAAGGTGAGACTTCATCTACTACTGACCTATGTGTGTTCCTGCCGATGGTTTAGCTGCTGTAAAGTCAGTAAGTTAACATTCGATTACCGTTTGACCTCAGGAGGACATACCGGAGGACAGTGATGATGAGGAAGTGGGCAACCTGCAGTTAGCCTGGGAGATGCTGGAGGTGGCAAAGGTCATCTACAAAAGGTACGGTAGGAAATAAATACCCACTCGTCCCTGTTTTACCCTGCTATCCTCCAGTTGTAGGGCTTTCAAATGCGAACTCTATTCAAGTCTATTCCAACAAATCAAATTGAGCCGTTGGATTGATGCATATAAGACAGACTTAATAGTTTGAGAGCCTGAGTTTGTTTGTGTTCTATTGAAGGAAAGAGGG
Source organism: Salvelinus namaycush (assembly GCF_016432855.1). Taxonomy (NCBI): domain Eukaryota; kingdom Metazoa; phylum Chordata; class Actinopteri; order Salmoniformes; family Salmonidae; genus Salvelinus; species Salvelinus namaycush. The sequence continues at coordinate 33,321,530 of NC_052317.1, read as the reverse complement.
TAAGGAGGACCAGCTCCTGGCAGCCCAGGCCCATCTGAATCTGGGAGAAGTAGCGGCTGAATCAGGTACTTTCCCAACCACCGCTGGTACTTTGGGTTGGCCCATTTTTATATGGATTGCTATGGGGTTGGCTCATACATTGTGCTTCTGTGAGGTGTGTTCCTAACTACCTGTTCGATTTCCTCCCCAGGCAATTACAGCCAGGCGGTGGATGACTTCCAGGAGTGCCTGTCCCTGCAGCTGAAGCACCTGGCCTCAGACAGCCGCCTGCTGGCTGAGACTCACTACCAGCTGGGCCTCACCCTCTGCTCTGACTGCCAGTACAGCCAGGCCATCGAACACTTCAACCACTCTGCTAGGGTTATCAAGAGCAGACTAGGTGAGGAGGTGAATGTGATCAGTGAGATTCTCATTTTGAAATGAATTGTTTAAATCAGTGGGAACCAACCTTTTCTGAGTAGAGATCACTTTCGCAGTCAAAAAGCAAGCAGAGATCTACTATATCTATATAATCAAAAAAAGAAACGTCCTCACTGTCAACTGCGTTTATTTTCAGCAAACTTAACATGTGCAAATATTTGTATGTACATAAGATTCAACAACTGAGTCATAAACTGAACAAGTTCCACAGACATGTGACTAACAGAAATGGAATAATGTGTCCCTGAACAAAGGGGGGGGTCAAAAAAGTAACAGTCAGTATCTGGTGTGGCCACCAGCTGCATTAAGTAATGCATTGCATCTCCTCCTCATGGACTGCACCAGATTTGCCAGTTCTTGCTGTGAGATGTTACCCCACTCTTCCACCAAGGCACCTGCAAGTTCCCGGACATTTCTGGTGGGAATGGCCCTAGCCCTCACCCTCCGATCCAACAGGTCCCAGGCGTGCTCAATGGGATTAAGATCCGGGCTCTTCGCTAGCCATGGCAGAACACTAACATTCCTGTCTTGCAGGAAATCACTCACAGAACGAGCAGTATGTCTGGTGGCATTGTCATGCTGGAGGGTCATGTCAGGATGAGCCTGCAGGAAGGGTACCACATGAGGGAGGAGGATGTCTTCCATGTAACGCACAGCGTTGACATTGCCTGCAATGACAACAAGCTCAGTTCGATGATGCTGTGACACACCGCCCCAGACCATGACGGACCCTCCACCTCCAAATCGATCCCTCTCTAGAGTACAGGCCTTGGTGTAACGCTCATTCCTTCGACGATAAACGTGAATCTGACCATCACCCCTGGTGAGACAAAACCGGGACTCGTCAGTGAAGAGCACTTTTTGCCAGTCCTGTCTGATCCTCTGGCCCAGCAACGGTGGGTTTCTGACCATAGGCGACATTGTTGCCGGTGATGTCTGGTGAGGACCTGCCTTACAACAGGCCTACAAGCCTTCAGTCCAGCCTCTCTCAGCTTATTGCGGACAGTCTGAGCACTGATGGAGGGATTGTGCATTCCTGGTGTAACTCAGTGGCAGTTGTTGTTGCCATCCTGTATCTGTCCCGCAGGTGTGATGTTCGGATGTACTGATCCTGTGCAGGTGTTGTTACAAGTGGTCTGCCACTGCGAGGACGATCAGCTGTCCGTCCTGTCTCCCTGTAGCGCTGTCTTAGGCGTCTCACAGTACGGACATTGCAATGTATTGCCTTGGCCTCATCTGCAGTCCTCATGCCTCCTTGCAGCATGCCTAAGACACGTTCACGCAGATGAGCAGGAACTAGAGGTCGACCGATTAATCGGAATGGCCGATTTAATTAGGGCCGATTTCAAGTTTTCATAACAATCGGAAATCGGTATTTTTGGGCGCCTATTTATTTATTTTCTAGTTATTTATTTAAATATATATATATATTTTTACACCTTTATTTAATCTTTATTTAACTAGGCAAGTCAGTTAAGAACAGATTCTTATTTTCAATGACGGCCTAGGAACGTTCTGCCTCGTTCAGGGGCAGAACGACAGATTTTTAACCTTGTCAGCTCGTGGGATCCAATCTTGCAACCTTACAGTTAACTAGTCCAATGCTCTAACACCTGATTACATTGCACTCCACGAGGAGCCTGCCTGTTACGCGAATGCAGTAAGCTAAGGTAAGTTGCTAGCTAGCATTAAACTTATCTTATAAAAAACAATCAATCAATGACTGTCATTGCTCCAATGTGTACTTAACCATAAACATCAATGCCTTTCTTAAAATCAATACACAAGTATATATTTTTAAACCTGCATATTTAGCTAAAAGAAATCCAGGTTAGCAGGCAATATTAACCAGGTGAAATTGTGTCATTTCTCTTGCGTTCATTGCACGCAGAGTCAGGGTATATGCAACAGTTTGGGCCGCCTGGCTCTTTGCGAACTAATTTGCCAGAATGTTACGTAATTATGACATAACATTGAAGGTTGTGCAATGTAACAGGAATATTTAGACTCATGGATGCCACCCGTTAGATAAAATACGGAACGGAATAAACGTTTTGTTTTCGAGGTGATAGTTTCCGGATTAGTCAAAGGTATATGGTTTAGAGAGAAATAGTCGACGCGTTATAATTCCTGTAATAACTTGCGGCTGAATTTGAAAGGGGTTCCTTCGTTATTTTACCGTTCATGTCTTCCATAGAGAATGTTTTGATCTACTTCAAATAAGGTCTGTGTTTCGCGGAGGAGCAGACTGACAGGGGACCATGCAGACAAGCTCTGCTCTCTGCACTACAACCTAACATTTCTTAACTGGGAATATTGAAGACCCATGAAAGCTGGTGGTTCATTTTAACATATGTTCTCATGTTATTTGAGACTAAATTGATTTTATTTATGTATTATATTAAGTTAAAATAAGTTCATTGTTCATTCAGTATTGTTGCAATTGTCATTATTTCAAAAATGTGTGTATGATATATATATATATATATATCATACACACACACACATTTTTTAAATAATGACAATTGCAACAATTGCCGATTTTAATCGGTATCGGCTTTTTTTGTCCTCCAATAATCGGTATCGGCGTTGAAAAATCATAATCGGTCGACCTCTAGTTTAAACCCTTTACAATGAAGATCTGTGAAGTTAATAGGACGTTTCTCTTTTTGGTGTGTGTGTGTCACGTGCACACTACCGTTCAAAAGTTTGGGGTCACATAGAAATGTCCTTGCTTATGTAAAAAAAAGCACTTTTTTTTTTTTAGATTTAAAATAACATCAAATTAATCAGAAATACAGTGTAGACATTGTTAGTGTTGTAAATTACTATTGTAGTTGGAAACGGCTGATTTTTTTAATGGGATATCTACATCGGCTTACAGAGGCCCATTATCAGAAACCATCATTCCTGTGTTCCAATGGCATGTTGTGTTAGCTAATCCAAGTTTATAATTTTAAAAGGCTAATTGATCATTAGAAAACCCTTTTGCAATTATGTTAGCACAGCTGAAAACTGTTGTACTGATTAAATAAGCAATAAAACTGGCCTAATTTAGACTAGTTGAGTATCTAGAACATCCGCATTAGTGGGTTCGATTACAGGTTCAAAAAGTCCAGAAACAAAGAACTTTCTTCTGAAACTCGTCAGTCTATTCTTGTTCTGAGAAATTAAGGCTATTCCATGCGAGAAATTGCCAATATCTCATACAAAGCTGTGTACTACTCCCTTCACAGAACAGCGCAAACTGGCTCTAACCAGAATGGGATTAGTGGGAGGCCCCAGTGCACAACTGAGCAAGAGGACAAGTACATTAGTGTGTCTAGTTCATTATCCTTTTGGAAGACCCATTTGCGACCAAGCTTTAACTTCCTGACTGATTTCTTGAGGACGTTGCTTCAATATATCCACATTTTCCTGCCTCATGATGCCATCTATTTTGTGAAGTGCACCAGTTCCTCCTGCAGCAAATGATGCTGCCACCCCCGTGCTTCACGGGTTGGGATGGTGTTCTTCGGCTTGCAAGCATCCCCTTTTTTCCTCCAACCATAACAATTCGTCATTATGGCCAAACAGTTCTATTTTTGTTTCATCAGAACAGAGGACATTTCTCCAAAAAGTATGATCTTTGTCCCCATGTGCAGTTGCAAACCGTAGTCTGGCTTTTTTACGGCGGTTTTGGTGCAGTGGCTTCTTCCTTGCTGAGCGGCCTTTCAGGTTGTCGATATAGGACTCGTTTTACTGTGGATATAGGTTATTTTGTACCTGTTTCCTCCAGCATCTTCACAAGGTCCTTTGCTGTTGTTCTGGGATTGATTTGCACTTTTCGCACCAAGTACGTTCATCTCTAGGAGACCGAATGCGTCTCCTTCCGGAGCGGTATGACGGCTGCGTGGTCCCATGGTGTTTATACTTGCGTACTATTGTTTGTACAGATGAATGTGGTACCTTCAGGCGTTTGGAAATTGCTCCCAAGGATGAAGCAGACTTGTGGAGTACAATTTTTTTTTCTGAGGTCTTGGTTGTTTTCTTTTGATTTTCCCATGATGTCAAGCTAAGAGGCACTGAGTTTGAAGGTCGGCCTTGAAATACATCCACAGGTACACCTCCAATTGACTCAAATTATGTAAATTAGCCTATCAGAAGCTTCTAAAGTCATGACATAATTGTCTGGAATTTTCCAAGCTGTTTAGAGGCACAGTCAACTTTGTATGTAAACTTCTGACCCACTGGAATTGTGATACAGCGAGTTATAAGTGTCTGTAAACAATTGTTGGAAAAATGACTTGTCATGCACAAAGTAGATGTTGTAACCGACTTGCCAAAACTATAGTTTGTTAACAAGAAATTTGTGGAATGGTTGCAAAACTTGTTTTAATGAGTCCAACCTAAGTGTATGTCAACTTCCGACTTCAACTGTACCTGTGGCGCTGATGTTTAGGCCAAGGTATGTGTCGTTTTTTTGTGTGCTCTAGGGCAATGGTGTCAAGATGGAATTTATATTCGTGGTCCTGGCAACTGGACCTTTTTTGGGAGAAACCGACGCCTCACAAGTCCTCAACTGGCAGCTTCATTAAATAGTTCCTGCAAAACACCAGTCTCAACGTCAACAGTGAAGAGGTGACTCCGGGATGCTGGCTTTCTAGGCAGTTTTTCTGTCCAGTGTCTGTCTTTTGCCCATCTTAATCTTTTTATTGACCTGAAATGTATTTTTCTTTGCAACTCTGCCTAGAAGGCCAGCATCCCGGAGTCGCCTCTTCACTGTTTCTAAATGACCCCAAACCTTTGAACGGTGGTAGTGTGTGTCTATATGTGTATGTATAAATAGGACTTCAAAAGTCTATGCAACATTAATCTAATAAAACCAGTTATGTAGGAATGAGGTGTGTGTAGTAGGCCTAATACATTATCACATCATATTGGCTATATGCTTACCCCGCCAAAGTTCTTCTCAGATCATATATTTCACAACTCTAGCTTTGATAACAAAATAGATCAGTTGTATCACTTGCGAGGCACAGCTGAGCATAAATTGAAATCTGATGGTCAGTCTACGGAGGGAGAGGGCAGCAGAGGGTCCGCCTCTCACGGTCCCTGTTCTCTCCTTTCTTCCGGTGAGACTGACCAGAGGGGATAGACTTCCACCTGATGGCGAAACTCGAGTGGCACCGCATTATTTCTGCATCATGCACATATTCATGTTCCTATGACCAGAGAAAGTGAAATATTCCTGGATATTAAAATGGACGCGATGCAGGCCTATCGGTAGTTGGCTACTCATTCATTGCAGCTACAGCGTGAGTGGAAGTAGGGTGAAGCGTGTTATTAATTTGAAAGATCATCTCTTTGCGGTATTCTGTCTCTCTGGTCATGGTTATGAAATCTCACATAGGCTAGTGTCATACTTTGCTGTGGGGTCATGGAAGCAGTAGGTACGGTGATTTGAGCTATTCGATTGGCCAGGGCAGCAGACATAGTTGATTTAGCCACAGCTCTCCTCGACAAATGAAACGGTTCCAAATGGGAACACTTCTGAATCAAGTGCACCTACCGCCAACAGCACAAGACGACCGGTTGGTGGCTGCTGGTTTTATTATTGGAAAATGTTATTCTTCTACCTTGTAACACCCTTGTATTGTTTGTCTCCCAGCCAAGCTCCAGGAGGTGCTGGAGAAGGCAGAGGGGCCAGAGGTGGCCCCTGAGGAGAGAAAGGAGATGGAGGAGCTGAAGGCTCTGCTGCCAGAGATCCAGGAGAAGGTTGAGGATGCCACCGTGGGACAGAAAATGGCTGCGACTGTTGCAGCAGAGGCTGTGATGCAGGAGACACTGGTGAGAAGGGGATTGAGATGGAGGGGGCTCTAACCAGTGATTGACCCAGTCCTAGCCCACTTACTTTTTTTAGGCTCTCTTAATGAAGGTTTGAATTTATGCAATACGTCGAGCATGAAGTTTGATTCCACTTTTCGTTGTTTTTGGGGGGGGTTTCAGGCAGGTGGTTCAGCGTTTCCAACTCCGAGTGGAAGTTCTCAAAACGGAGGGGCGTCTGCATCTATAGTAAGCCTGCGCCTCATGATTTTAGTCAGCTTTATTGGTTGATTTGTTGTCCTTTAAACAACGTATTCTAAGGGATATGTCGGTGTGTCCTCCCCTCACTCAGATTCAGGTCAGATCCACATATGGAAACGCCCCCACAAAGTCTCCAGCCTCTGACATCTCACACCTGGTCAGAAAAAAGGTCAGTGAAGTGAAACTATTTGCTTCCAGATACACCCCCCCCCCCCCCCCCACAGTATCCACAAACACCTTTTTGTATTGTTTAACAGAGGAAACCAGGAGACAGCCCAATAAAGGAGAACGACTCTAAAAAGGTTAAACAGGAGACTCAAGTTAACAGCAACAGAGACAACGGTGTCAAAGACAAAATGGAGTTTGAACGGTATGTATGGAGTATGTATTTTCCACTGCAAGTAGTGACTATTTATTTATCCTTTAAATAGGCAAGTCAGTTTAGAACAGTCTTATTTACAATGACAGCCTACCCTGGCCATGCTGGGCCAATTGTGCACCGCCCTATGGGACTCCCAATCACAGCCAGTTGTGATACAGCCTGGAAGCGAACCAGGGTCTGTAGTGATGCCTCTAGCACTGAGACCGCTGCGCCACTCGGGAGCCCAAGACAACCTGTAAGGTTGTTATGGAATACCTACATGTACTACTCAACTTGTTTTTTTAAATGTATGAAGTAAATCACCCTCTGCTCTTTTCACATTCAATAGCATGTGTGACTTCAGTGATGCATTCATTGTGATTATTATGATTATCATGTTTCCCCCTGCAGCCAGTGAAGCCCTGGTGACTTTGATGCCAATTCCTGATTGTCATCACATCGTCCTACTGCAGATCAAGTTGTAATTGTGTCATGTTCCTATTGTGTACCTCTTTTTTTCATATTTGTAAGGTTTTGTACCAGATCAATAAAGACTACCTACTTGATCAATTTGTCAACTTTGATTTGTGTAGACTTCAAAAAGAAGACCCACCTCTTGGAAAAACAAACTACTGTCCCAGTTCCTCCTCACATTGATCAATGGAGTACTCAAAACATAATGAATTTGTATGCTTATGGTATTCCTGGCTGTGGCCATCCCAGCTGAAATCGTGAAATACTTTGGCGTAGGAGCAGAAGGTCACACTAGTGTCGGAAGCACAATGCTAAACCACTAACGGCTCATTTCAATCCCTATCGCTGAAGTATAGTGCGATTGAAATTAAGGTAAATTCCGGTTGAGCCGACATGCAGGGTTTACTGTGAGTGCAGGCTCCGAACGCAGGGATATTGCCTTGCAATTCCAACCGCACTGCTTGAATCTAGGCCTAAGTCTCTGGCTTAGTGGTAACAAGTCTGCATGGTTTGTTCATTTTTTCATTTGATTTATGGGAGAGGTGAGGAACTGGGAACTATTGACTGTCATGTTTGTGTACTGTTAAGCAGCTGGATTCAATCCGTATAGCAGAAGATCTGTTAAAATGAAGGTTCTTTCCGATTGAGCTGACATGCAGCGTTCACCGTGAACGTCGCCTTTAAATTTCAATCGAGCTATAACACAGAACTGGGATACAAATTGAATCCAGCCCTAACTGCTAGACCACCCAGCACGGTTAACACTATTAGACAGTTGTCTATGTGATGTCATTGATTAACCATGAACGCAATCTGACACAATCAGAACACCAAGGCCTGATTCCTATTGAAACATGTCAGGATACCATTTTAATATTGTTAGTCTCTTAAATCAGATGTGCATTGCCCTTTCCTTGACAAACACTCAGTTCCACAAAGCGAGGGGGAAGAGGTGCAACGCAGGACAAATACATCTGCATGGCTAAGCAGGAACTTCCCCCTCCACTGGAATTTCCCCTTGTGCAAGAATAAGTCAAACAGGTGTTCTGAAGACGAGAGGGGTGTGTGTTTTGTTCTTTAAAGCCACTTCGTCAGGTTGACATCATCGTCGTCTGAGGTCTGGCTGCTGGTTTCAGACTCGGAGCCCCCGTCCTTTTGTAAGTGGGCCTCGGCCACACACCTCCAGTGGGTGAAGTGGAGGGAGATGATCCCATTCCTCTTCAGCTAGGAAGAACAAGAACCTAAGTAAAAACACAAACCTAAGCCTTGTTTATACCTGGTGTTAACATGCATCCTTTGTCCTGATCTTATCCACATTCTTATTGTGCCCACACTAGCCGTTGCATCTACACATTGTAGTATTGTGTGTCACTTATCCGTCCACTGTGTCCAGATTTGCCGGTTACTTCCTGTACACAAATTATGACAGATTCTTTCAAAATATGAATGTATTTATTTTAAAACAAGTGTTGATTGTAAGCTATAAAAAGAGTACCAGTACCAGTAAAAAGTTTGGACACATTTATTTTTACTATTTTCTACATCGTAGAATAATAGTGAAGACATCCAAACTATGAAATGACACATGGAATCATGTAGTAACCAAAAGTTTTAAACAAATCAAAATATATTTTTGATTTGAGGTTCTTCAAAGTAGCCACCCTTTGCCTCGATGACAGCCTTGCACACTGTTGGCATTCTTTCAACCAGCTTCATGAGGTAGTCACCTAGAATTGCATTCCAATTAACAAGTGTGCCTTCTTAAAATTTCATTTGTGGAATTTCTTTCCTTCTTAATGCATTTGACCAATCAGTTGTGTTGTGACAAGGTAGGTGTGGTATACAGAAAACAGCCCTATTTGGTAAAAGACCAAGTCCATATTATGGCAAGAAAAGCTCAAATAAGCAAAGAGAAACGACAGTCCATTACTTTAAGACATGAAGGTCAGTCAATTCGGAAAATGTCAATAACTTTGTACGTTTCTTTAAGTGCTGTCGCCAAAACCATCAATTGCTATGATGAAACTGGCTCTCATGAGGACCACCACAGGAATGGAAAACCCAAAGTTACCTTTGCTGCAGAGAAGTTCATTAGTTGCCAGCCTCAGAAATTGCAGCCCAAATAAATGCTTCAGAGTTCAAGTAACAGACACATCTCAACATCAACTGTTCAGAGGAGACTGCGTGAATCAGGCCTTCATGGTCGAATTGCTGCAAAGAAACCACTACTAAAGGACACCAATAAGAAGAAGAGACTTGCTTGGGGCAAGAAACACAAGCAATGGACATTTTGGAAATCTCTCTTTTGGTCTGATGAGTCCAAATTTGAGATTTTTGGTTCCAACCGCCGTGTCTTTGTGAGATGCAGAGTAGGTGAATGGATGATCTCATGTGTGGTTCCCACCGTGAAGCATGGAGGAGGTGTGATGGTGCAGGGGTGCTTTGCTGGTGACACTGTCGTGATTTATTTAGAATTCAAGGCACACAACCAGCATTCTACAGCGATACGCCATCCCATCTGGTTTGCACTTAGTGGGACTATTTGTTTTTCAACAGGACAATGACCCAACACACCTCCAGGCTGTGTAAGGGCTATTTGACCAAGAAGGAGAGTGATGGAGTGCTGCATCAGATGACCTGGCCTCCACAATCACCCGACCTCAACCCAATTGAGATGGTTTGGGATGAGTCGGACCGCAGAGTGAAGGAAAAGCAGCCAACAAGTGCTCAGCATATGTGGGAATTCCTTCAAGACTGTTGTAAAAGCATTCCCCATGAAGCTGGTTGAGAGAATGCCAAGATTGTGCAAGGCTGTCATCAAGGCAAAACGTGGCTACTTTGAAGAATCTAAAATATATTTAGATTTTTTAAAACACTTTTTTTGGTTCCTACATGATTCAATATGTGTTATTTTATTGTGTTGACGTCTTCACTATTATTCTACAATGTAGAAAATAGTAAAAATGAAGAAAAACCCTTGAATGTCCAAACTTTTGACTGGTACTGTAGAGATGTATAAAAACTCCCAGTATTTTACTGGGTAAAACAAGTATTGATGCCATAAGTCCATTGTACTAAATGTCAATGATTTTAGAGGCCAGTATGATGATTATTTAAATGGTTTGACCATGCAGATCAGTCAGATCACAATGAGTCTTAATAATCTACACCGGTCAAAAGATTTGGGCACAATCAGAATGTGGACAACATCAGGACAAAGAACGCATGTTAGACCCAGGTATAAACGGGTCTCCAGACACAAGCCTGGTCCCACACTATGTGCTTGAGACAACTCTACCGTACAGCATGACAGCAATGGAAGAGTTGGCAACAGCACATACTCTAGGCTACCTCAGCACTAGCCATTTTCATTATATTTAAACACGTCACTTCCTATGAAGTTTAAAGCAGTCACCGAAGATGCTCATAACATTAATGATATTATTGTAAGATCGTGTCACAAACTCAGACGTACATGTTCAGTTTTAGTCTGGAACTCTCTGAGCTCTTCCTGAGTCAGGGGCAGGAAGCTGTCATCGTTTTCTGGGTATTCCTGCCAGCCCATGGCCTTCAGTAACCTGCAACGAAACAGTGAACACTGCTTAGTAGACTGATGGTGTGTGTGTGTGTGTGTGTCTGTGTCAGTCATACCGGTGTTCTGCCTCCAGTGAGCTAGACAAGTGATCAGTGTCTGAGTCGCTGAGGGAGTGAGACAGGCCGTTCTCATTGCAGACTCCCTGGCTGTAGGCTTTGGGCTCTGGGGTGCTGCTCTTGCCCTGAGGAGTCATTTACACCAAAGAATAGACACCTTAATAAAACAGGTCACTTCTGCTTACATATGTAGTGAGCCATGTAACGCTCCACATTTGACATGCCTCTAGTTTATTTTCGTTCAGTCAGACTGTGAATTTACCTTCAATTGGTTTGAATGTAACATTTTGGATGTTGTTTTGGAGGGCCTTTGCGTCCCAATTGTACATTTTCTAGGGGTGTTATGTACCTCTCCAGGTGTCCCAGGGCTGCTGCTGGAGGTCAGGTCACCGGTGATCTCGTCCTTCAGCGTCCGCAGGAAGTCACTCTTCCGGTCTGGTCCGCGCCGCATCAGCTTCAGCCGTGACGAAGAGGCGATATCTATGGGAGGAGTCGTACTGAAAGGACGCTGATAGAAAAGAGGGAGGAAAAATGTTGAGCCCTTGCTTGTGGTTTCTAACAGTTAAGTAAACTTTTTCTCCCTTTATTTTGCTCCTCGGGACTGTATTTGTATGGCCTGCTATACGCTCTCTATGAACCCCTTTGGCCTGTGTAAGGGGTCTGGAGAGCTGCCCTCACCTCTTTGGGGGTGTTGTGGCTATGTAGCTGGGTGGCGGTGGCGGAGGGTTTGGCTGCAGACACAGGGCTGGTGAAGACAGAGTCTCGTCCTGACAGGTGGAGGCCAGGCTTGGTGGAGTCTCTCCCACTCGGCTTCCACTGAGGGGGCTTGGTGGGCACCATGGCAGACTTGGACACCAGGTTCTTATAGACTGAGTGGGTAGAGCTAGCAATGGTGGGCAGGGCTTTGCTGCCATTGATGGGCGGGGCTCCGGAGCTGGCGAAGCCAGTAGAGAACGCAGTGCATCCTGGGTCCTCCTTGGAAACCTTCTTGATCACCAGCATCTTAGACACCATCTGTTTGCCACTAGGCGGGTTCTCTGGAGAGATGGGAGCAACTAGTTAGGAGGGGGGAAATGACATGGAGACAAAGGGAGTGGGCTGAACTTTGTGAAGATGTTACTGGTGTCAACTTTGTAATGTCAATAGATCAATTAATCTATTAGAGGGATTACCCCATACTCCAGCGTGAGGAGCCACTGGCCTCATCTGGTTCCCAGGCTTTCCAGTTGTTTCAGGGTTAAGGGAGGGCTGGTAGGAAAACATTGACATTATTTCACAAGTTTGTATATACAGTATATTTCCTATGATGTTTTATGTTTAGCTGTACTAATCCAGGTATTTTCCCTGTTAGGTCTTAAATGTCACTATGCTCATTGACTAATATGTGACATATGGCACAGTAACTCAAGACTGTAAAATGTGACAAGAAGTTGTCAAGAGGTTTTGAGGAATGGAGGATGAGATTATTACTCACAAAGTCCTCTTCCACAAACTTCAGATTGTCCTCCCTGCTGTGTTCATCATTGGGGAACTTGTCCTGGTAGAGGGTCCCAGGGGCGCTCTTGCGGGGATGGAAGTTGCCGTTGCGCTGCCGGTGTCCCCCCTGCCTGTCCCCTCCTCCCGTCCCATGGCGTTTGGGTTGGCGCCCCGGGTGGTGGTGCCTGTCCTGTGCCGCCCGTGGCGCCCCGTGCCAGGTGGGATGAGCCTCCTTCCAGCAGGACCCCCCCGCTAGACCACCATGCCCCCCCTTCGCCACCCCAGAGTCCACAGAGTCATGTCTCAGGAGGAGAGAGGGCTGCTGCCACCCATCACCTGCAGACACACACAGGACAGTAAGTTTAATACTATGTAACGAAACAAACACCGCTCTTTCAAGCAGACTGTCAACAAACCACACATCACAAACACGTTTTTGGGGGGCGCGCAGGGTGTTCTGATCGTCAGGGTTACCTGCGGGGGCATGCAGGGGCCCGTTGTTAAAGAAGCCATCGGAGGAGTTGTGTCGGCGGCGGCTCACGGCAGTACGGCTGTTCCGGTGGTGATGGGGGTCGCCATGCTTCTCTAGGCTGGCTGCAGAGGACTGGATACAAAAATAAAAAGTTTATCACATGCACAAGTACAGTGTAATGCCTTTCTTGTAACCGCATTCCCAACAATGCAGTAATCAATAGTATTATAAATAGAACAAAAACACATGAGAAATAAGAACACTAGAAAGTAAGTAAGCCATATACAGGGTAAAAAAAAGTCTAAGAAAAACGGCAAAAGAATCACAAAAAAGTTGCGTCGGAGCTCGCAAGATTGCAGCCATAGAGTACGACGTCATCATTGTCAAAAAAATAAAGGGCAGTGAAGTGAAACCACGTGCTCCCAGATCATACCCCTAGTCCTAGTATCTCCACACACACAATTATGAAACAGGAACGAATTCTCTCACAACCAACTCAAAATGTTTCATTGATTTATTTAGCAATACAATGTCACACAGATACATAATACATATACACTATATATACAAAAGTATGTGGACACCTTTTCAAATTAGTGGATTCAGCCATACAAGTTGCTGACAGGTTTATAACATCGAGCACACAGCCATGCAATCTCCATAGACAAAACATTGGCAGTAGAATGGCATTATTGAAGAGCTCAGTTATGTTCAAAGTGGCACCATCATAGGATGCCACCATTCCAACAAGTCAGTTCATCAAATTTCTGCCCTGCTAGAGCTGCCCTAGTCACCTGTAAATGCTGTAATTGTGAAGTGGCAACGTCTAGGAGCAATAACGGCTCAGCCGCGAAGTGGTGGGCCACACAAGCTTACAGAACGGGATCACCGAGTGCTGAAGCGCGCAGCTCGTACAACTCGACGGGACTGACCTCAACCCCATCGAACACCTTTGGGATGAATTGGAACGCAGACTGCGAGCCAGGCCTAATCACCCAACATCAGTGCCCGACCTCACTAATGCTCGTGGCTGAATGGAAGCAAGTCCCTGCAGCAATTTTCCAACATCTAGTGGAAGGCCTTCCCAGAAGAGTAGAGACTGTTATAGCAGCAAAGGGGGTACCAACTCCATATTAATGCCCATGATTTTGGAATGAGATGTTTGACGAGCAGGTGTCCACATACTCTTGGTCATGTAGTGTATCTATGTAATATACAGTCATGTGGACATTAAGCAGCTTAGGTTTGGTGTTTATGTAATAACTTTGTGTTGTCCATCAGTCACTACTATCAGCTTGATCTTACTGGACTGCCAATGTTGAGATCGGTATCCACAACTAATTTGGCTGGTGTACAACCTGAAAAAAATTACCTGGTATAGGCTACACTCTGATGACCAGATTACTCCAAGCTCTTGCTGAGAGTAAAAAAACACTGTTCTCATTTAGCTGAATCTCAATCCTGTGTCTAGTAGTCCCAGGAGCAAGACAATACCACAACAGGCTCTCTTGCTTTTCACACTTCTCCATCTGTCCATTCACCTTCCCTTTCTAGTTAAATAAAGGTGAAATAAAAATAAAATAAATAAAATTCTACTGCTTTCACTTACCACACGAAGAAAACACATTACAAATCATACAGAGCCTGGAAGATAGCAACTCTATGAGGAATGAATAATAAAACAAGCAAAATCCCCTTCACTCCCTGTCAGTTTCTTCATCCTCTCTCCATTACAGTCTACATTCATTCAATATGACTTCCTTGATTTTCTCCTGTCTGTTTCCCTTCGTACAAACTGTATCTCTATTTTTCCTGTGCTGATTGCAGTCAGTCTGCCCCCAATAAGCCTGCCCCTGGTTGTGCGCACACACAAACGTACGTAAATACACACACGGTCTCACCTTGGCAGGCTGGGGCGTGGAGAAGTTAAGCCAGGCAGGAACAAAGTCATGCTGCGCCATTTAGGTCCAGTGTCTCCTGTCAGTGGATCGAGGCATCAAACCTCATGGCAAGGATCTGACACAGAGTAAAATGAATGAGAAATCTTGGATTTTGGGACAAAAGAAACACATTGTTACATAAGACTTGTCATTATTACCCCAGAGTCTTTGGCTCTGAAGTCCTCTCCTCTTCCTCTCAGTCTCTGCCTCCTCTGTGGGATTGACTCAGAGTGTGTGATGGAGAGCAGCACCTCACTGCCGAGCCCTCCTCCTCCTCCAGGACAGAACAGCCCCTTTCCCCAGAGGCAGACCCCGTCGTCCAGGGTGAAAAGTTGGGAGTCGGGTCACAGGATTCTGGGATTATCTGGAATGGTGATCCAGAGGCGCGTTGTTACCCCCAAATTCGTCCTGATCACTCTACCCGAAGCAGGTAGGATTCTTTGTCAGGGGACGAGACACATGGAACCTGCTTGATCCGTTTGTGAAACAGAAGGGTCTGATTGGCGGGCTCAGTAGACAGGCAAGTGAATTGCCCAATGGGAGAGGCAGGTGCAGGTTGTCTGCTGAGATTGGAAGCTCTGGGGCATCGAGCCCTGTCAGTGTGAACGGGACAGTTCCACTATGACATCAGAAGTGTGCTGGAAGGAGGTTCTGGCTCTTCTCCTGCCACTATGAGTGCCAGCTCTTAGTCATTTTAGGCTCTACCCAAACACATGCAGAAAATAAATCAATTCAGAGACCTCTTTTTATTCCAATGGAGGTCACTGAAAACCACAGCTCACCTCATTAAACTGGTGAAAAGGCTGTCTGGGGTTGAAGAAAAAAAAAAAGGTGTCTAGTATTACAGTCACATGACAGTAAAGGCAGTAGAATCCACTGTTACATTTCTGACATCTTCAATTCCGGTCAGTGAAATGTTGATACTGCAGAACAACGCATTATAATGCAGCTTTTCAATGCATGCTAAAGACAAATGGTGTCTCAACGGCTGGTTAGATTGGTTGCTTTCTTCATCTGTCCTATTATATTTGCTGGTATAATTAGCTGTAGTTGTGTGGTTGAAGGATGAGAGTGCAAAAGTTTTTAAACAGTATAACAGCAATCTCTTACAATCAGTGTTCTGTGTGTCACAACACACCTGGGACTCCTTTGTTGAAAGACAAAAAATAAACGTGTACATAAAAGAGGGAACCTCTGAAAGGCAAATATCTTCCTTTCTTCAAAGCAAAGAAAGTGTAGGAACATATGGAGCATGTGTCAGGAAAGGTGCTGTGCAGTTACTCCTAGTATTTTCCGTCCTCTTGTAGTGTTGCTTTCACATGTAGTAATATCTGCACTTATGCAGACCGGACCTGCAAACACAAAACAGAAATACTTTTGAATCTCAGACACACCGGTAAGGTTGTAATGCACAGACCCTTAGCTTACAAGTTTATGCAGGTGTATACCCGAGTCATGTTTCCAGCACAATCTGTACTGTACGTCAAACTTAATGAATAGTTCTCCCAGAACACCTTTGATGAACCCACAATATAGCTTCTCATTCAAAAAACAGCAAACACATTGCAATGGTAAAAATAAACGTTTTGAAGCAAAACAATCAAAAACCAGAGCTCTTAAGACATTTTATACTCTCTTATAAAACTGCAAGCTTTTATCAAATATGTATACCAGTCTAAAAATATTCTAGACCTGAAATGTTTCTCACTCTCTCCCAGCTCCTGATCTAAATCGGGCAGTGAGTGATTGTGTGTTCTAAACTACTAAGAACTGCGACCCATTCACAGCATGTCATCATCATTAATGATCATGAGGCTGCAGTGCTTCCTAAATACAAATCAATAAACATGACTTTCCTAGTTAAAAAGGTCCAATTATATTTCTTTTTTTATTAAAAAATCCTTTATAGCACTGTGATAGGCTGTCCAATGGCTTCCATTGTGTATTGAGTTGACCAAGTTATTGTGGACACATTCACTTTTACAAACAAGTTAAGACATTGTCAAAATTCTTGGCAAGTTAAGAAATAATTTGAGCAGATTCAGGAAGCAAAAACTTTGATCACTGCTAGTTAATTATCTGGCTAGCTACAAAAGTATGGACACCCCTTCAAATTAGTGGATTCGGCTATTACAGCCACAACTGTTGCTGACAGGTGTATAAAATCGAGCACACTGCCATGCAATCGCCATAGACAAACATTGGCAGTAGTATGGCCTTACTGAAGAGCTCAGTGACTTTCAACATGGTGAAGTGGAAAAGTCTAGGGGCAACAACGGCTCAGCCGCAAAGTGGTAGGCCACACAAGCTCACAGAACGGGACCGCAGAGCTCTGTAGTGCGTAAAAATCGTCAGTCCTCTGTTGTAACACTCACTAGCGAGTTCCAAACTGCCTCTGGAAGAAACGTCAGCAAAATAACTGTTCGTCGGGAGCTTCATGAAATTAGTTTACATTGCCGAGCAGCAGCAGCACACAAGCCTAAGATCCCCATGCACAATGCCAAGTGTTAGCTGGAGTGGTGCAAAGATAGCCGCCATTGGACTGGAGCAGTGGAAACGTGTTCTCTGGAGTGATGAATCACGCTTCACCATCTGGCAGTCCGACGGCCGAATCTGATGCCAGGAGAACGCTACCTACCCAAATGCATACTTACAACTGTAACGTTTGGTGGAGGAGGAATAATGGTCCGGGGCTGTTTTGCATGGTTTGGGCTTAGTTCCAGTAAAGGGAAATCTTAACGCTACAGCATGCATTGATATTCTAGATGATTCTGTGCTTCCAACTTTGTGGCAACAGTTTGGGGAAGGCCCTTTCCTATTTTATCATGACAACTCCCCCTGTGCACAAAGCAAGGTCCATAGAGAAATGGTTTGTCGAGATCGGTGTGGAAGAACTTGACTGGCCTGCACAAAGCCCTGATCTCAACCCCATCGACCACGTTTGGGAAGAATTGGAACGCCGACTACGAGCCAGGCCTAATCACCCAACATCAGTGCCGGACCTCACTAATGCTCTAGTGGAAAGCCTTCCCAGAAGAGTGTAGGCTACTACGGCAGCAAAGGGGGAACCAACTCCATATTAATGCTAATGGGCTATGATTTTGGTATGAGATGTTCAACGAGTAGGCGTCCACATACTTTTGGCCATGTGATGTACAGTATATTCCTTGTAAACTCGTTGTAACCAAGTTGTTAGCAAGCTAGCTAGCCACGACTTTCACCAAAGCTAGCAAGTCAACTAGCTAACATACAGTAACTCGCATAACTACGACCCAGTATCAAACACATACAATATATTTTTTGCAACAGAGTAACGTGAAGTTGTTTCTAATATTGCTATCAAATTTCTGCAAATAGAGGTAAACAGACCTTCGCTTCGTTGGCACGGCTTCAAAATGGCTACCGCGTTAGCCCACACGGGTTCGGGGGATTGGGGCGCTAGCTAGCTAATCACGTTATATCTACCGTTAGCTTGCTAGATTTGATATGATGATGCCAAAACCTACTTATATCAAGCAATATCTTAACGAAATATGATTTTAAAAAGATATCTTGACTATTAATATTCCTTTAGCACTACAATACTTCCTGCTATGTGCCTCCAGATTAAAGTGGCGATTGGGTGTTTGTTTGGGTTTTTGGAGCGCTCGCGGAGCTTACTTATCTGGGGTACGTTCAAGTTCTTATAATTTTGCAACCTCAGGCGCGTAGCATTTTGTTTCAAACTGAATAGGAGTGGGATTTTTTGTATACTAAAAACGTCGAAACAGATTAGAAAGAAATTAGAGTTAAAACATTTTGCGATCAAAATTGCCTTTATTTCTTTATTTAACTAGGCAAGTCAGAAACAAATTCTTATTTACAATGACGGCCTACCGGGGAACAGGGGGTTAACTGCCTTGTTCAGGGGCAGAACGACAGATTTTGACCTTGTCAGCTCGGGGATTCGATCCAGCACCTGCCGCCCCTGTTTAACTAGTACTAAAACAAAGTACTAGCTAGCTACATATTTGTGATATTGAATGCAACACACTATTTTCCAGGCAGGCCCACTAATCAAACGCTGCAGAAATCAAACTTTCGTCAGACACAGTGAATCGAGTAATCGACCTTACAAGCCTATGCAATGGCTAATTTATTATTGATCTGCACAACATGAAGATCAAGGGTGACTACATTTTTTAAGCACAGGCTTTTCTTAGAACATGTCTATAAATTTTGATATCTAACGTTGTTAGATAATGCTAAAGAGGTCAAAGCTTGTTAGCTAGCTAGCTAACCAGTTTGATCTTATGTTCTAAAATGCACATGCACCTCTTCCCCTTTTAAGTAAAAAAAATATATCTCATTTGCATTGAAGTGACAATTGAATCCTTGTGTGGTAAGTAAGAACATTACACCAGCTCCTATGACACCATCATATTGGTCTATCTGTCAAATTGACCTTGCAACAAATAGCCAAAAACATCTGGGTTTTCTGGACCAGGATACACAGTGGGCCAGATCATATTAAACCCTACTGAGAAATGCTTTCTGCAACACTGTCTTTTTTTACTCCCATGGTCCAACATGGCGATCTCTGCAACGGATACTCTGCGGGTCCAGCTGCACGGTGAAGAGGGAATGTTTTTATACCAGTTCCAACCATTTGATATCTCCACAAGTTTCCATGGCAACTAAGCTACTGTTCCGGAGACTAGCCTCCTCCAGGTTTCTGACCCTCTGGTCCCTAAGCTGCTCTGCCTCTTTGTTCTGCCAGGGGCACCCCACTCCCAGGGCCCCTGGGAGGAGAGAACCAACATCGCCTCAGCATGAAAACCCTGGTCAATGCCTTGGCTTCTCCGCCCTCCTTCCATTCCTGGGTGCCCCCCTGCTGATAGCGGTGACCCAGTCCTACCTCCCCGAGGTGGCCTACGCCCAGGTGGTCTATGGGGCCTCCATCATGTCCTTCCTGGGCAGGGCCCGCTGGGGCTTTTCCCTGCCTAAGGGAAGCCCTGCCCAGCAGACTGGATAAACCTGGGCAACAGTGTGGTGCCCTCCCTGCTGGCCTGGCTGGCTCTGCACTGCAGGGACAACATCGCAGAGGGAGCCCTGGTGGTCATCATGCGGCTGTGCCTGGCCCTGCACAACAATCAAACTCTGCTGCCTGGCTACCCCAGCTGGTTGAAAGCCTTGGAAACCATACTTACTCTGGTAAGAAACCTTCTCCTTGGATGCCACATTGACACTGAAGGAGATGTGCCCGGAGAAGAAAATCAAGACAGTTGACTAGGTAATGGTGGCTAGGGGATACTCACTCAGAGTTTACACTTGAGAGCTAAAGTATCTCAAGAAGACAAGTGAATGAATAGTGGAACACAGATCAGGGTCTTGTTCAGTAGGAGTTAACGGGAGAAAATGGAGGTGGTGCAACATTGTTTAAAACAAAAAAAAGAAATTTTCACATATGGATTTTATTTTAATCAATGTGTTATTCATGACACATCTGTTCCTCAACAGGTGAGAATTGAAATATAAATTTACTTTAATCTAGTGCCGTTGCTGAATGAAGGTGATACAAGCTACAGTATTTTCAAACAAAGGGACATTTCTCAGTGTTTTTGGAATGGTGAGTACGGACTAAAAAAGGCACTGATATTTACAGTGTTATTTTTTTTATATACACAATGGCTGCGTTTCAGTCAATGAGACATATTAAACAGAAATACTGAGTGCAACAGTTCTACTACAGAGTAATGTACCTTAGTGATCATTTAACAAACGCTGTGAGCACAGCAGAACGATACCATAAGCTTACCATTTCCAACCGTAACAAAGTTTCACATGAGGGGCCATAAGTAACATTTTGCTCATAGTAGCTTCTTCCTTCAGCAGTCAAGTAAGTGCAGTACAAGGTTTAATATAACTCAGTGTAAACACATGAAGCCCATCGCACTAGCAGTCAGTCAACCTTCAGTCAACATGGATAACTCACAACTCTCATGGAAGTTAAACATAGTTTTGGTGGTAATTTTGAGAAATTGAAGTTGGGCAAAATTAATATTCAAATTCCATTAAAAGTGCACAGGTTGAAACAATTGATATGATATCACAAAGAGTGACAGCCAGCCATCCCATTCTCAGAAACAGACAAACATCCTTCGTACACGTCAGTGGAGAATATAATGGTCCTGAAAGTGCCAATGTTTTTAAGTTCACACAAATAAGCTGAGACAATACAGTAACAATGAAAGCTATTGACCATCCAGAAACACTGGCACACTTCTCTGAAACAGAACAGTGAAGTGACTGATTGATTGATGGAGACAGATGGGTCTGCCATGTGACTGACTGGGAGTAAGTACTGTAGCCTAGCCAGCTCATTTGAATCAACAGTTTCTTGGTTGGCAGTGTCCCAGTCATCCGTTTGGCTCAGTGTACGTCTAGTTCAGTTACATAAAAGCAATTAAAAAAACAATCCAGAATAACAAAACAATCCAAACATTCTGAAATCCATCTATTCCACTCGAAGTCCACAGAAAGTGATTTGTCTTGTATTTTGAAAACACCAAACTCTTCTAGCTAAAAAATTCTGTGTTCATGCTCTGTGAGGAGCTCAAAAGAGTATTCTACAAGTCTCATCCCAACTGTAGTTCACCCTCCATTAGCTAACAGAGTACAATGTGTGACCATGGGTATAGCAGATAACGGAATTCGATTCTGCTGCGGCATTCTGCCACTGCTGTTCAAAAGTTAAATACATTGCTGGTGAAGGCCATGTTGATAATAAACTTGAGGACTCGTCTTTGATATGGCTAAGAACGTCATATGCAGTTGTCTAGTGTGTCCAACCTGGGTAGCAAACCCAGTCTCCTGCTGCACCACAGAGTCAGCCCGCTAAGGGCAAATTCATGATAACGGAATTACGCTGAGACTCACTTTAAAATATGTCAAACAAAAACCAATGATTAAAGTTAAACCATAGAACTCGATGCACAATGGCTACTTTGAACAATTTCCAATGGAAATTTTACAAAAACACATTTACATTAAGAACTGTGCCGTTACAAGTATGGTAACAGAATAAAACTGAGGGAGATTTTACAGTAATTCTGTTACGAAACTTTGCATCTGCACAGTTTTTCTAGTAAATGTATATTTTGTTACTGTGTTCAAAGTAGTAGTTGTGCATAGAGTTCTATGGTTTGTTAAACTTAGAAATATGTTTTTTATTCACTCATGACTGCACGGCCAGGCACGACTCCAACACCATCATTAAGTTTGCTGATGACAACAGTGGTAGGCCTGATCACCGACAACGATGAGACAGCCTATAAGGAGGAGGTCAGAGACCTGACCGTGTGGTGCCAGGACAACAACCTCTCCCTCAACGTGATCAAGACAAAGGAGATGATTGTGGACTACAGGAAAAGGAGGACCGAGCACGCCCCCATTCTCATCGACGGGGCTGTAGTGGAGCAGGTTGAGAGCTTCAAGTTCCTTGGCGTGCACATCACCAACAAATTAACATGGTCCAAGCACACCAAGATAATTGTGAAGAGGGCATGTCAAAACCTATTTCCCTCAGGAGACTGAAAATATTTGGCATGGGTTCTCAGATCCTCAAAAGGTTTTACAGCTGCACCATCGAGAGCATCCTGACGGGTTGCATCACTGCCTGGTATGACAACTGCTCGGCCTCCGACCGCAAGGCACTACAGAGGGTAGTGCGTACGGCCCAGTACATCACTGGGGCCAAGCTTCCTGCCATCCAGGACCTCTATACTAGGCGGTGTCAGAGGAAGGCCCTAAAAATTGTCAAAGGCACTGATAAGGCACCACCCTAGTCATAGACTGTTCTCTTTGCTACCGCACGGCAAGCGGTACCGGAGCGCCAAGTCTAGGTCCAAGAGGCTCCTAAATAGCTTCTACCCCTAAGCCATAAGACTCTTGAACGGCTAATCAAATGGCTACCCAGACTATTTGCATTGCCCCCCCCCACCCACCCACGCTGCTGCTACTCTGTTATTATCTATGCATAGTCAATTTAATAACTCTCCCTACATGTACATATTACCTCAATTACCTCGACATCGGTGCCCCCGTACATTGACTCTGTACCGGTATGCCCTGTATATAGCCCCGCTATTGTTATTTACTGCTGCTCTTTAATTATCTGTTATTCTTATCTCACTTTTTTTATAGGTATTTTCTTAAAACTGCATTGTTGGTTAAGGGCTTGTAAGTAAGCATTTCACTAAGGTCTACACCTGTTGTATTTGGCGCATGTGACAAATACAATTTGATTTGATTTGTTTGGCATACATTTTAAAGTGAAAAATCTGAGTCTTCTGATACCATGGAATTGCCCCTAAGCTAAAGCCATTTTGGCATTTATAGCTCTGTAGCTAACTCAAGTATCCAGATCTCAGGCAAGGTTACTCGTCATGTAATCTCACGGTGCCAGACATAAAACCGTATTCTCGTCTGAGAATGAGGTTTGTTCCAGAAAAAAAGAAAACGGCTACTCATCAGGTTTTGCGGGTTCACCGAACCACCTCCCTTGGTTCTACTAGGGCTCAATCTCAGAGCACGGCCACGCCCCCGTCACAGCGACTGGTGATCATGTTGCCAATCTCCGTCCAGGTGTCCAGGTGGGGGTCGTAAATCTCCACAGAGTCCACCGTCACGGGGGCCGAGAAGTCTCTGCTGGAGGCCCGTCCCCCCACGGCATACAGCAGTCCGTTAACGGCTGACACGGACACCCCGGCCCTCGCCACTGCCATGGGGGCCACCTCCACCCATTTCTCCTTTTAGAGGGAAGGAGTAATGGATACATAGTTGAGAGTAACCGTCTGAGGGAAATTAGAGGCGTTGTAGTGTTTCCATCTACAGTTGAAGTCGGAAGTTTACATACACCTTAGCAAAATACATTTAAACTCCGTTTTTCACAACTCCTGACATTTAATCCTAGTAAAAATTGTCTTAGGTCAGTTAAAATAAAATGGTGATCCTAAGAATGTGAAATGTCAGAATATTAGTAGAGAGAATGATTTATTTCAGCTTTTATTTCTATCATCACATTCCCAGTGGGTCAGAAGTTTACATACACTCTATTAGTATTTGGTAACATTGTCTTTAAATTGTTAAACTTGGGTCAAACGTTACGGGTAGCTTTCCACAAGAAATTGGGTGAATTTTGGCACATTCCTCCTGACAGAGCTGGTGTAACTGAGTCAGGTTTGTAGGCCTCCTTGCTCGCATGCGCTTTTTCAGTTCTGCCCACAAATTTTCCATAGGATTGAGGTCAGGGCTTTGTGATGGGCACTCCAATACCTTGACTTTGTTGTCCTTAAGCCATTTTGCCACAACTTTGGAAGTATGCTTGGGGTCATTGTCCATTTGGAAGACCCATTTGCAACCAAGCTTTAACTTCCTGACTGATGTCTTGATGTTGCTTCAATATATCCACATAATTTTCCTGCCTCATGATGCCATCTATTTTGTGAAGTGCACCAGTCCCTCCTGCAGAAAAGCACCCCCACAACATGATGCTGCATCCCCGTGCTTCACGGTTGGGATGGTGTTCTTCGGCTTGCAAGCATCCCCCTTTTTCCTCCAAACATAACGATGGTCATTATGGCCAAACAGTTCTATTTTGTTTCATCAGACCAGAGGACATTTCTCCAAAAAGTATGATCTTAGTCCCCATGTGCAGTTTAAAACCGTAGTCTGGCTTTTTTAATGGCGGTTTTAGAGCAGTGGCTTCTTCCTTGCTGAGCGGCCTTTCAGGTTGCTGATTATAGGACTCGTTTTACTGTGGATATAGATACTTTTGTACCTGTATCCTCCAGCATCTCACAAGGTCCTTTGATGTTGTTCTGGGTTTGATTTGCACTTTTTTGCACCAAAGTACGTTCATCTCTAGGAGACACAACGCGTCTCCTTCCTGAGCGGTATGACGGCTGCGTGGTCCCATGGTGTTTATACTTGCGTACTATTGTTTGTACAGATAAACGTGGTACCTTCAGGCGTTTGGAAATTGCTCCCAAAGATGAACCAGACTTGTGGAGGTCTGCAATTTCTTTTCTGAGGTCTTGGCTGATTTCTTTTGATTTTCCCATGATGTCAAGCAAAGAGGCACTGAGTTTGAACTCAAATTATGTCAATTAGCCTATCAGAAGCTTCTAAAGCCATGATATCATTTTCTGGAATTTTCCAAGCTGTTTAAAAGGCACAGTCAATTTAGTGTATGTAAACTTCTGACACACTGGAATTGTGATACACTGAATTATAAGTTAAATAATCTGTCTGTAAACAATTGTTGGGAAAATGACTTGTGTCATGCACAAAGTAGATGTCCTAACCAACTTGCCAAAACTATAGTTTGTTAACAAGAAATTTGTGGAGTGGTTGAAAAACTAGTTTTAATGACTCCAACCTAAGTGTATGTAAACGTCGGACTTCAACTGTATGTATGTGTGGTGTGTGTGTATGTGTGACTGTGCCCATCACTCTGGAGGTTGTGTCATGCCAAAACTATAGTTTGTTAACAAGAAATGTGTGGAGGGGTTTAAAAACTAATTTGAATGACTCCAACATAAGTGTATGTAAACTTCCGACTTCAACTGTACATAAAGCTATGATGAGGTATGGTGACAACGTGTGGCTTTTTAAACAAGGCTGTATTTACAGTGCATTCGGAAAGTATTCAGATCCCTTGACTTTTTACAAATGTTGTTAGGTTACAGCCTTATTCTAAAATTGATTAAATTGTCCCCCCCCTCAATCTACACACAATACCCCAGTGACAAATCAAAAACAGGTTTTTAGAAATGTTTGCAATAAAAAAATTAAAAAAAGACATTTACATAAGTATTCAGACTCTTTTCTCAGTACTTTGCTGAAGCACCTCTGGCAGTGATTACAGGCTAGAGTCTTCTTGGGTATGATGCTACAAGCTTGGCACACCTGTATTTGGGGAGTTTCTCCCATTCTTCTCTGCAGATCCTCTCAAACCCTGTCAGGTTGGATGAGGAGCGTTGCTGCATAGCTATTTTCAGGTCTCTCCAGAGATGTTCGATCAGGTTCAAGTCCGGGCTCTGGCTGGGCCACTCAAGGACATTCAGAGACTTGTACCAAAGTCACTCCTGCATTGTCTTGGCTATGTGCTTAGGGTCGTTGTCCTGTTGGAAGGTGAACCTTCGCCCCAGTCTGAGGTCCTGAGAGTTCTGGAGCAGGTTTTCATAAAGGATCTCTCTGTACTTTGCTCCGTTCATCTTTCCCTCGATCCTGACTCGTCTTCCAATCCCTGCTGCTTAAAAACATCCCCACAGCGTGATGCTGCCCCCATTATGCTTCACCGTAGGGATGGTGCTAGGTTTCCTCCAGACGTGACGCTTGGCATTCAGGCCAAATAGTTCAATCTTGGTTTCTTTAGACCAGAGAATGTTGTTTCTCATGGTCCTTTAGGTGCCTTTTGGCAAACTCCAGGTGGGTTGTCATGTGCATTTTACTGAGGAGTGGCTTCCGTCTGGCCACTACCATAAAGGCCTGATTGGTAGAGTGCTGCAGAGATAGTTGTCCATCTGTAAGGTTCACCGATCTCCAGAGGAACTCTGGAGCTCTGTCAGAGTGACCATCAGGTTCTTGGTCACCTCCCTGACCATGGCCCTTTTCCCCTGATTGCTCAGTTTGGACAGGCAGCCAGCTCTAGGAAGAGTCTTGGTGATTCCAAACTTCTTCCATTTAAGAATGATGGAGGCCACTGTGTTCTTGGGTACCGTCAATGCTGCAGAAATGTTTTGGTACCCTTCCCCAGAGCTGTGCCTCGACACAATCCTGTCTCTGAGCTTTACGGACAATTCCTTTGACCTCATGACTTGGTTTTTGCTCATGCACTGTCAACTGTGGGACCTTATATAGACAGGTGTGTGCCTTTCCAAATCATGTCCAATCAATTGAATTTACCACAGGTGGCCTCCATTCAAGTTGTAGAAATATCTCAAGGATGATGAATGGAAACAGGATGCATCTGAGCTCATAGCAAAGGGTCTGAATACTTATGTCAATAAGGTATGTTTTGTATTTTTTCTACATTTGCAAAAATGTCTAAACCTATTCTCGCTTTCTCATTATTTTAGAATAAGGCTAACGTAACAAAATGTGGAAAAGGGAAGAGGGTTTGAATATTTTCCGAATGCACTGTATAAATCCACCATAACCCCCTCACCTCTTCAGGACAGTATTTCTCCACTGTCTCTAGGGAGCCCAGTGCCTCGTTCCAGCCCCCCACAGCGTATATGCAGTTGTTGAGGCAGGCCACGCCCACGTAGGCCCGCCGGGTCACCATGACGGGCAGGGCACTCCAGCGCCGGGAAATGGGGTCGTACACCTCCGCAGAACGCAGCTCCATCCCCTCATCACTGATCCCCCCGATCACATAGATGAAGCCTAGACATAGGGGAGATGGGAATGATCAGCGGCCATTCAGAAAAATTCTGTCATTGAGACAGCAGAAGCCATTATATTGATACAGTATATTCTGTTGTAAATGTTTTATGTATTGTTATGTATGAATTGAATTACCCTGTAACTCGCAGCATCCAAAGTAATACCGAGGCACTGCCATGCTTCCAATGATCTCCCACTTATTCTCTGTCGGGTCGTAGCGCTCCATTGTCTTCCCTATCTCTGATCCAACCCAACCACCTGCAGGAACACAGCAGTGAGGAGACATGGTATTAATACCTTATCCCATAGACCCAAGTGACAGACTCTTGGACACTAATTTCTTCATTCCCTTCTTTAAAAAAAATAACTGACATGACTGATTTGGTGAAAGCTATGCAGTGGAAACCTTGCTTTCACTTGTCCAATCATGTTAGATCTGTGATGACTTCAAGGAGGGGAAACATTAAGCATGTATTCCCAATCAAGGCCTTGGCTTCGTTAGTTTACCCAGTGCGTAGAGAGCCCCGTGACAGGGGCAGACCCCGACACCACAGCGAGGGAAATTGAGAGAGGCCACAGCTGCCCACTGCTTAGTCACCGGGTCGTATCTCTCTGTGCAGTCAAATATCATGGAGTCCTTCTCCCCTGGGAAATGACAAGAAACAGAATACTAGAAACATAACTGTATTGCCCTGAGAAAGACACAGGTTGAAACACATGGCATGTTCTCCACACAAACAAACACAGAACCACACAGACAGGACTCATTACTGAGTGGACTATCCTGGTTAAATAAATAAAATGAGAGTCTCACCTCCCACGACATAGATCATGCCCTCCAGCACAGCCACTCCCAGCCCGCTACGGGCCTGGTGCAGGGAGGACACGGTGGTCCAGTACTGGCTGAATGAGTCAAAGCGTTCCACGCAGCTCAGGGCCCGGCTGTCACTCCAACGGCCGCCCTGCAGCCTAGTGTAGCCTCCTGAGACAGGGGAAACCAACCGTGACGCAACAGCCTGGATCACTTCATGAAATGGAATAATTCAATTTGGATCGAGCTGGTACTCATATAATCTGCTGAGTTTACACTGAAGATGCTACAACAAAAATGGCCACCCCAGTTCTGTTGTCATCAACATATAAAGGTGGCCAGGTGCTGAACTGAGGTTTACCTACCTATGGCATAGAGGTATTTCCTGGCCTTTCTCCTTGGCCTCATCTTGGCTGGCTGTAACAGGCTGTACATCTTATTCTCTTTGGGAGACTTGCTGACCTCTGTGTATTCCCTCAGCAGTGTCTGCAGCGCCACCCGCAGGCTGAAGTCAGAAATGCCTACACAGAGAAATGATATGATGTCATCGATTAGCAGCACAACAATAAAAATCAGGGGGAAAGATACTGGTTTGGGGATAAGTACATTTTAATGGTGTGAGGAATATAAAAGGATCTAAGAAAATCAGTTATTGATAAATCAGGAGAAATAAGGACATTCCTTCCTGACAAATCAGGAGGAAACATCTTTCCATCTAACCTTCGATGTACTTGAAGAGTCTCTGTGGGGAGAGCAGGGGGAACCTGACTGGGTCCAGCACCTCCACCACATGCTTCTTCCTCTTGGTCACATCCTGTAGGACCCAGTCCATGGCCGCCGTGAACACCTGGTACTCATCCTCGATTCGCAGCTCCTCGCTCCGCAGCAGCTTCACCAGCTGGCCCTTGGACAGGCCCCAGAACTCGTCCGACACACACACCTAAAGGTCAGATGTTTTGAATGTGATTTTGTTTTTTGATGTCAGTGGTAACAGGTTATTCACTTTTTGTTACACACCCTCAGCAGATTAGAATGAGATGAAATGAGAAAAGAGCCTCAGAGGCAAAGAGGGAAGAGAGAATCTGAAGACAGACAGACAGAGATGGAGGAAGAAAGAGACCATGCGTAGCACCTCCAGAAAGTGGACCTGGATGTAGTTCTCAGTGAACGCCAGCATGTCCATGCAGGCAATCTGCTCAAGGAACTGGTATACCCCCACACAGTTGGACGGGTCCATGTGGCCCTTGAGGAACTCTCCACAGATAGACACCACCTCACTCAGCTGCAGCATGTCTGCTGCCACCATCAGCTCCTGCATGTTCTCCACCGTCACATTAATCATACCTGGACGGGTTCAGTTCAAAGAAACACAAAATAATCTGTATCATGTATTACTGTTCTTTGTATGAACACACTACGTGTACACTACACACTCAGTAAATGGTACATTTCCTGACAGGGCGAACCTGTGTATATGAACTCCAGCAGGACCTCAAACACTGGTGCCTCCACCCCCAGGATCTGGACCTCTTCCTTGTCTGCCTCGCTCATCCCCCCAGAGAAGAGAGCGGAGAAGTAGGGGCTGCTTGCAGCCAGAACCAGCTTGTGGACACTGAACACACGGCCTCCCAGCCGCAGCCTTACATCACAGAAATCTGTCCGGAGGCGCATCTTGTTCATCTGGGCCAGGATGAGTCGGGCGTAGCGGTCCGATGCAAACAGAGCCTGCTCAGCGGACTGGGTCGTCACACTAGTTGCAGGTATGTCACCGCCGCCAAAGCCACTGCTCCCAGGTGGGGAGCGAGGTGGAAACATCACAGAGGACATGATGGCTCAGTAACAGGGAGGGAAAAAGACGGGGGCGGTGTCACAGACACGGTCTACCCTTACTGCTGCTTCATGGTGCAGGACTCTTCAAGTGGACACATCATCTGACTCTAGGGAGAAGAGCACGAGAAACATGAAAGATGATACAGTATGTTATGTTACATTTGAGATTGTAACAAGCTGGTATAACGTTACAATACAAAATAACATCATTATGATAAAAAGTGCCAAATATTTGATGCTGGTCTTCTGTTTGTTGCTTTTGTTTTCAACTGTGTTTGTGAGAACAAGAAATAGAGGGGGATGAATTCTTTCCTCTATTGAGTTCAAGTGATGCATTATATAACTGTTCATGTATCAGTTATCAAAAAGGTCCCTTGTTTTTATATCATCACCACCATCTGGACTAGTTCAAACTGTACAACCAGCTCATGACAACATATTTGCTATAAAACACAGCATTTCATCCACCATTGATCTGTGACTTTGCTCTATGGATGCTAGCTAAATCTTGGATACAAAAATAATGAAGTTAGTTCACCTCACTTACTAGCAACCAGACCGAGATGGATTTATAATCATGTTAATTTAGTTAACGGTATAAAAAGTATAACAGCATCATCAGATCGATTGGTGTGTCCCACTAGTCTGGCTACTAGTGTACCGTCGCCCTAGAGATCAGTTGGTTGGTAAGCAAACATACCTGCAGCTAACGTTAGCTAGCTAACGTTAGCGCCTGCAAAATTATGTGACAGATAGGGTCAGACCATTTTATTATTTGAATGGTAAATCACGACAATAATCGAAAATGTTCAAATGGAACCTTGTCTACACAAAGGAAATATAATACACCAACCTGCACAGTTGCTTGTTAGTCCACATTAAGTTTCCATGTTAGTTAATTTCCAGCAGGCAACTTCCGCAAACAGATCTGTCAATCTTTTTTCTGGATCGACTGTACGGTCTTGAGTGGATGGAATACTAGCTCTAACTAAGCAGATACCAAACGTATAATGAAGTCAACACCAGTAGATGGCATCATTGCCCTTAGCGTGCAAGTGAAGCACATGCAAAAAATAACCAGGGTTGGGACCAAAGGCCTGCATTGCTGCCTGCTTGCCTACCAAAATGAAGGCCACAGTCATTGAGTTAAAACCACATGATTATTATATCTATAATTCTGCATGTAGCACTTGGTCGTAAGGAAAAGCAAGACATGGCCTATAGTTTGCAATATCTCTATATTTTCTGTAGTTTGGTTATAATTTGTCCACAGTGCTGTTGATTGTTAAATGACAGGGCACACAGTGAGTGTTAACATTTTTTAAAATAGGGTTTAAGAGGTCATGGACCCTAGCCTTGTATATAATCCACCAGACTGATTTCCGCTGCGCTATTGGTTGTGAACCATTCATGTAAGCTTGTGAGATCAGACGGTTTGCGAGGCTTTACATGGCCCCTACATGCACTTACTGCACACTTACCTGTAGCCCCTGCTTAGTGCTGAAGCTATTAACATTATGGCCATTAACTGTGTGAAACAACTGGCTAATCAGATATGTCAATTAGAGCAGAATCAGGACAGTAAGCCTATAACAAGCTCGTTAATGTTTTTTGTAGAACATAGGTTACTGTACGAAAAGTGAATTGATTCAATTTACTTTTTGAACCTGAACCTGTTGACTGTCATTAAATAGACTTTCTTTGGCCTGACGACACAGGGCGGACATTTATAGCCCACCAACCCATTACTTCTTTCATTTTTGGGACATTTGGATGATTTGATTGTCTAGAACCCTGTTCACGGTGTCTGAAACCTGTTCCTCTTTAACCTTAAGGTTAAAAAGGTCAATTAATCAAGACAATCAAGAAATTGGTTCAATTAGCTCATGCGATTTAAAGAAGATCTTCAAATCCCTCTTCTTCTCCACTAGTTAGCCCTTTATAAATGGAATCTATAAATCAAGTCAAAGTTTATTGGTTGCGTACACAGTTTAGCAGATGTTATAGCAGGTGCAGTGAAATGCTTATGTTACTAGCTCCTAACAATGCAGTAAAATGTCAAAGTTTTTGAAATGATAAATTATATCAAGAAATGGCGGAACGAATTCAATTAACAATTCAAATAGCACTGTAACAGTAATCCAAATGCAATCTACATATATATACAGCAAATTAATTTACACAAGAATGATATGTACAGCAGTAGATATATTAGAGTGAGCTATGTCAAGAATCCAGTATATAAATAAATATACAGTGTGAATTAACAGTGTAACTAAAATGCAATGTACTGTACAGTAGTAGAAATATTAGAATGAGCTATGTCGCAAATACAGTTTTGAAATGCACAGTACAAAACCCCATGGCAAAATGGACAGAAGGGTACACCTGATATCCATTCAGGTGCAGGGTACACCTGATATCCATTCAGGTGCAGGGTACACCTGATATCCATTCAGTGAGGTTTTGTATCTCGTGTATCTCCCTAATATCAAATGCAGTCCGTTCTGTGGCCTTGTGAGGGATATCATCAGTAGAGTATCTTTGCCTGACTGTAGGTCTTATATTCTCTTACTCCTCCTGGCTGACCTCGCCATCCTTACACTTCCAGCTCTAATTCCTCCGTGATTAGTCCCCAGCGGCCCTTCAGCCATCTGCATGTAGCTATTGGTTTCCAATCCCAGGCCACATCCAAGTGACACTGGCCCTGTGCCAGCCCAGTGGCCATATTAATCTTTCAGAGCTGAACACCTTTACACTGTTGACTGTCGAGGTGGACTGAGGTTCTTGTTCACGGACAGAGGTGAGATAATTTTGTGAGGATTATGAGGGCCAATTGGGTTCCGCAGTTAAATCAGAGGTCATACTCAGTGCAAGTGGACTCAAACTGATCAGGTGAGACTCGTGAGAGTAACTGGGATGGAAAAGAGGACTCCCGGGTAAACTGTGGCAATTGTAAGTGGATTTCCTGGATAAATAAATACATTAATAATTATAATTATATGATGAGGGTGAGTGAAGAAGGGTTATGAGGTTTAATTAGAGGAGGACAGTGTGTTAAAGATGGATCCCCTGGCTGCCAAACTAGCTCCTACAGATCTTATTTGCTGGATTAGCATCCCCCTGGATGGTTTGTTAGCAAGCATAGGGCGGTCAGTCAGCAGGAGGGAGTAGCATACTAACACTGCTGAACCAGCAGAACGTCTGGCCTCAACCCTCTATCTGACCAGAGATGCCAGAGGTAGCTTTTGCCAAAAGGTCAACCATGTAAGGTTACATAAACATGGGACAATATAAGACTTCATGGTAAAACTTAATGAAGGGATTCTAAGTAGTCTATAAACAGTTAATTGTTTGCTTATAGATTTTCTTTATAAGTGAATTAGATCCCCGAGGTAGTAATGCCCTGGGATAGACAGTCACTTGACTAATATAATGAAGCATTAAGGCCCGAGGAGGTGTGGTACATAGCCAATATACCTTGGCTAAGGGTTGTTCTTAGGCACGACGCAACGCCATATAACAAATCCCAGAGTTGCCTTATTGCTATTATAAACTGGTCACCAACGTAATTAGAACAGTAAACAAGTAATTTTGTGTCATACCCCACAGCTTTCAGCCAATCCGCATCCAGGAC
The DNA here is from genome assembly GCF_016432855.1 of Salvelinus namaycush. Classification (NCBI taxonomy): domain Eukaryota; kingdom Metazoa; phylum Chordata; class Actinopteri; order Salmoniformes; family Salmonidae; genus Salvelinus; species Salvelinus namaycush. The sequence continues at coordinate 33,287,960 of NC_052317.1, read as the reverse complement.
CCAAACTACCTCGTTTATAATTAAGCAATAAGGCCCGAGGTTGTGTGGTATATGGCCAATACCGCACGGCTAAGGGCCGTTCTTATGCACGACACAACGCGGAGTGCCAGTTTCAGGTCAAGTCATTGGAAATATACTACAAATGCCCGAGGTGCCTTATTGCTATTATAAACTGGTTACCAACGTAATTAGAGCAGTAAAAATACATGTTTTGTCGTACCTGTGGTATACGGTCTAATATACCACGGCTGTCAGCCAATCAGCATTCAGGCCTCGAACCACCCAGTTTATAATACCAAATAAATAGGATAAATGACTCAGTCAACACTGGCGACAAGAACGGTTCAGCAATGGAACAATGTGTGCACAGTAGTGATAAAATACACAGCAGGCCTGGATAAAATTGAGAAGACAAGTAAAAATCTAAGCAAGCATGTATATAATAAAATTACAGTTAATAAAATAAGATTTTTACTAGGTTGAAATGACATTAAAACAAATTGTATAACGAGGATAAGCCTATTCTTTGTAATTGTGTGAGCATTGACTGGATGTCATGAAGCAGTTAGGACAATTTTTGTTTAATGTTTGGGGACCTTCAAGATTCTGCAGTATTACAAAACAGACAATGTATGCACAACTAACCACATTTTTTCATGCCTTCCACAAACCATCCAAGTGTATATATGCTGGTGAAAGGAAAGAATCACCAGTGTCAGTCACTGGGCTACAGTCTGCCACCAACATAGCAACTGGCTGCTGATTGGCTGCCAGTCAGAGATCAGCTCGCCGTTTCATTGGTGGACCAGGTTGGTGTGGAACCGGAGAGGCAGACAGAGACAGAGGGAAGAGAGCCGTCATTGGCTCAATTGCCAATGCCTGAGAGCAGGTTTGACGGTGTAGTTTAGGGTTGTCACTAGTTACCAAAACCACAAAGTCATAAACCCCGCCTATTTCTTATATTCCTCGGCTCAAAATGTGATTTTAACCTAACCTGAACCACACTGCTAACCTTATGCCTAACCCTAACCTTAATTTAAACCCAAAAAGCAAATGTTTGTTTTCATTATTTTTTACGATATACTGTAGACCATTTTTACTTTGTGACTGTGGTAACTAGTGGAAACAGTATTTTAGGTGTGACTATAAAGGTACTTCATTCTCCTCAAGCCCTCCTTGCTCTGAAGTTATTTCGAAGGGGGGATTGTGATAGTAAGAGAGCAAGGGATTGTAAAAAAATAAATAAAACAGTACGTGAATTATCAATGGAAGAATGCAAATGTGCAAATATTGCCATGATAGAAAGAGATGAGGGTTATGGCGGGAAGACAGTTTCAGGTCAAGTCAGTCAGAGAGTTCAAACCAGGTAGCATCGATTATTAGGCTCAAACTGATAAAGTGAAGTTGGGACGAAAGTTAAGGGTTAAATTGGAGGTGTAATCGGAGCTGTCATTCTGTCACTCAGTGTTGCAGTGCAAAATTAACCTATGCAATCTGTCTCGTGTAATCTGTCTCGGTGATGCTTTGTCTTCTGTCCACTTTATAATCAGGAACACACTGACACGCACAGACACACACACACACACCCTGTTAGTGAGTCAGCAGCAGCTCATGGTGGCTGGCACGGTTGCAGTGAGAACATACAGGCTGTCCTGACTCCACTGCATCTGGTCCATCCTTCCCGCCAAGCAGGCTGTCCTGTCCACTCTCTAAACCCTGCCCATTTCTACAATTTCTCTTCTTAAATATGCACTATGCAAAAATTGCTCCTCCATTTCCTGGTTGCTAAAATTGTAATAGTTTGCCACATAAACTTCAGTTTATGTGACTAAACAAGCAATTATAGTGTAGAGAATCATTGTACCATCTAAACCATTGTGAAATTGCTTTTCGATAACCAAAAATATAGTATTTTCAGCTGTTTTAAACTGGTATGCAAAACCGGGGAGCATAGAAATAGTGCACATAGAACAGATCTACTGCTTCTTCAACCTGGTCTCAGAGCATTTTGTATTATTCTGTACGTATATCTGTGACACTCCATGTGACACTCCATATGTTATGTTTCGTATGGTATGTATACATTTCCATCACTCATTTGAGATATTATGTTACGAATTTCCAAAATATACAATATGTTTAGTAATTTTCAAAACGTACAAAATGTTTACAAATTTGCAAAATGTATGATATGTTACAAATTAGCTAGGTGGCTAATGTTAGCTACTGTAGCTTGTTAACGTTAGCTAGGCTAGGGGTTAAGGTTAGGGTTAGGTAGTTAGGTAGTAGTTAGGTAGGTAAACCCTTAGGGTTAGGGGAAGGGTTAGCTAAAAGGGTTAAGGTTAGGGTTAGGGGAAGGGTTAGCTAACATGCTAAGTAGTTGCAAAGTAGCTAAAAATTGGTAAGTAGTTTAAAAGTTGCTAATTAGCGGAAATGTTAAGGTTGTCCGTGATGAGATTCGAACACACAACCTTTGGGTTGCTAAACGTTCATGTTATACACCCATCTCGACCAACCACTCTCCTTTCGTTTTTACCTCAAGTAACCATCTGTCTTATGTAACCATACCAAACGTAACATATATTAAATGGGGTATCTCGGATTTACGTGCTCTGAGACCAGGTTGGCATCTTAAACTTGCTTTCAATGAGAATGAAAGATCTATCACATTTCTATGCAAATTTTGTCTTCTCCCAAAAAGTTGAACTTCGCAGCTTTCAAATTTGACTTTAAACCTATCCCTAACCTTAACCCTAAAATGAACTACCCTTCTAACCTTATTCTTAACCCTAACCCTAAATTTAACCACCCTTCTAACCTTATTCCTAACCCTAACCTTAACCCTAAATTTAACCACCCTTCTAACCTTATTCCTAACCCTACATTTAACCACCCTTCTAACCTTATTCCTAACCCTAACCCTAAATTTAACCACCCTTCTAACCTGATTCCTAACCCTAAATTTAACCACCCTTCTAACCTGATTCCTAACCCTAACCTTAACCCTAAATTTAACCACCCTTCTAACCTTATTCCTAACCCTAAATTTAACCACCCTTCTAACCTTATTCCTAACCCTAACCTTAACCCTAAATTTAACCACCCTTCTAACCTGATTCCTAACCCTAACCCTAAATTTAACCACCCTTCTAACCTGATTCTAACCCTAACCTTAAATTAACACCAAAAAGCTTTTTTGAAGAATCTGACTTTGTGGCTATCTTATCTAATGGAAACCCTCATCCATTCTTTCTCATTTGACCCATGTCGCCACTTTTTTTTCTCTCTGTTTCTGATTGACTCATGTGTTATGTCCCTATGTCGCTTCTCAATCACTCTCATCACACCAGGATTTTGAGGATTTTATAGAGGTGAAAGAATGTCCTGAGGCTGGGGGGATGATCTGTCCATAAGCAGCTGCTCGGGTGAGAGATTTCACTCCCGCCTCGTGTGTAGGATTGGCAGCAAAATTTAAAGGCATAGTGATGTCTTCATAAGATATATATTGTAATTGATTGGTTGCATTAACACACACTTGGAAGAAGTAGAACAAGGACAACACAACTTCAACAAAACCCTCATCAGTTTATTGTCTTCAGCAAGAAAAATTAAGAATCTCACATTGCTTAAAGTCGCTCCAGGAGCTTCCTCAATGCTCCTGTCTAGTTTTTAAGAAAGACTAAAACACCCTCCATCAAACCAACCACAAAAGTTTTACAGTATCTCAATACAGAGTGTCTTTTGTCCTCAAACTTGACATATGTGCCAAGAACAAAATTTATTATTTTCCTTAAGCTATGTAGGCCTACATGTCATGAGGAAATATTAATCGCTCTTCTTGAGCAATGCCACAGTTCAAGTAATAGAGACAGAATGTACACTTCCGCATCTCTGGCAGTTCACACAATGTTCTTAAAAGGTCACGTCATCAGATGAATAACACCACCAATTAAAAGATAGTGCATTTCTGTGGCAAAAGCTGACGACCCCCCATAATTATAATAATGAATTTCTAAAATTACAAATACTGTTGGATTGCACTTTCCTCAAGCTTTCATCTTCTGTGGCATATTTCAGAAAATATATAATATCAAAAAATACAAAAAGCTTATACTTTGAATAACAGAATATAATATACAGTACTTCAATTTATGTTTTGATCAAGCACGTGTGGTGTGTTTTCCGCCATCACCATAAATGTCATTTTCTGGTCGGAATATATACTTTTATCACTAATAGCAAGTGCTTTGGTTATTGGATACAATATGGAAAATGTCATTCTAAGGATATCCAGAAAATTGTTTATGCTACATACAGTACATATCAACTGGTAACTGGGTTATATTTTGACAAAAAAAAAAGCAGCGCTACTGTCAAGATGCGCCACATCAGTTCCTATATTTGCATGACTATGTACTGAAATACCCAGAACATGTTTGGTATGTATACCACAGCTAGCTACGCCACTGAGTCAGCCATCTTGTTTTTCTGTACCATTATATTCTAATTCCACTTTTATGATCTTCCGTGCATGGACATCACAACAATTAAAATGTTTTGAAATAAATTCTAAATTCCAAGGTATTGGGTGTATTACAATCTCATTCTACATTAGCACCAGTACTTGTGTTGTCAAAATGGGACCCTAGAAGTCTAAATAAAAAACAGCACCTGACAAATACCAACATATTGTGACGTAGTATATGTAGTCAGTCATCTCCCGGATGACCAGGCCCACTAAAACAAATAAAATCCCATGAAAGAAAAAGTGAAAAATGGGTACAAAAAAACAAATAGCAAACAGAATCTTATAAAAAACTAAGTCCTAGCTGACATTCAAGTTCCGGTCAAAGTTCCAATTAAGTGAAATTACATTCACCAATCCGTTGGAATCATCCTAGTGCAAATTTCACACATTCTTCTTCGAGAAAAGAACGCCCTCAAGTTGTTCTCGTAGGATAGCTTCAGTACGCAAACATGTCCGCCCTCAAGTTGCTACAGTACACAAACACGTCCGCCCTCAAGTAGTCCTCATAGGATAGCTACAGTACGCAAACACGTCCCACAGCTGACTAATCTACATCTCCGGAGCGGCTGCAGGGAGTCCAGCGGGTAGTTTAGTTTGAGTCTGTAGAAGGTGGTGTTCCTCCGTCTGTTGTAGCAGGCAGTCCTCTGTGGCTGTGTGTGGCAAGGCTGACGAGACAGGAGTGACGTGGACAGGGTGCTCCAGCCGGACGTCCAGGGCCTGGTTGTGCTGTGCCAGGGAGTTGAGGCGGTAGTGCAGAACGAGCTCCTTCAGAGAGCAGTGGAGGTCGTAGGGCTCAGCGAAGCCATAGCCACGTGGCGTGCTATAAATCATGCAATGCTTCACTTCTACATTAACACTGAAAGGATACAAAATAAAAATATAGGTTAGTACCAGTGTAGTGGCCCTAAGCCTTGGGAACATGGATCACAGTGAAGTAACTTATCAAGAGCCTATAAAACAGTGTAGCAGTATTCCCATATTCTTCCAAGTCTACTTTCCTTCATGACCATTACATATTGTTATTTTTTCACAGGAAGAGGACACTCACACTACGGAGCAGGCGTAGCAACCCTGCTTGCTGCTCTCGCGAATCAGGAAGGTTCCGGTGGGTTTGTCCATCAGCATCTCCTCAGCCTGCGTCCTGCTCAGCTCGCCCACGAACCAGCTCCCCTCGTCATGGTGCGCCAGTCTCTCACCCTCGCCCTTCAACACGTAGGTGCTGCACACACCAGAAAGGACATTTAACAAATCTTTAATTGATAAGAATCGTAAATGATAAGTAAGTAGTGTGCATACTATTTATACATTAGTATTGAATAAGTTCTAAACAGTTATAAGCACTACAAGCATTTCTTAGCACAACTAAATACAATTAAGAAGTATTATAACAACTTAGGTCTATAATGTGAAATACTTACTTGTCACTGCTATTGTCTTGGAACCCCAGCCAATCGTTAATGCGTTTCTGTTGCACACCTTCGTGATTCAGCCAACTGAAAACCAAAGAAAATGAATGTCAGTGACAAGTGTTTGAAAAAAGCTACTTTTCATTAACCGTGACTTTAATAGAATAGAATAAAATAGAAGTATTGTAACGTACTTGAGGTACTCGTCTCTGATGTTGCGTAGCTCTATGAGGTCAGGCCTGAGGCTGTTGATCCTCCTGTCTGTCTCTCTGTAGTCCTGGACCTGGGTCCTCAGGTCCTGTTCCAGATGGACCTTACTGTCATAGATCTCCCCCAGCCGAGACTTTAGCTTCTCATAGTTCATCAGGAATCTGGGGAGCAAAGGTCATGAGGGGTCAAAAGAAGGGTCAGGGGTAGTGCCACTGGCCTGAGCTGAACCACAGCTGCATACAAGTCAAAGGGAGGAAACAATAAAAAGACATCCATCTATCCACACTATGAGCATACGTCTCACATTCCATGCGAGATAGACCAAGATGCAACCAGACTAGTTACCAGACTCACCTCTCCAAGTCCTTCTCTGTTCCCTTAGATCGAATGCTCCTCTCACACTCCTCCCCATAACGCTCCTGCTCGCGACACTGCTCCTCGAAGATCAGCATGGTCTCGTTAAAGGCCTCTATCGCAGTTCTCTTCATCTGGATCTCCTGTGAGGTTTTAGTGTAGGCCTCGTACAGACAGTCAAACTGTTGACTCTTCTCCTGGTACTGACTGTGGTACTCCTGTAGCTTCCTCCCGGCCACATCAACACTGTCCACTTTCACCTGCTCATCCTGGATACAGACAGACATATTTAATACATTTATGAAACTCACGGCTGGTCCAGCAGACATAAACTTGTTGTCTGTGCATGATGATTGTCTTCAATTTAGTTACGAAACCAAAGGCAAATTTCCTTCCCTGACAAATGTCAACTCAACTCTATTGCATTCTTTGAAGACCGTCTTGAAACAGCAGATGAGAGGTGCCTACTGCCTACCTGTTGGAAGCGGGAGACAGGGTGTGTGAGCATGACGTCCAGTACAGCGTTGTATTCCACCAGAGGATGGTGCTGGTAGTGCCAGATGAGCTCCACTACAGAGCAGAAGGTCAGGGGCTCTGAAAAGCCATACTTCCCCTCACGGTGGTAGATCTTAATCAGCTTGCTGTGCCCGTCTTTCCTCAGCGTTAGCGTGAAGTCTCCTTGTGTCTTAGTGGAAGCGTCACGAACCAGGAAGGAACCATCAGGTGTGTCGCGGAGCTTCTCGTTGACTTCCTCCCTGGAAATGTCTCCCCAGTACCACTCAGCATCCTGCAGGGGATATACTGGGGCTTCCCTTAGGCAGTTGTCGTTCATGAAGGAGGTAATGGGTTTGGCTGACCTGGGAGGGAGAGCTGAAAGAAAAAGAGATCAGATCAGGATGACAGTTTGTAAGAAAAAGCTGTTTCAGCACAAGTGGGGGGGTGCATCTCTATTCAACCCCCCCATACACACACACTCTCTCCAGACACTGTCAAATCTCCAGACAAGTCTAGGCATGTCCCCAGCTGATAACAGTTTCTGTCCTAATGGCCCAGATCGACCATACCAGGACTGAGAACATGCCAGACTGCCACATGCTCTGAAACAAAGACGGTGGACAAGATCGGTCAGTGAAAAAGAGGGTAGGTTCACACACACAAAGCCGGCTAACTCCAGTATGCTTTTAATATTTTTTTCTTGCAGGGGAAATAGATTTGACATATTTTTCAACAGGTCAGAAAAACCAACAATGAAGCTAAAGCAAATGTAAATGCTGCAAATTCTGCCCATTTTCACTGGTCTGTCAGTAAAGTGCAAATGTAAGCCAAACTTTGGATGGGGTAAATTTTACATCCCCTGCTTGTCCAGTGTCCAAACTGCAACCGCCCCAAAACCATAAACCATCCATCTTCAGGGAGGATTCTAAAGTTATGATCATATATAAAACAATTTAATTTTTCAGACTTTCTCAACCCTCTTAAAGGTGCACTATGCAGAAATCGCTCTGCTATATCCCGGTTGCAAAAATTCTAAAAGTTCTCCTAATTTCCGTTTATGAGACAAAACAAGCAAGTATAGTGTAGAGAATCACATTTATATGTGAAAAGTTACATATTGCAGCTTTAACTTTTCCATATACATTTTAAAACTAACAACAACAAAAAACGTCTGGATCTCTACAAAAATGACAAGAGGGGGTTGGGGATGGGGGGAGAAAACCACATCAAGAGGAGGAGAAAGGCGATATGTTTCACTAAAGGACAGAAGTACCTTTCAGGAACCTGTAGCAGAATTGCACATAACTTCAGTCAGGAGGAAATGTGGGTTTCTCGCTCCCTCCGCTCTCTCTTTTTTTAACAACTTTAAAATAAGCACAAGACAGGTGCAAAAGCACTATGGCAGACAGGCAGCAGAAGCTGAAACCCTGGATTCCTACTAGACTTAGCAAAATTCACCCTGCACACCTACTGTATGCATGCATGCATGTATGTATGTATGTATGTATGTATGTATGTATGTATGTATGTACAGTTGAAGTTGGAAGGTTACATACACTTAGGTTAGAGTCATTAAAACGTGTTTTCAACCACTCCACAAATTTCCTGTTAACAAACTATAATTTTGGCAAGTCGGTTAGGACATCTACTTTGTGCATGACATAAGTAATTTTCCAACAATCGTTTACAGACAGATTATTTCACTTATAATTCATTGTATCACAATTCCAGTGTGTCAGAAGTTTACATACACTAAATTGACTGTGCCTTGGAAAATTCCAGAAAATTATGTCATGGCTTTAGAAGCTTCTGATAGGCTAATTGACATTATTTGAGTCAATTGGAGGTGTACCTGTGGATGTATTTCAAGGCCTACCTTCAAACTCAGTGCCTCTTTGCTTGACATCATGGGAAAATCATAAGAATTCAGCCTCAGAAAAAAATGGCATCTTCACAAGGTCCTTTGCTGTTGTTCTGGGATTGATTTGCACTTTTCGCACCAAAGTACGTTCATCTCTAGCAGACATAACTCGTCTCCTTCCTAAGCGGTATGACGGCTGCGTGGTCCCATGGTGTTTATACTTGCGTACTATTGTTTGTACAGATGAACGTGGTACCTTCAGGCGTTTGGAAATTGCTCCCAAGGATGAACCAGACTTATGGAGGTCTGCAATTGTCTTTCTGAGGTCTTGGCTGATTTTCCCATGATGTCAAGCAAAGAGGCACTGAGTTTGAAGGTAGGCCTTGACATACATCCACAGGTACACCTCCAATTGATTCAAATAATGTCAATTAGCCTATCAGAAGCTTCTAAAGCCATGACATCATTTTCTGGAATTTTCCAAGCTGCTTAAAGGAACAGTCAATTTAGTGTATGTAAACTTCTGACACACTGGAATTGTGATACAGTGAATTATAAGTGAAATAATCTGTCTGTAAACAATTGTTGGAAAAATTACTTGTGTCATGCACAAAGTAGATGTCCTAACCGACTTGCCAAAACTATAGTTTGTTAACAAGAAATTTGTGGAGTGGTTGAAAAACGAGTTTTAATGACTCCAACCTAAGTGTATGTAAACTTCGGATTTCAACTGTATGTATGTGTGGTGTGTACGTGTGTGTGTGTGACTGTGCCCATCACTCTGGAGGTTGTGTCATGATGTAAAGTAGCCTAGGGGCTAATACACAAATACCGTATTATGAGGAATAGAGTTTATAAAAGCCCATATAAAGATACATTAATTATGTATTTCAGTTCATGCAACACAAGGAATTGTCCCTCTCTTTGACACAAACCAGCCCAATGCACCATGTCATTCACTGTAATCGCTTATAGAGACTACTAAATAAAAAATATCACACGATGTGATATATTCTAAACTATTACAATATCACATCAAGTAGCATAGGCTACACGTGAATTGATAGTTTGAAAATAAGGCATGCGACAAGTTAGTAGGCTTTCAGTGCTTGCGTACGAATTAAATATGGTCGGCTACAGTAGACTAGAGGAGAAAGGGGAACAAAGCAGTCGTTTCATGCGGAATTTCTTCTCTACTCAACATTGTTCACGCGCTGGTAAGATGCGTTATAACATAATAATACGATACAGAGTATTTCACCAACCTACGACCAAAAATATAATGTTTAATTTTGATATCTCTTTAGTAACACGAAGCAAGACAAAGAGCAAAACCACCGCGTCAAGCAAGTCCACGAGAAAAGTATTACGTAATTGTCAAGCAGCGAATTGCACTTTGCATGTCTGGGCAAAGCCCATAGAGGGGACACACAATAATGTACCAGCACGGACACCTGTGTGTGCACAACTGGCCAAATGTCAACGTTCAATCATCGTTGGAATTGATGATTAATATGATAATATGCATAATGATTACAGATCCAACAAATACCTGGAGGTGCCTGATCCATTTCGATGTAGAATATGACTTCAGAGGGATAAAACATCCCGTTCCAAACGTTTATATTGCAAACCGTCGTGTTATGAGGTATCTTTCAATGTCTTGCGATGCGTGAGAAATACAACTTTTACTTGCACCAGAGTGAAAGGATCATAATGGCAAGTCGTTTTAGGAACATATGCGGCCGATTTCAGATTAGACAGCCAGTAGCAGGATTGTCCATTAGTCCAATTTCCGAGAAAATCATTTGCGCCAAACTCGTAATTGGTTCAATACATTTACTCACAGAAAGTGTTCTGCAAAAAAATATAGTCATTTCCAGCCACGTCTGTCAGTATGGCCGGTAAGGCGCCGCTCCAAACTTCATCGCGCAGATGTAGCAGTCAGGAGATTTTAAACGGATCTGGAACATCATCTTGGGAGAAACCAAAAGACACCACTTTCAGAGGGAGGGCTGCCCCCACAAGGCGGATTGCTTAAAGCAGACAGACAGAAAATAGTATACATTTCTGATGTAAATCTGAAATAGTATCATGTTGTCTTGTATTTGAGTGATTGTAGCCTATATAGCATTATAGACAGAAGATTATTTAGACAGAAGATTATTAGTGGGTATTGTGTGATAACCGCACCCATAAATTGGAAGTGGTACCTTCCCTGCCCTATCATTTCATTGAAGGATCTCAATGCAAGGTAATTTGCTGATTTATTTGACGACACGGATGGAAGGAACTACCATGCACACAGATAAATTGTTTATTTTCAATAATTATTCTCAGAATTGCAAAGGCATGGACAGGCAGATCCTGATCGATGAGTAAATGAACAACAATAACCAATATGAATAGCTTTCCAGGTGCTGTTTAAATGTTACAAGATACTACTAACCGAATCAGTTATATAAATTGGACCTAGCGGTAATATGTGGTAATATGCTGTTAATTGAAATTAGATCATCATTAATATGCAGGTATAGGCCTACCACTATTACTACAGTACTATTACATTTGACCTTATAATGTACATCTAAGATCATGATAAATACACACAATTGACACCAGGATGTCTTGCTCCCAGACAGACTAAATAACTTTTTTGCTCGCTTTGAGGACAATACAGTGCCACTGACACGGCCCGCTACCAAAACCTGCGGGCTCTCCTTCACTGCAGCCGAGGTGAGTAAAACATTTAAACGTGTTAACCCTCGCAAGGCTGCAGGCCCAGACGGCATTCCCAGCCGCGTCCTCAGAGCATGCGCAGACCAGCTGGCTGGTGTGTTTACGGACATATTCAATCAATCCTTATCCCAGTCTGCTGTTCCCACATGCTTCAAGAGGGCCACCATTGTTCCTGTTCCCAAGAAAGCTAAGGTAACTGAGCTAAACGACTACCGCCCCGTAGCACTCACTTCCGTCATCATGAAGTGCTTTGAGAGACTAGTCAAGGACCATATCACCTCCACCCTACCTGACACCCTAGACCCACTCCAATTTGCTTACCGACCCAATAGGTCCACAGATGATGCAATCGCAACCACACTGCACACTGCCCTAACCCATCTGGACAAGAGGAATACCTATGTGAGAATGCTGTTCATTGACTACAGCTCAGCATTTAACACCATAGTACCCTCCAAACTCGTCATCAAGCTCGAGACCCTGGGTCTCGACTCCGCCCTGTGCAACTGGGTACTGGACTTCCTGACGGGCCCCCCCAGGTGGTGAGGGTAGGTAACAACATCTCCACCCCGCTGATCCTCAACACTGGGGCCCCACAAGGGTGCGTTCTGAGCCCTCTCCTGTACTCCCTGTTCACCCACGACTGCGTGGCCATGCACGCCTCCAACTCAATCATCAAGTTTGCAGACGACACTACAGTGGTAGGCTTGATTACCAACAACGACGAGACGGCCTACAGGGAGGAGGTGAGGGCCCTCGGAGTGTGGTGTCAGGAAAATAACCTCACACTCAACGTCAACAAAACAAAGGAGATGATTGTGGACTTCAGGAAACAGCAGAGGGAGCACCCCCCTATCCACATCGACGGGACAGTAGTGGAGAGGGTAGTACGTTTTAAGTTCCTCGGCGTACACATCACGGACAAACTGAATTGGTCCACCCACACAGACAGCGTTGTGAAGAAGGCGCAGCAGCGCCTCTTCAACCTCAGCAGGCTGAAGAAATTCGGCTTGTCACCAAAAGCACTCACAAACTTCTACAGATGCACAATCGAGAGCATCCTGTCGGGCTGTATCACCGCCTGGTACGGCAACTGCTCCGCCCACAACCGTTAGGCTCTCCAGAGGGTAGTGAGGTCTGCACAACGCATCACCGGGGGCAAACTACCTGCACTCCAGGACACCTACACCACCCGATGTCACAGGAAGGCCATAAAGATCATCAAGGACAACAACCACCCGAGCCACTGCCTGTTCACCCCGCTATCATCCAGAAGGTGAGGTCAGTACAGGTGCATCAAAGCAGGGACCGAGAGACTGAAAAACAGCTTCTATCTCAAGGCCATCAGACTGTTAAACAGCCACCACTAACATTTAGTGGCTGCTGCCAACATACTGACTCAACTCCAGCCACTTTAATAATGGGAATTGATGGAAATTGATGTAAAAATATATCACTAGCCACTTTAAACAATGCCACTTAATATAATGTTTACATACCCTACATTATTCATCTCATATGTATATGTGTATACTGTACTCTATATCATCTACTGCATCTTGCCATCTTTATGTAACACATGTATCACTAGCCACTTTAACTATGCCACTTTATGTTTATATACCCTACATTACTCATCTCATATGTATATACTGTACTCTATACCATCTACTGCATCTTGCCTATGCCGTTCTGTACCATCACTCATTCATATATCTTTATGTACATATTCTTTATCCCTTTACACTTGTGTGTATAAGGTAGTAGTTGTGGAATTGTTAGGTTAGATTACTCGTTGGTTATTACTGCATTGTCGGAACTAGAAGCACAAGCATTTCGCTACACTTGCATTAACATCTGCTAACCATGTGTATGTGACAAATAAAATTTGATTTGATTTGAATATGTGTATTTCTGTCCTTTTAAAGAACAGATAAGCAATGTAAGGCATATACATTCTGTCCAGGCTACAATCCAAAGGGCCATCTAGCCTTAACTTTGTGGCAGTGAATATAGCCTAGTTGAACAAGGCCTGTGTTGGACAGAGGCCTTTCTCTGTTGGTGCCCAGTGGTTTATGGCAGGCATCTTTTGACCTCTACTCCATAGTGGAGAAGGTGATGAACCTCAGCACCCCGATTTCCCACCAGGAAGGAGAGAACAGAGCTTTTCCAGTGTCCTCTAGGCCCTCTGGGTCTTTTCAGTGTTCACAAGTCCATCTGAGTCTTTCCAGTGTCCACTATTCCTTTTGAGTCTTTCCAGTGTCCACAAGTCCCTCTGAGACTTTCCAGTGTCCACAAGTCCCTCTGAATCTTTCCAGTGTCCACTAGTCCCTCTGAGCCTGCATCTACTTTAACCATCTCTGTCATAGAAACACAACACATGCATGCACACACCCATACACGTTCATGATCGCTCACAAAGGTACGCACATTGCCACGCACGCTCACACTCTCTCTCTCACACACACACACACACACACACACACACACACACACACACACACACACACACACACACACACACACACACACACACACACACACACACACACACATATACACACACGTGTATAGTATGTGTATATCTAGTACACCCTCTAGATGTACTGTATTTGAATTATTTGCATTTTCTTTGTGGAATTTGCATTCCTTATGCAAACTATTACTTATAGCAGAAAAATGCCACCCACGCCAGACAGAGGACTTGTGAAGCATTCGACCTCCAGTTGACAGGTGTGTATGTGTCCAAGTTTGTGTGTGTGTCTATGTTTGTTCATGTGTGCGTGTGTTGGTGCGCACGTGCATGTGTGTACTCTTTGTGGGTTCTTAGTGCTAGTCAGTGGCTGCCCATCCCCCACCACTCACCCTGCAAACTCCTCATGTCAATCAGTACACAGAATGTGGCCTCATGGCCTCTGGGTCTGACCTTTGTGACATCATGTTTCACTTCCCGTGCCCTACCCTGCTAACACTAGCATCAGTGCTGGATCTGTATTCTGTATATGGGGAAGAGATGGCTAGCCCTTGAATGTGTCTGTGGCGTGCAAACATCAAGACAATGTAAAAGGGGACTACAGTGACATTTTATATGATTTTGTGTGTTAACATGTCAAATCTTATTCATCACATGCTTCGTAAACAACAGGTGTAGACTAACAGTGAAATGCTTACTCAGTGTGTGTTTGTATGGAAGGGGATACCTAGGTAGCTGCACAACTGAAGGCATTCAACCAGAATGTCTTCCGCATTTAACCCAACCCCTCTGAATCAGAGAGGTGTTAACTGCCTTGCTCAAGAGCAGATGTTTCACTTTGCCGGCTTTGTGATTTGAACCAGCGACCTTTCAGTTACTTGCCCAACGCTCTTAACCGCTAGGCTACCTGCCTCCCTCTTATGCTTAAGTGTATTATCAGTGTGAGTGAGAAGTGTATGTAACTCTGGCAGGGATAAACCAGTGGGCTCCTGTGGGCTCTGGTCCTCAGATTTAGGCAGCCCTGATGAGATCAGTGGAGGCTAATCGCAAGCTTAAAGGGATAGGTTGATACTGAAAGCCTTAATGGGATAGGCTGTTACTGCAACTGTACAGTGAAAATCTCACTTTTCAAATCAAAACAAATTTTATTTGTCACATACTTCATAAACAACAGGTGTAGACTAACAGTGAAATGCTTACTGGTCTTTTTCCAACAATGCAGAGTTAAAGATAATGATAAAAAAAATTAAACAGTGACACGCAGAATAAATACACAGTGAATAGCGAATAACAATAAAGAGGAAAAATAACATGGCTACCAAATAATTGCAGCATTACCGCAAAAATGGAAGAGGAAAGTATAAGGGGTAAAAGCAGGGAACTTGTCTGTCGGCCCGGCATTAAAGACCATAATTGGTTAAAGAAAATTGTGAGTAATAAAAAAGTATAGCAGTTTCGTTTAAGGACCAAAAAATATACAGCTGTGCCATACAGATTGCAAAATAGTCGGGATGAGATTTACGACGTACCGATTCCATGTCACATGGTTTATGAATGTATACGCAAAATTCTAAACTTTTAATTTATACAAAATTCTTGCACCCAATAGAGTGTTATATACACTGCTCAAAAAAATAAAGGGAACACTAAAATAACACATCCTAGATCTGAATGAATGAATTATTCTTATTAAATACTTTTTTCTTTACATAGTTGAATGTGCTGACAACAAAATCACACAAAAATTATCAATGGAAATCAAATTTATCAACCCATGGAGGTCTGGATTTGGAGTCACACTCAAAATTAAAGTGGAAAACCACACTACAGGCTGATCCAACTTTGATGTAATGTCCTTAAAACAAGTCAAAATGAGGCTCAGTAGTGTGTGTGGCCTCCACGTGCCTGTATGACCTCCCTACAACGCCTGGGCATGCTCCTGATGAGGTGACGGATGGTCTCCTGAGGGATCTCCTCCCAGACCTGGACTAAAGCATCTGCCAACTCCTGGACAGTCTGTGGTGCAACGTGGCGTTGGTGGATGGAGCGAGACATGATGTCCCAGATGTGCTCAATTGGATTCAGGTCTGGGGAACGGGCGGGCCAGTCCATAGCATCAATGCCTTCCTCTTGCAGGAACTGCTGACACACTCCAGCCACATGAGGTCTAGCATTGTCTTGCATTAGGAGGAACCCAGGGCCAACTGCACCAGCATATGGTCTCACAAGGGGTCTGAGGATCTCATCTCGGTACCTAATGGCAGTCAGGCTACCTCTGGCGAGCACATGGAGGGCTGTGCGGCCCCCCAAAGAAATGCCACCCCACACCATGACTGACCCACCGCCAAACCGGTCATGCTGGAGGATGTTGCAGGCAGCAGAACGTTCTCCACGGCGTCTCCAGACTCTGTCACGTCTGTCACGTGCTCAGTGTGAACCTGCTTTCATCTGTGAAGAGCACAGGGCGCCAGTGGCGAATTTGCCAATCTTGGTGTTCTCTGGCAAATGCCAAACGTCCTGCCCAGTGTTGGGCTGTAAGCACAACCCCCACCTGTGGACGTCGGGCCCTCATACCACCCTCATGGAGTCTGTTTCTGACCGTTTGAGCAGACACATGCACATTTGTGGCCTGCTGGAGGTCATTTTGCAGGGCTCTGGCAGTGCTCCTCCTACTCCTCCTTGCACAAAGGAGGAGGTAGCGGTCCTGCTGCTGGGTTGTTGCCCTCCTACGGCCTCCTCCACGTCTCCTGATGTACTGGCCTGTCTCCTGGTAGCGCTTCCATGCTCTGGACACTACGCTGACAGACACAGCAAACCTTCTTGCCACAGCTCGCATTGATGTGCCATCCTGGATGAGCTGCACTACCTGAGCCAGTTGTGTGGGTTGTAGACTCCGTCTCGTGCTACCACTAGAGTGAAAGCACCGCCAGCAGTCAAAAGTGACCAAAACATCAGCCAGGAGGCATAGGAACTGAGAAGTGGTCTGTGGTCACCACCTGCAGAACCACTCCTTTATTGGGGGTGTCTTGCTAATTGCCTATAATTTCCACCTGTTGTCTATTCCATTTGCACAACAGCATGTGAAATTTATTGTCAATCAGTGTTGCTTCCTAAGTGGACAGTTTGATTTCACAGAAGTGTGATTGACTTGGAGTTACATTGTGTTGTTTAAGTGTTCCCTTTATTTTTTTGAGCAGTGTATATGGGGGATGCAACCTTCCCAGCTCTGCAGATTTTGCTGCGAAGAGACAGAATCATTAGATCATTTGTTTTGGAACTGTCCATTTGTAGCTTGTTTTTAGTCACAGGGCCAGGAATGGCTGAAGAATTGCAACATTTACCTGGAGCTAACTTTGCAGATAGCACTACTGGGTGATCTGAAAGGTGATAGTCAATCGATCAATAATATAATAATACTTTTAGCAAAAATGTTTGTTTTTAATTTACAATCTGTAGAAATTATGAAAATAGAAAGGATCAGAACTTTTGTGAAACATCCCAGCACAGTTGAAAAATATATGGCAAATAGAAATCCAATATGGATGTGTTAAGAAATAGATGGGAGGGGTTGAATGGAGCTGAAGGTTGGGAATAATAACAACTAATAACAACAAGATAACTAATGTAAAACATACTCTGTCCGTAAAACCTATATAGGTTCAGAACTTTTGTGAAAGAAATAGATGGGAGAGGTTGAAGTTAGAGGAAGTACAGGAGTAAAAACAAACAAAATATAACTATTGTAAAATAGACTGTGCCCGTAAAATGTATATAGTATGTATAAGCTGGAAGTAGAAGCCTAAGCATTCTTGGTCACCAGTTTACTCCAATTAGAGGACGGGTGGTAGGGTTAGAAAGTAATAAAGGAAAATATATTTTAAAAAAGACGTGTATATACAGTGGGGCAAAAAAGTAATTAGTCAGCCACCAATTGTGCAAGTTCTCCCACTTAAAAAGATGAGAGAGGCCTGTCATTTTCATCATAGGTACACTTCAACTATGACAGACAAAATGAGAAAAAAGAATCCAGAAAATCACATTGTAGGATTTTTAATGAATTTATTTGCAAATTATGGTGGAAAATAAGTATTTGGTCACCTACAAACAAGCAAGATTTCTGGCTCTCACAGACCTGTAACTTCTTCTTTAAGAGGCTCCTCTGTCCTCCACTCGTTACCTGTATTAATGGCACCTGTTTGAACTTGTTATCAGTATAAAAGACACCTGTCCACAACCGCAAACAGTTGAAGTGTACCTATGATGAAAATTACAGGCCTCTCTCATCTTTTTAAGTGGGAGAACTTGCACAATTGGTGGCTGACTAAATGCTTTTTTGGTCCACTGTATGTGAATGTATATGTATTTATATATATGTATGTGTATATGTATGTATTTATGTGTGTATGTATGTATCCGTATGTATATGTATATATATGCAAAATATATATGGGGGATAGGAAGTGATTCAGACAATTACATTGATGGAAGCTACAATCTATCTGCAATATTAAAGCTGATCTACCCCCTAATAAAAAAAGTACAAAAATACAAAGTTTTCTTTTTTACATATCGATGTGCAGGGGTACAAGGTACATTGGAAAGACTATTCTCAGCAGATCCTCTCAAGCTCTGTCAGGTTGGATGTGGAGCGTTGTTGCATAGCTATTTTCAGGTCTCTCCAGAGATGTTAAATCGGGTTCAAGTCCGGGCTCTGGCTGGGCCACTCAGGGACATTCAGAGACTTGTCCCGAAGCCACTCTTGCGTTGTCTTGGTTGTGTGCTTAGGGTTGTTGTCCTGTTGGAAGGTGAACCTTCACCCCAGTCTGAGGTCCTGAGCGGTCTGGAGCAGGTTTTCATCAAGGATCTCTCTATACTTTGCTCTGTTCATCTTTCCCTTAATCCTGACTAGTCTCCAGGTCCCTGCCGCTGAAAAACATCCCCACAGCATGATGCTGCCACCACCATGCTTCACCGTAGGGATGGTGCCAGGTTTCTTCCAGACGTGACACTTGGTATTCAGGCCAAAGTGTCCCATCTTGGTTTCATCAGACCAGAGATTCTTGTTTCTCATGGTCTGAGAGTCTTTAGGTGCCTCTTGGCAAACTCCAAGCAGGCTGTCATGTGCGTTTTCCTGAGGAGTGGCTGCCGTCTGGCCACTCTAAAGGCCTGATTGGTGGAGTGCTGCAGAGATGGTTGTCCTTCTGGAAGGTTCTCCCATCTCCGCAGAGGAAATCTAAAGCTCTGTCAAAGTGACCATCGGGTTCTTGGTCACCTCCCTGACCAAGGCCCTTCTCCGTCGATTGCTCAGTTTGGAAGGCGGCCAGCTCTAGGAAGAGTCTTGGTGGTTCCAAACTTCTTCCATTGAAGAATGATGGAGGCCATTGTGTTCTTGGAGACCTTCAATGCTGTAGACATTTTTTGGTACCCTTCCCCAGATCTGTGCCTCGACATAATCCTGTCTTGGACCTCTACGGACAATTCCTACGACCTCAAGGCTTGGTTTTTGCTCTGACATGCGCTGTCAACTGTGGGACCTTATATAGACAGTTGTGTGCCTTTCCAAATCATATCCAATCAATTGAATTTACCACAGGTGGACTCCAATTAAGTTGTAGAAACATCTCAAGGAGGATCAATGGAAACAGGATTCACCTGAGCTCAATTTCGAGTCTCATAGTGAAGGGTCTGAATACTTATAAGGTAGATTGCTGAGGATTTGTATTTATTTAATACATTTTAGAATAAGGCTGTAACGTAACAAAATGTTGAAAAAGTCACATGTACTGACCTCGCCTTCTGGATGATAGCTGGGTGAACAGGCCGTGGCTCGGGTAGCTTAGGTCCTTGATGATCTTCTTGGCCTTCCTTTGACACCAGGTGCTGTAGATGTCCTGGAGGGCAGGCAGTGTGCACCCGGTGATGCATTGGACAGACCGCATTACCCTCTGGAGAGCCCTGCGGTTGCGGACAGTGCAGTTGCCGTACCAGGCGGTGATACACCCCGACAGGATGCTCTCCATGGTGCATCTGTAAGAAGTTGTGAGGGTCTTAGGAGGCTGAATTTCCTCCTGAGGTTGAAGAGGCGTGGTTGCGCCTTCTTCACCATACTATTTGTGTAGGTGGAACATTTCAGATTGTCAGTGATGTGTACGTCGAGGAACTTTAAGCTTTTCACCTTCTCCACTGCAGCCCCGTTGATGTGGATGGTGGCGTACGTTCTCTGAAGTCCATGATCAGCTCCTTCATTTTGTTGACGTTGAGGGAGAGATTATTTTCCTGGCACCACTCCACCAGGGCCCTCACCTCCTCCCTGTAGGCTGTCTCATCGCTGTTGGTAATCAGGCCTACCACTGTTGTGTGTCTGCAAACTTGATGATTGAGTTGGAGGCGTGCGTGGCCACGCAGTCATGGGTGAACAGGGAGTACAGGATGGGGCTGAGCATGCACCCTTGTGGGGCCCCTTTGTTGAAGAGCAAGTTTATTTTTATTTTATATAGCCCTTCGTACATCAGCTAATATCTCGAAGTGCTGTACAGAAACCCAGCCTAAAACCCCAAACAGCAAGCGTTGAAGATCAGCGTAGTGGAGGTGTTGTTGCCTACCTTCACCACCTGGGGGAGATCCGTCAGGAAGTCCAGGACCCAGTTGCACAAGGCGGAGTTCAGACCCAGGGCCCCGAGCTTAATGATGAGCTTGGGGGGTACTATGGTGTTGAAGGCTGAGCTGTAATCAATGAACAGCATTCTTACATAGGTATTCCTCTTGTCCAGATGGGATAGGGCATTGTGCAGTGCGATTGCATCTCCCGTGGAGCTATTGGGGCGGTAAGGTGGAGGTGATATGATCCTTAACTATTCTCTCAAAGCGCTTCATGATGACAGAAGTGAGTGCTACGGGGCGATAGTCATTTAATTCAGTTACCTTCACTTTATTGGGTACAGGAACAATGGTGGACATCTTGAAGCAAGTGGGGACAGCAGACTGGGATAGGGAGAGATTGAATATGTCCATAAACACTCCAGCCAGCTGATCTGATAATGCTCTGAGGATGTGGCTAGGGTTGCCGTCTGGGCCAGTAAGCCTTGCTAGGGTTAACATGCTTAAATGTCTTACTCATGTCGGCCACAAAAACGAGAGCTCACAGTCCTCAGGAGCGGCCCGTGTCGGTGGCACTGTGTTATCCTCAAAAGCAGGCGAAGGTGTTTAGCTTGTCCGTGATTGTCTGGAGGCCTTGCCACATACATCTCGTGTCTGAGCCGTTGAATTGCGACTCCACTTTGTCTCTGTACTGATAATTTTGCCTGTTTGATTGGTTTACGGAGGGCATAACTGGACTGTTTGTATTCAACCATATTTCCAGTCACCTTGCCGTGGTTAAATATGGTTCCCGTTTTCAGTTTTGCATGAGTGCTGCCATCTTTCCATGGTTCTTGGTTTGGATAGGTTTTAATCATCACAGTGGGAACAACATCCTCTATACACTTCCTGATGAACTCAGTCACCGTGTCAGTGTATATGTCAATGTTATTCTCAGAGGCAACCTGGAACATATCCCAGTCCGCGTGATCAAAACATAAATGCAGCATGTCTCAAGTCTGCTGTTTGTGTGTGTGTGTGTAGACCTATTTACCACAATTGAAGCGATGCAGAACGGTCTGTAACATACTTGATAGGGTGTTCTTTCTGCATTCTCCACCGAGTAGCTGTGGGGTTTCCCTGATCTGCTGCCAGACCAGCTCACAAAGCATGCAGTGACGATGCCAGAGGCAACTGGACTGCGGGCAGAGTGTAGGATGGCTATGGTCTGGTCCTTAGGACCCTACCATTGTGGAAATGGGGACAGTGTATGAGTGGGGACAGTGTCTGAGCTGCTAGAGTTGGAACAGAATGAAATGTTGGATGACCAAAACTATGAGCTTCAAATAGCTGGGCCTGGGAACATAGCTTGTTCTCTAAGGAGGTCACAAAATAACTGAAACAAGCCAAAAGGAAAAACCAATGTAGAGAAGAAAAGGACCAACTGTATTGGAGAATGACTACATTAACAGTATATTTCAGCAGGAATTACATACAGTACATATACAGTACATATACAGCACATTATGTTCCCCATTCTCTCTCTCTTTTTCTCCCTCTTTTTCTCTTCCACTCAACCTCTCCTTCCTGTCTGTTTGTCTGTATTTTTCTGTCTGTCTGTCTGTCTGTCTGTCTGTCTGTCTGTCTGTCTGTCTGTCTGTCTGTCTGTCTGTCTGTCTGTCTGTCTGTCTGTCTGTCTGTCTGTCTGTCTGTCTGTCTGTCTGTCTGCCTGTCTGCCTGTCTGCCTGTCTGTATTTGTCTGTCTCCCCCCACACCACCTTATCTACTCATCACTTGTCACTCCAGTCCAGAGGACCGTAATCTAACTACCAGAGGTGACACTGAGACAGTCATGGTATTTCAACACTGTAACATGTACCAGCTGAGTGTCTGCTAGACAAGACAGATGATCTGATTTGAGGTCATCACTGGCCTTTTTGTTCGTTCTTTCTTACACGCACGCACGCACACACACCATTGGCACCATTGTCAGGGGGAGAGCGACCATTGTCGCCACAATTACAGTTGTGAGTGAACTTCACCTCTGACCCCTCTCTTTGCCATTTCACACACTCTGAAACGACCCCTCCCCTATCCCCACAGGCCTGAAACCCCTCCACTATCCCCACAGGCCTGAAACCCCTACCCTATCCCACACAGGCCTGAAACCCCTCCACTATCCCCACAGGCCTGTAACCCCTCCCCTATCCCCACAGGCCTGAAACCCCTCCCCTATCCCCACAGGCCTGAAACCCCTCCCCTATCCCCACAGGCCTGAAACCCCTCCCCTATCCCCACAGGCCTGAAACCCCTCCCCTATCCCCACAGGCCTGAAACCCCTCCCCTATCTCCACAAGCCTGAAACCCCTCCCCTATCCCCACAGGCCTGAAACCCCTCCCCTATCCCCACAGGCCTGAAACCCCTCCCCTATCTCCACAGGCCTGAAACCCCTCCCCTATCCCCACAGGCCTGAAACCCCTCCCCTATCTCCACAGGCCTGAAACCCCTCCCCTATCCCCACAGGCCTGAAACCCCTCCCCTATCTCCACAGGCCTGAAACCCCTCCCCTATCCCCACAGGCCTGAAACCCCTCCCCTATCTCCACAGGCCTGAAACCCCTCCCCATCCCCACAGGCCTGAAACCCCTCCCCTATCCCCACAGGTCTGAAACCCCTCCCCTATCCCCACAGCCCTGAAACACCTCCCCTATTTCCACAGGCCTGAAACCTCTCCCCTATCTCCACAGGCCTGAAATCCCTCCCCTATCCCCACAGGCCTGAAACCCCTCCCCTATCCCCACAGGCCTGAAACCCCTCCCCTATCCCCACAGGCCTGAAACCCCTCCATTACAAGGACTTGGGGTCTGATAAGTGACTTCTCTCTAACCCTATACCCCTGGTGTTGGCGATGATTCAAGTTGGTGGGGAGGAGGGGAGTGTTGTAGGATTGACCCATTGAACAGGTCAGTTAGAAGACATGAGAGGGTTGGTCTAAATAGGCTCTTTTCTCTCCATTTCTCCCCTCTTGGCTTGCCACTCTGTGGTTTTTTATGAGTGTGTGGGAGAGAGAGAGAGAGAGAGAGAGAGAGAGAGAGAGAGAGAGAGAGAGAGAGAGAGAGAGAGAGAGAGAGAGAGAGAGAGAGAGAGAGAGAGAGAGAGAGAGAGAGAGGGCTGCATGGAGAGAGAGACCCATAGGTCTTTGTTAGAAGGGCCGGGCTGCCATCACGTCTGTCTGTCTGTCACACACACACACACACACACACACACACACACACACACACACACACACACACACACACACACACACACACACACACACACACACACACACACACACACACACACACACACACTCTGGAAGAAGAAAATGTTTCACAATAGTCGCCTGCTGTTTAATAGATGCAGCCCAGCTGCATATAACCATGATATCAGCACCTATTGGCTCTCACTCACTCACACACACACACACACACACACACACACACACACACACACACACACACACACACACACACACACACACACACACACACACACACGGGTGTTTAAAAATCCTTCATCTGTTGTGGTTGGGCATTCCAACATGAAAAGTTCACATTAGTGTATTGGCCAAAGATAATAGTGTTCTCTATTAGTGTGATGTTTAAGATGTGTGTTAGTATCTCTCTCAACATTGTAGAATATCACTGTTCACCCCATCACATTGTGGTGTATGTCGTGTGACACAGTCACTAGCTTTCCTGACTAAGTTAAATTAAGCCTGAATCCTCGGGCTTAGCCAAACGGTCATGATGTCATGGTTTGAGGACAGAATGAAATTGTCTGTCTGTTGACTGAGGAGACCTATTCTTGCATGTTTGGGTGGGAGCAGCAGCGTATAATTGCAGAGCAGGATAGCGTGTGAGGATGGGGGAGGGAGCCAGTTAGCACGCAACATGAGCCTTGGCCCACAGTGCTGGGCACGAGTGCCAAACTAGCTCTAACTCTGTCTACAGCCGCTCCCAATTCACTTCCTACCACTTCCCTTTTAGGCCCTAACTCTACCATGTTTGCAGATCTGTAAGGTGGAAGCAATATGGTGGAAGCTCCATTACTTTATGTTTTATAACTTTCCAGACCTTTATACTGTATCTGCAGACACTGAGGGTGAGGGATAGAGCCAAAGGGGTGTGGGAGGAAGCGAATTGGGACTGGGTACTATAGTACAGTGGACCTCCTTCTCCCACATTCTCTAGGATTCTTAACAAATGGTGGTCCCATGGTACTGTTGGTAGTGGTATGTTTGACAACAGCCAACCAGATGGTTTTCCAAGCCCTGTGTATTTGGAGAGATCATATGGAATAACTCTGCAAAGATGGATTGACATTTTGCTGACAAAATAGGGCACACGCACACGCATACACACACACAAATACATTAATTACATACTATACCTTAGGATAGGATTTCCCAATCAGCCGTGTAGTGCTAGGGCAAAAAACAAAACATACACTCAGGGGGGGCCAGGACCGAGTTTGGGAAACCCTGCCTTAGGAAGTTGTTTTAAACATGTCTTAGGGAGTTAGCGGGCTGAGGATAGACAGTACAGGAGATTACATGGGTCTCCAGTATAAACAATCGAGACGCAACACTAGTAATGACTAGTCTAAGTAAATCAGTAATGACTTAACTCACTTAAGATTAATGACTTAACTCACTTTCTGCGTCATTTACTGGGATTGACCTGTAGGAAGGCCGTTGGGTGGAAAATGCGTCATGGAAGACTCCATGATGTCGTTAGCGTTCAATTGGTGTTGACTTTTGTGTCACCCTTTGGACTGGTGATGTCATGACAGTACATACATACGACCATGTGGAATATGCATACTGTACAGTATTCAAACTGTGCAAGAAGAGGAGTGTAATTCAGGATACTAGTCAAACCTTTCAAGTTTGACCCTATGAAATATGATTGTGTCAGGCAGTGTGGGGAGGCAGGTAGCCTAATGGTTAAGTGCGTTGGCCCAGTAACCGAAAGGTTGCTTGTTCAAATCCCTGGGACGAATAGGTGAAAAATTTGTTGATGTGCTCTTGAGCAAGGCGCTTAATCATAATTGCTCTGGATAAGAGTGTCTGCTAAATGACTACACTTTAATAAAGTGTAGGGCTAATCTGATCTAGTGTTTTCTTCCAATAGCCTAAATATATATTTTAGGCCATTTCAGAAAAATGGAACACTAAAACAAAGTGTTACAGAACATTCTGTTAACATAACAGAATATACTTGATTAAAGTCAACTGACATAACCACCAGTCACTACATAGAGTTAGAGTGAAGGTGGTATGACCATGAGTTATGTGATTTATGGAACATAAGCTGCTTGATTCCCAGACAGATCTAAAGTCAATGACATTATGGATGCAGCTGGTACAACACAGCATGTTCCAATAATAGTTATTACATTTGCTTATAAAACCCCACAGGAGAAGTACACTTCCTGTTCTTCGTTTCTCACCTGCACCACGTTACCTCAACTTGAGTGCCACTGCGACCTGGAAGAGCCTATTCTATTCTATACTATAGGTCACATAGTAAGTGGCTCCTCTGCTGTAATGTTCCTGCTTCTGACAATATAGGCCTGTTGGTGTGTTTTCTCTTTGACTGTTCTTGTTCTGGTGAGGATGGGCCAACAACAGGAAGCCTATTGGAACCCAATGAGGACAAATCAAATCAAATCAAATTGTATTAGTCACATGCGCCGAATACAACAGTGAAATAAATGCTTACTTACAAGCCCTTAACCAACAATGCAGTTTTAAGAAAATACCCCCCAAAAAGTAAGAGAAAAGAATAACAAATAATTAAAGAGCAGCAGTAAATAACAATAGCAGGGCTATATACAGGGGGTACCGGTATCCCCCAAAAATACCCCCCAAAAAGTAAGAGAAAAGAATAACAAATAATTAAAGAGCAGCAGTAAATAACAATAGCAGGGCTATATACAGGGGGTACCGGTACAGAGTCAATGTGTCAATTTGCGGGGGCACCGGTGTCGAGGTAATTGAGGTAATTATGTACATGTAGGTAGAGTTATTAAAGTGGCTATGCATAGATAATAACAGAGTAGCAGCAGCGTTGGAAGCGGGGGGGGGGGGGGGGGGGGGAGCAATGCAAATAGTCTGGTACCGCTTGCCGTGCGGTAGCAAAGAGAACAGACTATGACTAGGGTGACTGGATTATCTGACAATTTTTAGGGCCTTCCTCTGACACCGCCTGGTATAGAGGTCCTGGATGGCAGGAAGCTTGGCCCCGGTGATGTACTGGGCCGTACGCACTACCCTCTGCAGTGCCTTGTGGTCGGAGGCCGAGCAGTTGCCATACCAGGCAGTGATACAACCCGTCAGGATGCTCTCCATGGTGCAACTGTAAAACATTTTGAGGATCTGAGGACACATGCCAAATCTTTTCAGTCTCCTGAGGGGAATTAGGTTTTGTTGTGCCCTCTTCACGACTGTCTTGGTGTGCTTGGACCATGTTAGTTTGTTGGTGATGTGGACGCCAAGGAACTTGAAGCTCTCAACCTGCTCCACTACAGCCCCGTCGATGAGAATGGGGGCGTGCTTGGTCCTCCTTTTCCTGTAGTCCACAATCATCTCCTTTGTCTTGATCACGTTGATGGAGAGGTTGTTGTCCTTGCACCACACAGTCAGGTCTCTGACCTTCTCCCTATAGGCTGTCTCATCGTTGTTGGTGATCAGGCCTACCACTGTTGTGTCATCAGCAAACTTAATGATGGTGTTGGAGTCGTGCCTGGCCATGCAGTCATGAGTGAGCAGGGAGTACAGTAGGGGACTGAGCACGCACCACTAAGGTGCCCCCGTGTTGAGGATCAGCGTGGCGGATATGTTGTTACCTACCCTTACCACCTGGGGGCGGCCCGTCAGGAAGTCCAGGATCCAGTTGCAGAAGGAGGTGTTTAGTCCCAGGGTCCTTAGCTTAGTGATGAGCTTTGAGGGCACTATGGTGTTGAACCTTGAGCTGTAGTCAATGAATAGCATTCTCACATAGGTTCCTTTTGTCCAGGTGGGAAAGGGCAGTGTGGAGTGCAATAGAGATTGCATCATCTGTGGATCTGTTGGGGCGGTATGCAAATTGGAGTGGGTCTAGGGTTTCTGGGATAATGGTGTTGATGTGAGCCATGACCAGCCTTTCAAAGCATTTCATGGCTACAGATGTGAGTGCTACGGGTCGGTAGTACCTTAGTGTTCTTGTGCACAGGGACTATGGTGGTCTGCTAAAACATGTTGGTATTACAGACTCGGCCAGGGAGAGGTTGAAAATGTCAGTGAAGACACTTGCCAGTTGGTCAGTGTTTGCTCGGAGTACATGTCCTGGTAATCCATCTGGCCCAGCGGCCTTGTGAATGTTGACCTGTTTAAAGGTCTTACTCACATCGGCTGCGTAGAGCGTGATCACACAGTCGTCCGGAACAGCTGATGTTCTCATGCATGTTTCAGTGTTACTTGCCTCAAAGCGAGCATAGAAGTTATTTAGCTCGTCTGGTAGGCTCGTGTCTCTGGGCAGCTCTCGGCTGTGCTTCCCTTTGTAGTGTGTAATAGTTTGCAAGACCTACCACCTCTGACGAGCGTCGGATCCGGTGTAGTACGATTTGATCTTAGTCCTGTATTGACGCTTTGCCTGTTTAATGGTTCGTCGGAGGGCATAGCAAGATTTCTTATAAGCTTCCGGGTTAGAGTCCAGCTTCCTTGAATGTGGCAGCTCTACCCTTTAGCTCAGTGCGAATGTTGCCTGTAATCCATGGCTTCTGGTTGGTATTTACGTACAGTCACTGTGGGGACGACTTCCTCGATGCACTTATTGATAAAGCCAGTGACTGATGTGGTGTACTCCTCAATGCCATCGGAAAAATCCCGGAACATATTCCAGTCTGTGCTAGCAAAACAGTCCTGTAGTTTAGCATCTGCTTCATCTGACCACTTTCTTATAGACCGAGTCACTGGTGCTTCCTGCTTTAATTTTTGCTTGTAAGCAGGAATCAGGAGGATATAGTTATGGTCAGATTTTCCAAATGGAGTTCGAGGGAGAGCTTTGTCGCGTCTGTGTGTCGAGTAAAGGTGGTCTATAATTGTTTTCCCTCTGGTTGCACATTTAACATGCTGATAGAAATTGGGTAAACCTGATTTAAGTTTCCCTGCATTAATGTCCCCGGCCACTAGGAGCGCCGCCTCTGGATGAGCGTTTTCCTGTTTGCTCATGGCGGAATACAGCTCATTGAGTGCGTTTTTTGTGCCAGCCTCGGGTCTGTGGTGGTATGTAGACAGCTATGAAAAATACAGATGAAAACTCTCTAGGTAGATAGTGTGGTCTATAGCTTATCATGAGATACTCTACCTCAGGCGAGCAAAACCTTGAGACTTCCTTAGATATCGTGCACCAGCTATTGTTTACAAATATGCATAGGTCCCCGCCCCATGTCTCACCAGAGGCTGCTGTTCTGTCCTGCCGATAGAGTGTATAACCCGTCAGCTGTATGTTCTTAATGTCGTCATTCAGCCACGACTTGGTGAAACATAAGATATTACAGTTTTTAATGTCCCGTTGGTAGGATATACGTGCTTTCAGTTCGTCCCATTTATTTTCCAGCGATTGAACGTTAGCTAGCAGAACGGAAGGCAAGGGCAGATTAGCCACTCATCTCCTGAACCTCACAAGGAATCCTGATCTCTTTCCGCGAAACCTACGTTTCCTTTTCCAGCGAATCACAGGGATCTGGGCCTGGTCGGGTGTACGAAGTATATCCCTCGCGTCCGACTTAGTGAAGAACTCCTCGTCCAATTTGAGGTGAGTAATCCCAGTTCTGATGTCCAGAAGCTCTTAATCATAAGAGATGGTAGCAGCAACATTATGTACACAACATGTTACGAACAACTCGAAAAACCAAACAAAATAGCATGATTGCTTAAGAGCCAATAAGATGGCAGCCCTCCCTTCCGGCGCCATCTTGTTCATTAACAGTTTCGGCCGGCAATGTTCTGAGCTCCCTCAGGTGACAGTGTGAGTGTCTCATTTCTTATTTTCCTCACATTACCCTACTTCTCCTCATCTTGTTTTCCCTCTCTCGCTCTCTCCCTCCGCATCCATGACTACTGTATGTGACCCCTGGCGTAAAGATGTTAAGTAAATTGATTCAAACCCGGCTTAATCAGCCAATGTCAATGGAGTTTTTCAGGTGCGTGGCTGTGAGATCAGAGGCTTGTTAACGTCGGCGATACATTACTATATTACTGTGATGTGAGGGCTAGCCTATGCCTCTGCTGCCTACACTGGTCAATGTGGACATGTCAAAAGGTAAAATGGTAATGGACATCCGGAGTCACAGCTCAGGCGTGAGGATGTACTGAGAGAGAAAGAGAGAGAGCGAGAGACACACTCAAACATAAAGACAGACAGACACAAAGAAAGACAGCATTAACAACAGTTTATTTGACATGCCCAATCTCCTCCAGTGTCATTACACCCATCATCATACTTACATTCATGTTACCCAGAAGCAAATGCTTGACTGGGCTATTTTGGTCAAGTCTGTTGCTCGGGCTTGTTAGGGACTTGATCCAGCTCTCCCTTTCCAACCTCTCCCTCTCTCTCTCTCTAAGTAAATGAACGACATGATCCGGAAATAGGATTCCAGCAGGAGACGGTGGGAAAGAAAATCCCGCCATTACACAAAGAGGAGGGTGGGAATGAATGTCGCAACCCGCTGTTCTCCTCCTGTGTCTGGTCAAATACAACCATATATCAGCTAGAAGCTCAGACATAATGACGCTTTAACTATTCATCTAAACTTCAATTTTAAATCAAACCACACATTACCTAATTATTATAAGTCAAAGTTATGTTTATAAGAATTATGTTTTTACAAGTTTTTGTTGTATGTAGGACATGTATGTGTCTTATGTCTGGAACTCAATCACACTGCTTACA
This sequence comes from Salvelinus namaycush, assembly GCF_016432855.1. Classification (NCBI taxonomy): domain Eukaryota; kingdom Metazoa; phylum Chordata; class Actinopteri; order Salmoniformes; family Salmonidae; genus Salvelinus; species Salvelinus namaycush. The sequence continues at coordinate 33,257,335 of NC_052317.1, read as the reverse complement.
CAGCTCCTTGTGGGATAAAGTATTCTCTCTCTCTCGCTCTCTATATACACTACATGACCAAAAGTATGTGGACACTCGTCAAACATGGGCATTAATATGGAGTTGGTCCCCCCTTTGCTGCTATAACTGCCTCCACTCTTCCGGGAAGGCTTTCCACTAGATGTTTGAACATTGCTGCAGGGACTTGCTTCCATTCAGCCACAAGAGCATTAGTGATGTCGGGCACTGATGTTGGGCGATTAGGCCTGGCTCGCAGTCTGCGTTCCAATTCATCCCAAGGGTGTTCGATGGGGTTGAGGTCAGGGCTCTGTGCAGGCCAGTCTAGTTCTTCCACACTGATCTTGACAAACCATTTCTGTATGGACCTCCCTTTGTGCACGGGGGCATTGTCATGCTGAAACAGGAAAGGGCCTTCCACAAAGTTGGAAGCACATAATCGTCTAGAATGTCATTGTATGTTGCGACCGAGGGCAGAGGATTTTTACTCGCTACGTGCTTCAGCACTCGGTGGTAGTGTTCTGTGAGCTTGTGTGGCCTACCACTTCGCAGCTGAGTCGTTGCTGCTCCTAGACGTTTCCAATTCACAATAACAGCACTTACAGTTGACCGGGGCAGCTTTTGCAGGGCAGAAATTTGACGAACTGACTTGTTGGAAAGGTGGCATCCTATGAATGTGCCACGTTGAAAGTCACTGAGTAAGGCCATTCTAATGCCAATGTTGGTCTATGGAGATTGCTCGATTCTATACACCTGCCAGCAATGGGTGTGGCTGAAATAGCCAAATCCACTAATTTGAAGGGGTGTCCACATACTTTTGTATAAATAGTATATGTAATTTGGATAGTAGTGATGGCTGGTGGGTCACTTACCACCATTCCCTTTACATACATCAGTTTTATCACGTAGCCTAGATGTATTACATATATGCCACAATGCTGCGCTGACAAGGAGTGAGTGTCTGTTTAATGACATTGCACTGAGGTTATCTATAACCTCTGAGGGGTCAAGGGTCATCTCCACAGGGTGCACAACTGTCTACTAATAGGTGGGCTAGGGGGAGAGGCAGTTTCCTCCGGGCGCTGAGTAAATGTGTTTGGATTGGGTGTTCGGTCTGACAGAGAGAGGGGGTGGGGTGACGACAGGACTTGGGCAAAAAGGTTAAATCTGGGGTCAACTTTATAACCAGGGTGTTATCTGGCTGTCCTGTCAGCTGTCAATCATTCTCGCTCCATGTCATGACAGGAGCATTGACCTATAGCTTTATATTTGGATAAAGTGAGTGGAGAGGGTAAAGGGGCGAGAGTAGAGATAGCATATAAATGTACAGTGTATCTCTACATGGTGTGATTCTATACTGCTGATGTCCTCTCCAATATCTCAAGAACTTAAGCTCATTATCAGGTTCTGTTTTGGAATGGCCCCAGCAACCATAGCATTTCACTGGATGTTTATTCAATGGCCAACAAATAGCCTGTTAAATTTAACAAGGGTTGAAAAGACTGTGTGAGTACATCTGACATACTTAACAATCAATCAATCAAATGTATTTATAAAGCCCTTTTTACATCAGCAGATGTCACAAAGTGCTATACAGAAACCCAGCCTAAAACCCCAAACAGCAAGCAATGCAGATGTAGAACCATGTTGGCTAGGAACAACTCCCTAGAAAGTCAGGAACATAAGAAAGGAACCAGGCTCTGAGGGATGGCCAGTCCTCTTCTGGCTGTGCCGGGTGGAGATTATAAGAGTACATGGCCATTTAAGCCCAGATTGTTCTTCAAGATGTTCAAACGTTCATAGATGACTAGCAGGGTCAAATAATAATTGGTGGTTGTAGAGGATGCAACAGGTCAGTACCTCAGGAGTAAATGGGCTTTACTACTTCCGGCGCCGACCAAGATGGCCGCCTCGCTTCGCGTTCCTAGGGAACTATGCAGTATTTTGTTTTTTTATGTGTTATTCCTTACATTGGTACCCCAGGTAATCTTAGGTTTCATTACATACAGTCGGGAGGAACTACTGAATATAAGAGCAACGCCAACTCACCATCGTTACAACCAGGAATATGACTCTCCCGAAGAGGATCCTGTGTTTTGCCTTCCACCCAATACAATGGATCTGATCCCAGCCGGTGACCCTAAACAACAACGCCGAAAAAGGGGCAACCGAAGCGGTCTCCTGGTCAGGCTTCGGAGACGGGCACATCGCGCTCCACTCCCTAGCATACTACTCGCCAATGTCCAGTCTCTTGACAATAAGGTTGATGAAATCCGAGCAAGGGTAACATTCCAGAGAGACATCAGGGACTGTAACGTTCTTTGCTTCACGGAAACATGGCTCACTCAAGAGACGCTAACGGAGTCGGTGCAGCCAGCTGGTTTCTTCACGCATCGCGCCGACAGAAACAAACATCTTTCTGGTAAGAAGAGGGGCGGGGGTGTATGCCTTATGATCAACGAGACGTGGTGTGATCATAACAACATACAGGAACTCAAGTCATTCTGTTCACCAGATTTAGAATTCCTCACAATCAAATGTCGACCGCATTATCTACCAAGGGAATTCTCTTAAATTATAATCACAGCCGTATATATCCCCCCCCAAGCAGACACATCGATGGCCCTGAACGAACTTTATCTGACTCTTTGTAAACTGGAAACCACACACCCTGAGGCTGCATTCATCGTAGCTGGGGATTTTAACAAGGCTAATCTGAAAACAAAACTCCCTAAATTCTATCAGCATATCGATTGTGCTACCAGGGCTGGTAAAACCTTGGATCATTGTTATACTAACTTCCGCGACGCATATAAGGCCCTCCCCCGCCCTCCTTTCGGAAAAGCTGACCACGACTCCATTTGTTGCTCCCAGCCTACAAACAGAAACTAAAACAGCAAGCTCCCGCGCTCAGATCTGTTCAACGCTGGTCCGACCAATCTGATTCCACGCTTCAAGACTGCTTCGATCACGTGGATTGGGATATGTTCCGCATTGCGTCCAACAACAACATTGATGAATACGCTGATTCGGTGAGCGAGTTCATTAGAAAGTGCATTGACGATGTCGTACCCACAGCAACGATTAAAACATTCCCAAACCAGAAACCGTGGATTGATGGCAGCATTCGCGTGAAACTGAAAGCGCGAACCACTGCTTTTAACCAGGGCAAGGTGACCGGAAACATGACCGAATACAAACAGTGTAGCTATTCCCTCCGCAAGGCAATCAAACAAGCTAAGTCCCAGTATAGAGACAAAGTAGAGTCGCAATTCAACAGCTCAGACACAAGAGGTATGTGGCAGGGTCTACAGTCAATCACGGATTACAAAAAGAAAACCAGCCCGTCGCGGACCAGGATGTCTTGCTCCCAGACAGACTAAATAACTTTTTTGCTCGCTTTGAGAACAATACAGCGCCACTGACACGGCCCGCTACCAAAACCTGCGGGCTCTCCTTCACTGCAGCCGAGGTGAGTAAAACATTTAAACGTGTTAACCCTCGCAAGGCTGCAGGCCCAGACGGCATTCCCAGCCGCGTCCTCAGAGCATGCGCAGACCAGCTGGCTGGTGTGTTTAAGGACATATTCAATCAATCCTTATCCCAGTCTGCTGTTCCCACATGCTTCAAGAGAGCCACCATTGTTCCTGTTCCCAAGAAAGCTAAGGTAACTGAGCTAAACGACTACCGCCCCGTAGCACTCACTTCCGTCATCATGAAGTGCTTTGAGAGACTAGTCAAGGACCATATCACCTCCACCCTACCTGACACCCTAGACCCACTCCAATTTGCTTACCGACCCAATAGGTCCACAGACGACGCAATCGCAACCACACTGCACACTGCCCTAACCCATCTGGACAAGAGGAATACCTATTTGAGAATGCTGTTCATCGACTACAGCTCAGCATTTAACACCATAGTACCCTCCAAACTCGTCATCAAGCTCGAGACCCTGGGTCTCGACCCCGACCCCGGTCCTGGACTTCCTGATGGGCCGCCCCCAGGTGGTGAGGGTAGGTAACAACATCTCCACCCCGCTGATCCTCAACACTGGGGCCCCACAAGGGTGCGTTCTGAGCCCTCTCCTGTACTCCCTGTTCACCCACGACTGCGTGGCCATGCACGCCTCCAACTCAATCATCAAGTTTGCGGACGACACAACAGTGGTAGGCTTGATTACCAACAACGACGAGACGGCCTACAGGGAGGAGGTGAGGGCCCTCGGAGTGTGGTGTCAGGAAAATAATCTCACACTCAACGTCAACAAAACAAAGGAGATGATTGTGGACTTCAGGAAACAGCAGAGGGAGCACCCCCCTATCCACATCGACGGGACAGTAGTGGAGAAGGTGGAAAGTTTTAAGTTCCTCGGTGTACATATCACGGACAAACTGAATTGGTCCACCCACACAGACAGCGTTGTGAAGAAGGCGCAGCAGCGCCTCTTCAACCTCAGGAGGCTGAAGAAATTCAGCTTGTCACCAAAAGCACTCACAAACTTCTACAGATGCACAATCGAGAGCATGCTGTCGGGCTGTATCACCGCCTGGTACGGCAACTGCTCCGCCCACAACCGTAAGGCTCTCCAGAGGGTAGTGAGGTCTGCACAACGCATCATCGGGGGCAAACTACCTGCCCTCCAGGACACCTACACCACCCGATGTCACAGGAAGGCCATAAAGATCATCAAGGACAACAACCACCCGAGCCACTGCCTGTTCACCCCGCTATCATCCAGAAGGCGAGGTCAGTACAGGTGCATCAAAGCAGGGACCGAGAGACTGAAAAACAGCTTCTATCTCAAGGCCATCAGACTGTTAAACAGCCACCACTAACATTTAGTGGCCGCTGCCAACATACTGACTCAACTCCAGCCACTTTAATAATGGGAATTGATGGAAATTATGTAAAAATGTATCACTAGCCACTTTAAACAATGCCACTTAATATAATGTTTACATACCCTACATTACTCATCTCATATGTATATACTGTACTGTATATCATCCACTGCATCTTGCCATCTTTATGTAACACATGTATCACTAGCCACTTTAAACTATGCCACTTTATGTTTACATACCCTACATTACTCATCTCATATGTATAGACTGTACACAATACTATCTACTGCATCTTGCCTATGCCGTTCTGTACCATCACTCATTCATATATCTTTATGTACATATTCTTTATCCCTTTACACCTGTGTGTATAAGGTAGTAGTTATGGAATTGTTAGGTTAGATTACTTGTTGGTTATTACTGCATTGTCGGAACTAGAAGCACAAGCATTTCGCTACACTCGCATTAACATCTGCTAACCATGTGTATGTGACAAATAAAATTTGATTTGATTTGATTTGAAATGTCAGCTGGCTTTTCATAGCCAAGCATTCAGAGTCAAAAACATCAGGTCCGGGACAAGTTAACACGTCCGGTGAACAGGTCAGGGTTCCCTAGCCACCGGCAGAACAGTTGAAACTGGAGCAGCAGCACGACTCGGTGGACTGGGGATAGCTAAGAGTCATCGGGTCAGGTAGTCCTGAGGCAAGATACTAGGGCTCAGGTCCTCCGGGAGGGAGAGAGGGAGAGAGGGAGAGAGAGAGAATTGGAGGGAGTAAACTTAAATGCACACAGGACACCAGATAAGACAGGAGAATTACACCAGATATAACAGACTGACCCCCCGGCACATAGACTATTGCAGCATAGATACTAGAGACTGAGACAGGGGTGGGTCGGGGGACACTGTGGCCCCGTCTGACGATACCTCCGGACAGGGCCAACCAGGCAGTATATAACCCCAGCCACTTTGCCAAAGCACAGCTTTTGATGATCATTGGTTGGGGTCGAAGCAGATAATTTGTTGTGATTGCAAATGTAATAAGATGGTGGTCCGTTAGTCCAGGATTATAAGGAAAAATATTTAGATCCACAATATTTATTCCATGGGACGAAACTAGATCCAGGGTATGACTGTGGCAATGAGTAGGTCTGGAGACATGTTGGACAAAACCCACTGACTCGATGATGTGGGTGGGTCTGTGGACTTTTCCATGTGACTATTAAAGACTATTAATGTAAAATGTGAATATTATCTGCCATGACTACAAGGTCCGATAGGAGTTCCAGGAACTCAGTGAGGAACGCTGTATACGGCCCAGGAGGCATATAAACAGTAGCTATAAAAAGTGATTGAGTAGGCTGCATAGATTTCATGACTAGAAGCTCGAAAGACAAAAACGCAGTGATTTTTAAAAGTCTTATTTCAATTTGCTGTCATAAATGTTAAGCGAAAACAAAACAGAGTAACTTAAGAGGGGGAACTACACAACCACTAAATCTGGCGAAAGGGAACCCAAAGTCACTGTAATTTGGGAGAGTGTGGTTAACCGCTTTAAATAATGGATGGTTTTTCTGTTTAGCCTTAGGCGTTGGAGCTGAGGTCATATGCAAACAAGGCACAGCCTAGGTCACAGTTTTTATATGCTGAAATATAACTAAGGGACAGTTTCCTTGCTCACTTTTCTCTCTCTCTCTCATTCTTTCTCTCATTCTCTCTCTCTCTCTCTCGCTCGCTCTCTCTCTCTCTCTCTCTCTCTCTCATGCATTCACATTCACCACTCGTTCGCACACATGCAAGCACACACATATTCCTGATGAGTTTTCCCCTCTAATACTGCCACCTAAATATTTTCTTAACTCTTCTTGAACTGCGCTGTTGGGTTAAGGGCTTGTAAGTAAACATTTCACTGTAAATTCCACACTTGTTGTATTCGGTGCATGTGACAAATAAAGTTTGATTTGATTTGACCTCCTGGTTCAGAGCTCTAAATTCAACAGAGGTAAAGTCGCCATCATTCTAGAGATAGAGTGCCACCAAGTGGTAGGATTTGAATATGCATGGGTACATGTCTGCAGGTGCCTCTTCAACAGAACTTTGTGAAATCGTCCATAAAAATCCATGGGCCCAAAATGTGAAAATCTTTCAACGTATAGAGGAACCAGACAAGTACAGAATGTATACTATTGTATGTTTTTCTGTAGTGCACCCATTGAAAGGAATCAAAAATAATCTTTGCTAATTGAACTTTTCCCACTTCCTCTTTTCCTCCTTACTTTCCTTCCTTTTTCTGCATTCCCGTTTCGGTGTTGCTGGCTGTTCCCCTGTTTCAGTGATGCTGGCTGTTTGTTCTGCAGCTCTTACATAAGGGTTTGAACTCCTGAATAGTTGGCAACAAACTACTGAGGGAAAGGACAGAGACAGAATAAATAAAATAGAGGGAGAAATAGAGAAAAAATAAAGAGGGGGAGGGGAGTAGCACAAGCAAATATTTAATTACAGAAAGAGAGAGAGAGAGAAACCTCAAATATCATAAATCTGTAACTTAATTTCGGATTTCATATGAATAGCAAAAAAAACTGTCTTGAGAGAATTTAAACGGGAGGTGAACTTTGGAAGGAGCATGCTGCCAGTGTTCCACAGCCTCCTAGTGTCTGTCACAGTCCTGCTGTAGCTGCCTCCTACCATGCTACTATCTCTGGATTGTCTGGACCTGAAGAGCTGCCTGCTTGTGATCTTTCTGTTCCTACTGCTGGTGGACTTCCTGAAGCACAGAAACCCACCTGAGTTCCCTCCTGGACCATGGCCTCTACCTTTCCTTGGAAATATCTTCATTGGGTTTGGCTACCAGGACATGGACAAGGTAACACTTAGCTACTATATTACAAAGACTTATACCTTAGGCTATACGGTAATGACATATACAGTACCAGTCAAAAGTTTGGACACATCTTCTCATTCCAGGGTTTTTCTTTCTTTTGACTATTTTCTACATTGTAGAATAGTCCAGTCCTCTTCTGGCTGGTGGAGATTATAACAGAACATGGCCAAGATGTTCAAATGTTCATAGATGACCAGCAGGGTCAAATAATAATAGTCACAGTGGTTGTCGAGGGTGCAACAGGTCAGCACCTCAGGAGTAAATGTCAGTTGCTTTTCATAGCCGATCATTCAGAGTATCTCTACCGCTCCTGCTGTCTCTAGAGAGTTGAAAACAACAGGTCTGGGACAGGTAGCACGTCCGGTGAACAGGTCAGGGTTCCATAGCCGCAGGCAGAACAGTTGAAACTGGAGCAGCAACACGGCCAGGTGGACTGGGGACAGCAAGGAGTCATCAGGCTAGGTAGTCCTGAGGCATGGTCCTAGGGCTCAGGTCCTCCGAGAGAGAGAAAAAGAGAGAATTAGAGAGCATACTTAAATTCACACAGGACACCGGATAAGACAGGAGAAATACTCCAGACATAACAGACTGACCCTAGCCCCCCGACACAAACTACTGCAGCATAAATACTGTAGGCTGAGACAGGAGGGGTCGGGAGACACTGTGGCCCCGTCCGACTATACCCCCGGACAGGGCCAAACAGGCAGGATATAACCCCACCCACTTTGCCAAAGCACAGCCCCCACACCACTAGAGGGATATCTTCAACCACCAACTTACCATCCTGAGACAAGGCCGAGTATAGCCCACGAAGATCTCCCCCACGGCACAACCCAAGGGGGGCGCTAACCTGGACAAGAAGATCACGTCAGTGACTCAACCCACTCAAGTGACGCACCCCTCATAGGGACGGCATGGAAGAGCACCAGTAAGCCAGTGACTCAGCCCCTTTAATAGGGTTAGAGGCAGAGAATCCCCGTGGAGAGAGGGGAACAGGCCAGGCAGGGACAGCAAGGACGGTTCGTTGCTCTAGCGCCTTTCCATTCACCTTCACACTCCTGGGCCAGACTACACTCAATCATAGGACCTAATAGTGAAGACATCAACACTATGAAATAACACATGTAATCATGTAGTAACCAAAAAAGTGTTAAACAAATCAAAATATATTTTATACAGTTGAAGTCAGAAGTTTACACCTTAGCCAAATAAACTCAGCAAAAAAAGAAATGTCCTCTAGCGGTCAACTGCGTTTATTTTCAGCAAACTTAACATGTGTAAATATTTGTATGAACATAACAAGATTCAACAACTGAGACATAAACTGAACAAGTTCCACAGACATGTGACTAACATAAATGGAATAATGTGTCCCTGAACAAAGGGGGGGTCAAAATCAAAAGTAACAGTCAGCATCTGGTGTGGCCACCAGATTTGCATTAAGAACTGCAGTGCATCTCCTCCTCATGGACTGCACCAGATTTGCCAGTGTTTGCTGTGAGATGTTACCCCACTCTTCCACCAAGGCACCTGCAAGTTTCTGAACATTTCTGGAGGGAATGGCCCTAGCCCTCATCCTCCGATCCAACAGGTCCCAGACGTGCTCAATGGGATTAAGATCCGGGCTCTTCGCTGGCCATGGCAGCACACTGACATTCCTGTCTTGCAGGAAATCACACACAGAACGAGCAGTATGGCTGGTGGCATTGTCATGCTGGAGGGTCATGTCAGGATGAGCCTGCAGGAAGGGTACCACATGAGGGAGGAGGATGTCTTCCATGTAACGCACAGCGTTGACATTGCCTGCAATGACAACAAGCTCAGTTCGATGATGCTGTGACACACCGCCCCAGACCATGATGGACCCTCCACCTCGATCCCGCTCCAGAGTACAGGCCTCGGTATAACGCTCATTCCTTCGACGATAAACGCGAATCCGACCATCACCCGGATGTTCGAATGTGCCAATCCTCTGCAGGCGTTGTTACAAGTGGTCTGCCACTGCGAGGACGATCAGCTGTCCGTCCTGTCTCCCTGTAGCGCTGTTTTAGTACGGACATTGCAATTTATTGCCCTGGCCACATCTGCAGTCCTCATGCCTCCTTGCAGCATGCCTAAGGCACGCTCACGCAAATGAGCAGGGACCCTGGGCATCTTTCTTTTGGTGTGTTTCAGAGTCAGTAGAAAGGCCTCTTTAGTGTCCAAAGTGTTCATAACTGTGACCTTAATTGCCTACCATCTGTAAGCGGTTAGTGTCTTAACGACCGTTCCACAGGTGCATGTTCATTAATTGTTTATGGTTCATTGAACAAGGATGGGAAACTGTGTTTAAACCATTTACAATGAAGATCTGTGAAGTTATTTGGATTTTTAAGAATTATCTTTGAAAGATAGGGTCCTGAAAAAGGGACGTTTCTTTTTTTGCTGAGTTTACATTTAAACATTTTTTTTAATACATTTAAACAGTTTACATTTTTCACAATTCCTGACATTTAATCCTAGTAAAAATGTATTCCCTGTCTTAGGTCAGTTAGGATCACCACTTTATTTTAAGAATGTGAAATGTCAGAATAATAGTAGAGAGAATTATTTATGTCAGCTTTTATTTCTTTCATCACATTCCTAGTGGGTCAGAAGTTTACATACACTCAATTAGTATTTGGTAACATTGCCTTTATATTGTTTAACTTGGGTCAAACATTTCGGGTAGCCTTCCACAAGCTTCCCACAGTAAGTTGGGGGAATTTTGGCACATTCCTCCTGACAGAGCTGGTGTAACTGAGTTAGATTTGTAGGCCTCCTTGCTCTCACACGCTTTTTCAGTTCTGCCCACAAATTTTCTATAGGCTTGAAGTCAGAGCTTTGTGATGGCCACTCCAATACCTTGACTTTGTTGTCCTTAAGACATTTTGCCACAACTTTGGAAGTGTGCTTGGGGTCATTGTCCATTTGGAAGACCCATTTGCGACCAAGCTTTAACTTCCTGACTGATGTCTTGAGATATTGTTTCAATATATACACATAACTTTCCATCCTCATGATGCCATCTATTTTGTGAAGTGCACCAGTCCCTCCTGCAGCAAAGCACCCCCACAACATGTTGCTGCCACCCCCGTGCTTCACGGTTGGGATGGTGTTCTTCGGCTTGCAAGCCTCCCCCTTTTTCCTCTAAACATAACGATGGTCATTATTGCCAAACAGTTATATATTTTTTTCATCAGACCAGAGGAGATTTCTCCAAAAAGTACGATCTTTGTCCCCATGTGGAGTTGCAAACCGTAGTCTGGCTTTTTTATGGCGGTTTTAGAGCAGTGGCTTCTTCCTTGCTGAGCTGCCTTTCAGGTAATGTAGATATAGGACTCGTTTTACTGTGGATATAGATACTTTTGTATCCGTTTCCTCCAGCATCTTCACAAGGTACTTTGCTGTTGTTCTTGGATTGATCTGCACTTTTCGCACCAAAGTACATTTATCTCTAGGAGACAGAACACTTCTCCTTCTTGAGCGGTATGACGGCTGCGTGGTACCATGGTGTTTATACTTGCGTACTATTGTTTGTACAGATGAACGTGGTACCTTCAGGCATTTGGAAATTGCTCCCAAGGATGAACCAGACTTGTGGAGGTCTACAATTGTCTTCTGAGGTCTTGGCTGATTTCTTTCGATTTTCCCATGATGTCAAGCAAAGAGGCACTGTGTTTGAAGGTAGGCCTTGAAATACATCCACAGGTACGCCTCCAATTGACTCAAATGATGTCAATTAGCCTATCAGAAGCTTCTAAAGCCATGATATCATTTTCTGGAATTTTCCAAGCTGTTTAAAGGCACAGTCAACTTAGTGTATGTAAACTTCTGACCCACTGGAATTGTGATACAGTGACTTATAAGTGAAATAATCTGTCTGTAAACAAATGTTGGAAAAATTACTTGTGTCTTGCACAAAGTAGATGTCCTATCCAACTTGCCAAAACTATAGTTTGTTAACAAGAAATTTGTGGAGTGGTTGAAAAACAAGTTTTAATGACTCCAACCTAAGTGTATGTAAATGTCACGACTTCCGCTGAGGTCGGTCCCTCTACTTGTTCGGGCGGCGGTCGACGTCACCGGTCTTCTAGCCATCGCTGACCCATCTTTAATTTTCCATTGGGTTCGTCTTTATTTTCTACACACCTGGTTTTCATTATCCCATTACATGTTCATGTATTTAACCCTCTGTTTCCCCCATGTTTGTTGTGGGTGATTATTTCTATGTTCAGTTCGGTTCATGATGGCTGGTTTTTCGACGGGTGCTGTGTTCACCCGTGTTCATAACCGTTGGTTATTGGTCAAGTGTATTTGTTTACCTTGTGCCTTTATTTTCTGAGTAAAGTACATTGCTCACTCATTTTGCTCTCCTGCGCCTGACTTCATGCACCAGCTACACCACCTTCTGACAGTAAACTTCCGATTTCAACTGTATTTGAGATTCTTTAAAGTAGCCACCTTGATGACAGCTTTGCACACTCTTGGCATTCTCTCAACCAGCTTCATGAGGTAGTCACCTAGAATGCATTTCAATTAACAGGTGTGCCTTTTTAAAAGTTAATTTGTGGAATTTCTTTCGTTCTTAATGCGTTTGAGCCAATCAGTTGTTTTGTGACTAGGTAGAGGTGGTGTACAGAATAAAGCCCTATTTGGTAAAAGACCAAGTCCATATTATGGCAAGAACAGCTCAAATAAGCAAAGAGAAACGACAGTCCATCATTACTTTAGGACATGAAGGTCAGTCAGTCAATCAGTCAGTCAGTCAGTCAGTCATTTCAAGAACTTTGAAAGTTTCTTCAAGTGCAGTCGCAAAAACTATCAAGCGCTATGATGAAACTGGCTCTCATGAGGACCGCCACAGGAAGGGAAGACCCAGAGTTACCTCTGCTGCAGAGGATAAGTTCATTCGAGTTACTGTTATGAGAATTCTGTTCTCATGTTCATTAACTGAACTTCAATTAAAATACTCTGTCTGTTACTAAGAATTTGTAAGGTTCTTATTAAAATGAAACAGTCTACTTAGTCAGCAGGTTTATTTACGAGAGCTCTGCTTAACATTTTCCTGTACATTGGTCTATATACCTCACATTTCGTTATAAATGTCCCTCCTCTCAGAAACAATGACAATATAGTTCACAAGTCTTCTCCTTCTCATACATTGCCTGCCACCTGTTATACAATCTACTACAAGCTGAAATTCTAATAAATTTCATACAATCATACAGTGACAGGGTAGAATTCTGTTAGTTATAGTTCTACGTTAAATGTATACATAATTTAGTCATTATTCATAAAAATCATAACAGTTACCAACCTCAGAAATTGCAGCCCAAATAAATGCGTCACAGAGTTCAAGTAACAGACAGATCTCAACATCAACTGTTCAGAGGAGACTGCAGGAATCAGGCCTTCATGGTCGAATTGCTGCAAAGAAACCACTACTAAAGGACCCCAATAAGAAGAAGAGACTTGCTTGGGCCAAGAAACACGAGCAATGGACATTAGACCGGTGGAAATCTGTCCTTTGGTCTAATTTGAGATTTTTGTGTCCAAACTTTTGACTGGTACTGTACAAACAGCATCAAAAAATTCAAGGCCGATCAATTTATGCAAATAATGTTTTGTTGCTTGTTACAAAGATCTTTCTTTAAGTTTTCCTGCGATTGTTTTTAGGTTGCTGAACAGTTCGGCAATATTTTCAGCCTTCGGTGGGGTTGGGAGAAGGTGGTGTTTGTGTCTGGGTACAAGATGGTGAAGGATGTTTTAATGACTCAGGGAGATAACTTTTTAGACCGACCTGCATCTCCTCTCTTTAGTGATGTTTTCAAAGACTGTGGTAAGACCTGCTATTTACATTTTCGTATATAATTTCACTCACCATCGTTACTGTTTAATTAAAATTATTTTCAAGTAACCATGAAACTCTATTTCAAAAGGAATCTCTGTAAGTAATGGATACAGATGGAGGAGGCAACGGCAGTTCTCGGTGGCCCACCTAAAACACGTTGGTGAGGGGAAGAGAACCCTGGAGCTTCATGTGCAGCAGGAGTGTAACTTCCTGTGTCAGGCCTTCCAACAGGAAATGGGTGAGCTGCTGTAAACAAACCAATCACAATTTACAGTGAAAAACATTACAATAAGATTTCTGGTTGTGACTTTAGAATACAAATTAAGAGTTTTCAGTGCATTTTCCTTATTATTGTAACTGTACATTGTGCATTTCAAGTTCTATGTAATACAAAGGTAACATTGTGTCTACTTAAGAACAGTACTTAAATGTAACCCAACAGGAGGGCCATTCAACCCCCAACTCATAATAAACAGTGCTGCTGCAAACAGCATTGGATTCTTGGTGTTTGGAAAGCGATTTGACTACAACGCTACAGACTTCCAGAACCGTCTGCGACTGAGCCAGGAGTCCATGCTATTGATAGGCAACCCTCTGGTTCAGGTGGGTTCCCCTGTGCTGATGAGATAACGCAACAAGGCTATAGAAGGAGGATGGGCTCATTGTAATGGCTGGAATGGAATAAATGGAATGGTACCAAACACATAAAAACAGCTTGTTTGACTCCGTTCCATTGATTCCATTCCAGCCATTACAATGAGCCAGTCCTCCTATTGCTTCTCCCATCAGCCTCCTCTGCTATATGCAGCTCAGTAAAGTGATACACGTATTAGTTGTGTTCACCATACACCATACCTTCTCATTAGCCCCTAGTATACATCTCACATTTTTCTTTGAAGCACAACTTCAGGATATATAATTATGTCCCCTTTTTCTCTTAGCTGTATGATGTATTTCCATGGCTGTTCAAGCGTTTGCCTGGGCTGCGTTCTGGTCCCCATGTGACAATTCTTTCCAACTATGCAACGATTGTGTCATTCCTGAGAAAAGAAATAGAGAAACATAAGAAGGACTGGGATCCCTTTGATCACCGGGACTACATTGACTCCTACATCGGAGAAATAGACAAGGTGATGCCTGTATATCAGTTTCTTTGTCTGTGTATGTACAGTATATTGTCACTTTTATTGCCTGTGCAACATGTTCAGTCATGAAATTAACTTGAATATTGACTTGCCATCTTTAATGGTCTCAACAGTCATAAAAGCTTTTGACTACTGCCATGGGCCTTTTAGGTACAACATCTGAGACAGTTGATAGTAATGTTTCATCCTGTTCTTGTATTTGATAATACCTCCTTCAGAAGAAGAGGGACATCGAGGCTGGGTTCCACTCAGAGAACTTGGTGTACTGCAGTCTGGACTTGTTTGAGGCTGGAACAGAGACCATGACCAACACTTTACGTTGGGCTCTGCTCTACATGGTGAAGTACCCTGATGTTCAGGGTAGGTATAGTGCTCTATAGACTAGAGTCATACCGTGAGCTCCAAAAGTATTGGGACAGTGACGATTTTTTGTTGTTGTTTTGGCTCTGTACTCCAGGACTTTGGATTGGAATTGATACAATGACTATCAGGTTAAAGTGCAGACTGTCAGCTTTAATTTGAGGGTATTTTCATCCATATCGGGTTAACCGTTTAGAAATTACAACACTCTTCATACATAGTCCCCCCATTTTAGAGGACCAAAAGTATTGGGGGAAATTCACTTATGTGTATTAAAATAGTAAAAAGTAAAGTATTTGGTCCCATATTCATAGCACGCAATAACTACATCAAGCTTGTGACTCTACAAATGTGTTTGATGCATTTGCTGTTTGCCCAATAGAAATGAATGGTCAGTTAATTTCTATTTCTATCGTGAATAATGATGAGAAAGTTAGACTCACAAATATCATACCCCCAAGACATGCTAACCTCTCACCATTGCAATAACAGGGGAGGCTGGCATTTGTGTGTGTGTGTGTGTGGGGGGGGGATATGATATTTGTGCGTCTGTAACTTTCTCACTCATCATTATTCACGATTCATTGAGGATTATCTGTAATCATGGTAGCATCCACATTAATGTAGACGTGTTTAGAAACGTTCTATTCTTATTTACAATAAAAGTGACTCCAAAATGACATAATACATTATTTACCATTAATTTCTATAGGGCACAAAATAATCTGAAACACATCCAAAATAAACAGTAAATGCATCCAACAAATTTGTAGAGTCACAATCTTGATGTAGCCATTGCATGCTATGAATATGAGACTAAATACTTAACTTTTTACTACTTTAATACACATAAGTGAATTTTTCCTAATACTTTTGGTCCCCTAAACTGGGGGGACTATGGGTAAAAAGTGTTGTAATTTTCAAACTGTTCACCCGATATGGATAAAAATACCCTCAAAGTAAAGCTGACAGTCTGCGCTATAACCTCATTGTATCAAATCCAAAGTGCTGGAAGACAGAGACAATTTTTTTTATTTTTTATCTCTGTCCCAATACTTTTGGAGCTCACTGTATACAGTATATCCAATTCTTAAAGCTATGCTATACACCAACCAACCTACAAACAGCCTCTGAATAACTAAGCAGCTACAGCCAACCAACAAACAACCACTTTCTGACCAAACAGCACATCAACAAAACTAAGTTGAGTCATAACTGAGTTCTAAGCCATTTGAATCCCTCTTCATCTTCCCAGAGAATGTCCAGGAAGAGATCAAAAGTGTGATTGGCCAGTCTCGCCAGCCCTGCCTTGCTGATAGGGTGAGCATGCCCTACACAGACGCTGTGATCCACGAGACACAGAGAATGGCCAACATACTGCCTCTCAATATCAGGATGTCAAGCAAAGATGCTACCATGGGGGGATATTTCATACCCAAGGTGAGACAGACTGTACAGTATCACCTCAATTCATTTCTCTGTGGGGGAGTTAGAAGATATGCTCATTTGTCCTGAACTTCCACACTTTCTTTAGTGCTGTTTTAATGCGAGAACTCTGGTGAATAAAATGTTCAGTGTATTTGTTACATTATGGCAAACACCATCCCATGGAAGTGATGTTTACATTTTTTGTTTGAAGTTCTATGGTTTTAAAAGGTTATTTCAAGCATGCTTTCTCATCATCCCCTCCATAGGGCACTAAAGTGATAGTCAACCTCTCCTCAGTGTTACGTGACCAGACAGAATGGGAGACGGCAGACCACTTCAACCCACAACATTTCCTGGATGTGCATGGTCACTTCCGGAAAAGGGAGGCTTTTTTCCCATTTTCTGCAGGTTGGTCCCTAGATTCAATTTCATCCGCTCTTGCCCTAAATTCCACCCACATACAATGTAGCTCTACTAACTCTATTCTAGCTTTCACAAAATGAAAAAAAACCCAGCCTGCCTACAAAGCCTGTGTTATGTGATACAGTAGCGGTAATAATAACTCTGTCCCTGTACCCTGCGTATACCCATTTCTCTCCCTCTCTCTGCTCCTAGGAAAGAGGGCTTGTCTGGGGCAGTCGCTGGCCCGCATGGAGCTCTTCCTCTTTTTCACCTCCCTCCTCCAGAGGTTCACCATCTCTACATCCCCTGGAGAGGAACCACCAAGCCTGGAGCCCCAGGGAGTGGCCATCCAGTCCCCTAAACCCTTCACTATCTGTGCCTCCACATGGTGATGGTTCACCACCATTATAGTTCCGTTTTGGAGAAGAAGAGGAATACATTTTATTGTCCATTTTCCTATGGAAATCGGTCTTTTTGCTTTTCACCCTACCCCCTCCCAAATCAAACACACACACCCTCGAAGGGTTGGAAGCACAGGGTCAGCCATGGTGCAGCGCCACTGGAGAAGTTTCAGGTTAAGGGCACAACGGCAGATTGTATGATACACTGAATTACTGAGCACTGTCTGCATGCTTAACATAATGTATACACAGTATTATATTTACAGTGTCCCCCCTTTCTTAAAGGTCTAACGCAGCCATTTTTATCTCAATATCAAATCATTTCTGGGTAACAATTAAGTACCTTACTGTGATTGTTTTAAATTAAAATGGTCAAAAATAAACAAAAATAGCTCCTTAGAAAATAGCAATTTCTCAAGCAAGAATTTTGCTGTTATTGGCAGAGAGGTTTGGAACTCTCTTTCTTATTGGTCTATTAACTAATTTACTGAATGGTGATGTCACCATGGAAAGCCAAAACTCTCTCCCACCAAAACAGGCTGAAATTTCAGGCGGTCTTTTCAAACAGCTCTCACACTAAAAGGGCATTATCATAATTTTCACAATATCATCCCAACCTATATATTATATATATATATATATAAAACACATGAAAATCACATTATTGACTGCACTGGGCCTTTAATAGTTTAATTCAGGGGCTCACATTTCACTGGGAACAGCATCAATGTGCCCACATTCTGAAATTACATTTTTGTCTCCCCAGTTTTATCATTGGAATGTGATACAAAACGAGGCAACAGTGTGTTTTAGGATCATGCGGATGCCTCCGAGCGGTCGGGTAGACTTTTTGGAGTGTTTTCCGACTGGATAGAAGATGAAAAATAATAATAATAAAAAAAAAAAAGTTATGTCCCCCCCACTTCTAAAACCAAAGTTGCGCCCCTGGTTTAAGTAATTTGTACTTTGAACGTAACCCTTCTAGCATTTTGAAAAGATCCAGTCTTACAGCATTGTTTGATTAAAGTCACAATTCTGTACAACAGAACAAATGTATGTCTTATTTACATTTCATGCTAGTTCATCTCGTGTGATCACTTCAGCTATTCAGACAGCACAATAATTGGGCTCCACAAATACAGGCTCTGGACTTTAGCCATCACTGAACAATCCCATGTGATTCTTCTGTTTCTTCTGTTTGATAGTGGAGTTTTGAATCCACCAACCCCAGCAGTCATTGAGGAATCTGTAAGTGGGAAAGAGGCTCACTCGAGGGACGGTTTATTCTTTTTTTATTCATTTTTTTTATTTAACCTTTATTTAACCAGGTAGAAACAGTCAATAATACAGTAGAAAAATAAGTCTATATACAATGTTAGCAAATGAGGTGAGATAAGGGAGGTAAAGGCAAAAAAGGCCATGGTGGCGAGGTAAATACAATATAGCAAGTAAAACATTGGAATGGTAGATTTGCAGTGGAAGAATGTGCAAAGTAGAAATAGAAATAATGGGGTGCAAAGGAGAAAAATAAATAAATAAATACAGTAGGGGAAGAGGTAGTTGTTTGGGCTAAATTATAGATGAGCTATGTACAGGTGCAGTAATCTGTGAGCTGCTCTGACAGCTGGTGCTTAAAGCTAGTGAGGGAGATAAGTGTTTCCAGCTTCAGAGATTTTTGCAGTTCGTTCCAGTCATTGGCAGCAGAGAACTGGAAGGAAAGACGACCAAAGGAGGAATTGGCTTTGGGGGTGACCAGTGAGATATACCTGTTGGAGCGCGTGCTACGAGTGGGTGCTGCTATGGTGACCAGCGAGCTGAGATAAGGCGGGGCTTTACCTAGCAGAGACTTGTAGATAACCTGTAGCCAGTGGGTTTGGCGACGAGTATGAAGTGAGGGCCAACCAACAAGAGTGTACAGGTCGCAATGGTGGGTAGTGTATGGGGCTTTGGTGACAAAACAGATGGCACTGTGATAGACTGCATCCAGGTTGTTGAGTAGAGTGTTGGAGGCTATTTTATAGATGACATCACGAAGTCGAGGATCGGTAGGATGGTCAGTTTTACGAGGGTATGTTTGGCAGCATGAGTGAAGGATGCTTTGTTGCGATATAGGAAGCCGATTCTAGATTTAATTTTGGATTGGAGATGCTTAATGTGAGTCTGGAAGGAGAGTTTACAGTCTAACCAGACACCTAGTGTCACGTTCTGACCGTAGTTCCTTTTTTATGTCTTTATTTTAGTTTGGTCAGGGCGTGAGTTGGGGTGGGCATTCTATGTTGTTTTTCTATGTTTTGGTCTGTACGTTATATTTCTATGTGTTTGGCCTAGTATGGTTCTCAATCAGAGGCAAGTGTCGATCGTTGTCTCTGATTGAGAATCATACTTAGGTAGCCTGTTTTCCCACTATGGGTTGTGGGTAGTTATTTTCCGTTTCAGTGTTTGCACCATACGGGACTGTTTCGGTTTTCATTTATTCTCTTGTTCTGTTTTTGTATTTTGTATTCATTCTCGATTAAACGATATTATGGATACGTACCACGCTGCATTTTGGTCCTCCTCTCCTTCCACCAATGAAAGCCGTTACAGAACCACCCACCAACAAAGGACCAAGCAGTGTGGGAACACGGACTCCTGGACATGGGAGGAAATTTTGGAAATCCGAAAGAGGAGCTGGAGGCAGCTAGAGCGGAGCGGCGCCACTACGATGAATTGGCGCGAGGTAACGGGCACGAGAGGCAGCCCCAGAAATTTATTTTGGGGGGGGCACACGGGTAGATTGGCGGACTCAGGTAGGAGACCTGAGTCAACTCCCCGTGCTTACCGTGGCGAGAGAGTGACTGGGCAGGCACCGTGTTATGCAGTGCGCACGCATAGCCCGGTGCGCTACATCGCAGCTCCTCGAATCGGCCGGGCTAGAGTGGGCATCGAGCCAGGAGGGATGATGCCGGCTCAGCACATCTGGTCTCCATTGCGTCTCCTCGGCCCGGGGTATACTGCACCAGCCCTACGCATGGTGTCTCCATTTCGCCAGCACAGCCCAGTGCGGCCTGTTCCAACTCCCCACACTTGCCGGGCTACAGGGGGGATCCAGCCAGGACGAGTGGTGCTAGCTCTGCGCTCGAGACCGCCAGTACGCCTCCACGGTCCAGTGCATCCGGTGCCTCGGCCAAGGACAAGGCCTCCTGCATGTCTCCCCAGCCTGGTGAGTTCTGTGCCTGTGCTAAGCACTAACCCTCCTGCATGTCTCCCCAGCCTGGTGAGTCCTGTGCCTTCTCCCAGAGCCAGGCCTCCAGTGATAATCCATGGCAAGAAGCCTCCAGTGATAATCCATGGCACGAAGCCTCCAGTGATAATCCATGGCAAGAAGCCTCCAGTGATAATCCATGGCACGAAGCCTCCAGTGATAATCCATGGCAAGAAGCCTCCAGTGATAATCCATGGCAAGAAGCCTCCAGTGATGATCCATGGCACGAAGCCTCCAGTGATGATCCATGGCACGAAGCCTCCAGTGATGATCCATGGCAAGAAGCCTCCAGTGATGATCCATGGCACGAAGCCTCCAGTGATGATCCATGGCACGAAGCCTCCAGTGATAATCAATGGCACGAAGCCTCCAGTGATGATCCATGGCACGAAGCCTCCAGTGATGATCCATGGCAGGAAGCCTCCAGTGATGATCCATGGCACGAAGCCTCCTGTGAGGATCCATGGCACGAAGCCTCCTATGAGGATCCATGGCACGAAGCCTCCAGTGATGATCAATGGCACGAAGCCTCCAGTGATGATCCATGTCATGAAGCCTCCAGTGATGATCCATGGCACGAAGCCTCCAGTGATGATCCATGGCACGAAGCCTCCTGTGAGGATCCATGGCACGAAGCCTCCAACGAGGGACGCTAGTCCGGAGCCTCCAGCAACGCCCTCTAGTCCGGAGCCTCCAGCGACGCCCTCTAGTCCGGAGCCTCCAGCGTCGCCCTCTAGTCCGGAGCCTCCAGCGTCGCACTCCGGTCCGGAGCAGCGAGAGCCGCCCGTCTGTCCGGAGCAGCGAGAGCCGCCCGTCTGTCCTGAGCTGCCAGAGCCGCCCGTCTGTCCTGAGCTGCCAGAGCCGCCCGTCTGTCCTGAGCTGCCCATCTGTCCTGAGCTGCCAGAGCCGCCCGTCTGTCCTGAGCTGCCAGAGTCGCCCTTCACTCCGGAGCTGCCAGAGTCGCCCTTCACTCCGGAGCTGCCAGAGTCGCCCTTCACTCCGGAGCTGCCAGAGTCGCCCTTCACTCCGGAGCTGCCAGAGTCGCCCTTCACTCCGGCGCTGCCAGAGTCGCCCTTCACTCCGGCGCTGCCAGAGTCTCCCGTCTATTTGGGGCCCACTGCAGTTTCCTAACTGCCTGTGTATATTTGTTCCTAACTTTCCTGAAAAGTTGCATATCACGGGGGCTATTCGATGATAATGCAGAATGCCACAGGATGTTTTTGTGCTGGTCAAGGGCAGACAGGTCTGGAGTGAACCAAGGACTATATCTATTCCTAGTTCAATTCTTTTTGAATGGGGCATGCTTATTTAAGATGGTGAGGAAGGCACTTTTAAAGAATATCCAGGCATCATCTACTGACGGGATGAGGTCAATGTCATTCCAGGATACCCGGCCAGGTCGATTAGAAAGGCCTGCTCGCAGAAGTGTTTTAGGGAGCGTTTGACAGTGAGGAGGGGTGGTCGTTTGGTCGCAGGGTCATTACGGATGCAGGCAGTGATCGCTGAGATCTTGATTGAAAACAGCAGAGGTGTATTTGGAGGGCGAGTTAGTTAGGATGACATCTATGAGGGTGCCCGTGTTTACGGATTTGGAGTTGTACCTGGTAGGTTCATTGATAATTTGTGTGAGATTGAGGGCATCAAGCTTAGATTGTAGGATGGCCGGGGTGTTAAGCATGTCCCAGTTTAGGTCACCTAGTAGCATGAGCACAGAAGATAGATTGGGGGCAATCAATTCACATATGGTATCGAGGGCACAGCTGGGGGCAGAGGGAGGTCTATAGCAAGCGGCAACAGTGAGAGACTTGTTTCTGGAAAGGTGCATTTTTAGAAGTAGAAGCTCGAATTGTTTGGGTACAGACTTGGATAGTAATACAGAACTCTGCAGGCTATCTTTGCAGTAGATTGCAACACCGCCCCCTTTGGCAGTTCTGTCTTGGTGGAAAATGTTATAGTTGACGATGGAGATTTCAGGGGTTTTGGTGGTTTTCCTAAGCCAGGATTCAGACACGGCTAAGACATCCGGGTTGGCAGAGTGTGCTAAAGCAGGGAGTAAAACAAACTTAGGGAGTAGGCTTCTAATGTTAACATGCATGAAACCAAGGCTTTTACGATTACAGAAGTCAACAAATGAGAGCACCTGGGGGGTGGGAGTGGGGCTAGGCACTGCAGGACCTAGATTAACCTCTACATCACCAGAAGAACAGAGGAGAAGTAGGATAAGGGTACGGCTAAATGCTATACGAACTGGCCATCTAGCACGTTCGGAACAGAGAGTAAAAGGAGCAGGTTTCTGGACTCGATAGCATAGATTCAAGGCATAGTGTACAGACAAAGGTAAGGTAGGATGTGAGTACATTGGAGGTAAACCTAGGCATTGAGTAATGATGAGAGAGATATAGTCTCTAGAGACGTTTAAACCAGGTGATGTCATTGCATATGTAGGAGGCGGAACAACATGGTTGGTTAAGGCATATTGAGCAGGGCTAGAGGCTCTACAGTGAAATAAGACAGTAATCACTAACCAGGACAGTAATGGACGAGGCATATTGATATTAGAGAAAAGCATGCGTATCCAAGTGAACATATGGGTCCAGTGAGTGGTTGGGCTGACTGGGGACACGGCAATTCAGACAGTTAGCAGGCCGATGCTAACAAGCTAACAGTTAGTAGGCCGGGGCTGGCAAGCTAGCAGTTAGCAGACCGGGTTAGCAAGCAAGCAGTTAGCAGGGGCTAGCAGTTAGCAGACCGGGGCAGGCAAGCTAGCAGTTAGCAAACCGGAGCAGGCAAGCTAGCAGTTAGCAGACCGGGGCAGGCAAGTTAGCCTTTGGGGGACGTCGCGATGGGGGTAAGTCTGTTTTTGCCTCTTCGTGCGGTGACGTCGATAGACCAGTCATGGAATTATTAGGGTTCCAGGTAGCTCTAGGTAGCTAGCAGGCCTAGCAGGTTAGCAGAATGGGCCTTCAGCGGGCGTCGCGCCTGAGGGGCCTGTTGGAGTCCTCGGGCAGATTATGTCGGTATTCCAGTCATAGAGGATCGGCGGGTTCCGTGCCCCGTACCGGCAGTAGAATGGGTCCTGTAACGGTCGTTTTCCTCCTCGTCTGAAGAGGAGCATGGATCGGACCAAAACGCAGCGTGGGTTGAATACATATCTTTTAATGAAGCAACGAAGACGAAAAACACACTTGACAAAATACAAAACAAATAAACAACGTGAACAAACGAACGAACGAAAACAGTACCATGTGGCGCACAAACACAGACACGGCAACATTCACCCAACAAACAAACGGTGAAAACAGCCTACCTTAATATGGTTCTCAATCAGAGGAAACCTAAAACACCTGCCCCTGATTGAGAACCATATCAGGCTAATTAACAATGAACCCAACATAGAAACACATAACATAGAATGCCCACCCAGCTCACGTCCTGACCAACTAAACAAAGACAAAACAAAGGAAATAAGGTCAGGAATGTGACAGTGCCCCCCCCCCCCCCCAAGGTGCGGACTCTGGCCGCAAAACCTTAACCTATAGGGGAGGGTTTGGGTGGGCATCTGTCCACGGTGGCGGCTCTGGCTCTGGACGTGGTCCCCACCCCACCATAGTTAATCCCCGCTTCCGTGGCCTCCTTTTAATGTCGACCCTCCATATAAACCCCACTGGATTAAGGGGCAGCACCGGACTAAGGAGCAACACCGGACTGAGGGGCAGCACCGGACTGAGGGGCAGCACCGGACTGAGGGGCAGCACCGGACTGAGTGACGGCTCTGGCAGGTCATGGCTGGCTGACGGCTCTGGCAGGTAATGGCTGGCTGACGGCTCTGGCAGGTCATGGCTGGCTGACGGCTCTGGCAGGTCATGGCTGGCTGACGGCTCTGGCAGGTCATGGCTGGCTGACGGCTCTGGCAGGTCATGGCTGGCTGACGGCACTGGCAGGTCATGGCTGGCTGGCGGCTCTGGCTGCTCCTGTCTGGCGGGCGGCTCTGGCTGCTCCTGTCTGGCGGGCGGCTCTAGCTGCTCCTGTCTGGCGGACGGCTCTGGCTGCTCCTGTCTGGCGGACGGCTCTGGCTGCTCCTGTCTGGCGGCCGGCTCTGGCTGCTCCTGTCTGGCGGACGGCTCTAGCGGCTCCTGTCTGGCGGACGGCTCTAGCGGCTCCTGACTGACGGACGGCTCTAGCGGCTCCTGACTGACGGACGGCTCTGAAGGCTCAGGACAGATGGGCAGTTCAGACGGCGCTGGGCAGACGGATAGCGCAGGCGGCACTGGGCAGACGGATAGCGCAGGCGGCTCTGGGCAGACGGATAGTGCAGGCGGCTCTGGGCAGACGGATAGTGCAGGCGGCTCTGGGCAGACGAGCAGTGCAGGCGGCACTGGGCAGACGGGCACACCTGTAGGGAGGAGACGGAGAGACAGCCTGGCGCGTGGGGCTGCCACAGGACCCACCAGGCTGGAGAGACCTACAGGAGGCTTGGTGTTAAGAGGAGGCACCTGAAGGACCGGGCTGTGGGGGAGCACTGGAGCTCTGGTGCGCAGCCTTGGCACCACTCCCCCAGGCTGGAATACTACTCCAGCCCGGACCCTCCAGAGTGCAGGCACAGGTTGAACCGGGCTGTGGGTGAGCACTGGAGATCTAGTGCCTACTACGCGCACCTCTCCCTTAGGCTCCACTCCCACATTTGTCCGGTACGAGCAGAGCGTAGGCATAGGATGCACTGCACCCTCCCAGCGCCCCGGAGACACAGCACGCAGAGCCGGCGCAGGATACCCTGGACCGAAACTGCGTACCGGAGACCAGACGCGCTGAGCAGGCACAATACGCCCTGGCTGGATGCCCACACTCACATGACACTTTCGGGGGGCTGCCCTATAGCGCACCGGGCTATGGGCATGCACTGGCGACACCGTGCGCTTAACGGCATAACACGGTGCCTGACCAGTAACGCGCTGCTTATGATAAGCACGAGGAGTGCGCTCAGGTCTGCTACCTGGCTTAGCCACACTCCTCTTTATCCCCCCCCCCCCCCCCCCCCCCCAAAAAAAAAATTCTGGGGCTGCCTCTCGTACCTGTCGCGCTGCCGTGCTGCCTCCTCATATCGCCGCCGCTCAGCTTTCGCTTCCTCCAGCTCAGCTTTGGGGCGGCGATATTCCCCAGCCTGTGCCCAGGGTCCTTCTCCGTTCAAAATCTCCTCCCATGTCCAGGAGTCCTGAGATTTCTGCCGCTGCTTTCTCCCACGCTGCTTGGTCCTTGGTTGGTTGGGTGATTCTGTAACGGTCGTTTTCCTCCTCGTCTGAAGAGGAGCATGGATCGGACCAAAACGCAGCGTGGGTTGAATACATATCTTTTAATGAAGCAACGAAGACGAAAAACACACTTGACAAAATACAAAACAAATAAACAACGTGAACAAACGAACGAACGAAAACAGTACCATGTGGCGCACAAACACAGACACGGCAACAATCACCCAACAAACAAACGGTGAAAACAGCCTACCTTAATATGGTTCTCAATCAGAGGAAACCTAAAACACCTGCCCCTGATTGAGAACCATATCAGGCTAATTAACAATGAACCCAACATAGAAACACATAACATAGAATGCCCACCCAGCTCACGTCCTGACCAACTAAACAAAGACAAAACAAAGGAAATAAGGTCAGGAACGTGACAGGTCCGGATATTGTAGCCCAGGAGTGGGCTTCGGTGGTAGCACAGGAGCCCTGGCCGGGCTAGCTTCAGGCTAATTGGTGCTTGCTCCGGGATGGAAACGCTAGCCAGGAGTGGTCACCCGGGATTGCGGTTAGCTAGTTGCGAAGATCCAGATGAAAATGTTCCGAGTTTGCGGTAGGAATCCGGGGATATGGAGAGAAATAGGTCCGTTATGCTCTGGTTTGAGTCACGTTGTTCGAACTGGCGAGAGCTTTCCGAGCTAAAGGTTAGCTGATGACCGCTAGCAATGGTTTGCTAACTGATAGCTGGTAGTTAGTTAGCTGGCTAGCTTCAGTTGAGGGATTCCAGATCCGAAGTAAATATAAATACTTTAGAAAAAAGCAGATCCACGCCACATTGGGTGAGGCGGGTTGCAGGAGAGTATATAGAAGTTAAGGTTTAGGAAAATATTTTTAAAAGATATGCGAAGAAAAATATGTAAAAAGATATATACAAGGGACACGACAGGACAAAGACGTCTGACTGCTACGCCATCTTGGATAAAAAGCATAACGTCGCGGTTTACATTTTTTTTCAAGGATTTTACTTTAACCTTGATCTTCCTTCTGTTTTTAAGCCACCCTCACCATGTTACTCCAGTCTGTGTTGGAGGGACTGGACATTAAGGGTATACTGGTGTTCCTCTGCATCTTCTTCCTGGTCACTGACTACCTAAAGAACAGGAAGCCCGCCAACTTTCCTCCAGGACCACGAGCTATTTGAAATGGATGCTAAACTCCCTCACATGTATCTACACAAGATGAGAAGGCGTTTACCCTTTCAAGAGCTTTTTATTAGTTGAAAAAATAAAATGAGAGATACTGTGAACACAATGACTAGGTGAGGAAAGTGTATTTCAATCGAGGACAGGCTAACTGAATGAACAACAGACACAAAAGGCAAGTATAAACATTTATTAAAATAGTTTTGGGGAAGGGCCTCGTCTCTGGGGGATTATCCTGAGAGCCAGATGCTTTGATGGCAGGTCGCCCTATGCGGGGAAGCTGGCATCGAAACTCAGAATACCTTACTGAAAGAACCAATATAAAGTGTCTTTATAGGGTGTTGGGCCACCACAAGCCGCCAGAACAGCTTCAATGTGCCTTGGCATAGATTCTACAAGTGTCTGGAACTCTATTGGAGGGATGCGACACAATTCTTCCACGAGAAATTCCATCATTTGGTGTTTTGTTGTTGTTGAGGGTGGTGGAAAACGCTGTCTCAGGCACTGCTCCATAATCTCCCATAAGTGTTCAATGGGGTTGAGATATGGTGACTGAGACATACACACTTTAAACCCACTATACTCCTTGAGACCCCTCTTTCAAAGTCACTGAGATCTCTTCTTCTAGCCATGAGGGCCAAAATAATGGACAACTGGGCTTTTTTTATACAGGTTTTTCTCATTGAGATAACATCTCTTTTCCAAGAGAGACCTGGTCCAATAGCAGCAGGGGGAACAACGTTTCAGACAAAACAACTTACATACACTAACACAACATTAAACAAAACTATAAACACACATACAGTACAACAAAAACAGCTGGCCTAAAAACAATTGCACTCTTCTATGATATATACATCGATCAAGTGTTTAAACTCCACCAATGAAACTAGATCATCAAATTGTAAAATGTTCAGGACCACGGAGCTAAGTAACTTAAACTATTTCTACCATGACCTGTTCTAATTTTTGGTACTGTTAGAAGCAAATGAGAGTGGGACCGTAATTTATATTTATTTACCACCTGACTAAAAAAGA
Source organism: Salvelinus namaycush (assembly GCF_016432855.1). Lineage (NCBI taxonomy): Eukaryota > Metazoa > Chordata > Actinopteri > Salmoniformes > Salmonidae > Salvelinus > Salvelinus namaycush. The sequence continues at coordinate 33,229,280 of NC_052317.1, read as the reverse complement.
ACAGAGATAAAATGGCATTTTACCCAATATGGCCTTATAAATCAGTGTATACCAGTGTTTAAGCCTACGCAAGGTCAATGACGACTAGCCAACAGCGCTGTAGAGATCACAATGATGTGTTAGATGTTTCTGATTTGTAATGAACCTGAGGGCTGCATGATACACTGAATCAAGTGCTCTCAGGGTAGTGGTTGAGGCCTGCATATATATAACATCACTAAAATCTAAAACCGGCAGTAATGTACATCGTACCAGCTCCTTCCTGGCCTCAAAAGAAAAACAAGCCTTATGCCGGTAATAAAAACCTATTTTCAGCTTGAGCTTCCTTATCAAGTTCTCTACATGCACAGTGAAGCTCAGCGTATTATCAACCCACACACCCAAATATTTGTACACTTTAACTTGCTCTATAGTATGTCCAGCCAATGTAGCAATGACATGATTAGTAACATGCCTGGCATTTGAAAATACCATGCATTTTGTTTTACCTGAATTTAGAACCAGCTTTAAAATCATACAGATTCTGTTGTATGATGTTAAATGCTCTTAGGGCATTTTCAAAAGCTAAAGATAAACTACTACCACTTGAATAAAGAACAGTATCATCTGCATAAAAATGAACATCCGCTGTTTCAATAAGATCCCCAATGTTGTTCATATACAAAATGAACAACAGTGGGCCCAAATTGGAACCTTGCGGAACACCTGAGCACACCTCTATGGACTATAGATTTACAACCATCCGCTATTACACACTGTGTACGATTTGATAGGTAATTTATAAACCAATCTAGAGCATGACCAGTAATTCCACAACATTTTAACCTTTGCACTAACACAGCACGGTGTCAAAAGCCTTCGACAAATCAATAAAGACAGACACACAATGTAACTTCTTATCAAGAGCACAGTGGATGTCATTTAAAACCTTCAATGTTGCTGAAACAGTGCTGTAGCCAGACCTAAAACCTGATTGCATTCCATTTAAGATGTTGTTTTCTTGGAGGCAGGCCTTCAGCTGCCTACTAACTAAGGACTCCAGTACCTTTGACAGTACAGACAATTTTGATATGGGTCGATAGTTGTCAAGTAGCGAGGGATCTCCACCTTTCAGGAGAGGCAGTACAAAAGCAGATTTCCATAACTTGTGGATTTCCTTAACATCAAGCGTGAGGTTAAAAATACATGTTAAGGGGAGAGCAATGATGTCTGCAGCTAGGTGTAGGAAGCAGGGGTCTAATTCATCAGGGCCAGGGGATTTTTTCCCATCAATTTCTTTCAGGGCTTTACACACTTCTGAAACAGAGAAGGATGAAAAGGAGAACCTGGTGAAGGAGTGCACAGGGGTGTCAGGTAAATTCACAGGGGGCTCAATTATACCTTTGACCTTTTCAAATAAACTGCCTGTATCTAAAAAATGCTGATTCAAGGCTTTCAGAATGGAGGTTCTCTCAGTTACAATCTGTGTGTCTACCAACAATTGTTTGGGAAGCTGTGTATCTTTTTTTGCACTCCAAACCCTTCACTACTTGCCAAAATTTGGATGGATTATTTAAATTATGTGAAGTAGATTTCAGGTAGTGGTCTGCTTTCAATTTACGGATCATAGCCACACCCATATTTCGAAGACGTTTAAAAGCCATCCAATCATCTGCCAAACCAGTCCCTCTTGCTTTAGCCCACATAGCATTTCGTTTCCTTATGATTTTTGTAAGTTCCTTAGTAAACCCTCTGCCCTTAATCCAGATTTTTTTTTAAAGGGTCATGCCTATTGCATACATCCTGGAATGCGTTGTGGAAGTAAGAAAAGGCTAGTTCGACATCAGGGATTCATTTCATTCTATTCCATTCAATGCTAGATACATAATGTAAAAAAAAACTTGAATATCAAACCGCTTCCAGTTTCTTTTCATAATAACACGTGGAGATTTCTTAGGAATTTTACCATCTCTCGCACAGTGATCACTTATGTCATTTGCAAAAATACCAGAAGCAATAAAATGATGAGGAGTATTGGTTAAGATAAAATCAAAGAGGATTTCAGAGGATATTTTATATTCAACCTAGTTACACTGTTGACAATCTGAGTGAGATTTCTTTATATTTTTTAACCCCCTTTTTCTCCCCAATTTCTTGGTATCCAATTATTAGTAGTTATTGTCTTGTCTCATCGCTACAACTCCCGTACGGGCTCGGGAGAGACGAAGGTCGAGAGCCATGCGTCCTCCGAAACACAACCCAGACAAGCCGCACTGCTCCTTAACACAGCGCGCATCCAACCCAGAAGCCAGCAATGTGTCGGAGGAAACACCGTACACCTAGCGACCTGGTCAGCGTGCAGTGCGCCCGGCCCGCCTCAGGAGTCGCTAGTGCGTGATGAGACAAGGATATCCCTACCGGCCAAACCCTCCCTAACCCGGACGACGCTAGGCCAATTGTGCGTCGCCCCATGAACCTCCCGGTCGCGGCCGGCTGCGACAGAGCCTGGGCTCGAGCCCAGAGTCTCTGGTGGCACAGCTAGCACTGCGATGCAGTGCCTTTGACCACTGCGCCACCCGGGAGGCCCCTGAGTGAGATTTTTGAGTTGATCAGAGCTAGATGTTAACCAGTCCTGATTCTGATCACCCATCGGGACAAACTCAGAATTTACATTCTGTGATAACAATTCGAAAATACAATCCAGAGAGCCAACAGTAGCAGATTAAGGTCTATAACAACAATATACAACAATATTTAAAGATGAGCCAAGGTTTAGGTTCAAAGACAGATATTCAAATTGCTTAGGTTTAGTAACAGAAGTCAGAACGACCACCGAGAACTTGTCATCTTTCATGTATACAGCAACACCACCACCCTTAGATTTACGATCTGTACGAAAAACATTGTAACCATTTATGCCAATATTTATGTCTGTAATAGACTTTTTAAGCCAGGTTTCAGAAAGCATAAATACATCAGGGTTGGCAGTTTTTATCCATATATTCACAAAATCAAGCTTCGGCAGAAGACTGCTTACATTCATATGAAAAAACTTCAGTCCACTCTGAATACTTAATTCGGCAGGGGTAAGAATGTCAGGACCTGGGTTAGACTGCACATTTCCAGACAATAGAAGCAGCAAGATAATGGAAAGTCTAGATTGAGGGTTACAACATTTGGATTGACAGAAAGCACTTGAACGAGAATCCATAGTCACCAGAGTCTTTAACGCAACAAATTTTAGGAGATGTGTGAAGTCCAGAGACAAGGTTAAGTACCAAGAGAACAGCCCTGACATGTAAGAGCAAGAGTCCGATTTCTCCCATATTGTTTGGGAGAAATGTGCATAGTTCTCACGTGCATTTCCGGAGCAAGCGTGGGGTTTCTCTCAATACTCGAGGGAGAAACAATCATATATTTCCTCATTCACAGTGCAACGGGCTCTAAAAGTATTGCCAACATTGTAAAAGCCAAGGGTAGACACCAACAAAATGAACAACAGCATCATGTTTGTTTATTGCCCTAAAAGTCACTAATCAAATAGTCCAACCGCTGATCAATAAAAGGTCAGCGATGTATGCGTATGATGTAAGAGAGAGAGAGAGAGAGAGAGAGAGAGAGAGAGAGAGAGAGAGAGAGAGAGAGAGAGAGAGAGAGAGAGAGAGAGAGAGAGAAAAGTGAGCAAGGAATCTGTCCCTTAGTTATATTTCAGCATATAAAAACTGTGACCTAGGCTGTGCCTTGTTTGCATATGACATATCTCCCATTCTTGTACAGGGCGAGGGCACCTGTACAAGAATGGGAGAGACAGACCAGGGCAAACAGGCAGAGAGATCAGTTCTCTGGCCAACAGCTCACATGGATCACACTGTATCGACGTGAAATGGAACCAGTACAGCATTTAGCAGTACAGTGGTTCTCCCTCAGTATGGGTCGCACAGAAACAGCACGCTCGTTCCACGTCTCAACTTCTGAGTGATCTATCCACTGGTTTGTCAACCGTGCCGGCAAACAAACTCAACACGAAACTTGATAAACCGGCTTGTGCTCACGCTGGCCAAATGATCAAACAGTGAGTTCTCTCATTAATGGAAGGAAAACAAATGTCTCTGTAATGATTTTCTTTGGTCATCATGTTGTTGGCCCTAAGCGTGATGGGATGTTAATTGTTTAATTAACTCAGGAACCACACCTGTGTGGAAGCACCTGCTTTCAATATACAGTACGTTGTATCCTTCATTTAATCAAGTGTTTCCTTTATTTTGGCAGTTACCTGTACTTTATCAACTACATTATAAAGAATCTATAAATCCACACTGAAGGTACCACATTTCACCTGGTCGTGATACAGTAAACAGCAATTAGACACGAAGGTACTCTTTTTTGTGTGTCATAGATCCGTGGAAATGTCTTCCATATCAGCTTTGGCTCAGAGAAGATGGTGTGTGTTTCTGGCCTCAACACAGAGAAAGCGGATCTAGTGGGAGACTCTGGGCGCCGTGCTCGACAGGCTATACGGAACCAATGGAAAGTCTATTTTCATTACCGTAACTTTGATAGGTCATCCAGTTTGAGCAAACCATTCCAAACAACAATCATGAGCTGTGTTCGAATACCCATACTAACATACTGTATACCACATACTTAATGAGTATATACTATAAACTATTAGTTCATTTTAGTATACTGTAATCGAATGGTATCCTTTCAGCTGAGTGTACTAGGGCTTCGCCTGTCTACCGGAAGTTGATGCTGTTGCTATGCAACCTCTTGCTAGTGTAACGGATGTGAAATGGCTAGCTAGTTAGCGGGTACGCGCTAATAGCGTTTCAATCAGTTACGTCACTTGCTCTGAAACCTAGAAGTAGTGTTACCCCTTGCTCTGCAAGGGCCGCGGCTTTTGTGGAGCGATGGGTAACGAGGCTTCGTGGGTGTCAGTTGTTGATGTGTGCAGAGGGTCCCTGGTTCGTGCCCGGGTCGGGGCGAGGGGACGGACGTAAAGTTATACTGTTACATTGGTGCCGTGACCCGGATCACTGGTTGCTGCGGAAAAGGAGGAGGTTGAAAGGGGGGTGAGTGTAACGGATGTGAAATGGCTAGCTAGTTAGCGGGTACGCACTAATAGCGTTTCAATCAGTTACGTCACTTGCTCTGAAACCTAGAAGTAGTGTTGCCCCTTGCTCTGCAAGGGCCGCGGCTTTTGTGGAGCGATGGGTAACGATGCTTCGTGGGTGTCAGTTGTTGATGTGTGCAGAGGGTCCCTGGTTCGCGCCCGGGTCTGGGCGAGGGGACGGACGTAAAGTTATACTGTTACACTAGCTTGTTAGCATAAAACATTGCTAGCTAGACATCTTACGACTTCAGGTGTGTTCGTAAATTCAATCTGGAGTGCCAGAGAGTGTGCTCTGGGTGTTCGTAAATTCAGAGCGTTGTCAGATTGTCCGTTCGTAAATTCAGAGCGCACACTGGACGCTTTGACCGAGGAGTAGGGTTGATCCAAGCATTCTGACAACGGCAGTAAAGCACCCAAGCTAACTGGCTAAAGTTGGCTAGCTTGCTAGCTACTTCCAGACACAAATGAGAGAACACCTCACTCGCCCTAATATAGCTGGTTTGGGTGTTTTCATGTTATCCAGAGCTTTGGTGACTAACTGTGCTGCTGGCAACAATTTAATAGCGCTTTTTGCCGACGTTTACTGATACCGGCCATATTCAAAGGGTGTTGAGTGTTCGTAAATTCAACAGTTATTCTGCACTCTGGCACACTCAGACGAGAGTGCTCTGAAATCGGAGTAGATAGCCAGAGCGAATTTTCGAACGCACCCGAATGAACAATGTCCATTGAGAACGCACAACAATTATACGTGGATGTTGATTAAGGCAGCCCCCTGCACCTCTCTGATTCAGAAGGGTTAAATGCGGACGACACATTTCAGTTGAAGGCATTCAGTTGTACAACTGACTAGGTATCCCCCTTTCCCTTCCCTTTTTCCACATTTTGTTACGTTGCAGCCTTATTCTAAAATTGATTACATTCTTTTTTCCCTCATCTATCTACACACAGTACCACATAATGACAAAGTGAAAACAGGTTTTTAGACATTTTTGTAAATGTATTATAAAAATAAAAAACAAATACCTTATTTACTTAAGTATTCAGACCCTTTGCTATGAGACTCGCAATTGAGCTCAGGTACATCCTATTTCCATTGATCATCCTTGAGATGTTTCTACAACTTGATTGAAGTCCAGCTGTGGTAAATTCAATTGATTGGACACGATTTGGAAAGGCACAGACCTATCTATATAAGATCCCAGAGTTGACAGTGCATGTCAGAGCAAACACAGTGGCCTCCATCATTCTTAAATGGAGTTAGTTTGGAACCACCAAGACTCTTCCTAGAGTTGGCCGCCTGGCCAAAAAGAGCAATCGGGGGAGAAGGGTCTTGGTCAGGGAGGTGACCAAGATCCCGATGGTCACTCTGATAAAGGACACCTAAAGGACTGTCAGACCATGAGAAACAAGATTATCTGGTCTGATGGAATCAAGATTGAACTCTTTGGCCTGAATGCCAAGCGTCACGTCTGGAGGAAACCTGGCACCATCCCTACGGTGAAGCATGGTTGTGGCAGCATCATCCTTGTTTTTCAGCGGCAGGGACTGGGAGACTACTCAGGATTGAGGGAAAGGTGAATGGAGCAAAGTACAGAGAGATCCTTGATGAAAACCTGCTCCAGAGCGCTCAGGACCTCAGACTTTGGTGAAGGTTCACCTTCCAACAGGACAACGACCCTAAGCACACAGCCAAGACAACGCATGAGTGGCTTCAGGACAAGTCTCTGAATGTTCTTGAGTGGCTCAGCTAGAGCCAGGACTTGAACCTGATCGAACATCTCTGAAAGACCTGAAAAAAGCTGATCCTTGAGTAGATCTGCAGAGAAGAATGGGAGAAACTCCCCAAATACTAATGATCATGATGAGGATGATTATGATAAGGTCCTGCTGTATTTGGTGTGAAGGGTACTATGGTGGTGTTCCTCCTCTCCTCTGTATTGGCTGATCAGAATGAATGGAAGATGCCAGACAGCTTCGAACCTGAGAACTTCCTGGTGGCTGATGGGAAGTTTGTGCGGAAGGAGGCTTTCATGCCCTTTTCTGCAGGTACTTATACATTAAGCCTTCTCCTGGACTAAAAACCACAGTCAATGGAGAATCTCTATTGAAAGTGTGTTTTAGTCCAGCAATATGTCTTAATAATATGCGTCCAGGAAAGAGTCAGGCACTGAAAGATACATGCATGTTGCTGATACAATTGCACACATAGACCTGGGCCTCATAGACACAATCCATTGGATACAGCAGCACGTTTGTGTGCAGATTGGAGTTTTCCTTATTCCATCTCATTCCAACCAATCATATTAATTCCAACCAATCACCCTAAGCAGAACTGCCCTCAGAACAAGATGGAATAAGAAAAACTGAACTTGTGGGTGTGTTTTTGTGTGTTACTCTAGGGAAGAGGGTGTGTCGAGGGAACAACTGGCCCGGATGGAGCTCTTCCTCTTCTTCACCACCCTGCTCCAGAAGTTCAACATCTCCTACCCAGAGGGAGTGGAGTCCAGTCTGAACACCGGGGGTGGGGGCACTAATGCACCGCTTCCTTTCTAAATCTGTGCATGCACTTGTTGAGCCTCTTGCTTATGCAATAAAGCTGCCTAAAACCCCGAGGGAATGTGCCCCCAGCCTATGGGAATTTGAAAAAATACAAATAGATTTACACCAAACTGAAATCCTTGACTATGATGAAGGTAAAATAAAATAAATCAGGAGAAGGAAGGGGTGTCAGGATGAGGATATGTTGGTTTAGTGAAATCATTATGATGGTTTACTTTTTGCAATAGACTACCACACTTTAAATCTTTTGTGTTAATTCCCATGTTTTTCTTTTCATTAACAATTTCTCATAACCTACCTCAGTGCTAATAATATACGCCACGTGTCGCTGTTGAGCTCTGCGTCTATTGCAGTCCAGCTGATCGTCGCCATCTTGATTCAGACATAAACAACACCAAAGAGTTGTGATCTTTATAGCTCAGTCACAGATAGAGCAATGCAAGGTTTAGTTATAAAAATCGTTGGCTCAGTGGTTGCGATGGCAATTTAATGTTGGTATCTTCAGGACAAAAATCAGGAATGATCCTTGTCATTGGGAAAACGTCAACAAACTCGTGGGCGATTGAGGCATTTTAAAGGCTATGGGTGGTCTGTCCAGAACTAAACATGGCGATACGTCTGCTTTTTACTTGCGCTAACCAGTAGTAAGAAAGACCTTTCTTGTATTGTGTGTCGTCAGCTGATTATTGCTGCTAGCAGCCAGAGTTTGTTTGTAGGGGGATGATACCATGACAACGGTGTGACTGACATCAGCACACATTTTTGCAGAGTTCTTGCACAGCGACGATATTTATTTTACCCTGAAACGTCATCATAGTTATTCTCTAATTTACCAGTCGAAATGTGGCTAGTTATCTGGCTTTCTTGCAGGAGCTAACTAGTCAATCAGTGCAGCTTCCTGGTGTGCAGTCAGGGCAGCTTGCCTTGCTACTTTTAATTTGTGTCAGTCAGTAAGTAGTGTGGTTGACCACTAACCAGGATAACTGTCTTACACCTCTACTCTGACATTTTATTTCCTTCAGGGATGGGAGGCCAGTAACGTGTAGGGTGGGAGGGTGGGGGGGACTGGACAGAGTTGCTGGTAGTGGTGGTGCTCTTGTAAAATGGACCAGGAATATGAGAGAAGGCTGCTGAAGCAAATCAACCATCAGAACCTACCAGAGGGCCAGCTGGCTAAGGTGAGTAAGGCGATCAGCTGTATCTCTGGTATTAAAAACAGAACTGCCGGCAAAAGGATTGGGATGATTGGGGAGAGAACAGAAACAGATGTGTTTGAATAGATACTAACAAGTAATCAATTTTGAACCAATCTGGACGGTTGTCATGTATGGAGAGTGAAAAGCTTTGTGTAGTAGTGCATTCAACCAAATGTTTTGCCTATTGCACATGTTGACACTGTTTGTGTGTCTAACCATTTCAGTCTGGAGGTGCGACCTGCAGTCCTCTCAGTGTCAAATCTGGGGACCGATTCATTCCTACCCGTGCTGGAAGCAACTGGTGTATCAACTTCCACTATGCCAATGTAAGCAACACACCTTTCCTCCAACCGTGTACCACAAATGATATACTCTCAGCCACTGTCTCTCTCTCACGTACTCATTGATATGTCTGTTTGATATGTCTCATTGATATATCTGTTTACACGCATGTGTATTGGTTTTCACAACTTTGGCAATACCATTTTCAACCCCTTATTTACCTGCTCATTCTCCATAGGAGAACTGTCAATCTCCTAACCAGAACCACAGGTCGAAGGATGCTGGGTCAGACACGGGGAAAGACACTGTGGCATATGCTGCCCTGCTGAGGAACGAGTTGCTGGGGGCGGGGATAGAGAGCGTTCCAGACCTCCACACTGAGGACCGCCGCCACACCGTCTTCTCCCAGGACACACACAGCCTCTTCAGGGTGAGACACGGAGAGAGAGAGAAACCCCCGAGCCCCAGCACAAAACCGCCGATATACAGCGAGGCAAACTATCCACACAATTAACATTCTGATTTGAATTATTCCTCCATAGTACACAGTCCACACTAAGAGAGTGCCTTTCGACAGTGGCAATGAAGTCTCACCATACTCGCTCTCCCCACTCAGCAACAAGAGGTACGGATGAGTCCACTCTATGGACTAGTGACAACCACTGGCCTTAAAGGGACATTTCACAATTATTCAACTTCATATTCATCATCTCCAGCATTTTCACATATGGTGGTGCTGAAGATGATGAATATGACGTTTAATTTTTGTTAAATGTCCCTTTAAAGCTAGAATCTGCATTTGGTGAAACAGCACAACTGTTCGTCCCAGACCCTTTGTTATTGTTTTGTTGATGAAACCGGGAAGAGGAGTGTCCGGCAGCGTGGACGTTGTAAAAAAGAAATCTGTATATATTTTCTGCTTTTCTGTCCCATGTGCAACAATCTATGAGTTTGGGGGGGGGGGTTTGAAATAACATCTTTGTTGTTGTAATATCCCAAACGGACATGGCAGTTTCACCACTAAGGATTCCAGCCTTAACTGGCTTTAAGTGTGATGTTGGGTTTTCTATCCATCCAATATACAGGCACAGTTACTGTATGTTACATCCATCCACTATATATATATATAGTTTACAATTGGCTCATTCATCCCCCTCTTCTCCCCTGTAACTATTCCCCAGGTTGTTGCTGTAAATGAGAATGTGTTCTCAGTCAACTTACCTGGTAAAATAACGGATAAATAAATAAAATACAGGCACAGTTACTGTATGTTACATCCATCCACTATACAGGCACAGTTACTGTATGTTCCATCCATCCACTATACAGGCACAGTTACTGTATGTTACATCCATCCACTATACAGGCACAGTTACTGTATGTTACATCCATCCACTATACAGCCACAGTTACTGTATGTTACATCCATCCACTATACAGGCACAGTTACTGTATGTTACATCCATCCACTATACAGGCACAGTTACTGTATGTTACATCCATCCACTATACAGGCACAGTTACTGTATGTTACATCCATCCACTATACAGGCACAGTTACTGTATGTTCCATCCATCCACTATACAGGCACAGTTACTGTATGTTCCATCCATCCACTATACAGGCACAGTTACTGTATGTTACATCCATCCACTATACAGGCACAGTTACTGTATGTTACATCCATCCACTATACAGGCACAGTTACTGTATGTTACATCCATCCACTATACAGGCACAGTTACTGTATGTTACATCCATCCACTATACAGGCACAGTTACTGTATGTTACATCCATCCACTATACAGGCACAGTTACTGTATGTTACATCCATCCACTATACAGGCACAGTTACTGTATGTTACATCCATCCACTATACAGGCACAGTTACTGTATGTTACATCCATCCACTATACAGGCACAGTTACTGTATGTTACATCCATCCACTATACAAGCACAGTTACTGTATGTTACATCCATCCACTATACAGGCACAGTTACTGTATGTTACATCCATCCACTATACAGGCACAGTTACTGTATGTTACATCCATCCAATATACAGGCACAGTTACTGTATGTTACATCCATCCACTATACAGGCACAGTTACTGTATGTTACATCCATCCACTATACAGGCACAGTTACTGTATGTTACATCCATCCACTATACAGGCACAGTTACTGTATGTTACATCCATCCACTATACAGGCACAGTTACTGTATGTTATATCCATCCAATATACATGTCTGCTAAAGCAAAAATACAATACACACCAATCTTTTTATAAACTTCCATAGAGGTCCATATGCTATCGCTGGAACTTACCCCTCCCTCACTCCCATGTTTGTGTAGTCACAAGCTCCTTCGTTCCCCTCGGAAGCCAGCCCGTAAGATCTCCAAGATCCCCTTCAAAGTGCTCGACGCCCCTGAGCTGCAGGATGACTTCTACCTCAACCTGGTAGACTGGTCCGCTGGCAACCTGCTGTCTGTGGGCCTGGGGGCCTGTGTGTACCTGTGGAGCGCCTGCACCAGCCAGGTGAGAGTGAGGGAGGGGCCAGGTGAGAGTGAGGGAGGGGCCAGGGGAGAGTGAGGGAGGGGCCAGGGGAGAGTGAGGGAGGGGCCAGGGGAGAGTGAGGGAGGGGCCAGGGGAGAGTGAGGGAGGGGCCAGGGGAGAGTGAGGGAGGGGCCAGGGGAGAGTGAGGGAGGGGCCAGGGGAGACTTGGGAAGAGGACACAAACCTCTATTATTGCATATTTTCTATCCATGTATTTATCCCTGTAGGTGACAAGACTGTGTGACCTGTCAGTGGATGGGGACTCTGTGACATCAGTGTGTTGGAATGAAAGGGTGAGTTTACAGCCCTGCTCAATATCTGTGATCATTCTGTTGATAAATACCTTTATGAGGAGAAAAACTGGGACATTTAGTGTTCATAAAGGAAGACTGACACTCTTAACAAGACATGTATCATCTACCTTACATCTAGTCACTCACTGGCCTGGGTTGTATCCATCCTCTCAGGGGAGCCTCGTTGCTGTGGGAACCCATAAGGGCTATGTTCAGATCTGGGACGCAGCCGGAGGGAGAAAGCTGACCAGTCTGGAAGGCCACTCGGCTCGCGTCGGTCAGTGATGCATGTCGATTTAGGTGTCGATTTGATATGTTTTTGTATCCGTGTGTATATGTTCATGTGTGTGACAAGATCTATTCTTTGAGAGGACTTAGTTTTTACAGTCTGATATTTGCTTGGTATTTTCTTATACATTATCCATACTTGCGTAAATAGTAGGATGATTAGGTATGTTTTATAGAATGTTTTATAGTACTACAAAAATGAAGTATGCTTTAAATGCCAGGATGTCATACTCCTTTAGATTTTCATTGAGTACAGTACGAATTTGTTGCATGTTATTGAGGAAGAGAATAGTATTTTCAGACCCATGTGTGTTTGACAACAGTTGATAATCAGCTGATAGTCATATAGGGGACACTGTACCAAAATTAACGAATGACGCAAAATTGCACGTTAGATGACATTCTCTGTATTGGTAAGCCTGGTATGTTAATCGTTTTGCTTACTGCATACATTTTTACTAAACAGTACGTTCTAATTAGTATGTAGTACAATTAGTGCACAGTATGTAGTTTTAGTAAGTAGTAGGCAAGACAGATTCCGGACACGGCTTGTCTATTGGATAAAAAATAAATAAAACATATAATTGCTTAGGTAATGCCAGATGGATTGGGACTGTAACATGGAGGATGTACTCTCTCTCTCCCACTCTCCAGGAGCACTGGCGTGGAATGGAGAACAGCTGTCTTCAGGCAGCAGGGACCGTGTGATCCTCCAGAGGGACGTCCGCACCCCTCCATCCGCTGAGAGGAGGCTCCAGGGCCACAGACAGGAGGTGTGTGGCCTCAAGTGGTCCCCCGACCACCAGCACCTGGCCTCTGGGGGCAACGACAACAAGGTGAGCAGGACCACTTCAGGGTCATATTCACATCACTGGCTCCTGTTCAGTAGGGAGAAACTTAGTGAGACAGCGGGGAGGTACAACATGATTTTCTCCAATAATATAACACAGATGTTTGTTTTCAAACAGTTTCAGACAATCTCTCAACACTGTGAATCTAACCCCCCCACCCTTTGCATTCAGTTCAACTCGACTTGTTGCAAGATTTACAATACTGAACGGGATCCGTAACTCTATTTCAAAACATTTTAACAACATTTGTGATTCTGAACACACCCTTCCTTATCCTCAGCTGCTGGTGTGGAACAGCTCCAGCCTGCTCCCGATGCAGCAGTACAGTGACCACCTGGCTGCAGTGAAGGCCATCGCCTGGTCACCCCACCAGCACGGGCTGCTGGTGTCCGGAGGAGGCACGGCCGACCGCTGCCTACGCTTCTGGAACACCTTGACAGGCCAGCCCCTGCAGAGCACTGACACAGGCTCCCAGGTCTGCAACCTGGCCTGGTCCAAGCACGCCAATGAGCTGGTGAGGCACTACTTACTTAATACCTGCTCCCGAAGCATCAGCTTTCCTGCGTATCCGGTCCTAAGTTATTTTCTTTCATCACAGAGTAGAATTATGTAGTCAAACGTCGCACATCACTTTTCATGGAACACTAGGCTGAAATAAATATTGTAATAGTGAAGTAAGGATTGCACAATCAATTGCTCCAACAAATACTTGTATTAGTTGACAGTGTTTTGATCGTAAAGGATATTAGTCAGGTCGGTGTTCATAAGTAGTGAATAGGTGTACACTCTATCATGTGTTTCAGGTGAGCACCCATGGCTACTCTCAGAACCAGATCCTGGTGTGGAAGTACCCATCTCTGAACCAGGTGGCCAAGCTGACGGGACACTCCTACAGAGTTCTCTACCTGGTGAGACTGATGGAGGGGAGTAGTTGGATGTCTGTAATGTTGAATAACACAGCAAATCATCATCACCACCACCAATTTGCCGCCTTCCTCAGTATGACATATGTAGAAATTAGGGTTGCAAAATTCCTGGGACTTTCATTAAATTCCCTGGTTTTCCCGAAATCCTGGTTGGAGGATTCTCGGAATAAGCAGGAAATCTGGAACCCTCCAACCAGGATTTCTGTAAAACCAGGGATTTTTTTTGGACAGTTCCTAGAATTTTGCAACCCTAGTAGAAAGTACAACCTCAAACTCGATATTCAACTCTTTCTGTTCCTTTTTCTCAAGGCTGTGTCACCAGACGGAGAGGCCATTGTGACGGGGGCGGGAGACGAGACTCTGCGTTTCTGGAATGTTTTCAGTAAGACACGCTGCACCAAGGTTAGTGAACAGAACACATCTTGTCATTGTTCTTTTTCATTTGGCCAGTCACAGGTTTGCTGCTTGATTATGTCAAATAAAGAACTTCCTTGTTGTTGTGTTCTTCCTTCAGGAGTCCAAGTCGGTGTTGAATCTCTTTACCAGGATACGATAGTGAAATGGGAGGAGGACTAAAGTAGAGGGGGTCGGGGAGACACCACCTTGAACCCCGCATAAACCCCCCTTTACCACTCTACTAACCATCACTACGAACAAACTCCTCACCTCTCAATTCCACTTTTTTTATACAGAGGACAGCTCCAACCACCACCAGCCTGCGAGCAGCTGTCCCACTAAAGTGATGTCATTGATTAAAAACGAACACAGCCTTAGAGTGAGGGGCTTGTTGTCTCTGTACAACGTCTGTCCTATATTTCTGTCGTGGATGTCCTGAGATGTTTTAGAATTATCATTAGGGCCAGCAGTTATTATTTTTTTTATCTGACCATGTGACCTGACCAGGGCCCGGAGTTTCTACTGGTCAGGTCACGTGTTCAGGAAAAAAGTCCTGTCTTTAGACATATACCTCCACTAATATAATATCTAAAATAGTTGAATATATAAAATCCTTTCATCACGGTGTATCGTTTCTCAGCCTTTCCTACATAACAGAGAGAGAGAGGCCTGGGGGACTTTCTATATTTTGATAATATGTATCTGAACTACCTTAGAATCCAACAGAATGTCATGATAATAAACGAGTACACCAATACAGTCAGCCTGCCCGAGCAGCTGCAGAGACTCAGATCTGTTTATTATTTTCTTTCTAAACATCCCTTCAACTTTCTTATAACACAATCATAACATGCTTATAACATGATCATAACTCTCAGATCCCACAATACTTGGTTGAAAATTGGCTTTAAAAAAATGTATATTGCATAGTATCATCCTTCAAAACAGTCGGTTTGTATCACGCACATCACCCACCACAACCCAATGTTGTCACTGCTCTCTTTGGGCCGGATTAGAGTTTTCTTCCCTCTGTTCTGCCTACGCCATAGAGTCCAGAGCAGGATATAACTTGATCAGACAAACAACTGTAAATCACTTTTCTGAAGAAACCATGATGCCTTTCTTCACATGGCTATAACAATAGTAACATCCCATGACATTAGCACAGGGACAGTTTTACCTTGGAACGTCAACCCCCCACAGAATACACACTACTGCAGCCATGTGATTGCACCGCCAGCATAAAGTTGATCCAATTCACACAAAGTCCTTGTCGGGAGACTCCAATCCTCTGGGTTCCCCTGAACAGGTCCTGGGTCTCAGGAGGTCTTGGTTCAGACAAGGCGAGTACTGCAGCCACACTAGTAATCTGCAGAGTAGCCAGTAGTGCCCTGCAGACCTCGACACGACAGCGAGAACTCCTTCACGATCTCCTTAACACGCCGCTTGTTTGTCTGTTCCCTGGGAAAAATAGGGTGAATGAGATAGATGTGTCTGAATAGATAAGAAAAGGGTTCTAACAGGTACATAGCTGTTTGTGCATCTTGGAGGACTGCTACATAATGATATTGTTCCTGAGACATTAAATTCATCTGTCACGGTGAGATCTGAAGGTCAGAGCAGTGTGACTACAAAGAACCTGAAATGCCAAATGAATGGATGTGTAAGCTACCTGAGGAGTTGCTGGCTGAAGGTGTCCTTCTGCTCCATGGAGACCTGGGCAGAGGGGAACCCTGGGACATGTAGTCCTTCCTTCAGCCACTGGGCCAGCAGCACAGGGCAATGTCTGTTCAGACAGAAAAGCACCTCCGAGAAGTGCTCCGTCAGACAGCAGAAAGACTGACTTCCAACCATCTGGTGATGACACAGAGGGAGAGAAAGACGTAACAAGAATCCCAAGGGTGAGCACTGACTGAAACATAATTATACCCATTCATTGGCCACTATTGTTCTAATAGCAGTGGTTCCCAACCTATTTCAGTTACTGTACTACCAACTGAATTTGACTGCCCGGAGTACCCCCTCATTTGCATTTTACCAGTAAGCCTATGGTCTCATGAGTCTTCTCAAGTACCCCTTGTGGATAGTCCAAATACAGGGGTCCTAGAACCCCTAGTTGGGAACCACTGGTCTGGAGGACTGAGTCACTGACTGCAGTCTTGTCCTACTCGTGAGGGTATTTCTTTCCCACACACTAACGGAGATACCAGTTGGTTACCTCCAGGATGGTGTGTACGAGAAGCTTCCCGTCCCTCTGTAGCACCTGACCAATAGGAGGGATGTCTCCACAATGACAGACCAACTCCATCTGATGGGGAGGTACAGAGGAAGGATGTATGGAACAGCCACATTATGACAGGAGGGGTGCAGAATAAACAGGAGTTATGCAGGGATGCAAACTAGTCACCTTTCGGTGATATTCGCCTTCTTGAATCCAAAATAGGTGACCTACGTGCTTTGTGTAGATCTGAGAACAGTTTGGGAGGGGCCTTTGGATAACTACTGGTTGTAGGACGAACAAGTGATACACGTTTGGAGCAATACTGGTTGTATCCAAGGCTCAGCCAATCGTTCACATAACAGAATGCAGCACGCGACTGAAGAGAGAAAAGACAAGCAATTTGCTAGTTACATCATCAGCGTGCGCTCTGGAAAGACAGCGGGAGAGTGGAAAGTATGGAGGTACATTTGTACAAATGTACCTCCATAGGAAAGGCAGTTTGCTCGTCTCCTGAATGATAACAAAGAGGTAGGTGAGAAGCCTGATCACGGAGACGGGGTGAGGTGATGAAGCGTATTTCATGAGCTATAAACGAAAAACAACTGACATTTGGAAAGTGTGTGGTGGAACAAGTATTGTTAGCATGAAGTATCTTGCTAGCTGGATTGAATTCTCCGTTAGCTAGCCAGAGAAATGTTGAGCAACATTAGCCAACTTAACTGATCAAATAATTGAGTTTATGGTGTGAAATTAGCTGGCTAATAGTCAGACAGCTAACATTATAACATCAGATGCGCTAACATTAATAACCTAACCAATTCGCTGTAGTATTAACTGGTATACAACTCCTTGCTGTTCTTCAAGTTATAACGCGTTAGTTGCTTACTGGACCCTGTCAATCTGTGTGAAATGTTAACTAGCTAACAAACTAAACACTATCTGTGAACTGATCTTTTCCCTCTAAAGTATGTGGTTAATTTTCTGAATGAGAGAATTAGGTGAATAATTTAAAAAATATATATTTAACCTTTATTTAACTAGGCAAGTCAGTTAAGAACAAATTCTTATTTACAATGATGGCCTACCGGGGGAACAGTGGGTTAACTGTCTTGTTCAGGGGCAGAACGACAGATTTTTACCTTGTCAGCTCAGGGATTCGATCCAGCAACCTTTCAGTTCAACACTCTACCCACTAGGCTACCTGCCGCCCCTGAAAATGAGGTGTTGCTTGTTAAACAAGTGGATTCAGGGATGAACTGGAGCTGGGCCTGGTTTAAGCTGGATGCCACCATAGAGGTGAAAGGAACACCACACTTTCTCACTTTTTCAGTCAGTGGATAAAAAGGGGTATGCCAGGTGTACTCTCTGCCTGAAAGAGATCAATTATGCCAAGAAAGGGTAGCATGCTCTGCTGGCACATTGTAGAACAGATGTCCACAGGCAGAAAGTGTACAATGTACAGATAAAGATATTGCTTTTGTTGTGTTGAACTTGACAGTAACACGTGTGAGTGAGGGGGGGGGGGGGGCTATTTAATGTTTTACTCAGCGAACGTTATTTTTGCACACATGTAGCCTTGTGCACTTGATCGATGTCTATAGTGGCCACTATAATAGAGCAAAAATAGAATGCCTGTTTGTCTCATTCTATTTGTACTATAAGGTGTTTTTTCCCCAAGTGCAATATTTATGTGTGTGGTCACAAGCGTTCTATTATAAAGGCTGTCATGGTCACAAGCGTTCTATTATAAAGGCTGTCATGGTCACAAGCGTTCTATTATAAAGGCTGTCATGGTCACAAGCGTTCTATTATAAAGGCTGTCATGGTCACAAGCGTTCTATTATAAAGGCTGTCATGGTCACAAGCGTTCTATTATAAAGGCTGTCATGGTCACAAGCGTTCTATTATAAAGGCTGTCATGGCTAACTGCAATATTAGTGTATTGTTTTTGTCTCAAGACGTGAGTATCATTTGCAGTAAAGTCTAGGCAACAAATAACATTGGATTTCTTTCTTTACATTTTTTTGCTGTGAGTTAGGTTCACATTAACCACTTTTTACACACAGAGACTGATCATGTAGATCATATTCTTTGTTGTTTAATTAGTTAAAACCTGCATTTCCCCCGAAAAGGGATTTTTTGCATGTTTCAGTGAAAAAAAGTGTAACCTTTTTGGGCCCTCAGCAGTCTGCATCCATGGTTATGACTTCCGTTCATGAGTTAGTACAAGAGGTAAAGTTATTTGTGAAGTGATTGGTAGTGTCATCATCGCACCTACTTAACTTACAAAGAACATACAGGCTGACTTCGCTGTAGGCGTCTCCGGGAACTTCAGTGACAGGACCCCTGAAAAAGAGTTGGTGCAGAACCAGTTGTATACACCTGCCACATTACAGTGCACTTGGAATTACAGTGTGGGTTACATGGCAAAGTCACTCACCGCAGTAGAATAGAGCCTTTACATCTTGATGGTCAGACAGGTAGAGGTCAGGCTTCCTTTTGAGGGCCTATGGAGTCAACAACACACACATAAGCCACCTTTTTACCTGGTTGTAACATGCGTTCTTTGTCCTGATCTTGTCCACATTCTGATTGTGTCCACATTATTTGACAGGTGTAGATGATTAAAATATGCATTGTGATCTGATTGGGATCATATACACCTGTCAAAAATGTGGGGACAATCGGAAATGTGGACAAGATCAGGACAAAGAACACATGTTAGCGCCAGGTATAAATGATGCTAAAGATACACACACATAGATACACAAATATTTATCCAGAATGTAATCTCTGAGACAGAGAATCGGACAATAAGAATAAGACAGACCTGGGCATGGAGTTGCATGAATGACTCAACAATATCAGGATGTTCCCTTGGGCCTGAAAAATAGATGGAATAGAGAACACACAAAAAGATGTCAAATAGGAAATACAGTTGAAGTCGGAATATTACATACACCTTAGCAAAATACATTTAAACTCAGTTTTTTTTTTTTTTTACAATTACTGACATTTAATCTTAGTAAAAATTCCCTGTCTTAGGTCAGTTAGGATCACCACTTTATTTTAAGAATGTGAAATGTCAGAATAATAGTAGAGATAATTATTTATTTCAGCTTTAATTTCTTTCATCACATTCCAGGTGGGTCAGAGGTTTACATACACTCAATTAGTATTTGGTAGCATTGCCTTTACATTGTTTAACTTTGGTCAAATGTTTCGAGTAGCCTTCCACAAGCTTCCCACAATAAGTTGAATGAATTTTGGCCCATTCCTCCTGACAGAGCTGGTGTAACTGAGTTAGATTTGTAGGCCTCCTTGCTCGCACACGCTTTTTCAGTTCTGCCCATAAATATTCTATGGGATTGAGGTCAGGGCTTTGTGATGGCCACTCCAATACCTTGACTTTGTTGTCCTTAAGCCATTTTGCCACAACTTTGGAAGTATGCTTGGGGTCATTGTCCATTTGGAAGACCCATTTGCGACCAAGCTTTAACTTCCTGACTGATGTCTTGAGATGTTGCTTCAATATATCCACATCATTTTCCATCCTCATGATGCCATCTATTTTGTGAAGTGCACCAGTCCCTCCTGCAGCAAATCACCCCCACAACATGATGCTGCCACCCCCGTGCTTCACGGTTGAGATGGTGTTCTTTGTTTTGCAAGCCTCCCCCTTTTTCCTCCAAACATAACGATGGTCATTATGGCCAAACAGTTCTATGTTTGTTTCATCAGACCAGAGGACATTTCTCCAAAAAGTGCAATTTTGTCCCCATGTGCAGTTGCAAACCGTAGTCTGGCTTTTTTATGGCGGTTTTGGAGCAGTGGCTTCTTCCTTGCTGAGCGGCCTTTCAGGTTATGTCGATATAGGACTCGTTTTACTGTGGATAAAGATACTTTTGTACCTGTTTCCTTCAGCATCTTCACAAGGTCCTTTGCTGTTCTGGGATTGATTTGCACTTTTCGCACCAACGTACATTCATCTCTAGGAGACAGAATGTGTCTCCTTCCTGAGCGGTATGATGGCTGCGTGGTCCCATGGTGTATATACATGCGTACTATTGTTTGTACAGATGAACGTGGTACCTTCAGGCGTTTGGAAATTGCTCCCAAGGATGAACCAGACTTGTGGAGGTCTCAATTGTTTTTCTGAGGTCTTGGCTGATTTCTTTTGATTTTCCCATCATGTCAAGCAAAGAGGCACTGAGTTTGAAGGTAGGCCTTGAAATACATCCACAGGTACACCTCCAATTGACTCAAATGATGTCAGTTAGCCTACCAGAAGCTTCTAAAGCCATGATATAATTTTCGGGAATTTTCCAAGCTGTTTAAAGGCACAGTCAACTTAGTGTATGTAAACTTCTGACCCACTGGAATTGTGATACAGTGAAATAATCTGTCTGTAAACAATTGTTGGAAAAATGACTTGTGTCATGCACAAAGTAGATGTCCTAACCGACTTGCCAAAACTATAGTTTGTTAACAAGAAATTTGTTGAGTGGTTGAAAAACGAGTTTCAATGACTCCAACCTAAGTGTATGTAAACTTCCGACTTCAACTGTATGTGGAAGATGATGTGAGAATCAAATCTCAATTTACTTTCTCTTACCTTGCTGGAAGATAGAGAGGGTGGTGGATGTGACCAGCTCAATAAGGGCCTGGATGGGGCTGAAATGATCTTTTTCACCTGCAAATATGTGGACCATCTAGAATGAAAGAGATCCAGTAATTCATAGAAATCATTGTGGGCACATTTTTCAAGTGTAAGGCAAGCTATCAGTGACTATATCCATTCAGCCATTGTTTCATATGGGGTCTTTTCAATGAAATGTAGTAAATTATTCGGAGTTGAAATGGGATTCACCCCGACCCTGTGGAGCATTGAATCTGATTTGGATGGTTGGTCTGTGGCGGCCCACCTGGCGTGTGAGGTCGAGAGCAGAGGCTTGTGGGAAGGCGCTGTAGATCTGTCCCAGCATCTCACTGAGCTGTTGCACCATGGGAGCAAAATCATTGAGGAGGGTCTTTACGGACCTCTCAAACACCCCACACACTGCCTACGGGAGAAGACATGCTGTGAGAGAGTAGGAATCTAGCCTGGAATCCAATCTGAATATCACTTCATTTCACTACTGCTTCAGAAGTTAAACAATCGTGAAATGGAGCAATATTCACTTCTGATTCCAGGCTAATGAAGAACAGTATGACTATGTACAGTACATATTCAGATAGACATACAGACCCATTTAAATGTTGCAACATTCTCATGTACATATAGATTACAGTACTTACCTCCACCACTTCTGAGTCACTGAGCCACTTGCTGAGGATGGTCTGGATCAATGTGAAGACCTGCTGTAAGACCACCAGCACCTGACAGAGCACAGACAAAGTAAACAGGATGACAGTAGTTATGGGTGGTGAGAGAGGTTCTGAGACAGAGAGAGCGAAAGAGGGAGGCAGGAAATGAGAGAAGGTGGGAGAGTGTAGAAAGATAGAGAGCGGGCAAAATAAAGTGAGGAAGACAGAGTTGGGAGGAGACTCACTGGGTTGGGCCTGGCCTGAGCTGGGGTGGTGCCCTCTGACCCCTCGTCCTGCCTGCTGATGTCCAGCGTAGTGAACAGACTGGACAGCATACCCAGGATGTGGATGATAGACAGCTTGGCAGTGGGGCTGGGCTACACAAAGGGAGAGGGAGATGGTTAGATCCCGACAAACTGAATACAGAGATACATTGGGAGCAAAGGTTACAGTAAGAGTGGATGGGAGGATAAAACAGGCAGGAAAAGACACACAGTATGGAACCTATTTACATTGAATTTTACTGTATTGTAAGTCTGTGTCCAACACATGTATCTTTTAGGTGGTTGCATAGACCAAGTGCACTGTATAAGCATAATTTCCTTGTTCTTACCTCCTGGTGTGCCAGGGTGTCTAGCCTCTGGATGTGGGGGGTGATGAGGGTGGTCAGGCTGCCCAGGATCTCCTCCATTGGCAAGGCAGAGAGTAGGAAGCCCAGGCCCTGCATCAGCCACATACACTGGCTGCTCTGCACACACACATGGATTCACAAATATAGTTTTAAATTCCATCCCTATATTTACAGAAAATAAACAATCTGCAGCAACAGTCTAAAACTTGATAATTTTTTTCAAAGACAAAGAATTTATACTGACCTTGTGGATATCTTTGACCAGTACGTCCTGTGAAAGGAAGAGAATGCTTGACATGAGTGTAAAAAAAGAACCAAAGCAACATTGAACGACAGCACAGTTACCACGCACCACATTTTGAGCTACAGTACACTGCATCTATCATCACATGCTTTGTGAATCTTATTGTCACAGAGACCTGTGACACGGTCATGATGTCATGGGTGTAAGGGGCGAGGTCGTGACGACACTCTCTGCAGATTCTCTTCAGAGTGGACACGCTGGACACGGACAGCTCAGCCTTCACCAAGCCCTGGAGCACCATGGGTAATACATTGCCTAACATCATCGGATGGTCCGCCAGCCACTCCGCTAGAGAACCTAGACAGCAAGAGAAAGGGGGTGGGAGATAAAGGAAAGAGACAGATAGAGAAAGGGAGAAAGACAGGAAAAGAGATTGTAGGGAAAAGAGGGTCAGAACAAACAGAAAGGTAGCAAAGAAAACTATAATACATTTGGATTAAGATGTTGGCTAGCACCTATAGTGTACATGACGGTGTCAGCTAGCTGAATGTTGCTTATACTGATCCGTGGGATCAGACCGATGAGGCCTGGGATGACATCAGAGTAGTTGACGTCTATGGTCTCTGCTATAGCCTGGAAGCCAAAGAGAAGGGCCTCAGTGTCCTGGAAAAATACAAAAGAAAAATAGAAAACATGTCCCAGAAAGAGGAAGCTAGAGAGTGAGATTTGTATATGTATTTATTATGGATCCCCATTAGCTGCTGCCAAAGCAGGTGCTACTCTTCCTGGGGTCCAGCAAAATTAATACATTCACAGATTTCACAACACACTGTGTGCCCTCGGGCCCCTACTACACCACTACCACATATCTACAGTACTAAATCCATGTGTATGTATAGTGCGCGTATGTTATTGTGTGTGTGTGTGTGTATGCATGTGTCTGTGCCAATATTTATATTGTTTCACAGTCCCCGCTGTTCCATAAGGTGTTTTTTTATTCTGTTTTTTAAATCTAATTTTACTGCTTGCGTCAGTTACTTGATGTGGAATAGAGTTCCATGTAGTCATGGCTCGATGTAAACTCATCAAAAAAAGAAACGTCTCTGTCTTTCAAAGATAATTCGTAAAAATCCAATAACTTCACAGATCGTCATTGTAAAGGGTTTAAACACTGTTTCCCATGCTTGTTCATAAAAATAAAAAGCTTAACACGTTTTTAAAAGGGAACAAGTCTTCATTTTAACTGTGAATATTCAGTCTACAATATTTATGCAATTATATTGCATAAACAATTAATGAACATGCACCTGTGGAACGGTCGTTAAGACACTAACAGCTTACAGACGGTAGGCAATTAAGGTCACAGTTATGAAAACTTAGGACACTAAAGAGGCCTTTCTACTGACTCTGAAAAACACCAAAAGAAAGATGCCCAGGGTCCCTGCTCATCTGCGTGAACGTGCCTTAGGCATGCTGCAAGGAGGCATGAGGACTGCAGATGTGGCCAGGGCAATAAATCGCTATGTCCATACTCTAAGACGCCTAAGACAGCGCTACAGGGAGACAGGACGGACAGCTGATCGTCCTTGCAGTGGCAGACCTCGTGTAACAACAACTGCACAGGATCGGAACATCACACCTGCGGGATAGGTTCAGGATGGCAACAACAACTGCCCGAGTTACACCAGGCACGTACAATCGCTCCATCAGTGCTCAGACTGTCCGCAATAGGCTGAGAGAGGCTGGACTGAGGGCTTGTAGGCCTGTTGTAAGGTCAGTCCTCACCAGACATCACTGGCAACAACGTCGCCTATGGGCACAAACCCATCGTCGCTGGACCAGACAGGACTGGCAAAAAGTGCTCTTCACTGACGAGTTGCGGTTTTGTCTCACCAGGGGTGATGGTCAGATTCGCGTTTATCGTCGAAGGAATGAGCGTTACACCGAGGCCTGTACTCTGGAGCGGGATCGATTTGAAGGTGGAGGGCTAATCATGGTCTGGGGCGGTGTGTCACAGAATCATCGAACTGAGCTTGTTGTCATTGCAGGCAATGTCAACGCTGTGCATTACATGGAAGACATCCTCCTCCCTCATGTGGTACCCTTCCTGCAGGCTCATCCTGACATGGACCTCCAGCATGACAATGCCACCAGACATAATGCTCGTTCTGTGCAGGATTTCCTGCAAGACAGGAATGTCAGTGTTCTGCCATGACCAGCGAAGAGCAAGGATCTCAATCCCATTGAGCACGTCTGGGACCTGTTGGATCGGAGGGTGAGGGCTAGGGCCATTCCCCCCAGAAATGTCAGGGAACTTACAGGTGTCTTGGTGGAAGAGTGGGGTAACATCTCACATCAAGAAATGGCAAATCTGGTGCAGTCCATGAGGAGGAGATGCACTGCAGTACTTAATGCAGCTGGTGGCCACACCGGATACTGACTGTTATTTTTGATTTTGACCCCCCCTTTGTTCAGGGACACATTATTCCATGTATGTTAGTCACATGTCTTTGGAACTTGTTCAGTTTATGTCTCAGTTGTTGAATCTTGTTATGTTCATACATATATTTATGTTAGGTTTGCTGTTTGCTCTAAATAAACGCAGTTGACAGTGAGAGGACGTTTCTATTTTTGCTGAGTTTATTACTGTGTGCCTCCCATAGTCTGTTCTGGACTTGGGGACTGTGAAGAGACCTCTTGTGGAATGTCTTGTGGGGTATGTATGGGTGTCCGAGCTGTGTGCCAGTAGTTTAGACAGACAGCTTGGTGCATTCAACATGTCAATACCTCTCATAAATAAAAGTAGTGATAAAGTCAATCTCTCCTCCACTTTCAGCCAGAAGAGATTGACATGCATATTATTAATATTAGCTCTTTGTGTACATCCAAGGGCCAGCCGTGCTGCCCTGTTCTGAGACAATTGCAATTTTCCTAAGTCATTTTTGTGGCACCTGACCACACAACTGAACAGTAGCCAAGGTGTGACAAAACTAGGGCATGTAGGACCTGCCTTGTTGATAGTGTTGTTAAGAAGGCAGAGCAACGCTTTATTATAGACAGACTTCTCCTCATCTTAGCTTGTACTGCATGAATATGGTTTGACCATGACAGTTTACAATCTAGGGTTACTCCAAGCAGTTTAGTCATCTCAACTTGCTCAATTTCCACATTATCTATTACAAGATTTAGTTGAGGTTTAGGGTTTTGTGAGTGTTTTGTTCCAAATACAATGCTTTTAGTTTTAGAAATATTTAGGGCTAACTTATTCCTTGCCCCCCACTCTGAAACTAACTGCAGCTCTTTGTTGAGTGTTGCAGTTATTTTAGTTGCTGACGTGTATAGTGTTGAGTCATCCGCATACATAGACACTCTGGCTTTACTCAAAGTCAGTGGCATGTCGTTAGTAAAAATTGAAAAAGCAAGAGGCCTAAACAGCTACCCTGGGGAATTCCTGATTCTAACTGGATTATATTCGAGAGGCTTCCATTAAAGAACACCCTCTGTGTTCTGTTAGAAAAGTAACTCTTTATCCACATTATAGCAGGGGGTGTAAAGCCATAACACATACATTTTTCCAGCAGCAGACTATGATCGATAATGTCAAAAGCTGCACTGAAGTCTAACAAGACAGCCCCCACAATCATTTTATCATCAATTTCTCTCAGCCAATCATCCGTCATTTGTGTAAGTGCTGTGCTCATTGAGTGTCATTCCCTATAAGTATGCTGAAATTCTGTTATCAATTTGTTTACTGTGAAATAGCATTTTATCTGGTCAAACACAATTCTTTCCAGAAGTTTACTAAGGGTTGGTAACAGGCTGATTGGTTGGCTATTTGAGCCAGTAAAGGGGGCTTTACTATTCTTGGGTAGCGGAATGACTTTAGCCTCCCTCCAGGCCTGAGGTTACACGCTCTCTAGTAGGCTTACATTGAAGATGTGGCAAATAGGAGTGGCAATATCTTCTGCTATTATCCTCAGTAATTTTCCATCCAGATTGTCAGACCCCGGTGGCTTGTCATTGTTGATAGACAACAATAATTTTTTCACTGTTTCCATACTGACTTCACAGATTTCAAAAGTACAATTCTTGTCTTTCATAATTTGGTCCGATATACTTGGATGTGTAGTGTCAAGGTTTGTTGCTGGCATGTCATCACTAAGTTTGCTTATCTTGCCAATGAAAAAGTAAATAAAGTAGTTTGCAATATCAGTGGGCTTTGTGATGAATGAGCCATCTGATTTAATGAATGAAGGAGCCGAGTTGGCTTTTTTCCCTAAAATTTCATTTTAGGTGCCCCAAAGCTATTTACTATCATTCTTTATATAATTTATATTTGTTTCATAGTGTAGTTTATTTTGATTTTGATTTAGTTTAGTCACATGATTTCTTAATTTTGCCATTCAGTTGGACATTGCCATACCTTTTGCCTCATCCCTCTCAACCATACAATTTTTCAATTCCTCATCAATCCAAGGGGATTTTTTACAGTCTTTTACAGTCATTTTCTTCATGGGTGCGTGCTTATTAGTAACTGGAATAAGTAGTTTCATAAAATGTGTCAAGTGCAGCGTCTGGTTGCTCCTCATTACACACCACAGACCAGCAAATATTCTTTACATCATCAACATATGAATCACTACAAAACTTCTTGTATGACCTCTTATACACTATATTAGGCCCAGCCTTTGGAACTTTGGTTTTCCTAGATATGGCTACTATATTGTTATCACTGCATCCTATGGATCTGGATACTGCTTTAAAGCAAATATCTGTAGCATTAGTAAAGATGTGATCAATACATGTTGATGATTTAATTCCTGTGCTGTTTGTAACTACCCTGCTAGGTTGACTGACAACCTGATCCAGGTTGCAGGCACTGGTTACAGTTTAAAGTTTTTTCCTGAGAAGGTAGCTTGATGAGATCACACAGGAAGAAACATTACAAAATAGCTTTGGGATGTATACATACACTACCGTTCAAATATTTGGGGTCACTTAGAAATGTCCTTGTTTTTGTCCATTAAAATAACATCAAATTGATCAGAAATACAGTGTAGACATTGTTAATGTTGTAAATGACTATTGTAGCTGGAAACTGCAGATTTTTAATGGAATATCTACATAGGTGTACAGAGGCCATTATCAGCAACCATCACTCCTGTGTTCCAATGGCACGTTGTGTTAGATAATCCAAGTTTATTATTTTAAAAAAGCTAATTGATCATTAGAAAACCCTCAGTCTCAACGTCAACAGTGAAGAGGCGACTCCGGGATGCTGGCCTTCTAGGTAGAGTTCCTGTCCAGTGTCTGTGTTCTTTTGCCCATCTTAATCTTTTCTTTTATTGGCCAGTCTGAGATATGGCTTTTTCTTTGCAACTCTGACTAGAAGGCCAGCATCCCGGAGTCACCTCTTCACTGTTGACGTTGAGACTGGTGTTTTGCGGGTACTATTTAATGAAGCTGCCAGTTGAGGAATTGTGAGGCGTCTGTTTCTCAAACTAGACACTCTAATGTACTTGTCCTCTTGCTCAGTTGTGCACCGGGGCCTTCCACTCCTCTTTCTATTCTGGTTAGTGCCAGTTTGCGCTGTTCTGTGAAGGGAGTAGTGCACAGCGTTGTACGGGATCTTCAGTTTCTTGGCAATTTCTCACATGGAATATCCTTCATTTCTCAGAACAAGAATAGACTGACGAGTTACAGAAGAAAGTTCTTTGTTTCTGGCCATTTTGAGCCTGTAATCAAACCCACAAATGCTGATGCTCCAGATACTCAACTAGTCTAAAGAAGGCCAGTTTTATTGCTTCTTTAATCAGTACAACAGTTTTCAGCTGTGCTAACATAACTGCAAAAGGGTTTTCTAATGATCAATTAGCCTTTTAAAATGATAAACTTGGATTAGCTAACACAACATGCCATTGGAACACAGGAGTGATGGTTGCTGATAATGGACCTCTGTACGTCTATGTAGATATTCCATTCAAAATCAGCCGTTTCCAGCTACAATAGTCATTTACAACATTAACAATGTCTACACTGTATTTCTGATCAATTTGATGTTATTTTAATGGACAAAAAAATAGCTTTTCTTTCAAAAACAAGGACATTTCTAAGTGACCCCAAACCTTTGAACGGTAGTGTATGTCTTTGTATGTGTGACACGTTGTGTGATCACTGTATTTATGTAAATTGGTGGTTGTAATGACCTGCCATGCTGCCGGTCTCTCCGTGTCCATCAGCAGTCGGCCCAGTCTATCATAGAGGTTACTGAGAAGCTCCGCCCCCAGGATCTCGTACACATACATCAGAGTGTCTGATATGTCAACTCTATCACACAAAACACACATGCAGTATAATCACAATGTGCCCTGGGCACTCTGCTCTATTCAAAATGAAATACTTTGGTCAAAACATTCAACAGATCTGTCGACTAGAAACTAGTGTTGGATAAAGCATAACATACATCGTACAACAAAATCTTGGGTCAAATAATGTAAAATCTCAAGTGAAAATCAAAGAGCTCCTCCAAGCACTATAACTCGCATCCCTTCTGTAGAAGTAGACTTCCTGTTTACCTGTAGATCCTGAACTGCTCCTTGTCATCTGAGGACCAGGATGTATAGTCCTGCTCTGAGGGGAAGTGGGCCTTGTGGAGCAGGACATCCACCAGCTGGAAGTAGACTGGTCTGTAGACCTGCAGGTAGACTACCTGCTTGTCCTCCTCAAATGACAGGATGTCATCCTGGAACCACAGGAAGAATACATCAGGAAGTGACCATGCTACAATGTACAGATGAGGTACTTCCAGCATTGTAGGTTTTACCACTAACCCTAACCCTAACCCAAACCCTACACCAATACCTGCAGAGTGTACCAAAACGTGAAGGAGCTGGTGGTCTTGTTTATTGGATAGTGTCCAGGATTAGGGTGTAGGGGTTAGGGTGTAGGGTACATACCTGCAGAGTGTACCAGAAGGTGAGTGTGAGGGAGCTGGTGGTCTCGTTGACTGGGTAGTGCCCGGGGATGCCAGTACAGAACAGGATCATGTTGACTAGGGCCAGGTATCCCTGCCAGTGTTCCACCTGTTCCAGAAGAGTCCTGTTCCACAAAGTCACACCCAGGGAGATGAGGTGAAACAGGTCCATAATGAGCCAAGAAAACTGGTTATCACTTAATACTAACACCACCGATGGTTCATAGATGTTCAAATAAGTATCAACAAACTTTAGTTAGATTACTAGAGTTAGCAAACTAACTATCTAGTAACATAGCCCAAGCCCTAACCTAAAGGTATGTGTACCTGGAGTGTGTTTCCCCCAGAGCGACAGCGATGCGACAGATGCCATGGGAGGTCTCCATGTCTCCATCCCTCGCTGCGGCTTTCAGCTGGTCAAGGAGACCCAGCACCAGGGGCATCAAGTTCACCAGAGCATCAGTGTATCTGAACACACACACACACACGCACAAATGTATGCTGAGTCAATATAATGTGTCTCAACACAACTCATTATCAAAGTGCTCTATCTGTCTGTGTGTGTGTGTGTGTGTGTGTGTGTGTGTGTGTCTCTGTCAATGTGTGTGTGTGTGTGTGTGTGTGTGTCTATCTCACCTCTGGCAGTCAGGTTGGGATATAGAGCTGACAATGGTCTCCACGGCAGTGTCAAACAGCTCTGGGTCTGACAGAGCAGCAAAACAGTCCTGCAGCAGCCCCTCGCTCTCCCCAT
This sequence comes from Salvelinus namaycush, assembly GCF_016432855.1. NCBI lineage: Eukaryota > Metazoa > Chordata > Actinopteri > Salmoniformes > Salmonidae > Salvelinus > Salvelinus namaycush. The sequence goes on along the minus strand of NC_052317.1, from coordinate 33,198,703 downwards.
GCAGAGGAACATCCAGTCCCACCCAGCTAGACAAGCACCGTAGGGCCCGCTCCTTCACCTGACTGTTGCCCTCCTGTCTCTGGAGCAGCTGGCGCAGCAGGGGACATACCGCCGTCCACTCCCCAGCCAGGGCCTCTCTCAGCTGGGCACGACGGGCCTGGGGCAGCCGGCAGCTCTGGAACTCTTCTGGCAGCACAGTGAGGAGCTCCAGCAGGGCCAGGCAGTGTGCGTGGGCGTTCACTTCCTCCTCTGCCCCACCTCCTCCACCAACCCCAGCCCCACCCTGACTTCCGCCCTGATCCCCGGCCTTCTCTGGCTGGTAGACCCTGACCATGTCAGCCACAGCCTGGGGCCAGCCCTGGGGCATGGTGTGGAGGGCCAGGGAGGCCAGGGCCACACACAGCCTGGTCAGCACCATCTTTGGCCCAGAGGAGAAGTGGGAGATGTGGGAAAGGAGCTGCATCCTCAGTGTCTGGTGTTGGTCTGTGGGGAGGTCGGCCCAGTGACAGGAGATCTTGGTGTGAAGGGTGCTGGCGCCAAAGAACTGGATCTCAGGAAGCTGTTTTGACAATGGTGTAATAGTAAAAAGAATAGAGCGTTCTACAGGGTTATTATGAGTGTCGTCATGGAGTGAAATACAAGCAGGAAAGGAATGATTACTACACAACAGAGTCTGTAGAAAGTACAGGGGAGTTTGTAAGATGGTGCTGTGGAGCGGACCTTGTCTGGGCTGAGCAGATGCCAGCAGAACTGCCAGGCCTGACGGGAGGTCTGGGCCTGAGTCAGCCACTTCTGGGCCACATTCTTATGCTCCATGTCTGGGTCATAGTACAGTTGCTGGAGGGCCTAGAGAAGGGAGGAGAGGACATTTCCAATTAACTTAATTTACAATAGGGAGGGAAATTAAAAAGTGACCGGAGTCCTTATCATACAATGTGTCCTTGAAGGCATGACTGTCACTGATAAGGAATGTACGAGGGGAGTAATGTAGCAGCCTCCAAATCACACAGGATGGCCAACTCTGCATGAGTGAGTGCTGGCTGTTGCTAATGGCAACTAATCCCAAGCACATGGTGGTGGTTATAATTAGCACAGTATGTTTGTAACTGATATCATATTACAACAGCCCCCTTCCCTCTATGTCCCATTGAACTAGCTTACTCCATATGAACTGCCCATTGTGAAATATGAATTCAAAAGCTATTCTGTAGCCTATTTGTTAAAGGTCAAAATTCCATTGTAATTAGTCTGTGCATTTTTCCAACTGTCAAACAATAGGCCTATATCTGTGTAGCCTATTTGGGCTATTTGGAAAATAATATGGAGGCCTAATAAATATCATTGTCACAAAGCATAAAACCCCAATGCTGATGAGATATTTAGAAAGACTTGACTGAGAAGAACAAATTGCTTTCAGACTTAATGAGAGCTGTCATTGTTGGTAGGTTACTGCATCAAACGAACCACTTCTCTGTCGCGCACTGTATGAGTTTGACAACTTACTTTTTCGACGTTTTCCACCGTTAATTGTAACGACACGAGGTCGGGGCTCTGCATGGAGCTGTCAGGGGGCTCCATCCCGTAGATGACAAGCTTTATAATGAGAACTCTTCTTTTAATGTCCGCTCTTATATTTTTGCGCTTGCTGCCCGCGATCCGTGGGCTTTAAAAAGTCTCCCTCTATCAGACAGTGCTGTTGATGACACAGAGGCGCCCCCTGGCAGAAGGCCAGCCTGCTACTTGTTAAAAGTTAGTTGTCGTTAACGGATTCAGTATTCATTGTCCTTTTGTCACTAACACCTGTGCTGACCGTAGTGCTGCTGACCGTAGTGCTGACCACAAACGAGAGGTCTAGCAGCGTATGACAGCAGCCTATTGAAACACTGGCCTCTGTTTGTAGATAAGGCTAATTCGGGAAATGTTTAAGAGGGAAATGTTGGTCTTTATAATTTTCTCAATTTTCTCATAAGCATAAGAACATAGTGAATCTTTAAAACAGATCCATAACTCTACCTGTGTAGGGCCTATCAGTATTTCTGATAAAGGAATGCCTAGAAATGCTTGTTTTAATCAGGGAGCAATGAGGAGCGCACGCGGCTTGCAGTGACAGCTGGCTGAGGTGCAGCGTGCCCCCCTTTAATGGGAAGGGCAGTCGCGGGCAAGCAATGTAAGTGACACATTCAGAACACACTGTGGGCCTTTAACATCGACAGACATCGTCCTGACAGAGCTGAGCAGACACTCACTTTGTGTGTTGCTCGGTGCGTTAGTCCTACATTGCGCACCGCGCGTCATACAGGCATTTCAACCCCACCCCTTCTTTCATATCCTCTAATGCCAGACCCTTCTGTATTTTTAGCAATGCTGTTCTCTGTCAGATAACCAACCGAAAGAACAGCAAAGAATACTCTCTAGCAAAGAAGAGAACAGGCGTTAAAAGCCGTTGAACGTTTTTTCATCGTATCCACGAAAGAGGCACATGAAATGAACATTGAAATGCATCTAGTGGTTTGTGCTTTGGTGATCCTTACCAGATCATCGCAGACAAAGGGTAGGTGTCGGTGTGTGTGCTGTGTTTAGAATAGACAGCCCGCTGAGAATATATATTTTGTGCTCGTCATTCAGCTTACTTTATCATCACAAAATATTCTGATAACAGTTATTCTGATATTCGGATGACAATTTGTATAATGTAGGCTAAATGTAAATGTAATGTTACCAATCTCATTTGGCAGTGTTTATCGACTGGTCATACACTAGGGCTACCTGTCAGTGCGGGTTATTATGAGGTTATTATAGGTAAGGATATTTGTATTGACATAAGAGGCCAATAGGAACATTCTTTGAATTTCTCAACATATTTTGCCTGATCTTTTGCTTGATATCAGGGTTGGGGTTAATTGCCCAAATTCTATTCTAATTGTATTACCTCTCCCTGTAAATTCCATTTAATTAAATTCAAATTCCAGGCCAGTCTTTGAATTCAGAGATAATTCAATTCCTTACAATTCCAATATTAGGTAAATTCCAATAATTACATTCCTAATTCAATATTATGAACAAAACAATTCCACAAATTTGAATTAAATTCCCTCAGGGTTTGAGGCTGATCATTTCACTGTTCAGACAGCCTCGCTATAATGGAAATATAGAAATACAAGTTTAAATTATTTAATTCTATTACCTGGGAAATGTACAAATATTGAATTCAAATTCGTGTTTACAATTCAAATTCAATTTAAATTCATTAGTGAATTCAATAATATAATTGGAATTTCAAATTAAATTGGAATTTAACCTAACCCTGCTTGATATACTGAATCAATTATTCTTGTGAATATTCCATTCTTATTTAAATGCATACTCGTTCAGTACTGTAGTCTCATATACTAATGTAAGCCTATGAAAACATGTTTTTGTATAGCCTATTGCATTTGGATTGTTTGCCAACTGCTCTCATTATGAATATTTCATAACATAAGTATATCATATGACATGATCAACAAGCAGATCAATTAGTATTGCTGATAAGAATGGAAGATGAAATGATGTACCCTCTCTCAGCAATAGCCACGTATGCTCACCAGGCTACAGATGCCTAATTATATAACACCACAGTGCTACAGGCCACTGGCACATTATCTATGCAACACTCAATACTCTAAAACAATGATCAATTCAATGGCATTTGAACATACACTAGACATATATGAAAATGCCAACAATCATGACTAGGGCCTGACCAGAGCCCTGAGTTCTTCCTGCTCAGGTTAAGTGGAAAGGAAAAATAATCAATAAATATGTATTTCCCAGTCATGCTTTTGTAATGTCTACCAGTATCAGTAATTCATCTATTCACAACAACATGGAGAACCAGGACATTATATTTATACAGTGACATCATCATTATTTTCTTGTAGGTCAGAGCACTGCTTTGCCCCCTGTCTTCATCCCAGTTACCCTCCAGCGTGAGGACGTGTCTACTGCATCCCAAGCCCTCCCAATTATCAATGAAGATGGGGATCCGGGGCCAGAGCCAGGTCCTGCCAATCAGACCTCACCAGACCAAGCGGATAGAGCCCCAACCAAACCAGCTGTTACCAACAGCGACAAGCTGCACCAATCAGATTCTGTTACAGACGCTGGTGACAGCGATGACATGGCTGTGACCAATCAGATGACCACGTCTCCACCTGCACACACAGTCAACACTGTTACCACCACCCAAGACAATGCCACTCTCGCAGGTACTGTAACCCAAAGGGTATTTCACTTCTATCAGCATCATTAAGCCTGTCTATATTCCCCATGGTTACCCTGAGGTAGTCCTGTCTATGTAATACTAGAGTAATTATATTACTCTGTGATTTTCTCTCAGCCACCACTCAGCTAGTAGCTTGTTTATATAGTGTTCAGTCTGAAAATAGACAGCCGCATTCTGCAAAAGCTGCTTGTTTGCAAACACAGCTTGCCTCAGGCTCCACCCAGCATCAAACAGCTTACCAGGGGAATAGAAAGTCTCCATCTTTCCCTTCTATCATAGTATGCCCTGGGACTGGCTACCTGTGTGCCTTGGCAACAGGGAGTAGAGGGGTGTTGAGCGGTATAGAGGGGGATGTGGCAACCTGATGTAGGAGGTGTCGTTTTCACAAATATAACTATCTCTGTCAATGCTGAGCGAGTCTGCTGTGTCTGATGCCTCTTCTGCCTGACAAAACATACAATATGACATAATACCATCCAGATTTCAATATATCTGTCTCTCTCTCATTCTTCTCCTTTTGCTTTCAAATAACAATGAGTAGAAACTCATTTAGGAGAAGCAGTAATGATGGTACATGAAAAAAGACTCATTGCAGAACCTTTATCTGTTACTTCCATTGATATACTGTATGTACAGTGTGTATTACTGTACAGTATGTAAAACTGTTGTAATTATATTTCTATGTGATTATCACTCAGCCGCTCCAGATGGCTCCTCCTCCTCATCCCCTGTGAAGAGCACCTCCCCTGCAGGACTGCCCTCCAACCTAGGGGACACTACTAGCCACCCCTCCAACCTAGGGGACACTACTAGCCACCCCTCCACCCGAGGGGGCACTACCCACCCTGGTTTCGCTGGAGGCCACCTCACCACCTCTACTCCTCCTGCCTTAGATACCAACCTACTTCCATCCCATGTTTTAATACCGATCCAGTCCTCTGTCCAACCCAGCACCCTTGCCCTGATCCCTTCCCCAACCCAACCCCTCACCATGGAGCACCCCCAGACCTCTGCCCCAGTCCACGTCCCTGTCAGCCCGCCTCAACAGGAGGTTCCATCGGAGCTCAATGTTGGAGATGAGGGTAAGGTGATAATATACCAATTAACCAATCAAATTATTCACTCATTATCCAGTTAACAAATTACACAACTAATTAGCCAATCAATCAATAAATCAGTTAACGTGTTGTTCCAGACAAAGGGCCACATCTCCACTCTCCTCTGGACCCTGTGCTGGCTGGCCTGGTCTCTGTCTTCATCGTCACCACAGCCGTAGTCTCTGTCATCCTCTTCCTCAAGTTCCGCCAACGGACCGACCACCCGGACTTCCACCGGCTGCAGGATCTACCCATGGTGACCATACTATACTTGACATGTTAGATTCAGGTCTTCTGTGGCATGACATTTTGTTAATGTGAGATATATTATTTCAATTAATTTGAAGTGATATAGTGTTTGGCAACATTATGACTCTCTTGTTTTGTCTTCCTGTCCAGGACGACTTGATGGAAGACACGCCACTTTCCAGATACACTTACACTTACTGATGATGGAAACTTTTCATCAACAACAGTCAACTTTTCTTCTAGCACAGCTACACAGCAGACACCCAATGGGCTGCCATTTTTGGATCCTGGCAAAGCTTTTGACTGGACTCGAGGCCCTCCGCCAGCGCCCATGTTGACTCCCTATGATTCCCCCTTCTGAGCAGTTTCCAATTTGATTGTGTTCTGTTAACAATGAGAGGGCTTTCAATACCCAATGAGGAGTTTCAAAACTAGGCCAACATCAGAGGTTCCGTTTAAACATTAGGCCAACACCCTCAATATTCCCTTTGAAACTCTCGGACGTCTCATCTGCACAGGGGTCTGTTTTGTTCTTCAGAGACGAGTTCCCTTTGTAATGCATCCTCTTCTTCTGATACAGGTCATGCACAGCACAGGCTGCACTTTAATGTGTTATAGAAACAGTCACAGTGCTCTCACAGTCTCCAAAGCCCCTAAATGAGTTGGAACTGTATGAAGAAGACACAATGTCACGTTGGATGTTGTTGCCTGAGTCCAGGATCGAGGGGAAATGGAAAGGGAGTGAAAGATGCTTACTGTAGAGGTACTTGATTTAAATGTTTATCAGTCTCCAATAAACCATGTTATAGAACAATTCTAATCCTTGAACTGACCAAATATGAGTGAAGTGCTCTTTCAAACCAGAATGCCTAGTGGGTTGAAAAACATCCATACTTGCTCTTACTTGATAGCCAGTAAACATTCTGTAAATGTAACCCAAAACAGTCAGAAAAACAGTCAACCAACGAATGCAGAGAAGCTAATTTGATTGGGGGTGTAGAAAGGCAGGGGCGGCTGGTCCATTTTTAGCCCAGTGGGCCTGTCTAACTTGTTTTGTTTTTTTGTGCAAAATGATGATGATCTGGCTAATAATGGGGGCCTCAAGGTAAAAAAAATGGGCTGGTGTGTTCGAAATACCAGTGGCCATTTCTGGTCCCAGTCCGCTCCTGCAGAAAGAGGGTCACCTCCAATGAGCGTGACTTGATTCAAAGCCATATAGATACAGATCCAATTCATGGACTACTTTGAGGAGAAAGGTTAAGGGATAAAGTTTCACCAATGGTGATGAGACGGCGGTGCTTCATGTGGAAGTGATCAGCTAATAAACATTGTTAAACACAAATGGTGCAAAGTATAGTATTATCAAAATGTATGCTTAGTATTTCTTTACAAGCCATAGGAAATTATTTAATTAGATATTTATTAACTATTTACTTGATATTTATGAGTGTCTCAGAAAATGATCCTTTAAGTTAATTGGAAATAATAAAATGCATAACAGCAGAGTATGTATTAGAACTATGAGATTTTAAGTTACATTTAGATTGAAAATTACCTGAAGAAAACTACTTTTTGTCGTGCACCGCAACAAATCATATTTACAGTGTTTAAGTGTTTTACTTGTGATTTACCTGTAAGTGCCAAAAGTGATGTAAGAGGTTGACATACAGATGCAGGGTTAACTGTAAAAAATGAACGTTATAAGGACTTTTTTAATAATAAAACCTAAACCCTTTTTGTTGTGTGCCTATGACTCTACAGCATAATGAGGAAGTGATTCACAAGTTCAGAGAGCTATTGTATTGTTAATTATACTGAACAAAATATAAATGCAACAATTTCAAAGATTTTACTGATTTACAGTTCATACGGAAATCAGTCAATTAAAATAAATCCATTAGGCCCTAATCTATGGATTTCATATGACTGGTAATACAGATTGGCATCTGTTAGTCACAGTACCTTAAAACAGGGATCATCAGCTAGATTCAGCCGAGGGCTGATTTTTTTCTCGAGTGGATGGTCGGGGGGCCCAGGACATAATTACAAATAATTTGTAGACTGCTAATTGACCACAAGAAACCCAAACACATATGTTTGACTAAAACATATTCAAATGTAAGGAAGGTTTAAAATGAGTAAGATCACATATGTCTCTCTATTATGTGTGAGAATACTTGGGAACAAATGTCCCACTCCTCTTCAATGGCTGTGCGAAGTTGATGGATATTGGCGAGAACTGGAACACGCTGTCGTACACATCGATCCAGAGCATTCCAAATATACTCAATGGTTGACATGTCTGGTGAGTATGCGGGCCATGGAAGAACTGGGACATTTTCAATTTCCAGGAATTGTATACAGATCCTTGCGACATGAGGCTGTGCATTATCATGCTGAAACATGAGTTGATGGCGGCAGCTAAATGGCATGAGAATGGGCCTCAGGATCTCGTCACGGTATCCCTGTGCATTCAAATGGACATCAATAAAATGCAATAGTGTTCATTGTCCGTAGCTTGTGCCTGCCCATACCATAACCCCACCGCCACCATGGGGCACTCTGTTCAAAACGTTGACATCAGTAAACCGCTCGCCAAAACAACACCATACACGTGGTCTGCGGTTGTGAGGTCGGTTGGACATACTGCCAAATTCTCTAAAACGACATTGGAGGCAGCTTATGAACATTCAATTCTTTAGCAACAACTCTGGTGGACATTCCTGCAGTCAGCATGCCAATTGCACGCTCCCTCAAAACTTGAGACATCTGTGGCATTGTGTTGTGTGACAGAACTGCACATTTTAGAGTGGCTTTTTATTGTCCCCAGCAAAAGGTGCACCTATGAAATGATTATGCTGTTTAATCAGCTTCTTGATATGCCACACCTGTCAGGTGGATGGATTATCTTGGCAAAGGAGAAAATACTCACTAACAGAGAAATGAGCTTTTTGTGTGTATGGAACATTTCTGGGATAAATTATTTCAGCTCATGAAACATGGGACCAACACTTTACATGTTGTGTTTATATTTTTGTTCAGTGTAGTACAGTCCCCAGCCCTAACCCAACCACGAACAGAACATTACCTAATGGCTAAGATAATAGTAAAGCATTTATTGTGCCTGCATGTAGGCTTAGAGGTGATGGGGGAGCAGGTAGCTTCGCGGTAACAAAAGTTGGGCCAATAACCAAAAGGTTGCTGGTTTGAATCCCCGAGCCAACTAGTTGAAAAATCTGTTAATATGCCCTTGAGCAAGGCACTTAACCCTAATTGCTCCTGTAAGTCATTCTGTATAAGAGCGTCTGCTAAATGACTAAAAGGTGTAAACTTAGAACAACTATGCAGATCAATGAGGACAACCACACATATTAACCTCTTGGTTCACTCTGGTTCTTCTGAAGCAATAACATCTCCTTATTCTCCACACACCTCACGCACATGGATACAAACATTAAAACACAAGTCCATGATAAAACCTAGAAATTTTATTTAAGCCCATTTTCCATGGTCATTTTCTACATTAGAATTTCATTTAGAATACAGCACAGGAGGATGCTAAGGGTAGGACGGATCCTAATTATGGCAGGTATGGAGAGAATGGAATGGCATAAAACACCTGGAATCTAGAAGAAAAAAGAAACGCACACCTATGTAGGCGAGGTGCTGGCTAGCGGAGTAGAAAACTAGAAAATAAAGGAGAGCCGCACACTCTAGGAGCTCAGATGCAAAAATATTTAATTACCAACGTTTCGACAGGCAAGCTGTCTTCATCAGGGTACAATCACAGACACTGCGGGATGACTCGTTTATATATAGTGTCAAGACACACAGGTGTCTGTAATCATGGCCAACAGTGGCCTAATATCATTGGTTAATTACTCATATTAAAACGGCATAGAATGAGCAACATACAATTAATACAAATGGATAGCATACGATCATAGACACACTAAAGACCACACAAGCCTACAAACAACCACAATGGCAAAGTCACAACAATCACAACAATCACAAGAATGGCTTCAGATCAAAGTCCACATTAAGACCGAAGGGAGCAAGGGTCTTTAAGTTAAATATCCAAGCAGCCTCTCGTCTTAACAATAAATTATCAAGGTCACCCCCTCTCCTAGGGAGGGTGACATGTTCGATGCCAATATAACGCAAAGATGAAATCGAGTGGCCTGCCTCCAAAAAGTGGGCCGCAACTGGGTAGGTCAAGTTTTTGCACCTAATGGTGCTACGATGCTCTGAGATACGTACTTTTAATTCACGCTTTGTTTTACCCACATAATTTTTACCACAAGGACAAGTTATGAGATAAATAACTGCCTTAGTGGAGCACGTAATAACACCTTTGATTGGGATCGATGTCCCTGTTTGTGGATGTTTAAAGGATCTGCATTTATAAGTGCCATTGCATTGGGCACAGCCATTACACTTATAATTACCATCCAATAGGGGCGCAAATAGACGTTGTTCAGGAATATCTTGGGGGGTTAAATCAGAGTGTACCAATTGGTCTCGGAGATTTCTGCCCCGCGAAAATACGACCAAGGGAAGGTCAGAAAACACATTACCGAGACTATCATCGGATTTAAGAATATGCCAATGTTTGTGAACGATTCCCTTAATTTGTTCAGAGCGCTTTGAATAGCGGGTAGTTAAAATGCAAGAATGCGTCTTTTTGCGAGACTGCCCTTGAAAAAGGTCATGTCTCGTTTTGTTTTGAATTTTCTCAATGGCATTATTAATCTGATCATTTTTGTACCCCCTCTCCTTGAACTTTCTTTGCGTCTCAGCCATATTTCTGTCGAAATCTGATTGTTTTTTGCAAATTCTTTTGATTCGACAGAATTGGCTGTAGGGCAAACTATTTTTCAAGGGAAGTGGGTGACAACTGTCAGCCCTCAACAAACTGTTACGATCAGTAGGTTTCCTGTAAAGATCAGTGTATAGAACATTATTTTCACACAAGATCAGAAGATCAAGAAAACTGATTTGACGTGTATCAGATTGCATAGTAAATCTCAAATGTTCAGAACAGGAGTTAAGAAAATCATGGAACGCCTGGAGCTGTTTTACATCACCCCTCCATAGAACAAAAATATCATCAATATACCGTTTCCAAATAATGATGTTAGGCAAGAAAACATTTTTGAGAGGATTGAAAATAGACTGTTTCTCCATGTAACCAACATACAAATTAGCATAGTTAGGAGCCATGGGGGATCCCATAGCAGTACCCTTCGTCTAAACCTCCAGGGCGCCCTATTGTAGCGGGCATTGATGCAGTAACGGCCCCTCTTTCTACTTTTGTTGACTTTTTTATTAGACCACTCGCAGAACAGCTCCCCTCCTTTGTAAAGGACACCAGCAGTATGATCTCTATCATAGAATCTCTTGATCCTCTCCCTGAGAACACATTGTTAGTTACTTTTGATGTTGAGTCGTTATACACTAATATTCCTCACGAGGGCGGTATTGAAGCTATGGAACATTTTCTTCTGCAACGTGACCCCAATAAACTACCTTCCAGTGAATGCATTATAACATTGGCTGAAATAGTACTTACACACAACTATTTCATGTTTCTAAATGATTTCTTTATTCAGACGAAGGGTACTGCTATGGGATCCCCCATGGCTCCTAACTATGCTAATTTGTATGTTGGTTACATGGAGAAACAGTCTATTTTCAATCCTCTCAAAAATGTTTTCTTGCCTAACATCATTATTTGGAAACGGTATATTGATGATATTTTTGTTCTATGGAGGGGTGATGTAAAACAGCTCCAGGCGTTCCATGATTTTCTTAACTCCTGTTCTGAACATTTGAGATTTACTATGCAATCTGATACACGTCAAATCAGTTTTCTTGATCTTCTGATCTTGTGTGAAAATAATGTTCTATACACTGATCTTTACAGGAAACCTACTGATCGTAACAGTTTGTTGAGGGCTGACAGTTGTCACCCACTTCCCTTGAAAAATAGTTTGCCCTACAGCCAATTCTGTCGAATCAAAAGAATTTGCAAAAAACAATCAGATTTCGACAGAAATATGGCTGAGACGCAAAGAAAGTTCAAGGAGAGGGGGTACAAAAATGATCAGATTAATAATGCCATTGAGAAAATTCAAAACAAAACGAGACATGACCTTTTTCAAGTGCAGTCTCGCAAAAAGACGCATTCTTGCATTTTAACTACCCGCTATTCAAAGCGCTCTGAACAAATTAAGGGAATCGTTCACAAACATTGGCATATTCTTAAATCCGATGATAGTCTCGGTAATGTGTTTTCTGACCTTCCCTTGGTCGTATTTTCGCGGGGCAGAAATCTCCGAGACCAATTGGTACACTCTGATTTAACCCCCCAAGATATTCCTGAACAACGTCTATTTGCGCCCCTATTGGATGGTAATTATAAGTGTAATGGCTGTGCCCAATGCAATGGCACTTATAAATGCAGATCCTTTAAACATCCACAAACAGGGACATCGATCCCAATCAAAGGTGTTATTACGTGCTCCACTAAGGCAGTTATTTATCTCATAACTTGTCCTTGTGGTAAAAATTATGTGGGTAAAACAAAGCGTGAATTAAAAGTACGTATCTCAGAGCATCGTAGCACCATTAGGTGCAAAAACTTGACCTACCCAGTTGCGGCCCACTTTTTGGAGGCAGGCCACTCGATTTCATCTTTGCGTTATATTGGCATCGAACATGTCACCCTCCCTAGGAGAGGGGGTGACCTTGATAATTTATTGTTAAGACGAGAGGCTGCTTGGATATTTAACTTAAAGACCCTTGCTCCCTTCGGTCTTAATGTGGACTTTGATCTGAAGCCATTCTTGTGATTGTTGTGATTGTTGTGACTTTGCCATTGTGGTTGTTTGTAGGCTTGTGTGGTCTTTAGTGTGTCTATGATCGTATGCTATCCATTTGTATTAATTGTATGTTGCTCATTCTATGCCGTTTTAATATGAGTAATTAACCAATGATATTAGGCCACTGTTGGCCATGATTACAGACACCTGTGTGTCTTGACACTATATATAAACGAGTCATCCCGCAGTGTCTGTGATTGTACCCTGATGAAGACAGCTTGCCTGTCGAAACGTTGGTAATTAAATATTTTTGCATCTGAGCTCCTAGAGTGTGCGGCTCTCCTTTATTTTCTATAAAACACCTGGAAACCATGAGTTACATGCCATTCCAAATAATTCTGCTCCAGCCATTAACACGAGCCTGTCCTCTCCAATGAAGGTGCCCCCAACCTCCTGTGGAATACAGTTTTGGCAACATTATGCATAAAAAATACCACACTCTAACAAAGAATAGCTGGTGAAGCACCATGAACAGCTTATCTGGGCCTATCAGTGTTGAGGAGGGGGTCTGGGAGGAGTTGGTGTGGTGTGGTAGTTATGGAATGATAAACTAACAGCCGTGGTCATCTTCTTCCAAATGTTTACTGAACTCTGTCTGTACATATCATACACAAAGGACATCCTACAATTACTAATAGACTGGGGTCAGGTGGGGTTGCAGTGCCTCTCACTGAAGAATGGTAGCAGGAATGGCAGCGGGAAAGGGAGCTGAGAACCTCATCCTGGTCTCATCCCAGGCCTCACCCAGTCACCACAGCCTAACAGGGTTCTGCCAAAGTTGGCTACGGTCAGAATCATGCCCAGCAGAGCAATGTTCCCGGATAACCCTGGCATCCTTTTTTTAGGATCTGAAAGGAATACATAGAACAAAACCCTTGAGTAAAGGCTGCTATATTGTTTTAATAAATTATTGTATTATAAGCATATTTATCAATTGTCTTACCTCCAGTGGAGTATCCGTATGCATAGATCTCCCTGCTTATAACCCATGTCATTCCAAGTCCACTGACTAGGCGCTGTAACACAAATGGCTCCCTGTTAAACAAAAGACTCTTAAAGAGTCTTAATGTGTTAATAAAAGGGAATCCAGATGAGTGTCTTTATGGAGTACTCTGACTAACTAGCTGTAAAGTCTGGGATGCATGGTACGCAAATCTAACATATATAGTAAATTAATAAATGGTGGAACTCACAGGACTATGCAGACCACCAATGGCCAGACTGAAGAGGAAAGCAGGGTAGCTCTCCAGGCTATAAAGAAAAAAATAATAAGTTTGACCTAATATTACAAGAAATGTTTGGTTTTTATAACAAACATCTGGTTGTTTCCTCTGCTGCCTCTGTGAAGTACATACTAAATGTTCATACTACATAGTACATACGTGTTCTGATGGGCTCGCTGGATGCAGTTGAAGATATTTCCAGAGTCTGGATCATTGCTGTACATCTGAGGGTACTGTCCAACAGAGAAGAGAAAATCAGGGGAACCATCCTGAGTTTTTATAGCCTAGTTTAAGCTTTAGATGATTCATTGGCTGACACACAGTGGGGCAGTTCCCGGGCAACTCACATTGATCTTGTACTTCTTGCGAGCTTTGCCAACTTTCACAGCGAGGTGGGCGACCATGACCATGCTGGCAACACCAGTGAGAACCACATACCCATATTCTTTAGACAGCACAACCATTCTGGCACTGATCTCCTGCTGCAAGAGAAAAACACATAGCCTACAGGTGAGTTGGTCAATCCCACTTTCACATTCACTGTAGATAAGACACTGGTTGAAAGTCCAATAAGTAAACGGATTAGTTAGTAGGCCCTAAATTAATAAATTACATTAGATCAATGTCAAGCCGTTGAAACCAGAATATACTCCATTGTCTTGGAAAATAGGCTTCTATGCTAATATGGAATGTGCTTATTCTGTCTATTGTAGCCTACTTACTGTTAGGATACTAAACTGCAAAAACCCTTTCCCTCAGCAAAGTTCTCAAAATGTGACACAAAATAACCATCTATGCATGTAGTAAGGCGCACATAAAAGTTACAAATAGACAATAGCCTACGTAAAAGGCGCATATCTTCGCATTTTCAAGCGAGTAATTCAGTTTAAAACACATGCCTAACTCCAGAGGACCAAGTGTCTGCGGGCTTTCACTCGTCCCTTGTAACTGATTTACGAATTAAGGTCACTGAATAGTAAGGAACTCTCCTCACCTGGTTATCTAGGTCTTAATCGAAAAGAAAAAAACTAAATCGGCAGACACGACTAGGTCCTCCATGGAATGAGTTTGACACCCCTACGCTAAAAGCTCCCAAAACAAAAGCCGTGATTGAGAGCATCAGAACGATTGTAGGCGACTGCCGACTGACTGATCTACAAATCACCTTGCATCATAAATAACTACTCATGAGTATTTGTAGATCAGTCAATCAATACATTGCGTGGTTGATCCTCTCGAACACGGCCAACGTGAAGCCAATGGAAAACTTGGAGTGCAACATTATAAGCTATCCAGCAACAATACGTAACGTTGAATACCGTTTGTAAAATAAGTGTTATTTACCTGTTAATGACGATCTGAATAATGTTCGCAATTGAAAGTGGTCCGTCTGCTGTCAGTCAGTAATCCTGTGTCGTCTACTCGTAAAGGAGTCAGTCCTATATAAAACACACAGAAGAGGCGTGGTGCCTCCCCCTAGTGGGGTAGAGTTCATTTGGGCTGTATCAGATCGTAGGACTACTACCAATAATTCTGAGTTTTAGCATGACATTGAGTAATATAATAAAATAGAGTGAAATTAATATAATAACTTTATTTACAGTTAGTGTTTCACAAGCCTATTTAAAGTATGTTTATTTGAGTGCAACCTCTTCATTTCCCTATGTGAGTTCAAACAGGGACATATCTGACTCACAAACCCCTTGAGCTCTGGTTCTCTGTTCAGCCTAGTCATTGTGACAATGTCATGCGTGAGGGAAGTTCCCTAATGTTCACTACAGTTTTTGATTGATTACTTTCTATCTGTAACCAGTTTTACTGCCCTTGTATTGTATATCACTCATGGAGTCCCATTCATAGAGTGATTCTGCTGGCTCTTGTCTACAGAAGGTCATTTCACCAGTCTATAAAGTGTGGCCATGGATTAGAGGGGGTTTAGTCATAGGACCATTTCAGTATTAACTTCTGTTAATTCATTTGTGTTAAGATAAGTGTTAATTTCACTGGTGTGATTTTTTTCCAGTTACATTTGTTTTCAACCATTTGGTTTTTGTTTCAGTCTGGCACATTATGTCATACTAATTCTTCTCAATATCAAATGTAAACAATTGATAGGCCCAACATTCAATTTACATTCCAAGTGCCGGTCATAGGGAAGAGAATCCTGTTTTGCAATATTTTAACAATACTACATCACTAGATGGCACTATATCTTTAGTAAACAGCAGCCGTAAGTACACTTTCTGAATGGCAGCTTTGAGACTTTGGTCTCAGAGAAAGGATCATGACTATATCCCATTATGAAAAGTGTGAATAAATGCTCTCAGATTGGTTATGCTTCTTTGTTTTTTTGTTGAAGCAGGGACATAATTGTGGATGAAGGCTTGATTTCATGCACTGTCCCTGACGTTATAATCTCTTCCGACTGGCATTTTTCTGTCAAATGCTTAGAGATGATGTTTGTAATGAAAAGCGCTATAGATGTTGAATTAGTTATTATTATAATCCCTCTCCAGTATCACATCTGTCCTCCCACCATGCTGCTGAATCTGAATCAGCACTTCAACACCTACACATGAATACAGTGAGAGAGAGAGAGATGCAATGGGAAATCCATGTGTATGTGCGCATGTGGGAGAAAAGTTGTGTGAACTGGCTCTTGCCATGTCAATGTTGTAGGTTATATAACAATAATATTGAAATAGTGGCATGTGGCTCCATGCCCAAGCAGACTGGCACTCTAAGTTTATGACCCTGCATCTGGCTAGACTGGAATATGACACTAGACACACACACACTAAAATAGACACATATGACAGGCACTAGGTAATTTAATTTCATTGATAAATAAATACATTGAGATAGTGTTCTGTTGGGCCATTATAGTGTCACAATTGGCTATACCCTGGGCATTCTATTTCCATAACGATTTGGGTACATTGGTAGAATTAGGTAACCTCTCCTAGCTTGTGTGACTGCTTGACTCCAGTTGTTTAGGCTTTCTTTAGCTCCGTCCTCTCTCTCCTCACACACTCGATCCAACGCGTGAGCAGTGAGAGATCACCATACCGCCCACATTCTCATTCGCGGCTCAGTTTCAGAGGGCAGTCAGACCACCACACTTGCAGGAGACCAAATACTATTATAACACTAGGCTACGACGCGCGAACCAACTCTCCTGCATATTACGTTCAAATGGCAGTTGTTACACAAAAATGATTGATAGTAGAATAAACACTCTAATCGACCAAATCCAATTACAGAGAATTGGAACTGAGAGGGCGCTTGGGCGTCTGGAGTCCATCAGTTCCACTATAATGGATACGCACGGGAACCAAAACGTGAGGCGACTCTCGGAATGAACTACACAAACTTGCAAGGACAAGTGACCAACGTCAAACCTCATTATCAGGTAACTATAATTTAATAATTCTAAATAGTTAATAGCATTTACGTTAGGCTAACTGATAGGCCTTAACTGGCAGAGGACATAGGCTATCAATGAATAATGTGGCGTAGTTTGTCCAAACGTAATTGATGAAGTCCTCACTAGTGTCATGCGTCTTGCTCCGCAGCCCAGCGCGCAATCCTTGCGGCTCATCATTCTGCTGATTCTAGTCATGGGGGTGGCCCCATCCCCAGCTCTGACAGCGGGATGCCCGGCACGATGCATATGCGATGACCAGCTGGTGGTCCAGTGCGCCGGGCAGCACCTCACCGCCTTCCCCACTGACCTGCCGCTGGCCACGCGGCAGCTCATCATCTCCAACAATCGCATCGTGGAGCTGCCGCCGTTGCAGCTCAACTACCTGTCGGACTTGGTGTACTTGGACTGTAGCAACAATTCCCTGACGGAGATTTCTATGTCCACATTCGGGAACCTGGAGAAGCTTGCTTACCTGGACTTGTCCTTCAACACCTTAACGCGGATAGAGGACAGGACGTTCGGGCCGCTCTCTAGCCTCGTGATGCTGAGAATGACGGACAACCCCGGCCTGTCGGATATTCACCCGGACGCTTTCGCAAAGAACTCGGCGCTGCAGGTGCTGGACGTGAGCCGGAACAACCTGACGGTGCTCAACATCAGTTCTCTCATCGCGCTGCCCATCCTGCGCTCGGTCGGCCTCAGCGGGAATTCCTGGAGCTGCGACTGCGATAACGAGGACCTCTGTCTCTGGGTTCACATCGAGGCATTCAAGTTTCAAGGTAAAACTAGCTGCACCTTCAGATATAAATCCAGATAATTCCTCTTTCTATATGGTTTGTGTAAGTTTGGTGATTTTGTCTTACCTTTCTCATTTGTGTGAGGGATGTGTTAGATGTGCTGGCCCATAAGACATAGCTTCTACTGTACTGTGATTATATTCGGTGATATGCTGTACTAATCATACCAACATCATACACATTGATATACAATATGGATTTACAAAGTCAGTATGGGGGGCTGGACCAATAGCAGTAGAGGACCGCCATTCTCTCCAGCTCTGCACTTCCCAGGCCTCTCTCAATGAATGTTTCCATGTTCACACGCTCCTGAAATGCTCACGGAAAGTATTTCACTTTCCCAACCACATGCACTTCATATAACATAGGTCAACTACATGGTTCATTTATGAGTTCATGAATGAGATCTAATACACTAACACAATTAAGACATTTAGGAATGTCATTTCAAATAGAATATGTGGAAAGACTGATATGAATATTGTTTATGCAGTAGTGGTGTGTGGGTAAAATCACAGGGGAAGCCAATCCAGGAAAAAAAGCCATATTACTATCTATGTGTTGTGATAATTGCGTTGTTTGCTCTATAAACTATTAGTTCATATGCCTTGACACTGTGATATATATGCTTAAAGCTGAGACAATAAGAAGACACAGTGGCAGAATAAATTCAACCACACCTTTACATTTGTTTCATTACAAAACCGGAGCACAAGTCCACAAAACATATTGCATGCAACAAACAGTATATGACCTACAGCATGGTCAAGCAAAGTAATGTTTCCGACATTTTCGGACTATTAAACAACTATTGATTTGGAACCACTGAGAGTTACCGCAAGTCGCAAAGAAAACAGGGGCTGCCTCCACTATTCCAGCACCATTCCAACTTCCACATTTCAACATCATCTAATCACCCATGCTTAGTCTAATACAGTGACAACTAAAAGATACCAAAAACGATTTAGTTCAATCAACATTAGCTAAATATGATGTGGCTGTCCATGGAACTGATTTGTGTGTGTGTGCAAGTAGAACACACATGTTGACTCACCCTACTTGTAAAGAAACGCCAATGCCATTCTCCTCTTTCATGTTGCCTAAATGGTCTATGACTGTCATACATTACATGCTTTTAGTTTTTGTTGTCATATTCCTAGGCTACCTGGCTGAAATACTTACTCGCTAGCCTAACTTCCTTTCATGGGCAACGATAAGCCAGGCCAGATATGTCACGTCCTGACCATAGAAAGCTTTTATTTTCTATGGTAGAGTAGGTCAGGGCGTGACTAGGGGTTTAGTCTAGTTTATATTTTCTATGTGGGGTTCTAGTTTGTTTTTTCTATGTTGGTGTTTTGGTATGATTCCCAATTAGAGGCAGCTGGCTATCGTTGTCTAATTGGGGATCATACCTAAGTAGCACTTTTCCACCTGCGTGTTATGGGATATTGTTTTGAGTTAGTGCACATTGCACCTCTGTAGTCACGGTTTGTTCGTTTATTGTTTTGTTTTGTTAAGTTTCACTAATAATAAAGTATGTGGAACTCCTATCGCGCTGCGGTTTGGTCCGTCTCTACAAATGAACGTGACAGAATATCTCATCAAAACAGGACCAAGCAGCGTGCCCAGGAGGAGAAAACATTCTGGACTTGGGAGGAAATTATGGCTGGAGACGAAAGCCTTCCGTGGAAGCAGACGCAGGGAGAGAAAGGAGGACAGCGACGACGCCGGGGTTCGCGGCCACAGAAGGCCCAAGGACAACCCCAAGATTTTCTTTTTGGGGGGTGGCACAAGGGGTGGTCGGCGGAAGCGGGGAGTGAGCCAGAGCCTGTGTGGGAGTCGATGGAGGAAGGTAATGAGAGATTCAGGAGAGAGGTTGTGGAAAGGAGTATGCTGCAGTGCAGACACGTTGAAAAGCGCTTTCTCAGCCCGGCACCATCTGTGCCAGCTCTACGCACCAAGTCTCTAGTGCGCCTTCACAACCCGGTACGTTCTGTGCCAACTTCTCGTACTCACCGTGCGAAGTGTGTTAAAGTTCCGGTACTATTGATGTCGGCAATATGCACCAGGTCTCCAGTGCGCCTTCACAGCCCAGTACGTCCTGTGCCAGCTCCTCGCACTTGCCATGCGAAGTGTGTTAAAGTTCCGGTACCATTGATGCCGGCTATACGCACCAGGTCTCCAGTACGCCTCCACAGCCCAGTACGTCCTGTGCCTCCTCCTCAAGTGCGCCTTCCCAGTCCGGTACGTCCTGTGCCTGCTGCTCGCACTCGCCCTGAAGTGCGTGTCACCAGTCCGGGGCCACCTGTGCCGGCCCCACGCATTAGGCCTCCAGTGCGCCTCCCCAGTCCAGAGCTTCCGGTGACGGTCCCCGGTCTGGAGCTTCCAGCGACGGTCCCCGGTCCGGAGCCTCCTGAGACGGTCCCTGGTCCGGAACCTCCTGAGACTGTACCTCCTGCGACTGTCCCCGGTCCGGAACCTCCTGCGACGGTCCGGAACCTCCTGCCACGGTCCGGAACCTCCAGCTCCATGGCCGGAGCTTAACCCGGCGCCGATGCCCAGTCCAAGCACGGCGTCCAGTCCAGCTCCAAGGCAGGAGCCTTCCTGGGGTACTGTCACGTCCTAACCATAGAAAGCCTCTATTTTCTATGGTAGAGTAGGTCAGGGCGTGACTAGGGGTTTAGTCTAGTTTATATTTTCTATGTGGGGTTCTAGTTTGTTTTTTCTATGTTGGTGTTTTGGTATGATTCCCAATTAGAGGCAGCTGGCTATCGTTGTCTAATTGGGGATCATACCTAAGTAGCACTTTTCCACCTGCGTGTTATGGGATATTGTTTTGAGTTAGTGCACATAGCACCTCTGTAGTCACAGAGTAGTTTGTTCGTTTTATTGTTTTGTCTTGTTAAGTTTCACTAATAATAACGTTTGTGGAACTCCTATCGCGCTGCGTTTTGGTCCGTCTCTACAAACAAACGTGACAAGATAGTTAACATTAGCATACTACATCTTGCAAAATGTTGATCTTCCATGCCCTCAGGCCAGGGGCACAATGTATTATTTTATGGTTGGATCAGAATCGTCTTTATAATCATTGGCCAGTATGGAGAATTAAGTAAAACCACAAGTCCAAATCCCCATCTACATCCATGGTTAATTTAGGAAAGCTAGCTAGCTAGCCCCCCGAGGACAACCGAACTAGATGCAACAATTAATGTTTTTCAATAATGACATTTGGCCTGTGATGTGATTGGTCTGAAGTCAAATCAAAACTGGCTTCCCTTGACACTTTTTTTTTTTTTGGTGCGCCAGGACCATTCATAGCAGAGCTCACTCAGTTTAGCTCAACACTGATTGGCTATTATTTTATTCATTTTTTTATCAAGGGAAGCCAAATCCTCGCTGCATTCAATGCTACGTGCAGAAACAATGTCATACTCTTTCTGACCAGACAGCATCAGATAGGTACGCTACACATACTGAGACAGAGCGGCGCTGTTTCCTTCGCTCTGATGCTTTCTCCAGTGAGATACATCCAGCCTCTTGCAAAATGAAGGACATTTGGAACGCACAGAGAGAGGAATGATAAATGATTTGGTATTTTTGTAGTTTTTTTCTTGGCATCCAGGAATACACGCCACCGTGTTTATGACAGCAGCAGTAGAATAAACTTAATGAAAACTTGTGTGCAGTTGCCTGCATCACAGGGCCTAGGGTGTCTTAATCAAATCAAATTTTATTTGTCACATGCGCCGAATACACCTTACAGTGAAATGCTTATTTACAAGCCCTTAACCAACAATGCAGTTAAAAAAGGAAAAAGAAAACCAACAAAAGAATAAGAAATACAAATAACAAATAATTAAAGAGCAGCAGTAAAATAACAATAGCGAGGCTATATGCAGGGGTACCGGTACAGAGTCAATGTACGGGGGCACCGGTTAGTCGAGCTAATTGAGTTAACAGGTGACAGTGGAGGCTAATAACCATAACAGCAATTGAATATGATCTGATAACACAGGACTGAAATGAGACACATACTGAGGAGCCTTTCTCTTAATCCTTTATTCACTCATGCAATAAAGGCTTAATCCAAAAACCCCCAGTGTCTAGATGTCAAATGACCAGTGAATCTCATCTCCCCGTGTTCACCTGCACATGCTCCACCAACCGTTTCCACTTTAATCAACAAACTATATGCCTATGTAATGAAGGTGGCTCGGGGAACCACACTCATGTGATCAGTAACCTTGCCTGAGACCTAAAGATTTTGGTTAGCTGCCTAGGCCTTTAGATAGCCTTTAGCTCAATGGACTAACAGTCTTGTGGTGTGCAATAGACCTTGGTTCAAATCCAGCCGGTTACATAATGCAACAAAATTCTGTTTGGAATAAGGGTCGATTATTTTTGTTACATTCTCGTATGTTGACAGACCCCTTGACCTTTCCCACATTTTGTTACATTACAGCCTTATTCTAAAATGGATAGCATTTTTTTTCTTCTCATCAATCTACACACAATACCCATAATGACAATGCAAAAACAGGTTTGTAGAAATTTTAGCAAAAAATAAAAATAAAACTGAAATATCACATTTACATAAGTATTCAGATCCTTTACTCAGGACTTCGTTGAAGCATCTGTGGCAGCGATTACAGCCTCGAGTCTTCTTGGGTATGACGCTACAAGCTTGGCACACCTGTATTTGGGGAGTTTCTCCAATTCTTCTCTCAAGCTCTGTTAGGTTGGATGGGGAGCGTCGCTGCACAGCTACTTTCAATTCTCTCCAGATCGGGTTCAAGTCCAGGCTCTGGCTGCACGCAAGGACATTCAGAGACTTGTCCCGATTCCACTCCTGCGTTGTCTTGGCTGTGTGCTTAGGGTCATTGTCCTGTTGGAAGGTGAACCTTCACCCCAGTCTGAGGTCCTGAGCAGGTTTTCATCAAGGATCTCTCTGTACTTTGCTCCGTTCATCTTTCCATTGATCCTGACTAGTCTCCCAGTCCCTGCCACCGAAAAACATCCCCACAGCATGATGCTGCCACCACCATGCTTCACCGTAGGGATGGTGCCAGGTTTCCTCCAGACATGACGCTTGGCATTGAGGCTAAAGATTTCAATCTTGGTTTCATCAGACCAGAGAATCTTGTTTCCCATTGTCTGAGTCCTTTCAGTGCCTTTTGGCAAATGCCAAGCGGGCTGTCATGTGCCTTTTACTGAGGAGTAGTTTCCGTCTGGCCACTCTACCATAAATCCTGATGGGTGGAGTGCTGCAGAGATGGTTGTAAATCTGGAAGCTTCTCCCATCTCCACAGAGGAACTCTGGAGCTCTGTCAGAGTGACCATCGGGTTCTTGGTCACCTCCCTGACCAAGGCCCTTCTCCCCTGATTGCTCAGTTTGGCCGAGCGGCTAGCTCTAGGAAGAGTCTTGGTGGTTACAAACTTCTTCCATTTAAGAATGATGGAGGCCACTGTGTTCTTGGGGACCTTCAATGCTGCAGAAATGTTTTGGTACCCTTCCCCAGAGCTGTGCCTCAACACAATCCTGTCTCGGGGCTCTACAGACAATTCCTTAGACCACATGGCTTAGTTTTTGCTCTGACATGCACTGTCAACTGTGGGACCTTGTATAGACAGGTGTGTGCCTTTCTAAATCATGTCCAATCAATTGAATTTACCACAGGTGGACTCCAATTAAGTTGTAGAAACAATGGAAACAGGATGCACCTGAGCTCAATTTCAAGTCTCATAGCAAAGGGTCTGAATAATTACATAAATAACTTCTTTTTATTTTTTATAAACGTCCAGAAATGTTTTAAAAAATCAGTTTTTGCTTAGTCATTATGGGGTATTGTGTGTAGATTGATGAGGAAAAAATGTTGGAAAAAGTCAAGGGGTTTGAAGACAACGAATATTTGATTTTGGATTTGTTCAGTTTGGAGTCTTCTGCTGCATTTTTGGGATGTGTCTATACACAAAAGAGCAGCTATTTATAGTGCACCTCTCTGAGCAAGAGCCAGTCGTATTACTAAAACCATGATACACTTACTAATGGGAATCCCCCGCACACACATGCGCACACACACCAGCTCATCATCCTCTCCCCTGCAGCTCAGGCAGAATCCTAAACTAGTCCTGTAAGAGCTATCCTATTTTCATGCTGCTTATTGCCTTTGTCTGCTTTAATTTGGAGTGTCCCTTCAAGCGAAAGCTTGCAGCAAGGGAGAATACACACACACATTCCAGACTGCAGTGTTTTACGCAAAGAGCTCGTCTGGAGCTCACCTGTTCTGAGAGGCACTGTCTGTCTGTCGGCTCAGCAGTTTAGAAATAATGCATTGATAGAAGGAAGGGAAGAAAAACCCACAGAAAGAACTAACAGATTCTCCACTGCTGTCTCACCTCCTAAAGATTAGCATACTGCCTGTAGTTAGCAGTTACATAAGGAAGGGGTATTTTAGGGTGGCAGGTAGCCTAGAGCGTTGGGCCAGTAACCAAAAGGTTGCTGGTTCAAATCCCTTAGCTGATTAGGTGAGATACATGTGCCCTTGAGCAATGCACTTAACCCTAATTTCTCCTGAAAGTCGCTTTGGATAAGAGTGTCTGCAAAAAAAATCCAGCAACAGCGTGGTGTGGGGCTGGGACGGGGAGAAGAACCCTCTCCTTTGATGTCGGACCCTGAGGGGGAGGCACCGGCGGCTTCCATGCCTTGGGGAGAGAGAGGGCTCTAGCTAAGTAGAGGGAGAGAAGTAGAAGTAGTTCACTGAGAAGAGGAGGGTGGTGTGTTGTATTATTAAAAGGAGTGCTACTATAGTGGTGTCAGGAGGTCTGAGGTGAGATCAGAGAACTATTGAAGTGTATTGTGGTGTGTATCTCTTTCATGAAAACTCCCCACATCTGTGCTGCTAAATTAGTTTCCAAACTCTCAGGGCATCTGAAGACAAAATGGAATGTCTTTGGAGACAACAGAAGATCCAGGCCCATATCTGTCATTATCCTATATCCGTCATCCCTAAAAGTCCATTTGTGCTTGATCTGAAAATGTGGTCGGAGGCGCCATATGGAGGGTGTGACGCAATTGCGGATCCTCCGGAGGCATGCAGAGGCCAAATTGAGCTCAGTACTGCATTGCTGTGCGCCTCCCAAATTTTGTAACAATGCGGAGGGCTCCGTAAATCTCCGCATTGCCATAATTGGTTGACGGTAGGTGGGGGCGAGAGGTCCTGTATAAACCCAAACTCACTTCCTTGACAACTTCCTTCATAATATCTCTGCGCTGCTCCGTGGAGAGCAAGAAGTATGAATGCCCTGACTTCTGCAGAGGCTGTATCACCGTAAATTCTGCTGACGCAGACGTAGGATTGAGCATAGGACCTTTACTCTATCGTTAGTGATGCTTATTTACTGGGTTCAGTTCTGCCT
The DNA here is from genome assembly GCF_016432855.1 of Salvelinus namaycush. Taxonomy (NCBI): domain Eukaryota; kingdom Metazoa; phylum Chordata; class Actinopteri; order Salmoniformes; family Salmonidae; genus Salvelinus; species Salvelinus namaycush. The sequence continues at coordinate 33,173,340 of NC_052317.1, read as the reverse complement.
CTCCCCTGCTTTTATTCATATCACCAGACAGAGAGCACAGGGTCAGTTGCGACTGATGTAGGCTAAGACAAATCAAGAGAATACTGTGTGTGAATTTCTACAATGGAACACTAATTAAGAATTCATTTGATGTTAATCAAAAATATCTCTTCCTACTATTAAACATTACATTACTGTTATTTGATCTGTATCTTCCAGTACACCGTATAATGCTCTGCAGCTCCAATCAGATTTGTACTCAAATCTCAATAGATTAGACTAGTACAACATACACTAAAAGTATGTGGACACCTGTTCGTCGAACATCTCATTCCAAAATCATGGGCCTTAATATGGAGTTGGTCCCCCCGTTTGCTGCTATAACAGCCTCCACTCTTCTGGGAAGGCTTTCCACTAGATGTTGGAACATTGCTGCGGGGACTTGCTTCCATTCAGCAACAAGAGCATTAGTGAGGTCGGCCACTGATGTTGGGCGATTAGGCCTGGCTCGCAGTCGGCATTGCAATTCATCCCAAAGGTCAGGGCTCTGTGCAGGCCAGTCAAGCTCTTCCACACCGATTTCAAGAACAAACATTTCTGTATGGACCTCACTTTGTGCACGGGGGCATTGTCATGCTGAAACAGGAAAGGGACTTCCCCAAACTGTTGCCACAAAGTTGGAAGCATAGAATCATCTAGAATGTCATTGTATACCGTAATGTTAAGATTTTCCTTCATTGGAACTAAGGGGCCCAGCCCAAACCATGAAAAACAGCCCCAGACCATTATTCCTCCTTCACCAAACTTTACAGTTGGCACTATGCATTGGGGCAGGTAGCGTTCTCCTGGCATCCGCCAAACCCAGATTCATCCGTCAGACTGCCAGATGGTGAAGCGTGATTCATCACTCCAGAGAACGCGTTTCCACTACTCTAGAGTCCAATGGCGGTGAGCTTTACACAACTCCAGCCAATGCTTGGCATTGCGCATGGTGATCTTAGGCTTGTGTGCGGCTGCTCGGCCATGGTAAACCATTTCAATAAGCTTCCGCCGAACAGTTATTGTGCTGATGTTGCTTCCAGAGGCAGTTTGGAACTCAGTAGGGAGTGATGCATCCGAGGACAGACGATTTTTACGTGCTGCACACTTCAGTACTCTGCAGTTCCGTTCGGTAAGCTTGTGTGGCCTACCACTTCGCAGCTGAGACGTTGTTGCTCCTAGATGTTTCTACTTCACAATACCAGCGCTTACAGTTGAACGGGGCAGCTCTAACAGGGCCGAAATTTGACAAACTGACTTGTTGGAAAGGTGGCATCCTATAATGGTGCCACGTTGAAAGTCACTGAGCTCTTCAGTAAGGCCATACTATTGCGAATGTTTGTCGATGGAGATTGTGTGGCTGTGTACTCGATTTTATACACCTTTCAGCAACAGGTGTGGCTGAAATAGCCAATTTCAAGGGGTGTCCACATACACGATATACAGTTTAAGTCGGAAGTTTACATATACTTAGGTTGGAGTCATTGAAACTCGTTTTTCAACCACTCCACAAATTTCTTGTTAACAAACTATAGTTTTGGCAAGTCGGTTAGGACATCTACTTTGTGCATGACACAAGTCATTTTCCCAACAATTGTTTACAGACAGATTATTTCACTTATAATTACATACACTAAGTTGACTGTGCCTTTAACCAGCTTGGTAAATTCCAGAAAATGATGTCATGGCTTTAGAAGCTTCTGATAGGCTAATTGACATCATTTGAGTCAATTGGAGGTGTACCTGTCGATGTATTTCAAGGCCAACCTTCACTCTCAGTGCCTCTTTGCTTGACATCATGGGAAAAGCAAAAGAAATCAGCCAAGACCTAGAAAAAAAATTCTAGACCTCCACAAGTCTGGTTCATCCTTGGGAGCAATTTCCAAACGCCTGAAGGTACCACGTTCACCTGTACAAACAATAGTACGCAAGTATAAACACCATGGGACCACGCAGCCGTCATACCGCTCAGGAAGGAGACGCGTTCTGTCTCCTAGAGATGAACGTACTTTGGTGCTAAAAGCGCAAATCAATCTCAGAACAACAGCAAAGGACCTTGTGAAGATGCTGGAGGAAACAGGTACAAAAGTATCTATATCCACAGTAAAACGAGTCCTATATCGACATAACCTGAAAGGCCGCTCAGCAAGGAAGAAGCCACTGCTCCAAAACCGCCATAAAAAAGCCAGACTACGGTTTGCAACTGCACATGGGGACAAAGATCGTACTTTTTGGAGAAATCTCCTCTGGTCTAATGAAAAAAATATATAACTGTTTGGCAATAATGACCATCGTTATGTTTAGAGGAAAAAGGGGGAGGCTTGCAAGCCGAAGAACACCATCCCAACCGTGAAGCACGGGGGTGGCAGCAACATGTTGTGGGGGTGCTTTTCTGCAGGAGGGACTGGTGCACTTCACAAAATAGATGGCATCATGAGGGTGGAAAGTTATGTGTATATATTGAAACAACATCTCAAGACATTAGTCAGGAAGTTAAAGCTTGGCTGCAAATGGGTCTTCCAAATGGAAAATGACCCCAAGCATACTTCCAAAGTTGTGGCAAATGGCTTAAGGACAACAAATTCAAGGTATTGGAGTGCCCATCACAAAGCCCTGACCTCTATCCTATAGAAAATTAGTGGGCAGAACTGAAAAGGCGTGTGCAAGCAAGGAGGCCTTCAAACCTGACTCAGTTACACCAGCTCTGTCAGGAGGAATGGGCCAAAATTCACCCAACTTATTGTGGGAAGCTTGTAGAAGGCTACCCGAAACGTTTGACCCAAGTTAAACAATAGTTATACAATTTAAAGGCAATGCTACCAAATACTAATTGAGTGTATGTGAACTTCTGACCCACTGGGAATGTGATGAAAGAAATAAAAGCTGAAATGAATCATTCTCTCTACTATTATTCTGACATTTCACATTCTTAAAATAAAGTGGTGATCCTAACTGACCTAAGACAGGGAATTTTTACTAGGATTAAAATGTCAGGAATTGTGAAAAACTGAGTTTAAATGTATTTGGCTAATGTGTATGTAAACTTCCGACTTCAACTGTATACAAAAGTATGTCTCAATTTCCTCAAGTCCATCCATGCACAATATATGGACAAAACCTGCCAATTCTGTGGTGAAAAATATGCCAGTGTAAATAGTACGTGAACAAAGTCTGCTGGCATGAAACACAGAATACAGAGCAGAGCACAGCCAGTCAGCCAGGCAGAAACAGTAAAAGCCTTTTGAGCTGATCCCGAGAGATCCCCAAACACAAAAAGCTGCGAAAACAAAAGCAAATTAATGTCCGTTGAAATTCTCCAACACTCTGGTTATTGCAATCACATTTCAGGCATTTTTCTTCTTCAGAATATGACCCCTAACAAACCAAGGCTTCTGGATGATATCAAGGCGGCCATACACACAGTATGATCATCTTTGATTCTTTAGCATCTATGATTAGACCATAATACTGTATCAAATGATTTGCTCCCCAAAACCCATTTATAGTAGTCTATTCCTCTTCCGCAGCAGAGTAGAAGTAAGCTGTCTGGTCTTTGATGCTACAGCACAGGAGTTCCTGGTTCTGACAACCAAAACAAAAATCCCCTCGTCTATTGACATTCATGATTTCTGAGTGAGTGAGGGTCTTAGTCATGATCCAGGAGCCTGCTGGAGGCATGCAGCCTAGCAGAAGAAAATCCCTTCTATCTGATTACTGTACGAGTCAGGCACAAAAGACAGAATTACCCAGTGAAATCCAGTAGGGTTTGAAATGTGCTTGAATTATTCAAAAGCTTCGGATTTGGTGTAATGTAATATCAACAACACACCAATAACAGACAGCAGCTCCTATTCTGTTATTTTCTGATAAGGGAAACAAAACTATTTAGCATGTGCTGTTTTCTTACATTATATTTCATTTATATTTTTTGCTCGAAATTGAAAGATATTTCAGGAGGGAGTGTGTTATCTAGCTCTCATGAAGGTTATGTAAAACGATACCATGTAATGTGTTTGAATTATTCAACAGGCCACAACTCCCTATTTGATGAAATATAATATTGATATCACCTTCCCTGGGTGGCTTACCTACGCACTTCAACACTTCAAATAACATGTCCATCATTATTATGTGTATGCAGAGTACCGACTAACGCAAATGCATCTGATTAAGAATATTTGCCACATCAGCTTTATATAGAAAAACAAAGTAATGCTCAATAGTAATGCTGAAGTTGTTGGTTGGGGATTGATAATAATAGTAGCAGTAAGTTGTTCTTATGTTGGTAATACTGTATGGGCTCAGTACTAATTGTAATATCTACTAGGATGGTAACACTTTTTGGATTGTTCCAAGTAGATGTTCAATAACTGTTAACATTTCAACTATCTACTAACCACAGGAGGCTGCTGAGGGGAGGATGGCTCATAATAATGTCTGGAACGGAGCAAATTGAATGGCATCAAACACATGAAAACCATGTGTTTGATGTATTCGATACCGTTCCACTCATTCCACTCCAGCCATTACCACCAGCCCGTGCTCCTGTGCCCTAACCTTAACCCTTATCCCAACCCTAAACTTAACCCTAACCGTAGCAAGCAGTTGCTTATCAACAGATGGTCATACTATCAACAAACTATCTATATATCATCTATATGGGACTATCCATATAAAGTGTGACCAAAACGGTCTTCACTAATATAACTAGGACACAGAGTTTTTACTGGTCAGGTGACATGGTCAAGAAAAACTCTAGAGCTCTAATCATTACAACTGGTGATAGGCTCCTACTGTATCCCCAATACAAATACTAGTGTGACTTTTTATATATTTTTATTTAACCTTTATTTTATATGGGAGTCATACTGAGACCAAATTTTCTTCTACAGATAAGCCCTGAATTACAGAAATGACAGAAAATAGACACATCGAAATATAAATACAAAATGCAAGCAGAAAGAAAAACATGGTAACAAAAAACAAACACACTTATTAGTAATAAGGTCAGGACTTATGAGAGTACTGTAGTTAACCCCCACCTGTGCTGTGTTCTCTTCCAGATGAGGGCCAGACGGTGTGCCGTGGTCCTCCTGATCTGCAGGGGCAGCGTCTGGGTGAGCTGGGGCTGCAGCTGCGGTCGCGGTGCCACCAGGGCCTGGGTTCTTGGGACTACCTGTTCTTCCTCGCCATCGGCTTCGTTATCTTCGCGGCAGGAACGATGTCGGCGTGGGCAATCGGCGTGGTCATGGTACTGTATGAACGCTATGTCAAGAAGAAGAGCGAGCAGATGGACCCAGATGACGAGGTTGAACAGGACGCAGGACCTGGCACGGGGGGCGCAGGGGGTCACCATGCCAACCCACGAGGTAATGGGGATTTGAAAAACACTGGTCACATGGTGGTATGACTCCACCCTGTCCCACAGCCTCCCTACCGACTGTGCCTCGGAACCTACAGAACTACAAAACCTTTGATGTCATAAAATGACAGAGGTTAAGAAGAAACTACAAAGCAGAGCACACTGGGATTAATGGATTAATAAAATACAGAAGAGAGACAACGCAGAAATGTGCCTGATTTTCATGGTGATTGAGAGTTGAATGGTCATAATTCCTTAAAGTCCCAGTGCACAGTGTTTTGTATCATATTGTACAACAGCTGATGAATCTAACTTTGTAAAAGTGTGACAAAATGTGATCAGTGTTATTTACTGATAGTTGATGGTTGAAAATACAATCTAAATAGGACCTTCTAAATCAGCAGGTTTTGCATGGATGGAGTTTTGGCTTGCTTGGTGACATCACCGGGTGGTTAAGTTATAGACCAATAACAAAGTGACTTCCAAACCAGGTTACATGTCTCTCCCATTAGGTTCCGCCAATTAGGCCCCTCAATCAGACCACTCCCAGACAGTTATGGCAAAATTCTTGCTTGAGAAATAGTTTTTTGCTAAAAAGCTATTTTTGTTTCTTTTTGACCATTTTAATGGAATACTATTACAGTAAGGTACTTAACTGTTACCCAGAAATGACTTAATATTGAGATAAAAAAAGCTGCATTGGGCCTTTAATATACTATAATAATAGGATTCAATTCTCTGGTCCTGTGTGTGTGTGCTCACTTTGGTAGCCTGTGTGTGTGTATTGGGAGTTTGACTCCCCTCTACTATTAGCCCTGTCTGCTGAGGGACTTGGCTTTAACCCAGCTGGCTGTTGGAGCTATTCTGACCGGCCGCTCAGTGGGGCCAGGTAAACACAAGACATGATAATTGATTTCCAGCCTTCCTGCTGTCCGTGTTTAGTAGGATGCAGAGTCCCGTCCACCCCACCTGTCTCTTCATGCACTGAATGCACCAAAAACCTTACTGTACCTACTGAATTATAGAACAATTATACAGCAATAACACAAAACACTTCTACTGTGAAGCGTAATGATTATTATGAAGCACAGTACTAGTCCTACTCTGGGACAGTTGCTTTCATCTGACCCAACCCCTTTAGAATACTACAGCCCATCCATCATTCTATATCCCACGACGTTAGCATTGGCTTCTTTTAAAGCGAAATGCTATTCAGATCAGGTGGATCAACACTTACTCACTGTCCTGTTGGTCCTCTGGCTGCACTATGACGTTAATCCTGACTCGAATGTTATAAACTTAGTAGAGGTGAGTCTCTCCATTCATCCCAACAACAGCAGCTGCTCTAAGGAGAGGTTTGTGGCGGGATTACAGTGGCTTTGAGGGGCTGTAAGAGTACATATCCATTACACACAATGGGTTGATCAGCTGGAGAGGTTGTGTGAGAAGGAAGGAGGGAAGGAGAAAGGGAGTAAACACACACACACACACACACACACACACACACTAGGATGTGGCGCACATGGGTGTTAGAGAGATAAACTGGGGTTCAAGGTGCCCCCCAAGATGAATGCACTTCATTAATGTATAGACAGAATTCAGAACTTCTGTTCTGATACATCTAAGCGACTGGGAGCATGTTCTCTAGGAATACTAGAGGTAGTGTTGGCTGTTGGGTTGGTTTCCTGATCAAAGCAGAGATGTTACTACAGTTATCTGACCTTTATAGTGACACTGTTTATGTCTCTCTCTAGTCAACACCAGGCGAGTCTGAACAAGGAGATATGTTGGTGGTATGAACATAGTACTGTAACCCTCAAATAGGAGACTCAGGAATGTGTGTTTCTTTTGAGGGGGGGGGGGGGTGAGAAACTATCTCCCTAGCTTTATGCATTTAATTGAAATGATCACCCACTGTATGCCAACAGACATTAACATATTGTTAGTCTATCTAGGAGGTTGGAGGGTACTCATGGACATTTTTCTTTACTTTTTACCTTTATTTAACTAGGAAAGTCAGTTAAGAACAAATTCTTATTTACAATGACGGCCTACCGGGGAACAGTGGGTTAACTGCCTTGTTCATGGGCAAAACAACAGATTTTTAACTTGTCAGCTCGGGGATTGGATCCAGTAACCGACGCTCTAACCACTAGGCTACCTGCCGCCCCAACATGTAGGCTTGCTTGGATGCCTCAATGCACATTTTCAAACACAGGTTTCTGGTTGCTATCATACTTGCATGTCATACAACAGCCATAGTATATGGCTACAGTACCATACCTGCATGGTCCCTACAGTACACTATATGATCATGCATTCCCTATGCATGTTCAGTCCAAGGTCTGTTTATTCACTTTTTAACCACATACCAGGCGGTATAACCCAGATATGCTGCAGTATGAGGACATCACGTTCTGGTAAACTCTCTGGTTAGGCAATAGTAGGGGCAGGCACGAGGTGCACTGGAGAGGGGAAGGGTAGGGCCGGGGTGCTGCAACAGAATACCTGCTATAACCCTAACTTACATCGTCACGACAACCTGCAGGAATTTCATTTATTATTATTATTTCTTAATAAACCACAGAACGACCCGGTCCCTTTTCAACCAGTTTCCCTTCAACACACACACACGCAAGCACCCACAAACGCACACACTCTATGACCCAATCCAGCTACACACCATCTTCGTCAATCACTGGACAGGGTACTGTGACTCTTCCAAGATAGCTTAGAGGTCCATTTATGTTGATCACTGAATATTGCGCTCACATAAAACACAGGTCTTGTTTGTGGCTTCATTGATTGGGTGGGTGAGAGGTTGAGCAGCATGTGATCCAGGAAGGAGCAGGCTGTTAGAGTTAGACACAGTCACAGCTGTTTCTCTGAGCTGGCTAGTCACGTGGGCTACGGCGGAATGGCAGGCGGAATGACATCATGTACCCATGTGTTTGTGTTCTTATATGGAACCAGCAAGGGCCAAGAGTTAGATTCACTGCCTTGCCTATACATATGTCCCCCCCCCTCCAATACACACACACACAAACACACCCGCACACACAAACACACCCGCACACACAAACACACCCGCACACACAAACACACCCGCACACACAAACACACCCGCACACACAAACACACCCGCACACACAAACACACCCGCACACACAAACACACCCGCACACACAAACACACCCGCACACACAAACACACCCGCACACACAAACACACCCGCACACAAACACACCCGCACACACAAACACACCCGCACACACAAACACACCCGCACACACAAACACACCCGCACACACAAACACACCCGCACACACAAACACACCCGCACACACAAACACACCCGCACACACAAACACACCCGCACACACAAACACACCCGCACACACAAACACACCCGCACACACACACACACCCGCACACACAAACACACCCGCACACACAAACACACCCGCACACACAAACACACCCGCACACAAACACACCCGCACACACAAACACACCCGCACACAAACACACCCGCACACAAACACACCCGCACACACACACCCCAATTAAGAACTGGGTGCCGACTTTTCCATTATTTCTTCATAACAAGTCCTTGGATAGAATCAAAAGTAACACTATAGATTTACTGTAAGCTGGGGTCGGGACAGAAGACAAATACTGTAACTTATATTAAGTGAACATCTCTTATGCTTACAATTGTAAACATATACAACGATATATAATGAGTGTTCTGTACCTGTTTTGTACCTTTCTGATGTGGTTGTGTCTGTCACGAACTAGCCCATTTATTCTGACAGCACAAAACCATGTGAATCTGAAAAAGCACAGGTTGATTAATCAAATTAACGACTGATGTACAGTATGATTGATTGATGTAGTAGGGCAGGCCAGACGCAGTTGGTTCCTCTGTGGTATAACTGCTCAACAGGCTCAGGGGGCCTGCCAACTCTGTACCCTTCCACAGCAATAAAAGTAATTGGATAGGAGATGTGGTGTCCTTTTGTGCATCACAGAACAGCCTGTGGAGGCTTCCTGCTTTGTCTTGTGAACAACTGCCAACTCTCATTGAAGCAACGGAAGTTCAAGGCCGACCACGGTACTGCAGGCATTGTTAGCAGAAAACAGGATCCCCATGATAATGAATGGAAAAATGGCAATCTTTGTGTAAATAAATACAAATTTGAAGACAATAATAGTACTAATAATTGCTTCTAATACACCAGATGTATGTCCTTGAACCGATTATTATAAAATCACACACAGAAGAAGTTATGAGGATAATTACTTGCTAATGGCAGCATGTGGTACCCTGTTCGGCCTTGAGTTACTCAATGAGAGCGGGCAGCACTGAGCTAGCCTGCAACATCATCCTGGAGTAGCTTAAACTGTGCATGTTATGTCTCCATGAGACGCCATCTTAACCGACTTCATGGCTTCAATGCGTTATTGAATCTTCACATAGAAATGAATGGTGTCCTGTGATCGATGGCTTTGTCCATCCATATATACAGTCTGTAACTCCCATGGTATCCATGTCTAACAGTCCTCTAACTCCCACTGTATCTGTCTCTCTGACTGTCCTCTCTGTAATTCCCACTGGATTGGTCTCACTGACAGTCTTCTGTAGAGGGACACTGGCTGTTTCATTAACACTAAAATAAGTCATACGTGTTGTTGACCTAATGGTGTAAACACACACATACAAACACACAGATATATCCTTCTCTGTCTTTCAATGTAGAGTATTATGAAATATTGGATAGAGTATTCTGGGTGTTCAGACTGGTCCAAAATTATGTTAATCCAATGGGGTTGGCTGGGAGAGTGAGATAACAAGATGCTTACTCACGCTAAGCTCCCACAGAGGAGTGAGAAGCACAATTATATTTCAGTCTGGAACAGACAGACAGGCAATCTGCAATTTCCTTTGTGGTATTTGTGTGTGCGGGTGAGGGCCTAAAACATATTTGTGGAGTCTATCATTTATTTTTCCTCACTTTGTCTGTTCCACTTCCTTATCTCCAATCAGTCTCTCTCCTTTATCACTCACTCTCTTTATTCCTCTTGCTTTTCGTGATATTTCTGACTGGGGGCCATGGACCCTGCTTTTTCAACTGTCGGAAAACTCTGCCTTTCTTTTTATGAGTCTCTCTCTCTCCTTCCATCTGTCTCAGTCTCAGGTATCACTTTAATATTGATCACAACAGGCTATTAGCTATCAGTGGGCATAATGTACAGGCTATCAGCTATCAGTGGGCATAATGTACAGGCTATCAGCTATCAGTGGGCATAATGTACAGGCTAACAGCTATCAGTGGGCATAATAACTGCAGCTATTAGTGCAGTATAACTGCAGAATACTTCCGGCGCCGACAGAGATGGCCGCCTCGCTTCGCGTTCCTAGGAAACTATGCAGTATTTTGTTTTTTTACGTGTTATTTCTTACATTGGTACCCCAGGTAATCTTAGGTTTCATTACATACATTCGGGAGGAACTACTGAATATAAGAGCAACATCAACTCACTATCATTATGACCAGGAATATGACTCTCCCGAAGCGGATCCTGTGTTTTGCCTTCCACCCAGTACAATGGATCTGATCCCAGCCGGCGACCCTAAACAATGACGCCGTAAAAGGGGCAAACGAAGCGGTCTTCTGGTGAGGCTTCGGAGACGGGCACATCGCGCTCCACTCCCTAGCATACTACTCGCCAATGTCCAGTCTCTTGACAACAAGGTTGATGAAATCCGAGCAAGGGTAGCATTCCAGAGAGACATCAGAGACTGTAACGTTCTTTGCTTCACGGAAACATGGCTCACTCGAGAGACGCTAACGGAGTCAGTGCAGCCAGCTGGTTTCTTCACGCATCGCGCCGACAGAAACAAACATCTTTCTGGTAAGAAGAGGGGCGGGGGGGGGGGGGGGGGGGGGTATGCCTTATGATTAACGAGACATGGTGTGATCATAACAACATACAGGAACTCAAGTCATTCTGTTCACCTGACTTAGAATTCCTCACAATCAAATGTCGACCGCATTATCTACCAAGGGAATTCTCTTCGATTATTATCACAGCCGTATATATTCCCCCCCAAGCAGACACATCGATGGCCCTGAACGAACTTTATCTGACTCTATGTAAACTGGAAACCACACACCCTTAGGCTGCATTCATCGTAGCTGGGGATTTTAACAAGGCTAATCTGAAAACAAAACTCCCTAAATTCTATCAGCATATTGATTGTGCTACCAGGGCTGGTAAAACCCTGGATCATTGTTATTCTAACTTCAGCGACGCATATAAGGCCCTCCCCCTCCTTTCGGAAAAGCTGACCACGACTCCATTTTGTTGCTTCCAGCCTACAAACAGAAACTAAAACAAGAAGCTCCAGCGCTCAGGTCTGTTCAACGCTGGTCCGACCAATCTGATTCCATGCTTCAAGACTGCTTCGATCACGTGGATTGGGATATGTTCCGCATTGCGTCCAACAACAACATTGACGAATACGCTGAGTCGGTGAGCGAGTTCATTAGAAAGTGCATCTGCGACGTAATACCCACAGCAACGATTAAAACATTCCCAAACCAGAAACCGTGGATTGATGCCAGCATTCGCGTGAAACTGAAAGCGCGAACCACTGCTTTCAACCAGGGCAAGGTGACCGGAAACATGACCGAATACAAACAGTGTAGCTATTCCCTCCGCAAGGCAATCAAACAAGCTAAATGCCAGTATAGAGACAAAGTAGAGTCGCATTTCAACAGCTCAGACACAAGAGGTATGTGGCAGGGTCTACAGTCAATCACGGATTACAAAAAGAAAACCAGCCCCGTCGCGGACCAGGATGTCTTGCTCCCAGACAGACTAAATAACTTTTTTGCTCGCTTTGAGGACAATACAGTGCCACTGACACGGCCCGCTACCAAAACCTGCGGGCTCTCCTTCACTGCAGCCGAGGTGAGTAAAACATTTAAACGTGTTAACCCTCGCAAGGCTGCAGGCCCAGACGGCATTCCCAGCCGCGTCCTCAGAGCATGCGCAGACCAGCTGGCTGGTGTGTTTAAGGACATATTCAATCAATCCTTATCCCAGTCTGCTGTTCCCACATGCTTCAAGAGGGCCACCATTGTTCCTGTTCCCAAGAAAGCTAAGGTAACTGAGCTAAACGACTACCGCCCCGTAGCACTCACTTCCGTCATCATGAAGTGCTTTGAGAGACTAGTCAAGAACCATATCACCTCCACCCTACCTGACACCCTAGACCCACTCCAATTTGCTTACCGACCCAATAGGTCCACAGACGACGCAATCGCAACCACACTGCACACTGCCCTAACCCATCTGGACAAGAGGAATACCTATGTGAGAATGCTGTTCATTGACTACAGCTCAGCATTTAACACCATAGTACCCTCCAAACTCGTCATCAAGCTCGAGACCCTGGGTCTCGACCCCGCCCTGTGCAACTGGGTACTGGACTTCCTGACGGGCCGCCCCAGGTGGTGAGGGTAGGTAACAACATCTCCACCCCGCTGATCCTCAACACTGGGGCCCCACAAGGGTGCGTTCTGAGCCCTCTCCTGTACTCCCTGTTCACCCACGACTGCGTGGCCATGCACGCCTCCAACTCAATCATCAAGTTTGCGGACGACACTACAGTGGTAGGCTTGATTACCAACAACAACGAGACGGCCTACAGGGAGGAGGTGAGGGCCCTCGGAGTGTGGTGTCAGGAAAATAACCTCACACTCAACGTCAACAAAACAAAGGAGATGATTGTGGACTTCAGGAAACAGCAGAGGGAGCACCCCCCTATCCACATCGACGGGACAGTAGTGGAGAGGGTAGTAAGTTTTAAGTTCCTCGGTGTACACATCACGGACAAACTGAATTGGTCCACCCACACAGACAGCGTTGTGAAGAAGGCGCAGCAGCGCCTCTTCAACCTCAGGAGGCTGAAGAAATTCGGCTTGTCACCAAAAGCACTCACAAACTTCTACAGATGCACAATCGAGAGCATCCTGTTGGGCTGTATCACCGCCTGGTACGGCAACTGCTCCGCCTACAACCGTAAGGCTCTCCAGAGGGTAGTGAGGTCTGCACAACGCATCACCGGGGGCAAACTACCTGCCCTCCAGGACACCTACACCACCCGATGTCACGGGAATGCCATAAAGATCATCAAGGACAACAACCACCCGAGCCACTGCCTGTTCACCCCGCTATCATCCAGCAGGCGAGGTCAGTACAGGTGCATCAAAGCAGGGACCGAGAGACTGAAAAACAGCTTCTATCTCAAGGCCATCAGACTGTTAAACAGCCACCACTAACATTTAGTGGCCGCTGCCAACATACTGACTCAACTCCAGCCACTTGCTCTGAGGACGCGGCTAGGGATGCCGTCTGGGCCGGCAGCCTTGCGAGGGTTAACACGTTTAAATGCTTTACTCACGTGGGCTGTGGTGAAGGAGAGCCCGTAGGTTTTGGTAGCGGGCTGTGTCGTTGGCACTGTATTGTCCTCAAAGCGAGCAAAGAAGTTGTTTAGTTTGTCTGGGAACAGGACATCCTGGTCCGCGACGGGGCTGGTTTTCTTTTTGTAGTCCGTGATTAACTGTGGACCCTGCCACATACCTCTCGTGTCTGAGCCGTTGAATTAAGACTCTACTTTGTCTCTATACTGATGCTTAGCTTGTTGATTCCCTTGCGGAAAGAATAGCTACACTGTTTGTATTCGGTCATGTTTCCGGTCGCCTTGCCCTGATTAAAAGCAGTGGTTCGCGCTTTCAGTTTTGCACGAATGCTGCCATCAATCCACAGTTTCTGGTTGGGGAAGGTTTTAGTAGTTGCTGTGGGTACAACATCACCGATGCACTTGCTAATAAACTCGCTCACCGAATCAGCGTATTCATCAATGTTATTGTCCGATGCTATGCGGAACATATCCCAGTCCACGTGATCGAAGCAATCTTGAAGCTTGGAATCAGATTGGTTGAACCAGCGTTGAACAGACCTGAGCACAGGCATTTCCTGTTTTAGTTTCTGTCTATAGGATGGGAGCAAGAAAATGGAGTTGTGGTCAGATTTTCCGAAAGGAGGGCGGGGCAGGGCTTTGTATGCATCACAGAAGTTAGAGTAACAATGGTCCAGGATTTTTTCCGCCCGGGTAGCACATTAAATATGCTGATAACATTTAGGGAGTCTTGTTTTCAGATTAGCCTTGTGGCAAGATAGTATTATTAGTGGAAAAGGGATCAAATCACAATAACCAAATCCACAACAAGTTCTGTGTTACCCTAAGTCTGTATTAACTTTTTTTTCACACCCTTCTCGCGACTTGAACTTCTCTGTAATGTCACACTCCAGGAGGACGTGACCTTTGACCCCCCCCAAGACTGTCCCCCAGAGTTCCAATGACCTCTGGCCAGTTGACTATATTACACCACTCCAGAGGGTCATATTTCAAGGTACACTATATATACAAATGTTTGTGGACACCCCTTCAAATTAGTGGATTTCGCTATTTCAGCCACACATTGTTGACAGGTGTAACATCGAGCACACAGCCACACAATCGCCATAGACAAACAATGGCAATAGAATGGCCTTACTGAAGAGCTCAGTGACTTTAAACGTGGCATCGTCATAGGATGCCACCTTTCCAACAAGTTAGTTCGTCAAATTTCTGCCCTGCTAGAGCTGCCCCGGTCAACTGTAAGTGCTGTTATTGTGAAGTGGAAACGTCTAGGAGCAACAGCGGCTCAGCCGCTAAGTGGTAGGCCACACAAGCTCACAGAACGGGACCGCCGAGTGCTGAAGTGAGTAAAAATTGTCTGTCCTAGGTTGTAACACTCACTACCGAGTTCGAAACTGCCTCTGGAATTGGAACATCAGCACAAGAACTGTTCGTTTGGAGCTTCTTGAAATGGGATTCCATGGCCGAGCAGCCACACACAAGCCTAAGACCACCATGAGCAGTGGAAACATGTTCTCTGGAGTGATGATTCAAGCTTCTGGCAGTCCGAAGGACGAATCTGGGTTTGGCCGATGCCAGGAGAACGCTACCTACCCCAATGCATACTGCCAACTGTAAAGTTTGGTGGAGGAGGAATAATGGCCCGGGGCTGTTTTTCATGGTTCGGACTAGGCCTCTTAGTTTCAGTGAAGGGAAATATTAAGGCTACAGCATACAATGACATTCTAGACGATTCTTTGCTCCCAACTTTGTTTGGGGAAGGCCCTTTCCTGTTTCAGCATGACAAGGTCCTTACAGAAATGGCTTGTCGAGATCGGTGTAGAAGAACTTGATTGGCCTGCACAGAGCCCTGACCTCAACCCCATCGAACACCTTTGGGATGAATTGGAACACCGACTGCGAATAGGGAGCAGAGGTAGCCACATCCTCTGACAGGTGAGTGGAGACCGATATAGACCAATGATTTATATATACACTAGATGACTGATAGGGGCACTGTGTTAAAGCCACCATGCCTCCATCTTGGTACCCCCCCAACAAAAATATTTTGGATGCTATAGAAATCCTTTAATGTCTACATTAGTTTTTGCCACATTTACTCTACTACAGACACCTT
This sequence comes from Salvelinus namaycush, assembly GCF_016432855.1. Lineage (NCBI taxonomy): Eukaryota > Metazoa > Chordata > Actinopteri > Salmoniformes > Salmonidae > Salvelinus > Salvelinus namaycush. The sequence goes on along the minus strand of NC_052317.1, from coordinate 33,157,347 downwards.
AATGCATACTAGTAAATTATATTATGTGAGATAAATATTATATATATATACAGTATATACACGTATAAAAACATTTTCCTGAAAGTAAAAATTTGAGATTACTAATGTGTCTTCATGACAACAAAAAAATACTTAAAAACATTACATTTTGTCCTTGAAACATTCCTATGGAGGACTGCTCCTACTGGGGAGTGCCAATATGGTGGCTCCAAAGCCTCCTCAATCGCCAATACATACAGAGCCTTCAGAAAGTATTCACACCCCTTGACTTCTTCCACATTTTGTTGTGTTACAAAGTGGGATTAAAATAGATGTAATAGTAATTTGTGTCAATGATCTATACAAAATACTCTGTCAAAGTGGAAGAAAAATTCTAACATTTCTGCATAATGTATGAAAAATAAAACTAATATTTCTTGATTCGATAAGTATTCAACCTTTGGCGGAAATTACAGCTGTGATGCTTTCTGGGTAAGTATTTAAGAGCTTTGCACACCTGGATTGTACAATATTTGCACATGATTCTTTTTTTAATTCTTCAAGCTCTCTCAAGTTGGTTGTTGTTCATTGCTAGACAGCCATTTTCAAGTCTTGCCATAGCTTTTCAAGTCAAAACTTTAACTAGGCCACACAGTAAAATGTTCATTCAATGTCGTCTTGGTAAGAAACTCCTGTGTATATTTTGCCTTGTGTTTTAGGTTCTTGTCATGCTGAAAGGTGAATTTGTCTCCAAGTGTCTGTTGGAGAGCAAACTGAACCAGGTTTTCCTCTCGGATTTTGCCTGTGCTTAGCTCTATTCCATTTATTTTCATCCTAAAAAAACTCCATAGTCCTTGCCAATGACAAGCATACCCATAACATGATGCAGCCACCACCATGCTTCAAAATATGAATAATGGTACTCAGTGATGTGTTGTGTTGGATTTGCCCCAGACATAATGCTTTTTATTCAGGACATAAAGTTAATTTCTTTTCAATTTTTTTTCAGTTTTACTTTACTGCCTTATTGCAAATAGGATGCATGTTTTGGAATATATTTATTCTGTACAAGCTTCCTTCTTTTCACTCTGCCATTTAGGTTGATATTGTGGAGTAACTACAATGTTGTTGATCCATCCTCAGTTTTCTCCTATCACAGCCATTAAACTGTTTTAAAGTCACCATTGGCCTCATGGTGAAATCCCTGAGCGGTTTCCTTCCTCTCCGGAAACTGAGTTAGGAAGGACGCCTGTATCTTTGTGGTGACTGGGTGTATTGATATATCATCCAAAGTGTAATTAATAACTTCACCATGCTCAAAGGTAGATTCAATGTCTGCTTTTTAAATTTTTACCAATAGGTGCCCTTCTTTGAGAGGCATTGGAAAATCTCCCTGGTCTTTGTTGTTGAAAACCTCCCTGGTCTTTGTGGTTGAAAACCTCCCTGGTCTTTGTGGTTGAAAACCTCCCTGGTCTTTGTGGTTGAAAACCTCCCTGGTCTTTGTGGTTGAATCTGTGTTTGAAATTCACTCCTCGACTGAGGGACCTTACAGATATTTGTATGTGTGGGGCACAGAGATGATGTAGTCATTCAAAAATCATCTTAAACACTATTATTGCACACAGAATGAGTTCATGCATCTCATTATGTGACTTGTTACGCAAATGTTGTATCAGCAATCCAGGGTTTATATACATCAATCGGTATAGACTCAGCAACGCAGCACCTCAGAGCCCTCTGGTGACAGAGATAGGATTTTAAACTCCAAACACACAGTACAACAGTTTGTTGTTACATTCCTGTTTAATTAGGAGAGCTGATTATTCTAGTCTCTTTGAAAGTTGTTTTAATTATCTCGACTAAAAATAGCTCTGCTATTCTTTTTAAAAGCAGCAACTATGCAGTTATCCAGGTCACTTACTTCTAGAACAACTCCAGTGATCTTTTAGAATGGTGTTGTTGAAAAATTATTTCTACAGCTAGGTATTGAGGAGTCTGATGTCAAAAAGTGTCTTTCTGAGCATTTAAACAAATATATTCATGTATATTTATTTTCCTAATTCCCACCAATGCAACTACTATAAAATACATATAGTAGACTGTACACAGAAAGAGAGATGTCAGATATCCAATTTATATTTAAACACACCCTTTCCTAATACCCAATTAAGAAAAAAATATAAAAATCCTCCTCCCACCTGTGACTAAGGGGTCAAGGGTCACAGATCCATCATGAACTCCCATGATGTCCCTTTTCTGTCTGTGTTCTCAGGGGACTGCTGGTGGTCTGGTGGCGCTCCACCATACCCAGGATGCTCTCTGCCATCCCTCTGACGTTGCTGTGGGTGTCAAGGTCAGAGGACAAGATCTTCAGGAATTCCACTGCCCCCTCCACCTGGAGCATATGGCAGTACTGCACACCTGGAATAAAATATAATCACACATTATATACAATGCATTTAAAGCACCTCAATAATATAGACAAACTAGTGAGAGAACACCTCCTCCGGCCACACACATTCTATGTGATCAAAGGACTATGCATGCGCCTACAGCCCAGTATCTTACAGCTATCTTCAAGTTATTGAAATAGTTCACCAAATGATACCATGTACTGTAAATGACACACACACACTCCCTCACCGTTCTGAGTGCAGACGAGACGCATAGCCCAGACAGCCCATAGCTGCACTCCAGCAGGCTGAGAGGTCTGAAGCAGGGAGAAGAACGGCCGGAACGACCTGAGGGAGGAAGGGAAATAAGTAAGGGAGAGAAAGAGAGATGAACAGAGAGAGAGAGAGAGAGAGAGAGAGGAACCGAGAGATGAACAGAGAGAGAGAGAGAGAGAGAGACCACTGCACAAAATATAAAACAATTAGAGAGTGTCATTTCCCCAAATTTGAAACTCTTATTCAAGGTTTCAAAGACCTCTCTGATGAGAGTAGGCTACCCGTCCTGTTGGGGGAGGACGCAGAGAGCTGTGGGTTGGCAGCGCACTACATTGCTGCCTGCCATAAGATGAGGGACCGTGTCTGACAGACCAATCAACCTGCACATGTACTCTACTGTATGCTTATTGTTATTGTTCAATGTATGGTTATTTAGATCCTTGGTTATTGTTGTTACTGTTGTCACGTTGACAATTTTGATTCTTATTATCTTAATATTGTAAATATCCAAGGTAAGCTTTGGCAATATGTACATTGTTACATCATGCCAATAAAGAAAATTGAATTGAGAGAGAGAGAGAGAGAGAGAGAGAGAGAGAGAGAGGAGAGAGAGAGGAGAGAGAGAGAGAGAGAGAGAGAGAGAGAGAGAGAGAGGAACATAGAGAGAGAGAAAGGAAGAGAGAGAGAGAAACAGAGAGAGAGAGGAACATAGAGAGAGAGAGGAACATAGAGAGAGAGAGGAACAAAGAGAGAGAGAGAGAGAGAGGAACAAAGAGAGAGAGAGAGAGAGAGAGAGAGAGAGAGAGAGAGAGAGAGAGAGAGAGAGAGAGAGAGAGAGAGAGAGAGAGAGAGAAACAGAGAGAGGGAGAGAGAGAGAGAGGAACAGAGAGAGGAACAGAGAGAGAGTGGAACAGAGAGAGGGAGAGAGAGAGAGAGAGGAACAGAGAGAGAGAGGAACAAAGAGAGAGGAACATAGAGAGAGAGAGGAACAGAGAGAGAGATAGAGAGAGAGAGAGAGGAACAGAGAGAGAGAGCGCGAGAGAGGAACAGAGAGAGAGGAACAGAGAGAGGAACAGAGAGAGAGAGGAACAGAGAGAGGAACAGAGAGAGAGAGAGGAACATTGAGAGAGAAAGGAACATAGAGAGAGAGAGAGAGAGGAACAGAGAGAGAGAGAGAGGAACAGAGAGAGAGAGAGAGGAACAGAGAGAGAGAGAGAGAGGAACAGAGAGAGAAAGAGAGAGAGGAACAGAGAGAGATGAAGACGCTGATCAGATATATGATATATATGGCTTCTCTGAGTAGCTCAGACAGACAGACAGACAGGCAGTCAGTCTTACCTGTAGGACACCATCTCACGCTCAGGGAGGGCCCAGGTCAGTATGGCAGCATGCTGTAGAAAGTAAAGACAGGTAATTGGAGTAAAGAAAACACTTAAGAAAACACTGATATGCACACACACCACACACACACTGTACCAGCTGTTCCAGTATGGTTTGTCGGAGCCCCTGGTCTAGGGTCCATGCATCCTGTCTGGAGGTGAGGTGGGCCAGGATGCCCCCAGCAAAGTAGCTGACCCCCACCTCCACCTGGGGCCCCTGGAGCAGGGTCACTACATGCTCCAACAGGTCCTCCTGCATCATGTCTGCCTGCAGCTCCTCCACCTCTGCTATGTTGTTCTGGACCACAGAGAGACCAGGAACCATATTCATCAAGCGACTCAGAGTAGGAGTGCTGAACTAGGAGCAGGTCCCCCTGTCCATATAATCATATTCATTATGATCTAAAACACAAAACTGATCCTACATCAGCACTCTCACTCTGAAATGCTTTATAAATACTGGCCCTGAGTAGTGTTCAGTAGGAATGAAACAGAAGAAAACGCTCCCAAACAGAGTAAAATAGGGATGTACTATCTGATCCTATTACACATGCTTTCAAATGTGTGTCTATAGTGTGCCCTAATGAACCCAGGCGCAGGGTGGAGGGAGACAGAACACCATGGACAATCAACAGATAAATGCTTCCAGTTTTTATGATGTGGTTGTGTCTGTCCATTGTTTATCTTTACTGGCTCAAACAAAACAGAAGTTGTTTTGATTACAGAAACATGCATTTTCTCTGTGCAATTATGACTTGAGCATACAACCCAAAGGGTAACACATGTAAATAATATGCACAATGATAATGTAGAAAATCAGAGCACTGACATATACAAACAAACAACTGCAACATGTTGAAACAGAAAGACCTACCAGAAGACCTAGAACTTTCTGCTGTATAGACGATTCAGAAGAGTAGGTCTGCAAGGCAAGAGGGAGAGGACAATTCATTGAATGGTTCCACTATTTCAACTATAAATGTGTGTGTGTGTGTGCGCTTCTCCTACCTCCAGCACCTCCTCATACAGCTCCAGGCCCTGACACTGGATGAAGTGTCGCGAGGCAGTGGGTGTCTCATCAGTCAGGTTCCACAGAGCACTCAGGGCAAACTTCAGAGTGGAGTCCACTACTCCTGCCATGGCTTTCTGTTGCACTATACCCAGCAGCTGCTGTTAGAGGGGAGACAGAGAGAGAGAGAGGGTGAGAGAGAGGTGAGGGGGAAGAGAGGAATAAAGAGAGAGGAGTCAGGGGGAGGGAGAGAGAGAGAAAGAGAGAGGTGAGAAGGAGAGAGGAGGAGAGATAGAGGTGAGGGAGAGAGGAAGAGGGGTTAGGTGAAGGGGAGAGAGAGAGGAGAGGTGAGGAGGGAGAGAAAGGGTGAGATGAGGTTAGGGGGGGAAGAGGGTGAGATGAGGTTAGGGGGAGAGAGGGTGAGGTGAGGGGGGGAAGAGGGTGAGATCAGGTGAGGGGGGAGGGTGAGATGAGGTGGGGGGGGGAGGGTGAGGTGAGGGGGGAAGAGGTTGAGATCAGGTGAGGGGGAGATAAGGGGAGGAAGAGGGTAAAATGAGGTGGGGGGGTGAGATGAGGTGAGGTGGGGGGTGAGATGAGGTGAGGGGGTGAGAAGAGGTGGGGGGGAAGAGGGTGAGATCAGGTGAGGGGGGAGGGTGAGATGAGGTGGGGGGGGAGAGTGTGAGGTGAGGGGGGAAGAGGGTGAGATCAGGTGAGGGGGGAGGGTGAGATGAGGTGGGGGGGAGAGTGTGAGGTGAGGGGGGAAGAGGGTGAGATCAGGTGAGGGGGAGGGTGAGATGAGGGGAGGAAGAGGGAAAAATTAGGTGGGGGGGTGAGATGAGGTGAGGTGGGGGGGGTGAGATGAGGTGAGGGAGGGGGTGAGATGAGGTGAGGGAGGGGGTGAGATGAGGTGAGGGGGGGTGAGATGAGGTGAGGGGGGGTGAGATGAGGTAAGGGGGAGAGAGATAAAGGTGAGGGGGAGAGAGATAAAGGTGAGGGGGAGAGAGATAAAGGTGAGGTGAGAGGGAGAGAGATAAAGGTGAGGGGGAGAGAGATAAAGGAGAGGTGAGGGGAGAGAGATAAAGGAGAGGGGAGGGGGAGAGAGATAAAGGAGAGGTGAGGGGGAGAGAGATAAAGGAGAGGTGAGGGGGAGAGAGATAAAGGAGAGGGGGAGAGAGATAAAGGAGAGGGGGAGAGAGATAAAGGAGAGGTGAGGGGGAGAGAGATAAAGGCGAGGTGAGGGGGAGAGAGATAAAGGAGAGGTGAGGGGGAGAGAGATAAAGATGAGGTGATGGGGAGAGAGATAAAGGGGAAGCGAGGGGGAGAGGAAAATGGAGGGACGGATTTCTTACCTTCATAATAAATATATCAGCCCCCAGCTGTGTGGTCTGCTCTGTGGACAGCTGCAGAGAGACAAACTGCTTCAACAAATGATCTTAGCCACGGCCAACTGCCCATGGAGTCCAGTACATCAACCCTATTCCCAGTCAAAAATGCAGGTCCATGGGGGGTATGGGGTGAACTACTTTGCCTACTTGTATGGAGATGTTAAGGTTGAGGAAATAATGCATTTAAAGAAGGGTGGGGACCTACTTTGGCCACTAGTATGGAAATGACGGCCACGGCCATCCGCTGCAGGGTCCGGTCCACGTGACCGCTGAGCCAGTTCATCACCAGCTTGGCTGCTTCGAACCTGACAGGGACACAGCAGTGAGATCCTATAACACCTAGGACTTAACCCTAACTTAAGATCTGTACACATAACTCAAGGTTTCGATTTAATTGATTTAGATTGATTTCAATTCACCAGGCTATGGACAGACTGACCTGTCAAAAGGGACGTCCTGAAGGATGGTGTCACTGCAGAGCACCAGCAGGCAGTTCTTCTGTAACTGGAAAGAGGGAAGCACAGGCTGTGGTTATAATAATAATTTATTGTGTCCCTTTCAGGAAACTCATCAGCAAAACATCACCACATAATGCATAAACAAATAAATATACTGAACAAAAATATAAACGCAACATGCAACAGAGTTACAGTTCATATAAGGAAATCAGTCAATTGAAATAAATAAATTAGGCCCTAATTTATGGATTTCACATGACTGGGCAGGGGTGCAGCCATGGGTAGGCATAGGCCCACCCACTTGGCAGCCAGGTCCACCCACTGAGGAGCCAGGCCCAGCCAATCAGAATGAGTTTTTCCTCACAAAAGGTTTTTATTACAGACAGAATACTAAAACTCACAAGTTGAGAAACGGGTAAAATCACATACGTTTCTATATCTCTCATCCCCTTTGAATGAGCGCAACCAAACAAAACTAATCTCCAAAATATCAAAACGTGCAGTCAAAATAAATTGTGAGCCAGGGCTACACACTGGCTAAATGCAAAACACAAAACTTAGACTGCCCACCCTTGAAAGACAATCACCAAGTTGTCCTTACAACGGACATATCCGATCTCAAGTGGAAACTCCTGCAATATCCGTAGTAATTTTCGTGATTTTCAATAGCCTCAGGGAAACGAGTGACAGCGCACATAATGGTTAACAGAAACTCTTTGGTTTGGGCAAAGGACCAACACAATCCATCAGAACCCTGCTGAAAGGTTAGTCAAAAGCAGGAATAGGCTGCAAGGTGGCAACTGGTACAGCTTGGTTTGGTTCACCCATGTGCTGGCAAACATAACAGGATTTATAGTAAGACACAACATGTCTGTTTCAGACCAGGCTAGAAGAAGTTACGCAAGATACAGTCAAAGCGTAATTGGAACTACAATTTGAGATACACTGGGCCAATCGTCTTGCCCAGAAGTGGCGCGAGAATGCCATCTCCTCATTAGAACACCATCTCTGTCAAAGTAACCCACGCGAACTTCATAAAACTCCACCTCTGGACGTATCTCAGCAAAAAGAGGGGAGAGTTAAACATCTTTAATCTGTTCCGCAATTAACTGCTTCCTAAACATAGTATCAACTGTAGGGACCCCCTCTTCCTTCAGTGGTCCTACAAACTCGCTCACCTTTGGGGTTTTCAAAGGAGAGGTCAACTCAGGAGGTTTTCCCGAAATCAGGATCACTCATAAACGTCTCAGATAGATTGATCATGGTGGGATCGCTGACATCCTCCTCAACACTAGACTTGCTCCTGGTGACTTTCTTAGACATAGTATGTGTAACCGCACACTCTGGGAACACTCTAGGGTACTTTTCTGATAACATCAGGTTCCTCTACTCTGGGTTCTTTACAATTGACAGGACTTGGCACGACTTTCCCTCCATACAAATCGTTTCCCAAAATGAATGACACCTCCATCACCGGTAGGCTAGTCCTCACCCCAACGACGACGGAACCAGAAATAAGACCAGACTCAAGTTCCACATTATACAACGGAACCTCCATACAACCCATCTCCACGCCTTGCACCAACAAAGGCAAAACACCCTCCAAAATGAAGGACTGGGCTGCCCCAGTGTCTCACATTATCTTCACCGGCTGCTTAACAGCATCGCCACTCTGCAGAGACACGAACTCATCTGAAACAAAGGGTTCATACACATCTGATCCAAAAACTTGTTTAGGAGATATACCTGTCCCAACCAGAGACTTAATGGGCTGGAGTGCACCCACAAAAAGAAATGGCTTTTTCTCCCGCTTATTTTTCCTATTTCAACTTAGGATACAGAGACGATGTCTCCTTTCTCACGGCAATGTGTCCTTTCTCAATGACAAACTGGCGGATACGAAAAAACAGTTTTCTGCCAATCTTTATCTTTGGGCACTGTAGAAAAAGACTGGAATCTTGCAGTAAGAGGTGACTTCTTTGGATTGCCTTTTGTGTATGGATAACTACTGGGTGCTTTGTTAGTGAAGGTATTTTTATGTGTCAACACAAACTCATCTGCAAGGACTGCAGCTTTCGCAAGAGTGAGATCCTTGTGCTCATAAATGTAGGTAGCAACCCTTTCATGAAGGTAATTCTTGAACGGCTCGAGAAGCACAGTGGTTGCTCCTTTAAAAGTTGTGTCATACTGCAGCACACCTTGCGGGCAGGCTGCAGGATTCTGGGGCACGTTATCTAATTGTCAGCCATTTTTTCTGTTAATGCAAGTTAGTGCTAGTTTGACCACCAGAGGGCATCTTTCAGAAGCATTTGATAGTATTCCATATTGGCATTACCAGATAATTTAAAACCTTTTTTTGTTATAACATAGTATATGGGATTGATTTTAAGAAATTTGGTTTAATTAATTAGATTAATATTATGGTGTTTCTATTCCAAGAAAAACTAAAAACGAAACCCTCAGTGTTTCCGTTAGGATGGAATGGAAAATATGGCGCTGTACAACGTGACGGTCGGGATTAGGCTACAGCATAAGAGGATTGGACGATTCTAAATTGTTTGCCTTCATTAGACAACTTTGTTCCAATATTTCTGTAAATCAGTGATATTTATTCCCATAGTAATTCAATTGGATCCATAACTAAATCAACATCTGCATTTTGAAAGAGTATTTTTATCATTATTTTATTAACATAAAAAGCATAAAGCATAAAGATGCTGATGAAGATATACAGTACTGTACAGTATATGCTTTTACATTTGGATAATAAAGCATTTAAAGCATTATGAAGATATAAGCCACCTGCATGTGTTTATTAGGCTACTGTGCAGTCTGACAAGTAAACATATCCTACAATATATACTGTTGTAAACATGGGAAGTGCCAAATTCCTTACATAAGGGAGAGCAGGCCATGTCTGTACTACAAAATGCAGACACGTGGGAGACCGGGGTTCAAATCCCCGACGAGGAGGAAGGAGTAGGCTGTCCTTCTAAATAAGAATTTGATCTTAACTGATTCCGTATGGGTTATTTCATAGTTGTGATGTCTTCACTATTATTTCACTATGTAGAAAATAGTACAAATAAATAGTATGAGTAGGTGTGTCCAAACTTTTGACTGGTACTTGCTTAATTAATTTGCATTATGGTGTTTATATTCCATGAAAAACTAAAAACACTCTGGGTTTCTGTTAGGATGGAACGGAAAATATGGAGCTGTACAATGTGACGGTCGGCAGTACAGTACTGGGCTATTTAGCTAAAGAATCCCTGTGTCGTGTGGGCAGGGCATGCGGGAGACCGGGGTTCAATGGTCTGTGTTAGGACAGGGGTTTTTCACACCTAGCTCGGCTATTAGACTATTCTTTAGTAAAGGCTGAATAGTCTATTGTTCAGCTATTAGCCCCCCCCAACTTGCAACAAATTGTTGTTACTCCCATCTCGTTCCTCGCCCTCTTCCATGCATCATTCTCCGCCTGAGTGGCTTGCTTGTGGGTGTGCTGGCAGCATATGGCAGCACCTTCGGTTGTGTATCAAGAATTCTGCATAGCAAGTTTGTATGAAGGTCTGGTTATTCACAGGCAAATTGTTATATGCTATGGAGGTACATTTGTGTCTTTTTGTTGAGAGCAAAACTTTATTTTCAATAAAAATAATTGTTCTGAAAGCAAAAACGATGCGTCAAAGTAAAAAAAGAAATCGCAATCAAATATTTTGTAATAGAGCGTAAAACTTTATGCATTTTGTTCCACAAAAATATTTTGAGACGTATGTAAAGAAAATGTATTTGAAAACAAAACTCAAATTTAATTTCACTATCAACCACCCTCCATTTTGGCAATTTTTTGAGTGTCAGTTTGGCTACAACCAATACTGTTCAGGATTTCTTTCCGACACAAAGGAAGTCATAGCGGACACCTGCGAAGGACTGCGTCCAACTTCTACATACAGTGGGGCAAAAAAGTATTTAGTCAGCCACCAATTGTGGAAGTTCTCCCACTTAAAAAGATGAGAGAGGCCTGTAATTTTCATCATAGGTACACTTCAACTATGACAGACAAAATGAGAATTTTTTTCTCTCCAGAAAATCACATTGTAGGATTTTTAATGAATTTATTTGCAAATTATGGTGGAAAATAAGTATTTGGTCAATAACAAAAGTTTATCTCAATACTTTGTTATATACCCTTTGTTCAGGTATATATCAGAAAAGCAGACCTTAATATTTGGTACAGAAACCTTTGTTTGCAATTACAGAGATCATACAATTCCTGTAGTTCTTGAAAAGGTTTGCACACACTGCAGCAGGGATTTTGGCCCACTCCTCCATACAGACCTTCTCCAGATCCTTCAGGTTTCGGGGCTGTCGCTGGGCAATACGGACTTCCAGCTCCCTCCAAAGATTTTCTATTGGGTTCAGGTCTGGAGACTGGCTAGGCCACTCCAGGACCTTGAGATGCTTCTTACGGAGCCACTCCTTAGTTGCCCTGGCTGTGTGTTTCGGGTCGTTGTCATGCTGGAAGACCCAGCCACGACCCAACTTCAATGCTCTTACTGAGGGAAGGAGGTTGTTGGCCAAGATCTCGCGATGCATGGCCCCATCCATCCATCCCCTCAATACGGTGCAGTCGTCCTGCCCCCTTTGCAGAAAAGCATCCCCAAAGAATGATGTTTCCACCTCCATGCTTCACGGTTGGGATGGTGTTCTTGGGTTTGTACTCTTCCTTCTTCTTCCTCCAAACACGGCGAGTGGAGTTTAGACCAAAAAGCTCTATTTTTGTCTCATCAGACCACATGACCTTCTCCCATTCCTCCTCTGGATCATCCAGATGGTCATTGGCAAACTTCGCGCTGGCTTGAGCAGGGGGACCTTGCGTGCGCTGCAGGATTTTAATCCATGACGACGTAGTGTGTTACTAATGGTTTTCTTTGAGACTGTGGTCCCAGCTCTCTTCAGGTCATTGACCAGGTCCTGCCGTGTAGTTCTGGGCTGATCCCTCACCTTCCTCATGATCATTGATGCCCCACGAGGTGAGATCTTGCATAGAGCCCCAGACCGAGGGTGATTGACCGTCATCTTGAACTTCTTCCATTTTCTAATAATTGCGCCAACAGTTGTTGCCTTCTCACCAAGCTGCTTGCCTATTGTCCTGTAGCCCATCCCAGCCTTGTGCAGGTCTACAATTTTATCCCTGATATCCTTAAACAGCTCACTGGTCTTGGCCATTGTGGAGAGGTTGGAGTCTGTTTGATTGAGTGTGTGTACAGGTGTCTTTTATACAGGTAACGAGTTCAAACAGGTGCAGTTAATACAGGTAATGAGTGGAGAACAGGAGGGCTTCTTAAAGAAAAACTAACAGGTCTGTGAGGGCCGGAATTCTTACTGGTTGGTAGGTGTTCAAATACTTATGTCATGCAATAAAATGCAAATTAATTACTTAAAAATCATACAATGTAATTTTCTGGATTTTTGTTTTAGATTCCGTCTCTCACAGTTGAAGTGTACCTATGATAAAAATTACAGAACTCTACATGCTTTGTAAGTAGGAAAACCTGCAAAATCGTCATGTGAAATACTTGTTCTCCCCACTGTATCTCAGTTATTGTTTTCATATCTATAAAAAATAAGCTATTTTCTTTACCTTCAGAGTGCGAGCTGATCAAGGGGTCGAAAATGTAGATATTGCCAGATGTATGTTCACTGTCCGAGGAACAGGCCGTGGAAGCTTTATTGCTGGCAAAAGTCTCCATAACCAGAGGTAATTAAACTGTTATACGTTATTTTTTTCTCTTCCTGTCTTGTTGTACTTGGAGCCGGTCTCACATGCATTAATTTAAAAAACCTTAAGATGTCAGCTGCTAATTTTCAGATTTACACCACATAAACACACCATTTTCACTGGGCTATCAAGCCCCTGTGGCTGTGTAACCGATGTGAAATGGCTAGCTAGTTAGCGGTGGTGCGCGCTAATAGCCTTTCAAACGGTGACGTCACTCGCTTTGAGACCTTGAAGTAGTGGTTCCCCTTGCTCTGCAAGGGCCGCGGCTTTTGTGGAGCGATGGGTAACGATGCTTCGTGGGTGACTGTTGTTGATGTGTGCAGAGGGTCCCTGGTTCGCGCCCGGGTATGGGCGAGGGGACAGACGTAAAGTTATACTGTTACATTGGTGCAGTGACCCGGATTTTCACATCGGTTACAGCTGCCTAGTCATGAATTCCCTGGGGGTTGGCCTTGCAATCACCAAGTGGTGAGACACATAGCCCTCTATATTTAAATGTTTCAAGTACACTCAGATAGGTGTCTGCGTCACATACAGTCAGTAACCACACAGAGGCACACACAACTTGTATTTCTATAACCTCGGACCCACCTCAGTGTTCACTATTCATGGAGGAAGACCACAGAGATTAGGTTCCTCCCCCAACAAAACCTTTTCTTTCTCTCTGACGGAGTGGAACGATGTTTGAAATGCTGTGACATGTCAGTACTCCAACTTGCTGCACAGTTTGGAGGAAGAAGGCTACCTTGGCCTGTCGCATTCTATCCACCTCTTCTGTGTGGGATATATGTTCCTACCTCGTCTGTGGGCAGATCTGCAGCATTTCACAGAGAGTTGGAATAATCATCCTTTAAGTACAGAGGTGAACCTGACACCTCAGCAGCTGTTGCCTTAGCACTACACAACTGATTCAAATGATCAAGTCATCATCAAGCTTCAAGTGGTACTTATGTATTCATTTGTGATCTGGTAATGTAAATGTCTAATAATGCCATTATCTTCTATTGTTTGTCCTCATGTGTCTGTTTTTCAGCATAAAGTACTCTGTAGCCACTTAGTGTGGACACCAGGTGAGACTACACACACAGAGTTATATCAGCTGTGTTGGTGAACCCCTCCCGCATCTGAACTTGCTGACAGAGGGCACAGCGTGATCATAGGTGAGAGGTCACTTGGTCAGGTCAACAGGAAGTATTATTAAAGAGATGCTTTACATTGAAATACAGATAGAGATGTAGTAGTCCCACAGGTAATGATCCAAGGTCAGTTTTGCATTTCACCTCCTGATGATTATAATGACTGACAGTGTTAGAATAAAAAAAACAAAGCTTATTCATGCTCTCTCTCTATCCATCTGTCTCTCGTCTGCAGGTATGTTTTGATGTGAGAGGAAGCCAGTCAAATCATCTCCACCCCACCCGCTCTTAAGATAACCTCGGGGCCGACTGGGAGCCCAAGGCTGGTTAGGAGACACCACTAGAGACACTATGTAATTGTGATCAACTGAGAGAACATTAGGGTAGCACTGTAATTCATTAATCATATGCGGTCTTCCCTGCTCCTCTGTTTTACATCTTTCCTTTTCTGTCTTCTACACCTCTCTCTACACCTCTCTCCACACCTCCTCTTTGTGCCTCTTTATTTATAATGCACACCATATGTGCATTGAAGTACAGATTTAACTTGTATTTATAATATTACAATTATAATATTTATAATGTAGCTCCCTCCAGTAACCACGAGCACAACCGTTCCTTGATTTTAACTGGCGGCTTTATTCTGTAGATTTAGTCAGAATTATCACCTTCCGTGAGAACTATAAAGTAAATGAAAAATACAGTTAAGCATACTCTTACAACCTTATCTTACGAGTAACTTATTAGCTTGGTATAACTCTGAAGTGCTTACATACATAAACAGTTTAGCCGGCGCTATAACAGTATTAGATTAAACACATGAATGAAGGAAAAATACCTCATTGGCTGCTTATTACAGAAGGGAGGAAATCAAACTTCACACTTATTATTCCTGGCATGAATTCACGCTTCATCCTTAATTATTATAACGTTACCATCCTAACATATACGCTTCAAACTTTATGAACTACACCCGATGACATAAAAACTTAGCTAACACAGCGCGGGATTGCCTTCCCTCCAAAAGTGTGTTGCTACAATAAGAATCCCCGTTACAACAGTTATTAGCTACGTAGTTCCGCTTGTCTTATCATTTCCCCGCACAGCGGACACGTAAACAATTCAAACACAAAACAACAACATAACCTGTAAGTCTAACTGTCAGTTACACAATTCAAACACAAAACAACGACATAACCTGTAAGTCTAACTGTCAGTTACATATAATGCATGTATTATGTACTTATAACACCTGGCTAATGAACTTTCAATAAAGCGTTTCACATTATCCACTGGTTGAAAGTAAGTATCTCATTGAAATACTACACCTATCCTGTGTCCTCAGATTAATGCAGATGGAGTTAGATATGCATGGGGCGTGTAGTGTACTGTTTTTTTTTCTGTATATATGAATTACAAATCAGCCTTTACTTAAATAATTTTTCTAGTCTATTGCATAGTTACAATGTGTAATCATTGATGTCCCAGGAGCAGGAGCGGTAAACACTGTTTAAGTGTATAATTGTAATACATACATGCAGACACAGCATCATTCAAAGAATGGAGTTTGATACACCTAGTATTGGATATGACTGAATAAGAATGTCAGAGATTTATACCTGAACCGCACATTAATTTGCCAAGGAAGAGTACATGATCAGGGAATATATTCAGTGTACAGGCTACAATGTGGGGATCTCATGCGTGGTAATAACTACAGTATATGTATATAGGACTTGCATCCTTGGCACAATAAAGTTATAATATTCTACTCAATCCATAGCTTTATTAATGCCATTCAGACTTGAAGTCAATACAACAATTATGATAGATGAGGTTCATAGGTTCTGAACTAATATTCATACCAAACGTTTCAGGGTTCATACAGAGATCGGCTACATACTGTAGCTAGCTACACATCCATAGGCATACAGTTATTTTTATCCTCCACCACAATAGGCAAATAAATAGTTAACTAGCTATGTTACTTCAGCTGCATTGCATGGAAAATATAAGCAAGGCAAGCTAACACAATAGTACATTCAATTTGCAGTAAATGCTTTAGCTAGCTAGATCATTTACATCCACTGTTTCACAAGACTGGCCTGGTTTGCTGGTTTTCTCAGGAGCACCTAAAACAATAACACAAATTACAATTTCATACTCATGTCATAACACTAGCTAGCTAGCTGGCTAATGTTAGCTAGTCAGCTAACTTGCTAAATAGCAATTTTCGTAAATTAACTTTATGCCGAAAAAATATGCACAATCGTTTGATCTCTTCATTAATTAACATATTCCTCTCAATTGTATACCTTTTGCATGACTCGTTATAATGTTATAATGACTTACATTTTGCTTCCACCGTAATGTTTTGTCAGCCATCTTTGCTAAAGGAAGTCACCAGGGACGGGTGGCTCGCATCAACTTCGTCATTGGAACCACTCTATATGATTGGTCATATAAAAACATTGAGACCAAATGTATGAGTGCTCTAACTCCCCCTTGCGGTGGTCTGGAGCAATGAAGCCGTGACGCTGGGAACCTCTAAGTCCTGCGGTGTAAGCTCGCAACTTTCAAAGAAGGAATCACTGTATGAGTGTCTTTAAATCCTCAAGGTCCTTGACCTCTTGACAACCACACCAAACACTGTTGATTAATGGAGCCGGAGGGGATGGCTGCCGTTTTACAGGCTTCTAACCAAATGTGCTATTTTGTGTGTTTTTTCGCATTGTTTGTAACTTATTTTGTACATAATGTTGATGCTACCATCTATTATGACCGAAAAGAGCTTCTGGATATCAGAACAGCGATTACTCACCTTAAACTGGACAAAGATTATTCTTTAATGAGTCGGACGCGAAGGATATAATGTTGGTCTCAGACAAGGCCCAAATCCACGTCATTCGCATTAAGAAAAGAAGGAAATACAGGGGGCGGAGATCATGGTGCCTTGTGAGAATTCGTCGGCGAGTGGGTAACCCGGCTCTACCATCCGTTCTATTAGCCAACGCTCAATCACTGGAGAATAAACTGGATGAGCTCGGTTCGATACTATCCTACCAACAGGACATTAAAAACTATAATATCTTATGTTTCACAGAGTTGTGGTTGAACGACAACACGGATAATATACAGTTGGCTGGGTTTTTCCATGCATCGGCAGGACACAGCAGCTACGTCCGGTAAGACGAGGGGTGGGGGTGCGTGTCTATTTGTCAATAACAGCTGGTGCGCGATGTCTAATATTAAGGTAGTCTCGAGGTATTGCTCGCCTGAGGTAGAGTACCTCATGATAAGCTGTAGACTACACTATCTACCAAGAGAGTTTTCATCTATATTTTTCGTAGCCGTCTATTTACCACTACAAACCGACGCTGGCACTAAGACCGCCTTAAACAAGCTGTATAAGGCCATAAGCAAACAAGAAAATGCTCATCAAGAAATGCTGCTCCTAGTGGCTGGGGACTTTAATGCAGGCAAATTCTACCAGCATATCACATATGCAACCACAGGAAAAAAAAAAACTCTAGACCAGCTTAACTCTTTGTAGCCAATGTGAGCAAGACCTTTAAACAGGTCAACATTCACAAGGCCGCGGGGCCAGGTGAATTACCAGGACATGTACTCAGAGCATTTGCGGACCAACTGGCAAGTGTCTTCACTGTCATTTTCAACCTCTCCATGACCGAGTCTGTAATACCTACATGTTTCGAGCAGACCACCATAGTCCCTGTGCCCAAGAACACTAAGGTAACCTGCCTAAATGACTACCGCCCTGTAGCACTCACGTCGGTAGCCATGAAGTGCTTTAAAAGGCTGGTCATGGCTCACATCAACACCATTATCCCGGAAACCCTAGACCCACTCCAATTCGCATACCGCCCCAACAGATCCACAGATGACGCAATCCCAATCACACTCCACACTGCCCTTTCCCACCTGGACAAAAGGAACACCTATGTGAGAATGCTGTTCATTGACTACAGCCCAGCCTTCAACACCATAGGGCTTTCAACACCATAGGGCCCACAAAGCTCATCACTAAGCTAAGGACCCTGGGACTAAACACCTTCCTCTGTCACTGGATCCTGGACTTCCTGACGGGCAGCACCCAGGTGGTAAGGGTAGGCAACAACACATCTGCCACACTAATCCTCAACACAGGGGCCCCTCAGGAGTGCTTGCTTAGTCCCCTCCTGTACTCCCTGTTCACCCACAACTGCATGGCCCAGCACGACTCAAACATCATCATTAGGTTTGCTGATGACACAACGGTGGTAGGCCTGATCACCAACAACGATGAGACAACCTATAGGTAGGACGTCAGAGACCTGGCAGTGTGGTGCCAGGACAACAACCTCTCCCTCAACGTGAACAAGACACAGGAGATGATCGTGGACTACAGGAAAGGAGGGCTGAACATGCCCCCATTCACAGCGACATGGATGTAGTGTAGCGGGTCGAGAGTTTCAAGTTCCTTGGTGTCCACATCACCAACAAACTATCATGGTCCAAACACACCAAGAAAGTCGTGGAGAGGGCACGACAACGCCTTTTCCCCCTCAGGAGACTGAAAATATTTGACATGGGTCCCCAGATCCTCAAAAAGTTTGACAGCTGCACCATCAAGAGCATCGAGACCGGTTGCATCACCGCCTGGTATGGCAACTGCTCGGCCTCTGACCGCAAGGCGCTACACAGGGTAGTGCGTACAGCCCAATACATCACTGGGTCCAAGCTTCCTGCCATCCAGGACCTATATACTAGCCGGCGTCAGAGGAAGGCCCAAAAAATTGTCAAAGACTCCAGTCAACCAAGTTCTCTCTGCTACTGCACGGCAAACGGTACCGGCGCTCCAAGTCTAGGTCCAAAAGAATCCTTAACAGATTCTACCCCCAAGCCATAAGACTGCTGAACAATTAATCAAATAGCCAACCAGACTATTTGCATTGACACCTACCCCCCTCTTTATTTAATTGTATTTTTTTAGGGGGTAGATCAGCTTTAATATTCTCGTCAGTGTATTCTTATTCTGAGAAATGAAGGCTATTCCATGCGAGAAATTGCCAAGAAACTGAAGATCTCGTACTACTCCCTTCACAGAACAGCACAAACAGTCTCTAACCAGAATAGAAAGAGGAGTGGGAGGCCCCGGTGCACAACTGAGCAAGAAGACAAGTACATTAGAGTGTCTAGTTTGAGAAACAGACGCCTCACAATTCCTCAACTGGCAGCTACATTAAATAGTACCCGCAAAACACCAGTCTCAACGTCAACAGTGAAGGCGACTCCGGGATGCTGGCCTTCTAGCCAGAGTTGCAAAGAAAAAGCCATATCTTTGACTGGCCAATAAAAAGAAATGAAGATGGGAAAAAGAACACAGACACTGGACAGAGGAAGATTGGAAAAAAGTGTTATGGACAGACAAATCTAAGTTTGAGGTGTTCGGATCACAAAGAACATTCGTGAGACGCAGAAAAAATTAAAAGATACTGGAGGAGTGCTTGACGCCATCTGTCAAGCATGGTGGAGGCAATGTGATGGTCTGGGGGTGCTTTGGTTGTGGTAAAGTGGGAGATCTGTACAGGGTAAAAGGGATCTTGAAGAAGGAAGGCTATCGCTCCATTTTGCAACGCCTTGCCATACCCTGTGGACGGTGCTTAATTGGAGCCAATTTCCTCCTACAACAGGACAATGACCCAAAGCACAGCTCCAAACTATGCAAGACCTATTTAGGGAAGAAGCAGTCAGCTGGTATTCTGTCTATAATGGAGTGGCCAGAACAGTCACCAGATCTTAACCCTATGGAGCGGTTGTGGGAGCAGCTTGACCGTATGGCACGTAAGAAGTGCCCATCAAGCCAATCCAACTTGTGGGAGGTGCTTCAGGAAGCATGGGGTGAAATCTCTTCAGATTACCTCAACAAATTGACAATTAGAATGCCAAAGGTCTGCAAGGCTGTAATTGCTGCAAATGGAGGATTATTTGACAAAAGCAAAGTTTGAAGAACACAATTATTATTATTTCAATTAGAAATCATTATTTATAATCTTGTCAACGTCTTGACTATATGTACTATTCATTTTGCAACTCATTTAATATAGAACATTTCTAAGTGACCCCAAACTTTGAACGGTACTACCGTTCAAAGTTTGGGGTCACTTAGAAATGTCCTTGTTTTTCAAAGAAAAACACTTTTTTTTGCCCATTAAAATAACATCAAATTGATCATAAATACAGTGTAGACATTGTTAATGTTGTAAATGACTATTGTAGCTGGAAACAGCAGATTTTTAATGGAATATCTACATAGCGTACAGAGGTCCATTATCAGCAACCATTACTCCTGTGTTCCAATGGCACTTTCTATTTCACCTTTATTTAACCAGGTAGGCCAGTTGAGAACAAGTTCTCATTTACAACTGCGACCTGGCCAAGATAAAGCAAAGCAGTGCGACAAAAAAACAACACAGAGTTACACATGTGATAAACAAAAGTACAGTCAATAACAATAGAAAAATCTATATACAGTGTGTGTGCAAATGGAGTAAGGAGGTAAGGCAATAAATAGGCCATAGTAGCGAAGTAATTAAAATTTAGCCAATTAACACAAGTGATAGATGTACAGATGATGATGTGCAGGTAGAAATACTGGTGTGCAAAAGAGCAAAAAAAAGTAAATAAAAACAATTTGGGGTTGAGGTAGGTAGTTGGATGGGCTATTTACAGATGGGCTATGTACAGCTGCAGCGATCGGTGAGCTGCTCAGATAGCTGATGCTTAAAGTTAGTGAGGGAGATATAAGTCTCCAACTTCATCGATTTTTGCAATTTGTTCCAGTCATTGGCAGCAGAGAACTGGAAGGATAGGCGGCCAAAGGAGGTGTTGGCTTTGGGTGATGACCAGTGAGATATACCTGCTGGAGCGTGTGTTACGGGTGGGTGTTGTTATGGTGACCAGTGAGCTGAGATAAGGCGGAGCTTTACCTAGCAAAGACTTATAGATGACCTGGAGCCAGCACAACAGTTTTCAGCTGTGCTAACATAATTGCAAAAGGGTTTTCTAATGATCAATTAGCCTTTTAAAATGATAAACTTGGATTAGCTAACTCAACGTGCCATTGGAACACAGGAGTGATGGTTGCTGATAATGGCCTCTGAACGTCTACGTAGATATTCCATTAAAAACTGCCGTTTTCAGCTACAATAGTCATTTACAACATGAACAATGTCTACACTGTATTTCTGATCAATTTGTTGTTATTTTAATGGACAAAAAAGTGCTTTTCTTTCAAAAACAAGGACATTTCTAAGTGAGCCCAAACTTTTGAACGTTAGTGTATATATTTCTTTCAAATATATACATGTGTATATGTATGTATGTACAGTTGAAGTCGGAAATTTACATACACCTTAGCCAAATACATTTAAACTCAGTTTTTCACAACTCCTGACATTTAATCCTAGTAAAAATTCCCTGTCTTAGGTCAGTTAGGATCACCACTTTATTTTAAGAATGTGAAATGTCTGAATAATAGTAGAGAGAATAATTTATTTAAACTTTTATTTTTCTTTCATCACATTCCCAGTGGGTCAGAAGTTTACATACACTCAATTAGTATTTGGTAGCATTGCCTTTAAATTGTTTAACTTGGGTCAAATGTTTCAGGTAGCCTTCCACAAGCTTCCCACAATAAGTTGGTTGAATTTTGGCCCATTCCTCCTGACAGAGTCAGGTTTGAAGGCCTCCTTCATTTCACACACTTTTTCAGTTCTGCCCACAAATGTTCTATAGGATTGAGGTCAGGGCTTTGTAATGGCCACTCCAATACCTTGACTTTGTTGTCCTTTCCATTTGCCACAACTTTGAAGTATGCTTGGGGTCATTGTCCATTTGGAAGACCCATTTGCAACCAAACTTCCTGACTGATGTCTTGAGATGTTGCTTCAATATATCCACATAATTTGAAGTGCACCAGTCCCTCCTGCAGCAAAGCACCCCCCACAACATGATGCTGCCACCCCTGTGCGTCACGGTTGGGATGGTGTTCTTACGCTTGCAAGCCTCCCCCTTTATCCTCCAAACATAACGATGATCATTATGGCCAAACAGTTCTATTTTTGTTTCATCAGACCAGAGGACATTTCTCCAAAAAGTACGATCCTTGTCGCCATGTGCAGTTGCAAACCGTAGTCTGGCTTTTTATGGAGGTTTTGGAGCAGTGGCTTCTTCCTTGCTGAGCGGCCTTTCAGGTTATGTCGATATAGGACTCGTTTTACTGTGGATATAGATACTTTTGTACCGGTTTCCTCCAGCATCTTCACAAGGTCCTTTGCTGTTGTTCTGGGATTGATTTGCACTTTTCGCACCAAAGTATATTAATCTCTAGGAGACAGAACGCGTCTCCTTCCTGAGCAGTATGACGGCTGCGTGGTCCCATGGTGTTTATACTTGCATACTATTGTTTGTACAGATGAATGTGGTACCTTCAGGCGTTTGGAAATTGCTCCCAAGGATGACCCAGACTTGTGGAGGTCTACAATTATTTTTCTGAAGTCTTGGCTGATTTCTTTTGATTTTCCCATGATGTCAAGCAAAGAGGCACTGAGTTTGAAGGTAGGCCTTGAAATACATCCACAGGTACACCTCCAATTGACTCAAATGATGTCAATTAGCCTATCAGAAGCTTCTAAAGCCATGACATAATTTTCTGGAATTTTCCAAGCTGTTTAAAGGCACAGTCAACTTAGTGTATGTAAACTTCTGACACACTGGAATTGTGATACAGTAAATTATAAGGGAAATAATCTGTCTGTAAACAATTGTTGGAAAAATGACTTGTGTCATGCACAAAGTAGATGTCCTAACCGACTTGCCAAAACTATAGTTTGTTAACAAGAAATTTGTGGAGTGGTTGAAAAACGAGTTTTAATGACTCCAACCTAAGTGTATGTAAACTTCCGACTTCAACTGTAATATATATACACACACACACATCTTTTTTAATAAATTTCCTTTATTACCTTCCAACCCTACCACCCCTACCCCAGTTTGAGCAATCTAGTGAACAACAACACTTAGGCCTGTATTTCCAGCTTATACATACTATATAAATGTTATGGACAGTCTATTTTACAATAGTTTTATTTTGTTTGTTTTTATCTCTTGTCCTTCCTCTGCCTTCAACCTCTCCCATACATTTATGATGTCCATCCGGTTTGATTTTTATTTGCCATATCTTTCAAACTGTGCTCTTTCAAAAAAGTTCTTAACCTATATACGTTTTACGGGCCCAGTATGTTTTAGTTATCTTGTTGTTATTATTCCCAACCTTCAGCTCCATTCAACCCCTCCCATCTATCTCTTAACACCATTCATATTGGATTTCTATTTGCCACATATTTTTCAACTGTGCTGGGATATTTCACAAAAGTTCTGAACCTTCTATTCTCATTCTTTCTACGGACTGTAAATTGAAAATAAAAAAATTTGCAAAAATTATTATTATATTATTGATCGAATGACAGTGGTGTAAAGTACTTAAGTAAAACTACTTTAAAGTACTACTTAAGTCGTTTTTTGTGGTATCTGTACTTTACTATTTATATTTTTGAGAACTTGTACTTTTATTTCACTACATTCCTGAAGGAAATAATGTATTTTTTACTCCATACATTTTCCCTGACACCCAAAAGTACTTGTTACATTTTACACACTTATCAAGAGAACATGCCTGATCATCCCTACTGCTTCTGATCTGGCAGACTCACTAAACACAAATGCGTAGTTTGTAAATTATGTGTGAGGGTTGGAGTGTGCCACTGGCTTTCCGTTTGTTTAAAAACAAAAAAAAATGCCATTTGGTTTATATGGAATTTGAAATGATTCATACTTTTACTTTTGATACTTAAGTATATTTTAGCAATTACATTTACTTTTGATACTTAAGTAGATTTAAAACCTAATACTTAGACTTTTACTCAAGTAGTATTTTACTGGGTGACTTGTACTTGAGTAATTTTTTTTGAAGGTATCTTTACTTTTACACAAGTATCACAATTGTGTACTTTTCCCACCACTCTCGATAGCACTTCTTGGCAATCTGAAAAGTCATAGTCTATCTGCAGGGTTAGCTCCAGGTAAATATTGCAATTCTTCAGCCATTCCTGGACCTGTGACCAAAAACAAGCTACATATGGACAGTACCAAAACAAATTATCTAATGATTCTGTCTCTTCGCAGCAAAATCTGCAGAGCTGGGAAGGTTGTATCCCCCATATAAAAACAATTCTGTTGGTTGCAAGAATTCTGTGTAATAATTTAAATAAAAAATTATACGTTTTGAATCCGGCGTCGTTTTGCGTATCAGTTCATAAACCATGTGCCATAGAATGGTTACGTCAAAAATCTCTTCCCAACTAGTTTGCAATCTATATGGCACAGCTGTCAATGTTTTGGTCCTTAAATGAAACTGGTATACATTTTTGTTAATCACAATTTTATTTAACCAATTATGGTCTTTAATGCATGTGCGACAGACGAGTTCCTTACTTTTTCCCCCTTACACTTTCCTCTTCCATTTTTGCGATAATGCTGAAATTAGTTGGTTGTAATTTTGGGTAGAGCAGACATTTCCATATATTTAAGTTAGCTGTATGTATGACATAACTCCACCAGTGGTATTTATGATATCATTTACGAAGATTATACTTAAAAAAATATATATATAAAAAAATAATGTTTTTTTTTATCAATTAGTATATTTGAGTTTAACCACAATATTTGTTGTGTTACTTGTTCTGTCTTTTCTGGTGGATTAAATTGAAATTGCAACCAACTTTCTATGGCTTGTTTTAAAAATAGTGATATGTGGAGATGATTTCCTTTTCAAATAACTGAAAGTGACAGGTTGTAATCTGAATAAAGGGGAAAAGGCATTTCTTGAACATAGGGTGAGACATTTTTAATCTAAGATCTACTAGAACACCAGTTTGGATTTAAGTATAACTTTTGTATGACTGAAACCTATAGTGTGAGGTCTAATGCTTTAATATTTAGTCATTTCTGCCCTCCAAATTCATATTCATTATATATATAGGCCCGTTCAATTTTGTCTCGCTTGCCAGTCCAAATAAAATTGTATATTTTTTCTCATATAATAAAAAAAACTGTTCGCTAGGTGTAAGCAAGACCTTAAGTAAATAGGTAAACTGGGATATGACTAAAGAGTTAATCAGGGTGATTTTTCCACAAATAGAAAGGTATTTACCTTTCCATGGTAGCAAGATCTATTTTTGCTAACTTTCTATAAAAATGTATTGGACTGAGATCATTTCTTTCTTTCAGGATATGTATACCGAGTATATCCACATCACCATCAGACCATTTTATTGGTAAACTACATGGTAAAGTAAAAAAAAAAAAAGTGATACAATACGTAATATAGTACACATCATAATTTGGTTGTAATCCAGAGAGGTTAGAAAAATTATCTGGCTGTGGAGGGATCCAAGTTGTGGATTTAAAAGAAAACATGAATCATCAGTGTACAATGACACCTTAGTTTTTAAGCCCTGTACTTCTAATCCCTTGATATTATTGTTGGATCTGATTTTAATAGCTAACTTTTCGATGGTCATAATAAATAGATATGCCGATAGTGGATAACCTTGCTTTCCTCCTCTTGACAGTTTAAAACTTTCTGAGAAGTAGCCATTAATTACTATTTTACACCTAGGGTTACTATACATTATTTTAACCCATTTTATAAAGAGACTCTCCAAAATGGAAATGTTCCAGGCATTTATACATAAACTCCAGTTGTACTTTATCAGAAGCCTTTTCTAAAGTCTGCTATGAATAGCAGGCCTGGTTTCCCAGATTTTTCATCGTGTTCTATTGTTTCCAGTACTTGCCTTATATTATCTCCAATGTATTGTCCATGTAAAAAACCTGTCTGATTAGAATGAATAATGTCAGACAATACCTTTTTAATTCTATGCGCTATACATTTTGCTAGAATGTTTGCATCACAACAATGAGGTTTAAGGGCCTCCAATTCTTTATATTTCCCACTTGTATCCTGTTTCAGTAATAATGGAATCAGACCTTGTTGAGTGTCTGATAATATACCATTTACATAGGAGTGGTTAAAACATGCTAATAACGGTCCTCTGAGTATATAAAAAAATTGGTATGCCATCCAGCGCTGGAGTTTTCCTGGACTTAAAGGCTTTAATTACATCAAGAAGTTCCTCCTCTGTAATTTCACCTTCACATGTGTCTTTCTGTATGGCTGTTCATTTTACATTATTTATAGAAAAAAAATCCATACAATTAGCTTCGGTTAGAGGAGATGGAGGAGAATGAAACGAAAACATATGCTTAAAGTACTTTGCTTCCTCTTTCAAAATATAATTTGGTGAATCATAGGTGACTGTCATTTGTAACAAGTTTCAGTAAACTCTTTTTGGTAGCATTTCTATGTTGAAGAATTTACTTGCTGTTTATTATCTATGCATAGTCACTTTACCCCTACCTATATGTACAAATTACCTCGACTAACCTGTACCCCCTCACATTGACTCATTACTGGTACCCCCTGTATATAGCCTAATTATTGTTATTTTATTGTGTAACTTTACTTATATTTTTTTACTTTAGTTTATTTAGTAAATATTTCCTTAACTCTATTTTCTTAAAACTGCATTGTTGGTTAAGGGCTTGTAAGTGAACATTTATTTTATTTTATTTAACCTTTATTTAACCAGGAAGGGCTCATTGAGATTTAAAATCTCGTCAAGAGCGTCCTGGCCAAGATAGGCAGCACCAAGTCATTACAAAAATTACAGACAAACAACATGAAAAACTCCAAGTAATCTAGTAAAAACCATAGAATTCACAAGAGTATAACAAAAATCAAAAACAGCAAATTAAAAACATTGACAGATCAGGGAATCAGTCTCAAGATCATTCATCAGTGATTTAAAAATACCAAATCGGGACAAGTTCTTCCAGTTTAAAAGTATTTTGTAAGGCGTTCCAAGACATTGGCGCAGAGTACATAAAAGCCCTTTTACCAAATTCAGTTCGGACATTTCACGGTAAGGTCAACACCTGCTGTATTCGGGGCATGTGACAAATACAATTTGATTTGATAATCAAAAAGACATGCTTCTTCCCTTGCAAACTCAACATGGCTTTGTGATTCTGTCTTTAGTAATTTACAGAGCTGTTGTCTGTATGCCTCTGTTACCAACTCGTAAGCCCGAAGGAAAGCAGCTTTAACAGTGTCATAATCTGAACTCTGGTCAAGAAATAAAGCGGCGTACACTTGTGGAGCTTTTCCCAAAATAACACATTGGAGGAGCAGTGACCAAATATCTCACAGCCATTTTAGGAATGTGGCAATCCGCTCAAAAAGAGTCAAATACACATCCACCTCCTTTTCGTTGAAAGGCGGTACAAGTCGGCTCTTTCGACCACGATCAAACTCTGTTGAGGGTGCAGGATGGTTTGACTGGATTTGGAGTGCTTCCAGATCGATCTCCCTTTGTCGCGCTGCCAGCTCCATCTCTTTTAATCAAATGGCATGTGCATGTTGTTCTTGTTCTAGTCTGGTTGCACGTTCTCGTTCTTGTTGTTTGACTGCACGCTCATTTTGTCTTTCCCTATGCTCCAACTCTAATTTCTGTTGTTCAAGCTCAAATTTTTGCTCCAACTTTGCCATTAGTTCTAACTCCCTTAGTTGCACCTCTACGGGACGTACTCTACTACCCGTAGCACCCTTTTAATCAGCCTCTCTCTCCGAGAGGATTTCCTCCACCAAAGCAGTACCGATAAACTCTGACTACTGCTTTTGGACTGTCAGATTCGGCTTTGTACATTTATCTAGCATCTCCCATGTAGGATTTTCCACAAATGCTTCCAGCTTAAAGTCCATGGCTTTATGTTTGTTTTACAAGCCTGTGTGATTATGCAACTATCAAAATGATTCCACCAATCTTATAACTCCTCTGGGTAGAAACTCTACCACAAAAGTGTATTTTGAACACTCAAATATCTGGGCACAGCACATACTCATAGGAAACAAGGTCCTGGATGAGCCCCCATTTTGTTATGTTCCCCAGCTAGAAAACCAAATAATGTTGCTCAAACTGAAGGGGGAACTAACAAAGAGTCACTGACAACAACCAAAACAAAACAGGTGGGGTTTTAGGAGGGGTTCGTCCACTGAAGTTGACTACTGTAGTAACAACAACTGGAACCTAAAAGACCCCCCCCCCCCGTGAGTGCCCACTAAATTTGACCACTAAGAGGCAAACAAAAGAAAAGCCCACACCAAACTTAAAGACAGACAGGAAGCAAACCAAAAAGGTGGAGCAATACAAAATCAGATAAAGTATTTGCTTGTCTAGAAATCTAAATAGAGCGAGCCAACTAAAGGTGTTAACCCTCCGCATCTATCAAGACAACTGGAGAACTGGGCCAGTCACTCTTAAATAGCATCTGGGCCAGTACAGGTGAAACACCTTCCCACTATTGAGAAGGCAACCAGCCCAGGAATAACACATACTGACTACCGAAGTGACACCAATTGTTGCGCCCTACGTGCTAACGAGCTATACGTGCTAAAAGACCAACCTCAAAACATAAATGGAAAAACCCAAACCTGTAACAACACAACAATGTAAATCACAAGCAATACAACACGAAACAACTAGTGGGGACGAGTGCATTCGGAAAGTATTTAGATGGAAAGTATTTAGACCCCTTGACTTTTTCCACATTTTGTGACGTTATTGCCATATTCTAAAATGGATTTAATGAAATTGTTTCCTCAATCGACACACAATACACCATAAATGTGATAAGTTTTTCATTTTGAATAAATTCGCTAAAATCTCTAAAAAACAGTTTTTGCTTTGTCATTATGGGGTATGGTGTGTAGATTGATGAGGGGAAAAAACTATTCTAAAATTGTTTAAATAAGGCTGTAACGTAACAACATTTGGAGAAAGTCAAGGGCTCTGTAGACTTTTCGAATGCACTGTATAAGGAACATTTCATACAGTTCAAATAAATGAGTGGGGAGGGGGGGGGGGGGGTCGTTGAGCAGAGTTATTTGTTTAACTGTCTGATACTGGTGGGGACAAATGATTTCTGGGCTCTGGCAGGTTTTCTGTACATAAAATCTGTATCGTGGCCTGATGGCCAGCAGCATATCACCCTGCATCCCACTGCTGGCTTGCTTCTGAAGCTAAGCAGGGTTGGTCCTGGATGGGAGACCAGATGCTGCTGGAAGTGGTGTTGGAGGGCCAGCAGCACCCATTTGTCTGGTCTAAAAAAATATCCCAATGCCCCAGGGCAGTGTTGGGGGACATTGCCCTGTGTAGGGTGCTGTCTTTTGGATGGGACGTTAAACGGGTGTCCTGACTCTGTGGTCACTAAAAGATCCCATGGCACTTATTGTAAGAGTAGGGGTGTTAACCCCGGTGTCCTGGCTAAATTCCCAATCTGGCTCTCATACCATCACAGTCACCTAATCATCCCAAGTTTACAATTGGCTCATTCATCTCCCCTCCTATAACTGTTCCCCATGTCATTGCTGTAAATGAGAATGTGTTCTCAAGTCAACTTACCTGGTAAAAAAAGTCAGAGCTGATAGGGTACTCCTGGTTGAGTGGATTGATGGCAGCATTCGCGTGAAACTGAAAGCGTGAACCACTGCTTTTAACCAGGGCAAGGTGACCGGAAACATGACCGAATACAAACAGTGTAGCTATTCTCTCCGCAAGGCAATCAAACAAGCTAAGTCCCAGTATAGAGACAAAGTAGAGTCGCAATTCAACAGCTCAGACACAAGAGGTATGTGGCAGGGTCTACAGTCAATCACGGATTACAAAAAGAAAACCAGCCCCGTCGCGGACCAGGATGTCTTGCTCCCAGACAGGCGAAATAACTTTTTTGCTCGCTTTGAGGACAATACAGTGCCACTGACACGGCCCGCTACCAAAACCTGCGGGCTCTCCTTCACTGCAGCCGAGGTGAGTAAAACATTTAAACGTGTTAACCCTCGCAAGGCTGCAGGCCCAGACGGCATTCCCAGCCGCGTCCTCAGAGCATGCGCAGACCAGCTGGCTGGTGTGTTTAAGGACATATTCAATCAATCTTTATCCCAGTCTGCTGTTCCCACATGCTTCAAGAGGGCCACCATTGTTCCTGTTCCCAAGAAAGCTAAGGTAACTGAGCTAAACGACTACCGCCCCGTAGCACTCACTTCCGTCATCATGAAGTGCTTTGAGAGACTAGTCAAGGACCATATCACCTCCACCCTACCTGACACCCTAGACCCACTCCAATTTGCTTACAGACCCAATAGGTCCACAGACGACGCAATCGCAACCACACTGCACACTGCCCTAACCCATCTGGACAAGAGGAATACCTAATGTGAGAATGCTGTTCATCGACTACAGCTCAGCATTTAACACCATAGTACCCTCCAAACTCATCATCAAGCTCGAGACCCTGGGTCTCGACCCCGCCCTGTGCAACTGGGTCCTGGACTTCCTGACGGGCCGCCCCCAGGTGGTGAGGGTAGGTAACAACATCTCCACCCCGCTGATCCTCAACACCGGGGCCCCACAAAGGTGCGTTCTGAGCCCTCTCCTGTACTCCCTGTTCACCCACGACTGCGTGGCCATGCACGCCTCCAACTCAATCATCAAGTTTGCGGACGACACTACAGTGGTAGGCTTGATTACCAACAACGACGAGACAGCCTACAGGGAGGAGGTGAGGGCCCTCGGAGTGTGGTGTCAGGAAAATAACCTCACACTCAA
This sequence comes from Salvelinus namaycush, assembly GCF_016432855.1. NCBI lineage: Eukaryota > Metazoa > Chordata > Actinopteri > Salmoniformes > Salmonidae > Salvelinus > Salvelinus namaycush. Next base: position 33,126,703 of record NC_052317.1, on the reverse strand, counting down.
CGTCAACAAAACAAAGGAGATGATTGTGGACTTCAGGAAACAGCAGAGGGAGCACCACCCCTATCCACATCGACGGGACAGTAGTGGAGAAGGTGGAAAGTTTTAAGTTCCTCGGTGCACACATCACGGACAAACTGAATTGGTCCACCCACACAGACAGCGTTGTGAAGAAGGCGCAGCAGCGCCTCTTGAACCTCAGGAGGCTGAAGAAATTCGGCTTGTCACCAAAAGCACTCACAAACTTCTACAGATGCACAATCGAGAGCATCCTGTCGGGCTGTATCACCGCCTGGTACGGCAACTGCTCCACCCACAACCGTAAGGCTCTCCAGAGGGTAGTGAGGTCTCCACAACGCTGCACAACGCATCACCGGGGGCAAACTACCTGCCCTCCAGGACACCTACACCACCCGATGTCACAGGAAGGCCATAAAGATCATCAAGGACAACAACCACCCGAGCCACTGCCTGTTCACCCCGCTATCATCCAGAAGGCGAGGTCAATACAGGTGCATCAAAGCAGGGACCGAGAGACTGAAAAACAGCTTCTATCTCAAGGCCATCAGACTGTTAAACAGCCACCACTAACATTTAGTGGCCGCTGCCAACATACTGACTCAACTCCAGCCACTTTAATAATGGGAATTTATGGAAATTATGTAAAAATGTATCACTAGCCACTTTAAACAATGCCACTTAATATAATGTTTACATACCCTACATTACTCATCTCATATGTATATACTGTACTCTATATCATCTACTGCATCTTGCCATCTTTATGTAGTACATGTATCACTAGCCACTTTAAACTATGCCACTTTATGTTTACATACCCTACATTACTCATCTCATATGTATATACTGTACTCTATACCATCTACTGCATCTTGCCTATACCATTCTGTACCATCACTCATTCATATATCTTTATGTACATATTCTTTATCGCTTTACACGTGTGTGTATAAGGTAGTAGTTGTGGAATTGTTAGGTTAGATTACTTGTTGGTTATTACTGCATTGTCGGAACTAGAAGCACAAGCATTTCGCTACACTCGCATTAACATCTGCTAACCATGTGTATGTGACAAATAAAATTTGATTTGATTTGATGTGAGCTCGGTGGCAATCCTTACTGCCGTCCGGTACACAGTAGAGTATTACTTTATATTGTATTTGGCCTTGATTTTTTTTATGGGTACAGGAGAGAGAGTAGCCAACTCTGTGTGATAATTTGTGTTTATGCTTTAAGATTAGCCCAGTATGTTATTTATTAGTTGTTGTTTTTTTAAAATTAATTTTCTAATGGTTGGAGATATGCACAGCTTCATTCACGTTGCTGTGTTTGGTTGATTTCAGCATCATGAGTAAGCCTAAAGGATTTCAGTGGTGGTTTAGAATGTTTATAATTGTCCCTTAGAGACCTGTCCCTTACATGGATTCTCCTGTACTTTTGTATACTTTTTAGCCAGTAGTTCTTAAAGTAGCGCTCACAAGCCAAAAGTGGTCCCCGAAAATTGTGTACTACATCACATATGTGCAGATATGTGCACCACGTCATTGCTCTCTCCCTCTGCTGTGTGAGCATCATGCTAGCGGTTACTCAAATGGAGAGAGGCTGAAGCTCATCGACTGGAACTCAAATTGCTAGGGGGCTGGCCTTGAGGTAATACAGTTATTCAGCTCATAGATCATGACAAAACCCCATGCACAAAGAAAGGTCCATATATAAATGACTGGCCGCATATAGCCCTGACATCAACCCCATCGAACACCTTTGAGATGAATTGGAACACTGACTGCAAGCCAGGCCTAATCATCCAACATCAGTACCCAACCTCACTAATGCTCTTTTGGCTGAATGGAAGCAAGTCCCCACAGCAATGTTTCAACATCTAGTAGAAAGTCTTCCCAGATGAGTGAAGGCTGTTAAAGCAGCAAAGGGGGGGTACCAACTCCATATTAATGCCCATGATTTTGGAATGAGATGTTCGACAAGCAGGTCTCCACATACTTTTGGTCATGTAGTGCATGTTAGTGTGTGTGTGTGTGTGTGTATGGGCACATACCTGTTGGTGGCTGGGGAAGCTTCTCATGGCTTCCAGCACCTGATGCACAACTGCGCTGAGCAGGGGGTGGGGCATGCCCACAGCCATGTCCTGATTGGTCAGGTTGAAGACGCAGGCTGAGGCCACCAGCTGGACATGGAGAGATTCTGAGTAGCTCTGCATCCCTCCCAACACCAGCTACAGGAAGGAGAGAAGGGTACCTACATAAGGACTTCATAACACATTCATGACCCATACATAACACATGTATAAGCAGTACATAAGCTTTTTGTATAAATGCTTATGTCAACAACCACAATTTCAGCCATTTTATATACTGACATATTCCGACCGTTACCTTCAGGATGTCTGGTCTGGTCTGGTCGTACATGTCGTTAGTCAGCTGGTAGAGATGGACCAGGGCCTCGCGTGTGAAACACTCTCTCTCTCTGTACCTCCTCAGAGATTCACAGATCTGCTTCTCATTGGCCTCGCCGGTCACCTAAAAGACAAACACAAGAAGATTATTCGTCAGTCACTTATTCCTCCTTCTTCTGCACATTTTCTGATAGGCCTCGATAGGTCATAGCTGAAACTACTGCTTACACCTTCACAGCTGTCTCAGATCCACCAAAGCAAGTAAATGACAACATGAAGTAGGAGGCATTTTTTGTAATGAACAATAAAATCCCCCCCAGGCGGTCACCTCACCTTTAAGTTGTCCTTCCCAGACAGAACATCACAGGAGCCAGCACCAGTAGCCAGAAGCCCCAGGAACAAAAGCCCTCTCCTCCCCTCGACGAAGGCCGTGACCGCCCCTTCAGTCACCTTCTTCCTTCCAGACACATCCAGAGACACAAGTGCTGGGAGAATCCCAGAACCCCCCTCCAGAAGCAGCCTCACTGCTTCATCCCCCTCCCCCCCTTCGTCATTCTCTGCGGATGGCGGTGCAGAGGCGAAGCGGTCGTCAGAGAGGTCCAGGTGCCTGAGGGCGTGGAGCTGGCTAAGGATGGAGATCACCCTGGCGGGTGACATGTCCAGCTGCCTCAGCCCGTGGGCAGTCAGGGATCTCAGGGTAAGCCGGCAACCCAGCAGGGCGCTCAGCTCCGTGACGGGGGTGCTGGAGATGTCCAGGACCTCTAGCTGTGGCAGAGTACAGATATCCTCCAGGAAGGGGTCTGTGAGGTCTGTGTTGGCCAGGTTGAGTGTCCTCAGGCCCTGCAGAGAGCTGAAGCCCACCTGCTCTTCCTCCATCTCCAGGGACGTCCAGCCCAACTGGAACCTGCTCAGTGTGAGCCTCTGCAGGCTGGCTCTGCACTCCGGGTTGGAGGCCAGGCCTGAGAGGATGTGGGCACCAGTGAGGCCCCCAGGGACCCCGGATGCATCCAGCTCCTGCAGCCGGTGAGGGCAGAGGGCCAGACGGAAGGCCTCTGCAGAGAGGGGGGAGGAGCGGACACAAGCTCTGCGCAGACGGAGTTGTTCACAGCTGCGGAAGATACCGACTGTTCTGTCGTTTAGCGTACCTAGGGGATGAAAAAAGAAGAAGTGAAAACGTGAGGTAAGGCTGAAATGTGGATGAGAACAGTGATGACCAGGAGGTTGACACAACAATATCTTGTTTTAAAAAATTACGTAAAATCAACCCATTGAATAGAAATTCCCTTTTTTAAACCCATAGGTTTGTTAACCATTACATTTATTTAATTCCATTTGTGTGTGTTTTGTTGTTGAACATTCTCTGGCGCCCTCCCTCCCTACTCACCCTGGGCAGCCATCTTGTGCAGTAGCTGATCAGCCATTTCCTGTGGGAGCAGTGGGGCCCAGCTGAGCCTCAGGGAGCCGTCTGGGTGCGTACTGCAGAGGGAGTCCAGGCTGAGACACACCTGGGCCAGACACAGCTCAGACAGGGCCACGGGACAGGACTCCTCAGCCTGCAGTCAAACACAGCTGGCTTTGGTTCTGCAGTGCATGACATTGCACCTGATGCAACCACATTTGACATGAATGGATACTTGGTATGTTTAATTTCCATACAGCAATGATAAATGGATGAAAAATGATTAGGCTTTCAGGTACCTGAATCTGTCACTCTGTTTGAAGTGTTTTGTAACCTAAATAGTTTTCAGAATAAACCTTTTACTCAATCAATATTTGATAACTCAAAACTTGTAAAATGTGTAAATATATATATATATTTTCAACAAGTACTTAGTTATGGCTCTCATGTCGAAACAACGAGAGTACGTTCAGAGCCACTGACACTGTGAGTGACACAGTAGGATATGCGATTGCGACATGGCTTGTTTCTAAATTTAACCAGAATAGAGTAATGGCTCATTAGATAGTCCCTTTAAATCACCCTCTAATCCTACAGATCTCTTGACCAACCAAGGTGAACAAAAGCAAGGCTCTTGCTATTTTACTATTTGACAGAGACCGCAAGGCAATACGAAAAGGAACTGGGAAGGGGGTAGCCTAATAACACACTCACCATTTTTTTTTAAAATACAAATATTTCCCATCACTTTGCAATATCAAATGACTTTCAGAACAAGTATTGTGGTTCAAATTGCAAGACTATCTTCTGTCGTGGATATGCACATGTATATTCCGTTCTTTTTCCGTCAGTTGACATTGGTAAAATCAAGCTACAAAGTACAGTGTCTACTGCTAGTCAAATTACTGTTGAATGTTGATACAGCGACAGCAGTTGATCGATAGTTAACGGTGTGTAACTCCAGAGCTCCACGATGTCGAACCCATAGAAATAGTTGATCCACGAGCCGTCGTACTGTAATACCACTTTGTAATTGGTCAGCAGAAGTCAAATGTCATCCAATGGCAACTTCTCTTTCAAGCAGGTGCTATTCCCCTACAATGTTCTATGATACGTCATGATCGATTAAATGGCATTTGATTTGCAGTCGATAATGAAATGTACAATAATTGTATCTTTGACATTTTAGCACATTTAACTTAGTTTGTATCAATCTTTGACATTTTAGCACATTTAACTTAGTTTGTATCAATCTTTGACATTTTTGAAGAAGGGATTAGTAACTAGTTTTGCCACAAGGAGGGGCCACTGGCCTCGGGAAAATATTACCGGTAAACTACTGTTGATTCCCCTTCATGACTTTGCTAAAAGATGCTCAGTTGCTCCCAATACATAACTTCAAGAACTGTCTCTTTGTTGAAGATTTTAAATGAACAATATTACATCTAGAAATACTCTCCCGCATCCTTTAATTGTGTTGGGTTTAGAATATTATATCAAATCATTTAGATTTAAGTGTTCCAAGGTGGTTGGATGAGTATATGCACTGGGTGGAGATGTCAGTTTACTATAATACCACTTCTCATAAAATAATTATACAATTATATTTTTCTATGGCTCCCCTTAAACCCTTTGGTACTGTTCCCTTTACTTTCAGCTCCAGCAGCAGCAGCAGCAGTAGCCTAACCCCTAATTCAGCACATTAGCTCATGAGTTTTCCTCTCCAGGCCAGGGCTGGCCCATAAGGCCCCCACTGTTGTTTTCCAAACTTAACTAGGCCATAAAATCAGCTGAGCTCTGAGCAGGAGGGCAGTATTGGGTCTATTACCAGGGACCAAACAGACATCTTGCCCCAAATTTGAGTCCTTCCTATTATGTCACACATTAAGTAGTCAAATGTGGGGCAGGCAGACACATAAGCCACTCCCAAGTGACAAAGCTGGCTCCATAAAAGTAATGGATTGGCAAAAAGAGAGAAAAATGATTTATCTATCTAGAATCTAGAATCATCTACAAATGCATGCCACACTTTGGTTGATGAGGGAGCAAACACAATACCTATGTTTAAGTACATAGGGACTGTGGAAAGCTCTTGCTGACAACTGATATCATCTGAAGGACAGCTAATAGACGTCTAATAGACTAAATACCTGCTAAACTGCAGCCGAAACGTGATTTTAAGATTTAAGACAGCTCTTTTCATGGCTCAAGTCTCGCTTTTATTTGTTATCCTTGGATTCGTTTTCTGTGCTCAGATTTGCTCTTGTGTGCTATTAAAATAAATGTCATTAAGCCTTGGCAAAGGCTCCTGTGTTTCACGTCTCACTGAAATATCATACCACGTTTTAGAGTTATTTGAATAAGAGAGGCAAACTCCTCCAGCTGCCTTTGATCCAGTGAGACTTTACAGCTCTCACTGGTTGACTATCAATCTAAAAACGTTATGTCTTAGTGGAGGAGTTACTTATCTCAACTGGCTCAGTTCAGACTCCAGACAGACATGAGCTCTATTAGCTAAATGGTTCTATTTTTATTCAGGGTTATTTTCTTCCCATCTGTAGGGTTTTGCATCCCTGGTTAATATCATTAGCTGGTTGTGGGTGTGTTGTGACACGTTTGAGAACTGCGTTGGTAGGGATAGATAAATGGACCTCTATGGAGATTCCCAACAGTGTATGTCTCTCTGAGCAATTGTCGTCACCAGGAACCTGGTGGTTGAAGGTTCCACACATTTTTTCCGAAAGTCTTCCGAGTTTAGCACCGTCATGGTGGTCAAAGACTCCTTTCACCCCTGATGATCCCACAGAGGACCACCAGCCGTCCCCAGAGCCAGGCTGTGGCCAGTGCCTGAGTGTGGTCTCCTCACTGGGGCCAAAGATCTCACCTTCTCCCTTCCAGCTCCTGCATTGGTGGCTCTCTTGTCGAAGGGCGGCAGGTGTGTGGCTAACTGACTATGTAAAGTTTGAGGGTTTATAGTGCAGACAGAGTGACGGGAAGACTCAGGGTGGATCCACTGCGTGTGTTTTACATAAATGGCGTACGTGAGCATACACACACACACACACACACACACACACACACACACACACACACACACACACACACACACACACACACACACACACACACACACACACACACACACACACACACACACACACACACACACACACACACACACAAATGTAATACAGTGATTTTAATAGTAGTGTAGGCAGGGGAATCTGAGCATTTTAACAGCTGCAGAAAGAGCTCTATGTGGTCGGTCCATCTCTCTCTACCACCCTCCTTCATACATAGTTACACACCTTTAAGAGAGGCCCCAGCGCCATCCAATGCAAATATTAGAGAATCTGTAAAGAATGTACCTCAGGCCTCCGGTGGAAAACTCTTTCTCTCTTCCCCACTGTACCATAACATAGCACACGGCCCACAAAAAGACTCAAGCCATGCAAATCAGTTGAGGGACAGAAAGTCTCATACTAATGAATGTACACTAGATCATATTAATTCTCAATCGGCTTATACATATAGACCTCTGACATCTTTCCTTTTCTCATGTAAAGAGAATGACCTTGGATGACCTCTCTTAGCCGTCCTCTCCCTAGTTATCACCCTAGTTAAGCTGCTGAATTGTTAAAGTTTGCCCATTACAAGCAAAGTGTCCAAAGTCAACTGTTCCAATAGGCTTTTAAGGTCTCAGTAATTGTTGCAATAGTTAGTGTGTGTGAACATGTTTAATTGGCTCAGTTTTATAAACAAGCCTGTAAAACAGTAAAAAGAGTTATGTTTGGTTTATTCCAACTGGTTTCTTTATGTCACTTTTATATTAAACCCTGATGATTGGGCGTGTGCTGTTTAGTCTCTGGCTGTAGTGTATAGTACACTGCTCAAAAAAATAAAGGGAACACTTAAACAACACAATGTAACTCCAAGTCAATCACACTTCTGTGAAATCAAACTGTCCACTTAGGAAGCAACACTGATTGACAATAAATTTCACATGCTGTTGTGCAAATGGAATAGACAAAAAGTGGAAATTATAGGCAATTAGCAAGACACCCCCAATAAAGGAGTGGTTCTGCAGGTGGTGACCACAGACCACTTCTCAGTTCCTATGCTTCCTGGCTGATGTTTTGGTCACTTTTGAATGCTGGCGGTGCTTTCACTCTAGTGGTAGCATGAGACGGAGTCTACAACCCACACAAGTGGCTCAGGTAGTGCAGCTCATCCAGGATGGCACATCAATGCGAGCTGTGGCAAGAAGGTTTGCTGTGTCTGTCAGCGTAGTGTCCAGAGCATGGAGGCGCTACCAGGAGACAGGCCAGTACATCAGGAGACGTGGAGGAGGCCGTAGGAGGGCAACAACCCAGCAGCAGGACCGCTACCTCCGCCTTTGTGCAAGGAGGAGCAGGTGGAGCACTGCCAGAGCCCTGCAAAATGACCTCCAGCAGGCCACAAATGTGCATGTGTGTGCTCAAACGGTCAGAAACAGACTCCATGAGGGTGGTATGAGGGCCCGACGTCCACAGGTGGGGGTTGTGCTTACAGCCCAACACCGTGCAGGACGTTTGGCATTTGCCAGAGAACACCAAGATTGGCAAATTCGCCACTGGCGCCCTGTGCTCTTCACAGATGAAAGCAGGTTCACACTGAGCACATGAGCACATGTGACAGACGTGACAGAGTCTGGAGACGCCGTGGAGAACGTTCTGCTGCCAGCAACATCCTCCAGCATGACCGGTTTGGCGGTGGGTCAGTCATGGTGTGGGGTGGCATTTCTTTGGGGGGCCGCACAGCCCTCCATGTGCTCGCCAGAGGTAGCCTGACTGCCATTAGGTACCGAGATGAGATCCTCAGACCCCTTGTGAGACCATATGCTGGTGCGGTTGGCCCTGGGTTCCTCCTAATGCAAGACAATGCTAGACCTCATGTGGCTGGAGTGTGTCAGCAGTTCCTGCAAGAGGAAGGCATTGATGCTATGGACTGGCCCGCCCGTTCCCCAGACCTGAATCCAATTGAGCACATCTGGGACATCATGTCTCGCTCCATCCACCAACGCCACGTTGCACCACAGACTGTCCAGGAGTTGGCGGATGCTTTAGTCCAGGTCTGGGAGGAGATCCCTCAGGAGACCATCCGCCACCTCATCAGGAGCATGCCCAGGCGTTGTAGGGAGGTCATACAGGCACGTGGAGGCCACACACACTACTGAGCCTCATTTTGACTTGTTTTAAGGACATTACATCAAAGTTGGATCAGCCTGTAGTGTGGTTTTCCACTTTAATTTTGAGTGTGACTCCAAATCCAGACCTCCATGGGTTGATAAATTTGATTTCCATTGATCATTTTTGTGTGATTTTGTTGTCAGCACATTCAACTATGTAAAGAAAAAAGTATTTAATAAGAATATTTCATTCATTCAGATCTAGGATGTGTTATTTTAGTGTTCCCTTTATTTTTTTGAGCAGTGTAGTTATATATACTATGTATCAATGATTCTTGAGACCAACATGATATCAAAGGAACATGTCATCCTGGCATGTTTTAGCAAAAAGGTCACAGTAACTGATGTTTTTCTCAGTACAATGCAATCAATGGGAAAATATATGTGTCATGGGTTTGATGTTTTTCTAAGTACATTGCAGTCAATGTGAATAGATGTGCCACAGGGCTGATGTTTTTCTCAATACATTGGAGTCAATTGGAAAATATTAGTGTCACAGGGTTGATCTCTTGTCTGTCTCTCTCCCACTCTCTTTTTTATCCCCCTCATTCTCTTCTTTCACCCCCTTTCCCCCTCTTTCACCCTCTCTGTCTCTCTCTCTCCATCGCTCTCTCCCCCTCCTTTACCTTCCTCCACCTCCTCTCATCTCCCTCTCCCTCCTCTCTCCTCGTCCCTCCTTCACCCTCTCCCCCTCTCTCTCCCCTTCCCTCACTCTCCCCCTTCTCTCTCTCCTTCCCCCCTCCATTCTCTCTACCTCCTTTTTTTCCCTGCCTCCCCCTCCTCTACTCTCTCTATCCCCTCTCTCTCCCTCCTCTCCCTTCCCACCCCTCCTTCACCCCTCTCTCTCTCTCCCCCCTTTTTCCCCCTTCCTTACTCTCCCCCTTTTCTCTCTCTCCTCCCCCCACCATTCGCTCTCTCTCATCTCTCTCTCTCTCCCTCACTCACTCCCACAAACAGACAGACATACTCCGACAAACAACCACAGACATGCAGACAGACTTGCAGGCAGATACAGACAGTTTCAAGTGGAATCATAACAAGGCTCTTAGTTTCTAGAACTGCAAGATCATTGTGTTCAATGGAGGTCAAAAATGCTTTTGAGTCTATTAACTTCAAAGTTCATAGGCTGGGTCCCGCGGTCACAAATTATCTACAATTTGGGAAGATTAAACCTTTTTAAACCTTTGAAACCGCACATATGACCCCAATTAAGTTACTTTCTGTAAAATTGAATGTATGGCCCCTATGGACCTTCTTTAACAATGCAAATCTTTACATTAAGAATAGAACATTCTAGAGGATGGAAGACAGTGTTTTTGTGTAACTGCAGGAAGAGAATAAAGGACCATGTTGAAGATTAATTAAGGAGGACACAGGAAGCTGAACCTAAACACAGGGCATCTCTATAAGGTCATGATTGGTTGTGTGCAAAGACGGTTAGCTAGCTCAATCGCGGGGGCATCATGGTTATGTGAGGGCTGTAGGTAATGCTTTTCTATAGAAGAACAGCCTTGTTCTCTGTGAGACCAAGTTTTCACTGTGAAGAGTTAATTTCACCTGGTCAGATGTAGGCTTGCATTCATTGGGAGTGTCTGTTGAACGATCCCATGAGTAAATTCTGTTTGTAGCCTCGAAAGCACATTAAGTAAAGGTCGGGCTTCAAGTGGGGCCTACTTTTCTACCATATAGTGGGGGGATGTATTAATTGTTCATTGGATGAAGGCTAGGGTTATGTCAAGGGTTGAGGCCCTAACCCTAACCCTCGCTTCATCTCTAACTATCTTATACTAAACCTAACCCTAACCCTAACCGTAACCCTCGCTTCATCTCTAACTCTAGATTATACTAAACCTAGCCCTAACAATATCCCTCGCTTCATCTCTAACTCTATCTTATACTAAACCTAGCTCTAACCCTAACCTTCGCTTCATCTCTAACTCTAGCTTATACTAAATCTATCCCTAAACCTAGCTTCATCTCTAACTCTAGCTTATACTAAACCTAGCCTCAACCCTAACCCTCGCTTCATCTCTAACTCTATCTTATACTAAACCTAGCCCTAACCCTCGCCTCTTCTCTAACTCTAGCTTATACTAAACCTAGCCCTAACCCTCGCTTCATCTCTAACTCTAGCTTAAACTAAACCTAGCCCTAACCCTAACTCTCGCTTCATCTCTAACTCTATGTTAAACTCAACCTAGCCCTAACCCTAACACTCGCTAAATCTCTAACTCTAGCTCATACTAAACCTAGCCCTAACCCTAGCTTCATCTCTAACTCTAACTTATACTTAACCTAGCCCTAACCCTAACCCTCGCTTCATCTCTAACGCTAGCTTATATTAAACCTAGCCTCAACCCTAACCCTCGCTTCATCTCTAACTCTAGCTTATACTAAATCTAGCCCTAACCCTAACCCTCGCTTCATCTCTAACTCTAGCTTATACTAACCCTAGCCTCAACCCTAACCCTAACCCTCGCTTCATCTCTAACTCTAGCTTATACTAAACCTAACCCTCGCTTCAACTCTAACTCTAGTTTATACTGATCCTAGCCCTAACCGTAACCCTCGCTTAATCTCTAGCTCTAGCTTATATTAAACCTAGCCCTAACCCTTGCTTCATCTCTAACTCCAGCTTATACTAAACCTAGCCCTAACCCTCGCTTCATTTCTAACTCTAGCTTATACTAAACCTAGCCTCAACCCTAACCCTAACCCTCGCTTCATCTCTAACTCTAGCTTATACTAAACCTAACCCTAACCCTCACCTCATCTCTAACTTTAGTTTATACTGATCCTAGCCCTAACCCTAACCCTTGCTTCATATCTAACTCCAGTTTATACTAAACCTAGCCCTAACCCTCTCTTCATCTCTAACTCTAGTTTATACTAAACCTAGCCTCAACCCTAACCCTCGCTTCATTTCTAACTCTAGCTTATACTAAACCTAACCCTAACCCTCACCTCATCTCTAACTCTAGTTTATACTGATCCTAGCCCTAACCCTAACCCTTGCTTCATATCTAACTCCAGTTTATACTAAACCTAGCCCTAACCCTAACCCTCTCTTCATCTCTAACTCTAGCTTATACTAAATCTAGCCTCAACCCTAACCCTCGCTTCATCTCTAACTCTAGTTTATACTAAATCTAGCCTCAACCCTAACCCTCGCTTCATCTCTAACTCTAGCTTATACTAAACCTACCCTCAACCCTAACCCTCGCTTCTTTTCCACATCTTGGCTCAAACCTAACCCTCGCCATAACCCTAACCCTAACTTCTTGTCCACATCTCTGAGCCAAGATGTGGAGGGCTAGAGTTATGGCTAGATTTGGGTTGAGCCGGGATATGGACATGAAGCTATGGATAGGTTTACGGTTGAGTTTAGAGTTTGTCTGTCTCCCTGCCTGTCTTTCTGTCTGTCTGTCTGTCTGTCTCTCTTTCTCTCTCTGTCTGTGAGTGGATATGTCTGTCTGAGAAAGAGATGAGGGAGGGAGAGAGAGAGGGGAGGGTGTCATGTCTGTGATGCCTTTCTCTATGCATACATATTGTGATGCTAATCTTTCCCCATTGAACATGATGTATTCATTTAGGCATCAACCTTGTGACACTTATTTTTTTCCCATTGACTGCAATGTATTGACATACGTGTCAACACTGTGACACTCACCTTTTCCCATTGACTGCAATTTATTGACATCAGATTGAATTGGTTGACACTTATCTTTCGCCATTGACTCCAATATATTGACATAAACGACAACCCTGTGACACTCATCTTTTTCATTGAATGCAATGTATTGACATAATTGTCAACCCTGTGGCACTCATGTTTTCCCAATGACTGCAATGTATTGAGAAAAACGTCAACCCTGTGACACTCATCTTTTCCTATTGAATGCAATGTATTGAGAAAAACGTCAGCTACTGTGGCATTTGGATGACATTTTCAGGCTGATAATGGGCTGTTCAGGCAGCATCAAAACTCATGATAATAAAAAAAAATTCAGTCATGAATCAGTCCCTTTTATTCATTCCCATTGACTTTCAAGTTTTGTGATATGGATGTGTATGTAGTGTGTTGCAGTGTATGTAGTGTGTGCCGTGTGTTGCAGACCAATCAGTCAGAGGAACCCGCTGGTCTCCTTTTCTGGGATCGGTTTCCCTCCAGATACAGCCTGTTCTACCAGTGATTACAGACCACAGGGAGTCGTGACTTTTTCAATGAAATATATTCAAAAACATATAGCCCAAGCACTTTTGTATGGAAAGAATGTACATTTCTCTGTAAAGGAAAAAAAGATCACTTGGAAATTTGGACAGATTCCATTCCAGTTCCCCCCTCCCCCTCTCTTCCACTTTTCTTTCTCTTTCCCTCCCCCTCACCTTCTCTTCTTCCCTTCTCTCTGTCCTGTATGGCTTTCAGCAATGCGTTTCTCGCTGGCTGTTCCAATGCCTCTCACTAACTCTCTGCTTCGTCTGCATTTTTTAAGTCTCCAAAACCACACAAAATAAACCATAATTACTTTTCTTTTTTTCCATTAATACTTGTTTTGATCAACAGTAAAATTAGAAAAACATCCACACAGCCTGGAGTACATAAGTCAGCTGTGAAAGCGCAATACATGATGCATGATGCACAAATATAGTGATTAGAAAACCCAATGTTTTCTGTTGGATGAGTTACAGCTTCACCTTGGCGCCTGGTTTATTTCAAACATATAAAAAATATCTTACGGTACATAAATCATAAAAGCATCAGAAGATGGAGAAGTTGGAACAAAGTAGATTGAATGCTTTCTTAAGACGTTATTATAACTAAAGATATTTACACACCTCTAAAATAGGCAACATTTTACCTCTAGAATGGATATACAGTATCAATGCCATACCATAGGTCAGTTGTTTTGATTTCTTCTCCATTGTAACTGATATGTCTGGTACTCGTTGCTCTAATTCTAGTGCTGCCAAGTAGTTTCTAAAGGAAGTGCTGAGGGTCTCTAGGCCTGCAGGATAAACCTGTCGTCTGCCTGCAAATTAGCTTCACATGTGAAATACTATGCCACCTCACACAATGAGGTCACACAATGTTTGTAGTCAATGTCTGTGAGTGGGTTTGAGATAGGCAGTACTGTACATGTGTTGGTTGAGGGTTAGGATGGTCATGGTTCTCCCTCTCTAGTCTCAGTCTATGGGTCTGACCATCATGCGGACTCCCTTCATAGAGTAGAATCCTCCGCCGTAGTCCGCCCAGAAGATTCCGTCCTGAAACTTGCTGCGGTAGACCCCACCGGAGTACCAAACACCGTTCAGATTGGCCTGGCCACAGGAGTTGTACCACCAGCCTCCCTTATGGAAGTGTGCACAGTTACCTGCATCGAGAGAATATAAATAGTCCATTAAAAGATACCCATTGAGTTTGCTCATATGCGTTCTTAAGGACCTACTGGATGTCTTACGTGTTTAGCCAACAGTGTATCATTTGATTGATTGACCCACCTGAGAAGGCGTCCTTGTCTTGGTCCAGTGTGGTGAACTGCTTGCCGTTGTGGCTGCTGAGTGAGTCACCAGCGTTTCCCTGATAGGTGCCCAGCCTCAGGCGGTAGCCCTCGCTCTCAGGCTCCAGGTGAAAGCTGCTGTACTCAGCATACACCTTCTTCCCCACCCAGTCCTCCAGCTCCACTAGAAGTCTGTAGTCAGACTGCTTCCCTAAGTTGTAGATCCCAAGCAACCCCAGCCAGTACTCACCGTCTATGTTGCCAAATCCATTCTGAGAAAGGAGGGGACAGAGATAAAAAATGAGTCATTGGTTTTGTAGTCAGAGTGGTTTAAAAAGAGGAATGTTAAAATAAGGAACACTAAATCAACTTTTGTCAAAAAGTACTTTTGGAAGACAAGACCAGTAATCTTGGCCAATCATCTAATTTACTTTTTGATTCTCCTGCAAGTTAGTATTAATCTTCTTTGGACAAAATAATATATAAGACAAACAATAATTTGATATTCGCATTGAATTACTGTACTGTAATTAAAATTGGCTATACAGATGAAACTAAAGACATTGTGGAATCCATACTGGAAAATAATAAGCATCAATCTTAGAAATGGGGGCTTTCATTGTTCATATTTCAACCACAAACAACAGTTGGAATCCCTGCTAATGGTGATGACACTGGCCCCCTGTGTGTGCTGAAAAACCATGACCAATCTGTATCTGGCTGTTCTCCTCAGAGCACTTCACACTAAATGGCTGTGGTCTGATTTGGTTTCTGATTGCGAATTAAGTAGTACAGCCGGGAATTATGATTGTCCTGGGCCTCCACTGGTGCTGTGTGTGTGTGTGTGTGTGTGTGTGTGTGTGTGTGTTCGCGTGTGTATGCATGCATATGTGTTTATATGTGGTGGATTGGTGGTTGAAGATTGATTCACAACCACTCATCTATGTTGAGGAGAGTTATTAAGTTCCAGTTAAACCTACGCTAGCTAGCCTGGCAGAGCTATATGGAACGCTGAATTAAATCATCAAGCAAGAAGCAAGGCCAACGCAGATACAGTTCATCCTTAAGATGTACTGGATGGATGTAGCTAGCAGAGCTATGGTGGTTTGGAACGTCAATGTTGGAGATTGAGCGGTGGAACATACCTTCCTGCTGGGTCTTCCTATGTTTCATAGTGGCAATCTCAAACTTAATCTCTTCAGCATGAATATGCTGAAACACACATTATATTATAAGTGAAAACACGAGGGGACCAGGCCTTGGAAAGGATCCCGAGACACCAGACCAGATGAGTTCCTTTGGATAGGTCATATAACGGCACCATTGTTGTCTCTGGCTTAAAGGTTTTGTAAGAGGCGATTGGACAGGCAGAGGTGTCTTTGTCATTGTCACCTTGTAGGCGTCCCAGTTCCTGAAGAAGTTGACGGAGCCATCCCTCCTGCTCTGGATGACAGTCCAGCCTCCATTGTCCAGGCCCTGCTCACACCACACCTGCATGGGCCTCTCTGCCTCGTCAGGTTTCAGCAGGTACATACCGCTGGTGCTATGGCCAGCCTCCTGCGCCTGAAGACAGTCCCTGAAAGGACCTGGGGCAGGATGGATGGAGGGATGAAGGAAGAGATGGAGGCAGAGATGGAGGAATGGGGAAGAGATGAAGGAACAGAGGGAGTGATGGAGGGATGTAGCTGTTACAGACTTTTAATCACCAACCAAATGTAAGCAGCTAAACCAGTGAGTTTGTTTGGAACCCATTGATTATTCTAGTTTACCTCTTACTACAGTTCATTTGTTATACATTTGTCTTAGAGAAGATGTGGACAGTTAAAAACAGTGACTCACTGGGCGCAGATATCATTTCAACGTCTAGTTCTGATTTACATTTGGTTGAGTTGTCAATTAACGTGAATTCAACGTGAAATCAGTCAAATCATTTCATCAGGATTTAGGTTCAACTTTGGGTGGAAAAAAATACTAAGTTCCTTTACGTTGATGACTTTTTGCAAATCCAATCAGTTTTCCACGTTGATTCAACATCACCTTGAATTTACGTGGAAATGATGTTGATTTAACCAGTTTTTGCCCAGTGGGTAAATTGTATAATGTGAGATGAATCTTTTCCTAGTTTATAGAGGTGGGTAGCTACTGTATTAGTCTGTATTAGCCTGAGCAAGCAGTGGTGAAGTAAACCAGAAGTGCTGCTACTTTGTGGTTAGGGGAAGGAAACCATGTCATTCCAGCCTGGCTTCTGTCCATGCTTAGCATGAGAGGGAGCAGTCCTGGAGAGGGTTCGCTTTCATACAGAGCTGCCTTCAAGTCACACATGCTTTATTATTCTAAATGTGTCAGGAATTTTGTTTGATGAGTAGAATCGCACAGGCTTTTCCTTTCTTTCTTCTGATTTCAGACAAGACAACATTTTTATTTCCATCGAGGTCTTTCTTTCTGGTGAGCAGCACCAAACCTAGTTCCAGGTGAACCTAGTTCCAGCTAAACCTAGTTCCAGCTGATATGCAAATGTTTCATAATAAATACTCAGTCTAAGAAGAAAATGAACCTGCTGTTATTCCATTCATACACCCATTGGTCTGAGGTTGTGAGGTTAATTTAGAAATACCTGTTTTACCCTTGGTACCAACCACCCACCCCCCCACACATCCCACCAACCACCCAACCTATCAAATGACTCAATCAATCAACCCACCCACCCTCTGCGCTGAAGTTGCCCTGCGGAGCCGTCCGGAGCTCCAGGGTGCCTCCTGTGGGTGCCGGCCCCACTCGGGAGCCCCTGTCTCTGGGGAACGCCCGGCTATGGTCCCTCTGGATCTCGTTGGTGAACCTTGGGATGCTAACCGGTATGTTCTCCGGCACTACCTGTACCAGCGGTGGGCCCTGAGGAGGCTGCTCCTGCCGCCGGCCGTACACCTGTAGACAGCGCTCCTCCAGGGCACCAATCAGAACCGACTGGTTGTTGACCATGGCGGAAAGCGTGGCGTAGCGGACCTCCAGGTCTCGGTAGCGGGCTGCCAGACGTAGGGACTCTGCTGTGGCGTTGAGAATGCGTCCCTCCAGCTGAGCCAGCTCCAGAGAGTTGTCTCTCTTCCTGATGATCTCATGAAGCAGCTGCATGTAAAGCTGGGTCACCCTGGAGTTCATGTTCCTGCTCTCCTTCCTCAGCAGCTTCATCTCGTTTACCATGTCCCCATCCACATCTACCACCAGCTTCAGGTTGTCCATCTCCCGTCTCTGTTTGGAGAGCAGGTCCCTCACTGCCGCCACGTCTAGGCGGGTCACGCGATCCTTGTCCGTGTGTAGGCCCCGGCTGGCGCAGATGGGCCCTGTGATCTTCTGCTCAGGGACCAGGAAGGTGTACGAGCACTTTTTGGGTGGTTCTCCTGTGTCCTCTGGGGCCCTTCGTCTCCGGGTCAGGATGGGGGATCTGAGGCCCTCACTGCTGCCCCAGACAGACAGCCCAAGCAGGACAAACAGACATAAAGCTCTGGGCCCCATGGTCAGTCTCTTGGTTACTCTTCTCTTCTTCTGCTCCTCTGCAGCTGACGGCTGTGTCACTGTTGCACCTAAAACAGACGGGAAAGCGGGGCAATATGTGGTTGAATTCTTAGCAGTGGTGTGTGCACTGCAGAGCAGGCATGCAGAAATATGTTATCACAGCTCCAATTCTGGCTTCAGTTCATTTACTCTTGGGTGTTCCTTCATGCTACTGAGCCTAACCATCTCTGGGTGTGTTTGGTTAGCTCCTGTTCTCATCTCCCCTGCTTAATCAAGCTTCTCCAAAAGCTTCCAGGTTGTATCTTTAGATTTGAGAAAAGGGCTATAGAAAACCTTTGTATTATTATTATGTGGAGGTATACAGTTAGAAAAAGTCTGGACTCTTCCATAAAAAAGTCTGAAAACCAAGTAGAGAATTTTTGTTTGGCATTAAAGGAAGGCAAACATGTAGCCCCAATTCTAAATAAAATAAAAAAGTCTCAGAAAGACCTGTGCACCTCTTTGGCACCAGTTGGAGGACAATGATTGTTTCAGACTGACCCATTTGACTCTCATCCTATTTCTCCTGGCTGGCCTAAATATGGAAACATTTGGCACCGGCTGAATTTGGTACAGAATTAAAGAGCTGGATGTGTGAGACTGTGAGCATGAATCTCCTGGTTTATGAGTAATGTTTTCTGGGAATCTATTTTAAGAGGTGAGGCTCACATTTTGAACTTATTGGTCTTGACAGCACAAAGAATGGAGAGCAGGGAGGGGTGCTGTTAAAAAATGCATGTTAAGTGAAAAACCCCTCCTTTTCAATAGATAGCTTGGCTTGCCTCCGGGCATTCAGATTGCTAACAGCGGGCCAAACGTTAGACTGATGTTGCACTTCGGCCAAACCACAACTAGAATGGCGTATGCAGAGGATGTGGGCCAAAAAGGTTAAATAACCCTCAACCATCCAACATTTTTGACAGGCGCACATTATGACCTACTTCACATCAATAGGCTACCCATCAAAACAAATCCCCTGGATTCAAACATACTGAGGAAGCAAGGACCCGTCTCTTGGATGGAAAAAGAAGTGGGGGCACTCAATCATTTCTGCCTGCGGTCTTTCATGAAATATTCTAATAATATTCTGAAGGGTCCCGTTCCAACAATACTTAATGGGAGGATGGTGGCAGCATTACCTAAACCAAAATGGCTGTGGTGACAAAATTGTTCCCTTTGTCACTATCAAGAGAGAGAAACATTGTTTTGCTGCCTGACTTTGAGCAGTAGACAACATAACATTTTCTTTATTTATGTACTATTGATTTAGTTATTTATCATTACCAGTACAGCACTGGAAATCCATACATTTCCTTTGTGTCAGGCTTTCAGACAAATCAAATCAAAAACACCCAAATACAGACTAACAGATGAAGAATAGTTTTAAGGAAAGTTGGAGGAGAGATTTAGAAAGTGATATTAGAATTTGAGACTTGGTTCTTGAGCATAAGCCATCAGCTCTCTCTGTCTCTCTCCTTCTTTTAGTAAAAACACTCATTCATGATCACTCTCAATAATTTGGCTTCGGTGATTGACCCTTCTTAAAAGTTAGTCCCAAACCCCAATTACAGACTCAGACTCAGGTCGCAGATAAGTGACAATGTTTACACAAAAGGCTCAGTATGAGAATCACAGGACTATTCATCTAATAGTGTGTTATTACTGCTATATGTGTCTGTCGCTAACACCCTAGGCCTGCTGGTCTTCATCAAGTCAGCCACAGTCAGAGCATTACATTTTTAATTGACTTATAAAAAAAAGTATCCAAAGTACATTTTCCTACTCAGGCAGAGCCAGACGAATAGCTCATCAATATTAATGGGGCGGTTTGCATCCAGACAGGTCAAACTTGCGGTGACTGTCCTACAGTACAGTAGGCTAGCAGAGGACAGTGCCAGTCTTTGGGTGAATGCCCTCCAGTGCCAGCGGGTCACTGGCTGTTCTGTTGTGACTCAAGTGTGTCTGTCCATTCACTGGCAGGCCCAGGGGGGATGTTTGCTCAGACTTTTTCCCCCTACCTAGTGTCTGTCTAATGGCTGACGCTTGTAAGTTAATAAACCATTGATAACAGTTAATACACCTTTAATAGCAGCTACTAAAGAGGTAATAAACAGAAAATAAATGAGAACACGAGTGTATTACAATAAATAAATTAACAATTAATTGTGGTGAATGGTGCCAGTTCTGGGAGGCTTCTATTAAAGTACAAGCCATTTGTAATGACATTTCTACAAAATAAATTACTTAAATATAATAGACCCCAATTTGGCAATCACAGAAAATAAACAACCACGTACCCATGGCGATGACAGATAGGATCTACAAACTATCTCTGGTCTGAACAATACCGGAACTGGAATTTTCCATTGAGGCATCTGTTGAACAAAGTTTAAGAAAAGACAGACAGGACAGGATAGGCCACATGAAAAGAAAAGTATGTACACACCTGTAGCTATGTGTGAAGACAGCCTGTGCGTCTCAACGTTGTTTGCTTCTTCTGCTGGTGCTTGTTAGAGGCTTGTGGGGGCCGATGTCTCAGTCTCAGTTGTGGCTCCTGTATAGCAGCATGCTCTTTACTCTCCTGCCTTCTCCTTAGTACTGGTCTCTCTGTCTCTCTCTCTCTCTGGCCTCACAAACTGGTTAGTGAATATCTGTGGCATTCACACACACACTCACAGTAGGATGGAGGCTGGTCCAGAAAGTTTGAGCTAGCCTGGGGGGATGGTGAGTTTTTCCCTCTGGAGTGGTAGGTTGTCCTGCCTACTACCTCTGTCATAGTGCTCCTAAAGAATAAGAGAACTCCTCCTATTATAAGGTTCCAATTGCTAATGAAAGAAAAAAAGAAAAGAGCAAAATACACTAAGCCTGGGTGCCTGGAATTGGTGTGTGGTGATGACACCCACTCAGGATCACACACACATACTCACTCTTGCCATCGCAGCTTAGAGCATGGAATATGTCTCACTCACACAAACTCTCTCTCAGTCAGGCATAAACATTCAATCTGTGGTTAAACTAGGAAACTTTCCCATATACGCCATACACACACTTGTTATTAACAACTCTCAATCAATTTTATTTTAGCAAAGCTCTTTGAACATTTCTCACTCATACATACTCCATCTCTGTCAAAAACACTGGTCCTAGAAGTCCTCTTAGAAGAACTCCTGATCATAGGGCTATTGGCAGCTGTGTTTATTTGGCTACGGACACAACATGTGGAGGTCTTAGCAGACAAAGACGTCTTTAGACAAAATGTTTGGGACGTAAATCCCAAGGGAGGAAATAATTTTGTAGTGTGGGAGAAGGGTATCACTTGGAAGATATTGGGATGGGGGACTAGTAAACTTTCTTGACTGCGGTGTGTGTGTTTATATGTTTTAGTTTCTCTCAAAGGTGGTCGTTTGAATATAAAAAGAGGTCTCTAAATAAATTATATCAGAATGTAGAAGGACTTAACTCTGGAGAAAAGGTCCCTTATGAAAGTGAAGGACACACACGAAGCATGTAGCATTTATGTATTATATATATTTTTTTATTTAACTAGGCAAGTCAGTTAAGAACAAATTATTATTTACAATGACGGCCTAGTCCGGCCAAACCCGGACGATGCTGGGCCAATTGTGCGCCGCCCAATGGGACTCCCAATCACGGCAGGTTGTGATACAGGCTAGCAATTGATTTCATGCTTTCTCCACCCCTCAAACCTCTTTCAGGAACCTGTTACAAATCACATTCACAGATTAGATTTTATTATTGTGCCATAGTCCTCAATAAAAAAGTTAAGTCAGGAATTATAGTCAATGAAATTGTTTTTATTGCCCTATAAATAATTGTGTTGCTCTGTCGGATTTAGACACTGTATTTTTTTTAAATTGTATTTTATATTTTTATTTAACCTTTAATTAACTAGACAAGTCAGTTAAGAACAAATTCTTATTTACAATGACGGCCTTGTGCACCGCCCTATGGGACTCCCAATCACGGCAGGATGTTATGGGACTCCCAATCACGGCAGGATGTGATACAGCCTAGATGTGATACTGTAGGCTAGTGATCCAGAGGTACATCTGAATTATATTTTGCTTCTTTATAAACCCTTTTCCTCCAGTCTATACAAGTATGGATCAACCACAAGGAAAGGTTTTAAATAATTATAAATGTTTTTAATGTCCAAGAAACAGCAAGTGAAAGCCAAACTGAGTGATCTTCTATGAGTGCAAGAATGGGTATTAATCATGTCTCGTTGTCTTGAGATTTTCATATTTTTTTTGTGGTGAAAAGATAGTCTTTCCAAAGGCAACTTTTGTACATAATACACTGGATTGAAAAGCTGTATATTTGTCTAACAGGCATGTATTGAATCACAAAGTGCAATATTTAACCCAATAACAATCAATCAAGAATGAGGAAATTGTCCCACACTAAAATAAAGTAAGTTTAGCTGATTCTTGATCTGTGCCTAATGGCAACGTGCACATGGGTCCACCTAAATTGCACCTATAGCTATGTTCAATGTTGGACTGTAAAACCTAAATCATATATTTTATTTATTTATTTCACCTTTATTTAACCAGGTAGGCCAGTTGAGAACAAGTTCTCATTTGCAACTGCGACCTGGCCAAGATAAAGCATAGCAATTCGACACATACAACAACACAGAGTTACACATGGAATAAACAAAACATACAGTCAATAATACAGTTGAAAAATAAGTCTATATACAATGTGAGCAAATGAGGTGAGATAAGGGAGGTAAAGGCAAAAAAAGGCCATGGTGGCGAGGTAAATACAATATAGCAAGTAAAACACTGGAATGGTAGATTTGCAGTGGAAGACTGTGTAAAGTAGAAATAGAAATAATGGGGTGCAAAGGAGCAAAATAAATAAATACAGTAGGGGAAGAGGTAGTTGTTTGGGCTAAATTATAGATGGGCTATGTACAGGTGCAGTAATCTGTGAGCTGCTCTGACAGCTGGTGCTTAAAGCTAGTGAGGGAGATAAGTGTTTCCAGCTTCAGAGATTTTTGCAGTTCGTTCCAGCCATTGGCAGCAGAGAACTGGAAGGAAAGACGACCAAAGGAGGAATTGGCTTTGGGGGTGACCAGTGAGATATACCTGCTGGAGCGCGTGCTACGAGTGGGTGCTGCTATGGTGACCAGTGAGCTGAGATAAGGCGGGGCTTTACCTAGCAGAGACTTGTAGATAACCTGTAGCCAGTGGGTTTGGCGATGAGTATGAAGCGAGGGCCAACAAACGAGAGCGTACAGGTCGCAATGGTGGGTAGTGTATGGGGCTTTGGTGACAAAACGGATGGCACTGTGATAGACTGCATCCAGTTTATTGAGTAGAGTGTTGGAGGCTATTTTATAGATGACATCACCGAAGTCGAGGATCGGTAGGATGGTCAGTTTTACGAGGGTATGTTTGGCAGCATGAGTGAAGGATGCTTTGTTGCGATATAGGAAGCCAATTCTAGATTTAATTTTGGATTGGAGATGCTTAATGTGAGTCTGGAAGACACCTAGGTATTTGTAGTTGTCCACGTATTCCAAGTCAGAGCCGTCCAGAGTAGAGGTCGACCGATTAAATCGGAATGGCCGATTAATTAGGGCCAATTTCAAGTCTTCATAACAATCGGAAATCTGTCATTTTGGACGCCGATTTTGCCGATTATTTTTTTACACCTTTATTTAACTAGGCAAGTCAGTTAAGAACACATTCTTATTTTCAATGACAGCGTAGGAACGGTGGGTTAACTGCCTTGTTCAGGGGCAGATCGACAGATTTTTACCTTGTCAGCTTAGGGATTCAATCTTGCAACCTTACGGTTAATTAGTCCAACGCTCTAACCACCTGCCTCACGAGGAGCCCGCCTGTTACGCGAATACAGTAAGAAGCCAAGGTAAGTTGCTAGCTAGCATTAAACTTATCTTATAAAAAACAATCAATCAATCAATCATAATCACTAGTTATAACTACACATGGTTGATGATATTACTAGTTTATCTAGCGTGTCCTGCGTTGCATATAATCGATGCAGTGCGCTTTCGCGAAAAAGGACTGTCGTTGCTCCAAAGTGTACCTAACCATAAACATCAATGCCTTTCTAAAAATCAATACACAGAAGTATATATTTTTAAACCTGCATATTTAGCTAAAATAAATCCAGGTTAGCAGGCAATATTAACCAGGTGAAATTGTGTCACTTCTCTTGCGTTCATTGCACGCAGAGTCAGGGTATATGCAACAGTTTTGGCCCATTGCGAACTAATTTGCCAGAATTTTACGTAATTATGACATAACATTGAAGGTTGTGCAATGTAACAGGACTATTTAGACTTATGGATGCCACCCGTTAGATAAAATACGGAACGGTTCCGTATTTCACTGAAAGAATAAATGTTTTGTTTTCGAGATGATAGTTTACGGATTCGACCATATTAATTACCTAAGGCCCGTATTTCTGTGTGTTATTATGTTATAATTAAGTCTATGATTTGATAGAGCAGTCTGACTGAGCGATGGTGGGCCCCAGCAGGCTCGTAAGCATTCATTCAAACAGCACTTTCGTGCGTTTTGCCAGCAGCTCTGCTGTTTATGAATTCAAGCCTATCAACTCCCGAGATTAGGCTGGTGTAACCGATGTGAAATGGCTAGCTAGTTAGCGGGGTGCGCGCTAATAGCGTTTCAAACGTCACTCGCTCTGAGACTTGGAGTAGTAGTTCCCCTTGCTCTGCATGGGTAACGCTGCTTCGAGGGTGGCTGTTGTCGATGTGTTCCTGGTTCGAGCCCAGGTAGCGGCGAGGAGAGGGATGGAAGCTATACTGTTACACTGGCAATACTAAAGTGCCTATAAGAACATCCAATAGTCAAAGGTATATGAAATATAAATCGTATAGAGAGAAATAGTCCTATAATTCCTATAATAACTACAACCTAAAACATCTTACCTGGGAATATTGAAAACTCATGTTAAAGGGAACCACCAGCTTTCATATGTTCTCATGTTCTGAGCAAGGAACTTAAACGCTAGCTTTCTTACATGGCACATATTGCACTTTTACTTTCTTCTCCAACACTTTGTTTTTGCATTATTTAAACCAAATTAAACATGTTTCATTATTTATTTGAGGCTAAATTGATTTTTATTGATGTATTTATTATATTAAGTTAAAATAAGTGTTCATTCAGTATTGTGGTAATTGTCATTATTACAAATACATTATTTTTTTATTTTTTTTAATCGGCCGATTAATCGGTATCGGCTTTTTTGGTCCTCCAATAATCGGTATCGGCGTTGAAAAATCATAATCGGTCGACCTCTAGTCCAGAGTAGTGATGCTGGACGGGCGAGCAGGTGCGGGCAGTGATCGGTTGAATAGCATGCATTTAGTTTTACTTGCGTTTAAGAGCAGTTGGAGGCCACAGAAAGAGAGTTGTATGGCATTGAAGCTTGTCTGGAGGTTAGTTAACACAGTGTCCAAAGAAGGGCCAGAAGTATACAGAATGGTGTCGTCTGCGTAGAGGTGTATCAGAGAATCACCAGCAGCAAGAGCAATATCATTGATATATACAGAGAAGAGAGTCGGCCCGAGGGTTGAACCCTGTGGCACCCCCATAGAGACTGGCAGAGGACCGGACAACAGGCCCTCCGACTTGACACACTGAACTCTATCAGAGAAGTAGTTGGTAAACCAGGCGAGGCAATCATTTGAGAAACCTAGGCTGTTGAGTCTGCCAATAAGAATGTGGTGATTGACAGAGTCGAAAGCCTTGGCCAGGTCGATGAATACGGCTGCGCAGTAATGTCTCTTATCGATGGCGGTTATGATGTCGTTTAGGACATTGAGCGTGGCTGAAGTGCACCCATGACCAGCTCTGAAACCAGATTGCATAGCGGAGAAGGTACGGTGGGATTCGAAATGGTCGGTAATCTGTTTGTTAATTTGGCTTTCGAAGACCTTAGAAAGACAGGGTAGGATAGATATAGGTCTGTAGCAGTTTGGGTCCAGAGTGTCACCCCCTTTGAAGAAGGGGATGACCGAGGCAGCTTTCCAATCTTTGGGAATCTCAGACGATACGAAAGAGAGGTTGAACAGGCTAGTAATAGGGGTTACAACAATTTCGGCAGATAATCTTAGAAAGTGAGGGTCCAGATTGTCTAGTCCAGCTGATACATACACAGCCACGGAGGGATATAATTAATACACAGCACTATCTCCTGAGGCACGTGTGCTCTCTCCTGGCAAAAAAGGCTAATTGCACGTGTGTTTGCTTATATTCCAAGTTCATAGGTGGTACTGTTACACTTTTAGCTAATGCACACACTTCCGAGTATAGAAGAAGAAGATGCAGCGCATGACCGGAATAAGTACGTCACAGGGTTAGTAATGCCGCGTTCAAAACAACTGGGAATTGGGAAAAATACGTGGTAAAATCATGACTTCTGTGATCTTCAGGTCGGAACACTAGAAAGAGGCCAGAGTTCTGGGGTTGAAATTTCGAATTCCATGACTGTTTACATTTATTTTCCACAGTCGGAGACAGATTTCCGAGTTCCTTTGATTGCGGCATTATACGAACCTGAGTGCGTCACACAATTATAGTCGTTATGGCAGCCCATGCTAGTGAGCTTGAAATTGCTAAGAAAAATTTAACAGAAGCAATTGGTGATAATGTCAAACAGTAAGTATGCTACCGTTGGTTTATGTTGTCCTTACACGGTATGTTTGTTTTACTTTCCTATTTCGCAAGTTGGTTTAAACGAATAGATAGCAAAGCTAGCTAACGTTAACTGTCTGCAAACGGCTATGCAGTGACCAGTGTAACCTTAACGTTAGCTAGCTTACTGAATGTTTATTTCCTCAATTGCATATCTTTTAAAGTTACTGGGCGAACTTGAAACTGTGGTTCAAACAGAAGATAAGCAAGGAAGAGTTTGACATCGAGGCTCGTCGCCTTTTGGCACAAGACAACGGTTAGTGCAGATATTATTCGACATTATCTGTTTCTGTGTGTTGGACCTAGCTGGTCCGTGGAGCCCTGCATCTTTCCATTAACCTCATTTTCAGTGACTGGCTTCATTATACTTTTGTTACTCACCAAAGTCAAGATGTTACTAGAGTGCTGATGAACTTTTCACTGAATTAGCGAGCTGTCGTTTCGTTAATCCAAAATATGTATTGTGAGCACTTTATTTACCGCCACTAGCCATGCGTCCGATCTGCACAACGACCTGACACACGTGCATGGCCCAGAGCTACAGTTCAATGCAAAAAAAGAAACCATTTCAAAGCTAACTCTCCCAATTTCCCCCCCTCTCAGTTCATGTCCACAATGACTTTCTCCTGGCCATTCTCACTCGCTGTCAGATCATCATCTCCACACCAGGTAGGTTTTTTAATGTAGAATGTATCAATATCTTAATTGATACAGTTTCCTCACATCTGTATTTTTTTATTTAACTAGGCAAGTCAGTTAAGAACAAATTGTTTTAATTGACGGCCTAGGAACAGGCCGTGTTAGCTCGGGGATTTGATCTTGCAACCTTTCGGTAACTAGTCCAACACTCTAGGTTTGTGCCTTGACCACAAACCTGACTGCAACCTCCTTCTCTTTTCCAGAGGGTGCTGGATCTTTGCAATGGGCAGGTGGCCCAGCCTCCAAGCCTGGCAAGCCCGCCAAAGGAAAGAAGAAGTTCTCCTCCAGACAGAAATTTGATGTGAGTTGTTAATAATAATTTATTAATTTTGTAAAGTGTTTTTCATTATCAAGTATAATCTCAGTGCATAAAATAGAATAGGGGGGAAATAGATAGATATATCTCTAATGAAAGCAACAATCAGTCTAGGAAGAACGGTAGGCCAGCCGATAGAGATTAGTCTTAAGGCTTGCTTTAAAAGCAGTCTGAATGTGTGGGTATAATTTGTGGAACGTTCCAACAGGAATCTGTTCCAAAAACTTTGAAGTACAAGGTTGCCAACAAATGCATACAAAGTAGCATGATCAATTCACCTAACGTTAGCTAAATAGCTGCCGAATAGGCATCAACTCATCACGTAGCTTATTCTTAATGTTTGTCAATAGGCTACCAGAGTGAGGACATACATTTTTCAGAATAAACATGGTGAGTGATTTTTTTAAATTAATTAGCCCACTCCCAACCCGGTATCATATTCTGCCGCTATACAACTTTATATGCGTTAGTTGTTGGCAACCTGGTTATTTACGAAGTTTTTGGAACAGATTCCTGTTGGAACGTTCAACAAATTATACCCACCCCCCTAAACAGCCCTAAGATTATCTGGAAGTTCCATAGGCGTGGTGCGTGGGAGGAAAGGCCACAGTCACCCATTGTGTGGAGCCTGGTCCTAGGGGCATGGTCCTAGGAGTAGTTTGGTGTTGCTAGAACGTAGGGTGCGTGGAGGTTCATAGAGGGAATGTAGGTCAGACAGGTAGGTGGGTCTGATGTCATTTAGGGCTTTGTAGACAAGGAGGATAATTTTATATTAAATTCTTTGAGGAACAGGTAGCCAGTGGAGATCAGCAGGAATGGGATTGATATGGGTAAACTTGTTTTGTTTGTCGGAATCCTTAACACACGTGTAACAAATGTGATCATACTTCCTAATTTTCTTCCGTAGTGTTTATAAAGAATATTGTTGCCCTTGCATAATGGGAGGTGGCAATAATATATGGTTTAGATCATCTTTCTGTTGAAGTATATTGCTGTGTGTGTGACCCGTTGCATCTTCAGCATCGTTTCCAGCCCCAGAACCCTCTGAGTGCAGCCCAGCCCTTTAGCCCGCGGGAGGCGGGGGGTGAGGAGGACGAACTGAAACTTAGTGCCCATACCTTGCTGCTGCCCACCCGTGGCCAGCTGGAGGCCCGCATGATGGTCACCGCCTTCGAGCTGGGCCTGGACAACGTCATGGAGGACGCTGTCAGCACCATGATCCACGCTGTGGAGGTATGTGTGCGTGATACTGGTACAAGATATGAGAAGGGTTGTAGAGTTCATGTTTTCAGTCTAGGGCTTTATCCCAATTTCCCCCCTCCCTTAACCGTCCCCATCGTTTGAGTGTCCCTCGGTGGGGGAGTATCCCTCAAATGGAGCAACTAGTGGTAGGGAGAGATATCATAACACTAGGAAATGGGACATCTCTACATCATTGGCACACAGCAGAAACCGCCAAAGGATTGTTTACCACGCAATTCATTGACGTCGAGCCTTGTTTATCACAATGCCTGGCGACGGGTAGCCTAGTGGTTAGAGCATTGGGTCAGTAACCAAAAGGTTGCTGGATCGAATCCCTGAGCTGACAAGGTTAAAATCTGTAATTTTGCCCCTGAGCAAGATAGTTGTTCATGGGCAGTTAACTGACTTGCCTGGTTAAATAAAATAAAATAAATAAATAGCTTTTTTTATTTTTACATTTCTCATGCAGCATATGTTCTTACCATATGAGCAACAAATGAAAGTACTGCAAAACAATGTGCCCTAATGTACATATCTTCTGGCTTTGGTTCAATGTGGAGTAGTACTGAAGTAGGACTTTAATTCCATAATAACAGTTTGACAAGTAACAGTCGCATTTTCTTCACTGTCATTTTCTGTAATTTCTTGGGGATTAATGGTTAACCAGTGGAAGTAATTAAAACTACTGTTTTGAATTAATATTTATACCAAACATTTGTGTCCATATAGAGATTTTGTACAAAGCTTCACATCCATAGAATATATATATATATATATTTTTCATCCTGCACTACACATAAGTAAGAAAAGAGTTAGCTACGTTACTTCAGCTACATTGCATGACAAATATCGTCAATCTCTAACGTTACTACGAGGAAGATCAATGATTTGAATTTGAAACTTTTTTTTTTAATGACCAATGCAAGCTTACAAAAATTGTTTATTAAATTTGGGGTAAATGCTTAAGCTAGATTCTTTACATCCACCGGATTTCACAAGGTGACAACCTGGTTTGCTCAGGAGTCCCTAACGCATTAAACACCATGAATTACATTCATACACATGTCAAACACCATATAGCTAGCTATAGTTGCTCCTATTCTTCCCTGCAGATCCCCTCAAGCTCTGTCAGGTTGGATGGGGGGGTGTCACTGTACAGCTATTTTCAGGTCTCCAGAGATGTTCAGTCGGGTTCAAGTCTGGGCTTTGGCTGGGCCACTCAAGGACATTGAGAGACTTGTCCCGAAGCCACCCCTTGTCTTGGCTGTGTGCTTAGGGTCATTGTCCTGTTGGAAGGCGCCAGTCTGAGGTCCTAACTTGCTCCATAGCGCTTTTCATCAAGGAGCTCTCTGTACTTTGCTCCGTTCATCTTTCCCTCGATCCTGACTAGTCCCACAGTCCCTGCCGCTGAAAAACACCGTAGGGATGGTGCGAGATTTCCTCCATACGTGACGCTTGGCATTCAGGCCAAAGAGTTCAATTTTGGTTTCATCAGGCCAGAGAATCTTGCTTCTCATGGTCTGAGAGTCTTTTAGGTGCCTTTTGGCAAACTCCAAGCGGGCTGTCATTTAATTTTTATTTTATTTAACTAGGCAAGTCAGTTAAGAACAAATTCTGGGTTAAATGTCTTGCTCAGGGGCACAACGACAGATTTTTACTTTGTCAGCTCGGCGATTCGATCTAGCAACCTTTCGGTTACTGGTCCAACGCTCTAACCACTAGGCTACCTGCCGCCCCGTCATGTGCCTTTTACTGAGGAGTGCCTTCCGACTGGCCACTCAACTATAAAGGCCTGATTGGTGGAATGCTGCAGAGATGGTTGTCCTTCTGGAAGGTTCTCACATCTCCACAGAGGAACTCTAGAGCTCGGTCAGAGAGACCATTGGGTTCTTGGTCACCTCCCTGACCAAGGCCCTTCTCCCACCGATTGCTCAGTTTGGCAGTGCGGACAGATCTCGGAAGAGTCTTGGTGGTTCCAAAATGCTTCCATTTTAGAATGCCTCTGTGTTCTTGGGGATCTTCAATGATGCAGATATGTTTTGGTACCCTTCCTCAGATCTGTGCATTGACACAATCCTGTCTCAAAGCTCATGGAATGGTTTTTGCTCTGACATGCACTGTCAACTGTGGGACCTTGTATAGACAGGTGTGTGCCTTTTGCAAATCATGTCCAATCAATTGAATTTACCATAGGTGGACTCCAATCAAGTTGTAGAAACATCTCAAGGATGATCAGTTGAAACAGGATGCACCTGAGCTCAATTTCAAGTCTCATAGCAAAGGGTCTGAATACTTATTTAAATAAGGTATTTCAGTTTTTATTAAATTAGCAAATATTTCTTAACCTGTTTTTGCTTTGTCATTATGTGGTATTGTGTGTAGATTGAGAAATATTTTATTTAACCCATTTTAGAATAAGGCTGTAATGTAACAATTTGGAAAAAGGGAAGGGGTCTGAATACATTCCGAATGCACTGTAGCTTGATAAATAGCAATTTTCATAAGTTAACTTTGACAAAAATATGCATAATTGTTTTTCTACATTAACTAATATATTCCTCTTAACTACATTTTTTTGCATGATTTGTTATGAAGTTATAATTACTTACATTTGCTTCCATCCTAGTATTTTTGGGGGGGGGGGGTTTTGGAAGCAACTCCAGCCTTGGGAGCTTCTTGGGAGTTTTGGGAACCTCTCAGTCTGACTCGATAGGAAGTCTGCATCTCTCTTCGCTTTGTTTGGAAGGCCAACTGGAGGGCTGAAAAGCCACTACGCCTCGCTCAAAGTTGAATTTGGATACCACTCTGACTCGATGGGGCTCGCAGGATCGTGCAAAACTGAGGGGGGGTGTGTATTGGGATTGAACCTAGGACAGATTATTTTATGCTTTGATACATGCTTTGTCTTCCCCCTTTGTACCCCCTCAAACATCAGCAGTCCACTCAGGATTCTTTAGGTTACTACAGTAAGTAACCTGTTGTCCCTCCACTACCACAGAACCACCTGAAGGATGTGCTGACTGCCGTGGTGTCCAGGAGGAAGGCCTACCGGCTGCGTGACGGACACTTCCCCTACGCCTTCGGCAGTCATGTCACCCCACAGCCCTACTTGAAGAACAGCCTGGCTGCCTACCAAATCGTCACTGAATGGTAAGGAAGTCAGAGGTCAACTGTCTGCAGCTCTCCACTGTCATCTACCTCACATCAACTAGAAGAATGTTCAATTAAATATCTAACTATTTGTGTCAATGAATCGCAAAGAAACTGAAACGTAATTACAATGCTATTATTAGAAAATTACATCCTGGTAAGCAGCGGACTGTAGAATAAAGTGTAACCAATTGTTCTGTTCCAAGTAAACTTCCAGGGTCAACTTGAAGGGCCATTTATAAACATCAGTAGTAGCTAGCTAAATGGTTGTTCAAACAGCATATTGTGCTGTATGTGCATGAAGCAGCAGTAGTAACAGTTAGGTGAGGCAGGAGAGCTGCCAGTACAGCACCCTGCAAAAAGGATCACTGGATATAGGTCCGTCAAATAGCTATATTTTAAATTTACAAATGACAAGGTGCAAAAAGGGCAACGTAGTGCGTACTTTTTGCGCCATTCTGTAAGGTTTTCTTATTATTCCTAGAGAGAACTCCTTTGCGGTGTTGGGGCCAGGCAGCATTCCCCTTTACTAATAGATTACCTTTATGCTCTTGTCATGCTCTTGACTCTATCCGTACTGACCCGCTGTCTTTCTCCTCGTCCCCCAGCCCACCTCCCAGTGCGTCTCTCCCGGCGGGCCCACCCCCTCAGGTGTCACCAGACAATACTGAGCAGCAGGCTGCTCTTCTATTGGCCTGTTCCGGTGACAGTCTCCCTGCGCCCCTCCCTCCTATCAGCATGTTTGATCTCTTGGAAGCTTTACAGGTGAGGAGATTGCAGCTTCAATTGGCTGTACCATCACATGATATACCTATAACCAAAAACATTGACATTTTAATTGATTTCCTTTTCACTTGCATTCAACAAACTCATTATTCTGTTTAATCAAAAGGCAAAGATGAACAGAAGGTATTTATGTAAATGTATGTGAAATAAAAAAGAAACTGAAACTACTTTATTGCTAATGTATATGTTTTTCTTTGATGTAGGTCCACCGGGGTGTGATGCCCTCTCACACCATGTATGCCCTGAACATGGAGCGTATCCTGTCCCGGCTGTGGCACCCAAGTCACGAGGAGCTGGAGCAGGACCATGTGCACCGCCAACGCCACGCAGGGAAGGACGGCCTGCTTGTCAGCTGAGACACACACAGCCGGTCAGGTGGACACGCAGACAGGTCGTGGTTGGGTAGGGGAGAGACAGATGGAGAGATGAACACAGTGTTGAGGCACCTATGTGGGCCCTATACCCTGCCTTGAAGCAGAGGGAGAGGATGATCTCTAAGACTGGATTAACACTCCACTAGGGGGGCTTTGCAACCAATTCACCATGCAACACAACTTTACACTAGTGTCAATAACGTTTTAGAACGCTTGGTGGAGTGTAAACCCAGCCTTGGATGCATATCGGTGTGGAAGACTCACAGATCTGTGCTGTAATGTAGAGACAGAAAGGAAGTCCCAGTGTTGTGGTATTGTCACAGACATGGCTTGTTAAGGCACTAACATGTCTACACACACAGAGCTATATCTCTCCCATAACCTCTGACCGTTTTTTAAATGCACTGTTAACAAGTTAGGGAGCATTTCTGACCTTTGGGTGAGTTTGTTATTTTGTCAGTTAATTTGTCAGTGTTACTTTTGTTATATTTCCCACACCTCTGTGAACAAATATTGCGGCCCCTTTTATTTTGATATTGACATGCTCTTGCAGAATTATGCCTGAACTACACTTGGGTCCTTGTTTACTGTATTTTGTCACAGCGATGCATGCATCACAGTATGTATGCAAATATGTATATATGATTTTGTATTTTTTTCACCAATCGTTTTTAATATCAGTCAAAAATGGCAAAATGAAATAAAAAATATTACACTTCTGTTTAACACAAGTTTTATTGAATAAATGTTTTCCTATTATATGTTCATAATTTGCTCATTTTTAATCTTCAATTAAAATACGTTACACTATTTCATTGATAGTAATCTATCTATTTCTATGGTGGAATAGAAATGTCATCTTTGGGAATAGGTGTGTAGAATGTTCCCCCTCATTACTCATGTGCACTTGAGCTCCGTTAAACACCACCAGAGACTGAAGAGGAAGTGCGACACCCCACTCTTGTTTTTTTTCGGTTCAATTAACAAAGTAGGCCAGACCCAGCTGCTATAGAGCTTGTAGACCTAAAAAACTAATGATTTACCTCTGGTTGTTCAGCCTTGGGCAAAATTAATGGGGAAAGAATAGTTAGTCGGTTAACATGACCTTTATGAACTATGAAGCCTTTATGTGCGTTATGTGGGTTTGGTCTTACATAAAAGCTTCAAAATGTAAAAAAGCGACGTTAGCTGATCTCATAGAACAAAATGTATAAGCTCCCCTAAACCTGTGTTTACCCCACACCTTATTTTAAGCGTTTATCCAAAAACTCACTTTTCCCGTTGGCTTTGTTCAACGAACCATAGCGGAGTTTCTGCCTACAAAAAAATGCAATTACTAATGCTCCATTTTTTTTCCAATGGTAAACGGCCTGCGTGAACCATCTTAATTTATCCACCATCTTTGGTACGACTACTAGGTCTACTACCGACCAGCATTTTCAACAGGACACCGTATTTTAGGCACACTTTCGCGAATCCTACCTCTTTTCCTAACCATAACCTGCTACGTTAATTCTCCTAACCTGCAACGAAAAAGTAACTTGGGTATCAAAGTGCCGTGAAAAGAGTGTTTACAACACCCATCCGTCATAGACAAGGTAGCTGCTCACAGAGCTCTCTTGCCATATATGGCTTGCTTGCTGCTCATTTCCGACACGATGTCGTCCAATCGTTTGTCGAGGAGTACGGTCCACTACCAAGCGATTACACTACACAGAAGTGACTCAATGGTCTCCATATTTCACTGTCAACAAACATTGAATTAATTCACTGTTCATCCTAGGCTGAACTATTGAGCTAATTCCCTGTCAATTAAACGACATTGAAAACCCCCTTCTGAATAATTATAACCGCGACAATATCCTTAATGAGAAGTTTTATTCCACATATTTGTCGTTTATACATACATTTCGCATAAAAGGCATAAAAACAGTTATGATAAAGTATTAATTCAGATCTAACATTTGTTATACCCCTTTCACAAAATGGTATTAATGTGTAAATGTTAAGAAAGTAAGGAAGTTGTATCAGTCCTAGTAGCCTAGCCTACACACACCTGTGAGTCAGTCCTTTCACAAGGTGTGTCAATAATGCAATGTCTCATATAGTGTTACATTGTACAACTTGTTGCTGGTGAGAAAACTCAGTGCTAGACTTGGACTATTTACATACTAGACAATTCATAGGGCAACAGGCACTGGCACTGTTTGTTGGCCTTGGCCACCACTAGCCTAATTTTTCCACGAATAAGTTTATATTGTCCCCACTCTGTCAGGCGCAAAGACGAAGTAATGTATCACGCCTCTAGGAGCTGCGTTTGGTCCCATAAGGAAATGTCTCTCGCTCAAAGCGCAGTCTTTGGCCGTTCAGAACGCCTGGAGCTGCTGCGTTAATATGAGTTGGCACCCGCTGTTAACGTGGTCCATGACCTTCTGTTTGAGCAGTGCCAGTTCGTCCCGGAGCACGTTGGCAGAGGAGACCAACTCTGTGTGTTGGGTCTTCAGGTTTTTGACCCTGTCCTCCAGCCTCGAGATTCTCTCCAGTTTCCTTTTCCGGCATTTGGACGCGGCCACCCTGTTTCTCAAGCGCTTTCTCTCGGCTTTTATCCGCTCCTGGCTCTCCATGTTGATAGGAGACAGCGGAGGGGTATCGCCGCTCATCTCGGGCACCGTCTGGGGCTCCTCTTTGAATGACTGTAGCCGAGCATGATGTAGCCGTGGATGCTGGGGTGGCCGCTGGGGCTCGATGTGGGTTTGGGACGGGACGGCCGTGTAACTAGCGGAGGAGTGTCTGTCGCCGTTAAGTGCCGACGCAGAGCTGACAGCCCGACTGAAAGTGCCCAAGTTTGTGTATTCAGGTGGCTCGGGGCGCACGGTGCAGCTGTAGGGTATAGGACTGTCCGACACAGTAGATGAGGGTGCCATGTCGTTGGCAGCATTGGCTTGAGCGTCTGAGCTGCCATTGGGCATATGCTGTTGATAATGAAGCTCCGCGAGCGCCTTTACGAATCCCTCGGCAAAACCCTCTTGCTCGTCGGTGATGTTCTTGGGACAGAGGAACTGAGTTGGGGTCGGAGTCGTCAGCCCATTGCAGGACTGGATGATAAGCCTTTCCAATTCAGGGGAAGCCAGTTTTAATAATCCCACATCAGGGGATGTCAGGATGTCGATAGCTTTCGCCCGCAGATGAGGTTTAAACATTTTAGGGTCGTTGAGGTTCAGTGTCATGCTCTGCTTCAGGGTTTTCGGGTTAAACGCATGATATCCGCCCACTGCGCCTTGCTGACCATTTACAGATTCGTCATATAATGTAGCTTCCATCTTGGTGGGCATCAATTGACGGGTCTTTATCGCGAATATAATTGCTGGAATAAAAATCCAAACATCAAAGGTCGAAATTACAATAAACAATATGGAGTGATAAATTGCAATCTGACGTCCCCAATCTTTTTACAGTCTTCGGACAAGTAGTTTTCGAATTTCAACTCGGAGGACAACTCCTGATGTCCGATGTGGAAACTTTTCTTGAGACTTTATAAAATAATAGTATCAAACAAACAAAATAACTTTACTTCCTCAATCGATAGGCGTCTTTGTTTCAATTAGGATTTAAAAAATATTCGATTCGCCTATTGAAATAAGGTTTTTCTTCTCTAAGCAGATATTGTGTCTGACTCGACACAATGTAGTTTCTACCACTTCCAACGTGGAGACGAACTTTATCCACTTCTAAGCTGCTGCTATACTGAAAATAACAATGATGTCATGTATCAGGCTTCCTATTGGTTTGAGATTATGTGATGGGCGTTACTTTTTTAATGACATGCGCGTTGCGTTGACAACCAGCCATATTCCCGCCTCCCGCAAAGGCTGATGGGATTAGGTAATGCAGTAAAAGGAACGTTGTCCTCTGGGATTACGTTTTGTTTTTGAATATCTTCTTACCCGCTTTATTTTGTTACCCAATCTCAGTCAGGTTGACCAGATTACCTTTTAAAATCAGCTTTCACAATATTTGCTTTCTTTCTTTTGCTCTTTGACTTTGTGGGTGAAAGCATGGAAATGTGATATACTTCTGGTGCGTGTGACAGAGTGATGGTGGGCAGGGGGGCTGTTTTGTTTTTCAGGTGATACTTTATGCATTGGTTATGAAGGGGAATGATGATGTTCAAGTGAATATCAAATAGAACATTGTGCCTCACATTTTAAGGGGTGTTTAGAGTACAGAGTATAGGTATAACAAATAAGCAACTGTAGCAACAATGTGTTCCTTCCTACACTGTAATTACACGGTTACTACCATGCAACTACATAGCCTAGGTATTACCATTCCTGAATGTAAAGTGGAGCCAACTCTGTAACTTTATTTTTCATTATATATTTCCCCAAATAGATGTAGTCTATGGTTTATTATATTTATGACTTTCATGTGCAATATGAGTTCCAGTAGAGCTCAATGGGCTTCAAAGAGGTGCTCCTCAGTCTCAAGCAAACTGTCTGACTGATAGTGCTGGTATTGTGTCTCTGCTCGGGCCTTGCCGTGAGCTTTAACTCTGTCTGCTCACTCCTTGCAATATTCAACACATTCTATTTAACCCTGACTATAAATAAGTGGACAGACCTCAGCCACAGGCCACAAACTGAGGTTAACCCTGAAGTGACATGCTTGCCCTCAGGTTGCCTTGACGGCACAACAACCACCACCATTTGAAGGTATTTGACACCTTCACTTGGAATTCCAGATTGGAATATTTAGGAAAGTCTGTTCCTCCTGTCACAATAATGATACTAACAACAAATGGGTTCAATGACAACGTTCCAATCCCACAAGCATGTACACAGTCACAGGGACACACCAGATGAACACAGGCCAAAAAACAAAAACATGTGCGCATGCTCTCTCTCTTTCTCTCTCTCACACACTCATGCATTCTCTCTATGAAGCAAGTAGTACTTGAGGCTAGTTTCACAGCAGTCCCTCAGCAGCAGCTCCCT
The DNA here is from genome assembly GCF_016432855.1 of Salvelinus namaycush. NCBI lineage: Eukaryota > Metazoa > Chordata > Actinopteri > Salmoniformes > Salmonidae > Salvelinus > Salvelinus namaycush. The sequence goes on along the minus strand of NC_052317.1, from coordinate 33,088,321 downwards.
ATAGAAGATAAAAGAGGTTTACACATTTCCCCCAGCACGCACCTGTGTTTATAACTGTAGCGGGGAATATTCCTATCAAGCTACCGCTGACCCGGCCATACTTCCTGTTTCTCTGTCCTTGTTTCCTGTCCAGTGGCCTGATGGGTAACCTCTAGATAACACCACCTTCCTCCCCTGGCTCAGCCAGCTGCTTCCACTGCATGGAGGTTTCTAATCAAGAGTTTAGTTTAGAACCCGGCCCAGCTGCTACAAGCTGTCCTTTGTTTTAGCGATGGACCCTCAGTACATGAAAACACTCTTCCTGTCTGTGCTATGCCCAGACCAAAATGTGGAGAGTTCACTTAGCATGCGTTGATCATAAATAGAGGAAAGTTAGATTACTCACTAACCCGTGTGTGTGTTAAACATGTCTACAGTGTTTGTTAAGGACCATCTGTTTCTTCCTGTCCTGCTGCTCTGTTTCTCTGTCTTCTCCTTCCTCTATTCTCCCTCTCTAATAAATAGGGGTTTCATGATATCCTCACTTTAGAAATTAAACTAAAATTGTAAATCTGATTTAGTGGGCTAGTGTAAATTCAGATTTTTGTGTGTACAATGACGAGCTGCCAGTGTTACAAACTCTCAGTTGAACAAACCAAAGAGATCCCCCGCTGCCTGGCCTGCTATGCGAGACCACAACGACTTACCATTTTTGGACACTAACGCGTTCCGTTGGAAATCAAAGTACATTTCGCTAATCATCAAAGAGTGATTTCGTGGAAGTTATCGACATAAATTGTGATCTTGGAGGTCAGGTAATGTATCGAGCAAGTTGTTAAAGTTTCGTGTCGGGTTGACCCTGTTTAAATCAAATGTTTAGCGAGTCGCTTTTTACACCATGAATTATCAAATGTAGCAGACTGAACCGAGACCGGAATTATATATAACAAATTGATTCCAAAAGATGTAAAAGCAACATTGTATCACTTCAACGATCACTCACGCATAGTGCAATGCTTTTAGTACTTTCACACTCTATCAACAGGAAAGCGACATGATCCCGTTGCTAGTGAATAGCTATCTATACTGTTTTATGCGTAGTACACTATTTCCAGGGTTGGGAAGTAACGAATTACATGTAATCGGTTACATGTAAAGGATTACAAAAACGGTAACTAATCCGTTACATTACCAGCAAAAATATTGTAATTGGGTTACAGATACTTTTGAAAAACGAGGATTACTTCGAGGATTACATTTAAATTCAGAAAGGATGTTTGCGAAAAAAAATCTGACACTTCTCTGTTTTCCAATGACATTCAAAACACCATTGAAAAAAGGCGAAAATTTTAATTTGTTCCAGTTGAGCGAGTCTGACCAGAAGTCAGAGACTACTATGATGACACACCAAATGGGTTTGATGGATCGCGGGAAAAGAGCAGGAATAGGTTTTTGTAGGCTACAGTCCAAGTTATGTCTTCCAATGGTGCGACTGCTGTCGGCATCCAAAGATGATCCAACTTGAATAAACGCTTGGAGGGAAGGATGACAGCAGTGGTGTAGTCTACGGCGATACGGATGCCACTTATTATTGATATTTACACAGTGCATTGATGTGAATCCTGCTCGCTCATTTAGCTATTTGCGCCTTACGGATTCTGGTTGTTGTGGATGGCTGTTCACAAATCTAAATGTGTATTTGAACCCAATAATGGTTCAATTCAAGAAATTTAAGCTGCCTATCAATCATCGTTTTTGAAGCCAGTGGACAGACTGTGAAAAATGCGCTCATGCAACAGCTGCATAGTGGGGATCCCAGCCTATGGAATATAAATGGGGCTTTTATTGCTCAATCTAATTCATGCTGATAAACAAAAAACGTAAGCCTAATGGACACGTGCTCAAACTCGCACACTTTTTATAGACTTAAGGGGCAATCTGTACTTTGCTACATCCAAGTTTGGACTCATAAATTATATATATATATATATATATATACAGTACCAGTCAAAAGATTGGACACAACTACTCATTAAAGAGTTTTTCTTTATTTTTACAATTTTCTACATTGTAGAATAATAGTGAAGCCATCAAGACTATGAAATAACACATATGGAATCATGTAGTAACCAAAAAAGTGTTAACAAATCAAAATATATTTTAGATTCTTCAAAGTAGCCACCTTTTACCTTGATGACAGCTTTGAACACGCTTGGCATTCTCTCAACCAGCTTCACCTGGAATGCTTTTACAACAGTCTTGAAGGAATTCCCACATATGCAGAGTAGTTGTTGGCTGCATTTCCTTCATTCTGCGGCCCAACTCATCGCAAACCATCGCAATTGGGTTGAGGTCAGGTGATTGTGGAGGCCAGGTCATCTGATGCAGCACTCCATCACTCTCCTTCTTGGTCAAATAGCCCTTACACAGCCTGGAGGTGTGTTTGGTCATTGTCCTGTTGAAAAACAACTGATAGTCCCACTAAGCGCAAACTAGATGGAATGGCGTATCGCTGCAGAATGCTGTGGTAGCCATGCTGTTTAAGTGTGCAAGTCCTATTCTTGAAGATCAAGGGATATAACATTTATTGGGATGACTCGAATTCTGATAGACTTTGTTTTTTTAATGTAAAGATATAATTTAATCGTATTATTATATGTAGTAGAAAGCGATGGGTTAGAAGAAGCCTACATAACCAACCCATAAAGTAAAATTTAACGTCCATAAATGGCCAGCTATGTAAACTTTAACATTGATTTATCCTGCGACATTACTGATTACAATTTTGGACATGTAACTGTAACGGATTACATTTAGAAAGTAACATACCTTGACTATTTCTTATATATATTTTTTAGAGAAACACAATAGGTTTGTATGTTTTGATTTAATCTTTTAGACCATAACCTATATGCATGTCTAAAAACAGATCCCTAGACATGTCATAAAAACCTTCTTCACCAGTGATCTATTTTTAATGATTCCGCTCTCTCTGTCCTGCAGGTGTTTTACATGGCTGGGTCGGACTCAGTAGAGTGGTACTATGTGGGGGTGGACGTGGGGACAGCCAGTGTGAGGGCTGCTCTAGTCACCAGGGAGGGCCAAGTAAAGACCACTGCAGAGGAGATGGTCACCATCTGGAAACCTCACTCAGACCATTATGTCCAGTCATCCACTGACATTTGGGCTAAGTGCTGTAGCACAGTCCGGGTAGGTGTTAGAGACTGTGTTCAGGTGTGACTAAAGTGCTCTGCAAAGTGATGTACTCTCTTGGAATTTCTTTAATTATTGGCGTAGATTAGTATGATGTCTAACTCTAAGACCTTTTTGAATACTTTTTGCAGTTTTGCAATGTTTTCTCATATTTAGCAGCAATACAAAACATAAACATCAACATGTAACCAACACCATATTCCTATGACAGAAAGTGACCCAGGGAGTGCAGAGGAATCAGGTCAGAGGGGTAGGTTTTGATGCCACCTGTTCCCTAGTGGTCCTGGACCAGAACTTTCAGCCTGTAGCTGTCAACCAGGATGGTGAGTGAGAGAATTATTAAAAATAGATAGAATACTCTAACACTGTTGAATGCTCACAGTGTTATTGAGTCCAACGTTTCAACTACGTATTTGTCAAAATGTCTCCTCCCCTCTCTGTTACCCTGTGTGTAGGTGAGGCTGAGAGGAACGTGGTGATGTGGATGGACCATCGCGCTGCAGAGCAGGCTGCACGCATCACCAGCACTGGCCACAGGGTCCTGAGCAGGGTGGGAGGGGTAATGTCACCGGAGATGCAGCCCCCCAAGCTGCTCTGGCTGAAAGAGGTTAGAGGTCACCCACTATAAGTCAACAGACAGTTTTATTGTTGGACACCGCTGATTGGCTAGTGCTGAGGTTTATTGCCCTGTTTTTATGTAATTTTCCCCCTACCCATAATTCTTTGGTCAGAACCTGAGAGCGACATGCTGGAGGGACGCTGCCCACTTTCTGGACCTCCCTGACTTCCTGTCCTGGAAAGCCACAGCTTCTCTGGCCAGGTAAGCTTTAGAACAGAAGGAGAGAGGGGTAGGAGGGGTTTATGTGTGTGCGTGTTTGTGTATCTTGACCAGTCCCAGTGTGTGTATCAGACAGATTCTCCCTTATCCTTCAGGTCCTTATGTACTGTGGTCTGTAAGTGGACCTATTGCCCCACAGAAAAATGGGACACCAGCTTCTGGACAGCCATTGGTTTGGAGGACTTACTGGAAAACGACCATTCCAAAATAGGTGAGCAGAGTGAACCGGTTTTCAACATCAAGGGAGTTTTCCTGGATAAATTAAAGATAAATAAGAAATACCAAACTCAGCACTGGTTGGTTTTGGTTTCTCAATGGGAGTACCTACCTGTGGTTGTTCTCTGCAGCCAATGTGTGTTTCTCCACACCCACCTAGGCAGTGTGACCTGCTGTCCAGGGAGCCCAGTGGGAGAAGGCCTTACCCAAGAAGCTGCAGCCGAACTGGGGCTGGACACGGGCACCGCAGTGGGAGCCTCCCTCATCGATGCCCACGCTGGAGGCCTAGGTAGACACTCATTCCAAGGGCCTCCTGTTTTTTTATTTGTAGTCACAAAATAGTTTTTGCGAATACCACTGGTGCTTCATATTGCCGCTAACAATTTATAGATGAGAATATAATAAAAATATAGATTACAACTGAAGATGTTTTTATGAGCAGCTCAGTTTGTTTGAGTTTATTATCATCACCTAGATGAGTCACCTAACCAGACCATGGTCATCTGGTTTCGTTTAGGCAGTTAAACTGCTCATGAACTTCGACTTTTGACTCCTGCTGGGACCTCTGCTGATTACAATTGCATGGGGTCAAACGTGAAAGTTTAAAGCACTCCGTGCTGTTCTAAACTTTTGTACATGTCAGACATGTACATGCACTCTGCTCCTTCACCTCTGTGTGCCTCCTCTTCCCCACCTCCTCCAACATTTAAAACTAGAACCAGCTTGGCAAACATTATCCCAGCAGTAAATGTCAACACTATATTCCACCATGGAGGTTACAGACCCACTTCAAAGAGTGAAGATACTGATTTAACAATCCTCCATTTTGTGGCCCAGTTCTCCCCATTGGCTATTATAAAACCCATGTTTTGGAATCATAAAGGATGTTTTATTCTGCTTGTCAAACCAATGTGTTCTTAGTGATAAAAAGAGAATAAGTAGAAGCCTTGTGCACAGCTTCCAACGGGCAGGTTATGGCAGGAACAACTTAGAATCATTTTTTTATTTTGTTTTTATACATGTGTTTTGGGTATTCTCAGTGAACTTTGCAAAAGGTCAAAACGTAGTGGAAATGTCAAGTAGGCAGGGGAATGAGAAATACATTTTTTCCACAACATACTGTACTTGACAGAAATGTAATTGTACAAATGTTCTTGGTACATGACCTACCCACATTTTTAACCATGTAAATAATGAGAATATGGTGTGTTTTGTGGTTCCAGGTGTGATTGGTGCAGACGTGAGGGGGTTCTCCCTGCCCTGTGAGGACCAGCCAATCACGTCACGCATGGCCATGATCTGTGGAACATCTTCCTGTCACATGGCGGTGAGTTGGTTAGACTTAAACAGCTCTTGTTGTCATATAATATAATATGTGCCACTTAGCAAATTTGATCTAAAGTGACTTACAGAACATTGACAGTGACAGACATATTAAGTATGTGGGGCCCATGCAGGAATCCAACCCACAACCCAGGTTGCATCTTAGCCAAGTATGTTTATCTAGCATGGCGAATAGTATTGCAATGCCATTCGTCAGCAGTCCTTCCTGGTGACCAATCATGAGGGGTAGACCCTGACCTGCTGCAACCTCTTGAATCCTTCAGCTGGAGTCTAGTGTCATGAGCTTTAACATCTAGCTCTAGTAGGGGGAGGTGAGGGGGCCTGATGCTGTGTTGAAGCCTCTATGTGTTATTCTGTCCCCATGTGTTCAGATCAGCCAGGGGCCCCTGTTTGTACCGGGTGTGTGGGGACCGTACCTGTCCGGCATGGTGCCTGAGTTGTGGCTCAACGAGGGAGGACAGAGTGCTACTGGAAGACTGGTCAGTTCAGCTCTGCTTCCCTAGGTCCTACTCTACTAGACCAGGCCTATTCAACTACTGGTCTATGGCCCTGCAGAACTGCTGCTTTTTCTTCTCTACCCAGTAGTTAATTGATCAATTCATGTCACCGATTGGCCCAAGAACCCATACACCTGGTGTCTCAGTTTCCTGCTCAGAAGGAGAGAAAGAAAACCAGCATTGCCTCAACCCTGTAATTGTGACTTTGTCCATGTGTGAACTGTGACCTGAAGTAATCTGCTACATATGCATTATACACTGAGAACTGTCTGACACAGTAAGCCTCGATGACTAGGGTTGCTCAAACCAGATCCACAAAACCATAATGTATCTTTTTTTCTCCTACCTCAGATTGACCATGTGGTGAAAGGTCATGTAGCCTACCCCCAGCTACAGGAGCAGGCGGTGAAAGGGTCAGCTATTTACAGCAAAATCATATCCATTGAAACAACAACATACATTTCACATGGAATAGTACAGAATACACACTTAATATGAACCGCATACTCTATCCAGATATGTAGGCCCAGAATGATCAGAATCCATATGAACCCACTAACCTACTAAGAGCACAGTGTAACTGTCTGTTATCACCTGTCCTGGCATGTCAATTGACAAACTTCTTGGGCAATGGGAAAACCAGTTTTTCTCGCTCGTAAACATTTTTACATTTTTGTGCCGTCTTCTGTTGTGAGAAAATGATTGATTTACTATTGCTCGAAGGCATTACATAGTTCCAATAGCAGCTGAGAAGTCAATTACTTGATACACTTTACAAAATAAATTCCCAATGAGAAACCACCTTTCTACACAAAGAACTGTCAATCAGCAACATAATACAAAGTAGGTTTCAAAAAGTGTAACATATCACCTATATTTCCCTGCAGTGGGGAGCATATCTACAGTTACCTGAACAGACACCTGTCCTCCATGGCTAAAGACCTGGGGGCTCCCGTAGAGCTGCTGGCCTCCAGCCTCCACGTCTGGCCAGACTTTCATGGCAACCGCTCCCCCCTGGCAGACCCCACTCTGAGGGGCGCGGTGAGGAGAGACCACCTCTGGCTCAGGGCTCTGATATACTGCTCCCAGATCTGTTTATGCTATCTTGCCTAGTCTTATCATCATTGGGCAAGGGCAATGAAAATAGGAGTTGGCAACACACACATACACACTTTCACACACATCATATGCTGCCACTACTCTAGTCTTTATTTTTACTATTATTATTATCTATTCTGATGCCTAGTCACCCTGCCTTTTATGTACATATTTACCTCAAATACCTGGAACCCCTACACATTGATCTGGTACTGGTAATACCTGGAACCCCTACACATTGATCTGGTACTGGTAATACCTGGAACCCCTACACATTGATCTGGTACTGGTAATACCTGGAACCCCTACACATTGATCTGGTACTGGTAATACCTGGAACCCCTACACATTGATCTGGTACTGGTAATACCTGGAACCCCTACACATTGATCTGGTACTGGTAATACCTGGAACCCCTACACATTGATCTGGTACTGGTAATACCTGGAACCCCTACACATTGATCTGGTACTGGTAATACCTGGAACCCCTACACATTGATCTGGTACTGGTAATACCTGGAACCCCTACACATTGATCTGGTACTGGTAATACCTGGAACCCCTACACATTGATCTGGTACTGGTAATACCTGGAACCCCTACACATTGATCTGGTACTGGTAATACCTGGAACCCCTACACATTGATCTGGTACTGGTAATACCTGGAACCCCTACACATTGATCTGGTACTGGTAATACCTGGAACCCCTACACATTGATCTGGTACTGGTAATACCTGGAACCCCTACACATTGATCTGGTACTGGTAATATCTGGAACCCCTACACATTGATCTGGTACTGGTAATACCTGGAACCCCTACACATTGATCTGGTACTGGTAATACCTGGAACCCCTACACATTGATCTGGTACTGGTAATACCTGGAACCCCTACACATTGATCTGGTACTGGTAATACCTGGAACCCCTACACATTGATCTGGTACTGGTAATACCTGGAACCCCTACACATTGATCTGGTACTGGTAATACCTGGAACCCCTACACATTGATCTGGTACTGGTAATACCTGGAACCCCTACACATTGATCTGGTACTGGTAATACCTGGAACCCCTACACATTGATCTGGTACTGGTAATACCTGGAACCCCTACACATTGATCTGGTACTGGTAATACCTGGAACCCCTACACATTGATCTGGTACTGGTAATACCTGGAACCCCTACACATTGATCTGGTACTGGTAATACCTGTATATAGATATCTTCATTCTTGTGAAAACATTTTTTATAATATTTTTTTTTAAACTGCGTCGTTGGGAGGGCTTGTAAGCAAGTATTTCACGGTAAAGACTACACCCGTTGACAAATACTTTTTATTTTATTGGTATTTGATTTGAAGACAGCACAAACCGATCTGGGACCAGGCTAGGGCTCTGACCCTCTGAGCTCAGAAATCATTCAGAAACAAATGTCATCACACGATATAAAAGCCAATGAAGGCTTTTAAGCCAAAGTGTCAAAATGACAGACCTGTATGACTTTGCTTATAAATGATTTGTGAAGCATCTATTTAGATCTTATGAATCCTTTATGAATGCCCAACAAAGCTTTTCTAAGTGGTACTGAAGGTGCTCTGTGTGTGTATAGGTGGTTGGGCTGCCATTGTCCCAGACCCTGGATGACCTGGCCCTGCTTTACCTTGCTACTGTACAGGCACTGGCTGTGAGTTTCACAACTAATAATCCATAGCGCTTTTCTGAAACCCCAAAAAGCTTGAATACTACAATTTAATATAAACATGTCACACATTACTTGAAATATGTACCTAGATTATCCTATCCTAAATGATTGTGTGTGGTTATGATAGCCAGAGGAGTACGTCCTCCCTGTAAGTTGTAAAAGGGGCTTTATAAACTAATTAGATTAATTGATTGGTTTTATATCGCAACAATCCCCTCCTGCCTCTCTCCTTTCAGCTGGGCACCCAGCATATCCTAGAGGCCATGACACAGGCAGGACATGACATCACAACCCTCTTCCTGTGTGGGGGGTTAAGTAAGAATCCTCTTTATGTGCAGATTCACGCCAATGCCACAGGTGGGTGATGGAGGGTGATCTAGTTTGTGTCTAGCAGCTGTAAAATGTGTGAAACGGGAAGTTGTACCTAACCTGAACTTGAGAAACTCCCCCACTGAAAACTGACCTAGATTATTTCAGTTGAGCTTCTGAATGATTATTTAGAAATGTATATTTCTCATTATGAAGAGAGTGAGTTAAACATCCCTATTAATTCCTTATTTGTAAAATATCTTGAGAGAGTGCTTATAAAGGGATGTAACAATACTGCGTGTTGTCTCCTCAGGGTTGCCCTTGGTGCTTCCTGCCCAGACAGAGGCTGTGTTGGTGGGAGCAGCAGTCCTAGGTGCCTGTGCTTCCCATGATTATAGCTCCATACTGGTGAGTGCAGAACACACACATACACAATAAACACAGCAGTAGAATATTTAGTTCAACATCATAGCAGCTCATTCCTGACTCCATACTACCATCTACTGGAGAGGAACTAAGGTAAAGGAGAAATACATAGATTCCCTTGCTGCGTCTCAAGGAGGAGACTTGTGCAAAGTCTGGTGAGATGACATGGAGGTGGCTAGATAGCTATCTAAAGAGAGGGCTCTGGGGGTGTTGCTCTGTGGCATTCAGCAGCATACCTCTGAACACCGGGTAGTGGCCCACCCATTATTGTTTGGACTGGGTCGCACCTTTGGAGTCATAACTGCTCATGCAGTTGTTGCTGTCTGAGGATTTGAGCTAGGGATGACGGACTAGGGATGACAGGGCAGTGTGAACTATAGAGCTTATACAGAAGGATAACTATAAGGCCAGGAAAGGAGAATTGTACTGCCTATGTACTGTATGTCACAAACTTCATAGACAGTTGAGCCTTCCCTTTTCAAACCAGGTCATGGGCTGTTCTCGACCTCAGCTCTCCAGATCAAAACTCAATGTGTATGATTTATTGATCACTGCTTGGTTTATGAATGCATGTTTTAGGAGGCGATGGAGAAAATGGCCAAAGTGGGAAAAGTTGTTCAGCCTGACCACGAGCTCTGGAGGTGAGAAGAGAGACTGGCCTGCATCAATGTTGGGTTTCATTGGTAAAACATCTGTGGGTTGTGCTGGAGGCATGTGCTGGGTACAATGATGAATTAACATTAATGTTGGAAACATCACTACTGATATATGAAAGTATATTTTTTATCAGGTCAGTTTGTAATTTTGTTCTAATGATGTCATTCTAATAATGTTTTTATAATGTTCTAGTATCTGACTAGAGGAAATGTGTTCTCTCTCTTAGCTTTTACAGGAAGAAGCACTCTGTGTTCTTGCGCCTCCATGTCCACCAGAGGGAGTACATGGCCCTTATGAATGACTGACTGAGAACCAAGAGGTGCCACTGTCTAACCTGTTGAAATAGCAGACAGTAATCACAACACCGAGGTTGGATTACACTGAATGCAATATCAAGTAGAGACTGTGGATACGACTATGATATCAGACACCCCAAATGAGTTGATTCCAAAAATCAGCTGGACCCAGATACCCAATACACCTATTAGGAGAAAAGAGTCTGAACTCGAACGTGATTTATCAAATGCAAAATGGTGGTAACACTATCCATCTTGAGTTGACGCATGGGGGAAGATGTAGGAAATGAATGCAATTTTCCAGTTTTTAAGATGTGAAGTCCTGGCCTGAAAATCTAATATGACCTACAGTACCATCCACAGGACACTGAAGAGTTCAAAAGGCACTGACAGAAAGTCAGCCTGTGAAAAGCAATAAAACAGTCATCTTGAAATATTATGCAAGTTTATAGGAATTTGAAATTGTGCCCAATGTCACTTTTTCACACCTAGGCCTATTTGCTATCATGAATCCCTATCTCATGTCCTCTCTTTGATCTCTCTATCACAAACATTATTTCTCTGATCTCCTCTTATCACATCTCTAACCTCTGATCTCATCTCTAACCTCTGTCTCCTGCTGTCCAAGCAGGTCGTAGAGGAATGTGTGTTCCTGTTCCCTGTGCTATACAGGATCAAAGACCATAATCTCCTCTGTTGCCCTGGTGACACAGAGGAATGCTCAAATCCCACACAGCTGAGTTAACAGGACTGGTTCACGTCCAGACCCAATGGCAGAACATCCTGCACCAACCAGACCTATATTTGATTTATTTCTGTCCAGCTATGTCACATATAGTCTCTTGTGGTGGCGGGCTGAGACTGTTATTTTAGCAAATTCAGGGTTAGCCCCAACCGGGACTCGAACCCAGCACCTTAGCCGTTACACCATGAGATCTGATCCTCCGGACAAGGTTGGTAGGTGTCGGGTTACGGTTGCTTTATTGACTGCAATAAGTAACACTGAAGTGAAACTAAAGGCTGTGTTGCTGTTGAAGGCATTTTATTAATCGTCTCACTATTAGAAGTAAGGCAGCACACCTGTCCAAAGTATTTAATACATCTTAAACCTGACAACTGCACATTCAACTCAATAAATTGAGTTGTCAGCTATGTGTCTTTGAACATGCGAGTACTACAACAAATGCAACATGAACATGTCCTGACACCATATTATCAGCAAAATGCTACCAGTCAATCTGTGATATGATCAGCACTCCACCATCTAAGGAGAATGGCAATCCCTTTCATTGTCCTCATCATCTCCCTCTGTGGTTGTGTGGGAGGCTGTGTGACTATAGGTGTGATCCTCTGCTGCCCCTCATGGCTGAGGTGTGTAGCGCAGGTACTTCCTTTCTGAAGGTAGCTCTTTGGTGTAGACCCCTGCAGGGAACATGGCTGCTGCCTCCTCCTCAGGGATGTTTGGAGGAACCATCACGCGCTCGCCAGGCTAGACAGAGAGAGGGAATGAGAAGGGGAGTTAGCAGAGAAAATAGAAATGGACATAAGTGGCATGCCAATTGATATTGGACTGACAATAGATTCTAAGTGTTTGGAGAACAATAAAAATAGTTGTGTGATGAATGATGATGTTAACTGATTGTCTATTGGGTAACTCAAGCTTCCATTTATATTTGACTGATAATACTTCCTGAAGGATGCTGCAAATTCTACTGTCAGGCTATAGAGCTTGACAGGGATTGGCTGACTGACCTGCCAATCAGCAGGGGTGGCCACCCGGTTCTTTGCTGTGAGCTGCAGGGAGTCGACCACTCTCAGGATCTCATCAAAGTTACGCCCCGTTGTGGCAGGGTAGAGCAGGGACAGCTTCAGCTTCTTGTCTTGGCCAATCACAAAAACCTGAGACATAAAAACATGTCACACTGTTTGAGAGAAAGTGTGTGTGTGTGTGACAGAGTGAGAGAGTGTAGCAGATAAGGGCTGTGTTCACGAACAGGCAGCCATCATGCAGTGATATCACCCTCACTGATTCATATAAAAAGATTACATCATGCAGCAAGGGGCTGAGGTAGTGAGTGTTTTTGCCAGACGGGGTGCTAGGGCTTGGGGGGAGGGGTAGTTAACTCATACTAGCCAGTGAAGGTAGGCTGTTTGCATCAGCATGAATAAGTAATGTTTATGGAAAATAGAGCACCAGAAAGAGGACGATCTCATGGTGGGCAAACACTTACCGGAAACTGAGAAACGGTAGAGAGAGATACTGACAGGAAGAAAGCGAGAGAAAATGTGGCTGAGAGTGTGTGTATTTTGTTTGTCTGTACCTGTGTAGGTGTGTGTGCATGCATGTTTTGACACTCACACAGCGGGCAGTGAGGGGCATGCCGTCCTTGTCCTTCTCATCTGGGTCCAGCATGCCCAGGGCCACTGCCAGCTCCCTCTGATTGTCTGCTATGATGGGGAAGGGGAACGCACAGCCAGACTCCTCATCGTTGTAGGCCAAGATGTCCTACAGGACCACAGCACAGCCGTCCATTACTAAACACTGGTCATTGGTTTACACACTCAAAACTGGGTGTCCCAAATGGCACCCTATTCCCTTTTGACCTGGTCAAAAGTAGTGCATTATAAAGGGAATAGGGTGCCATTTGGGAACAGCCTATACCTTGGTCCAGCCACGGTGATCCTCCAGACTGTCAATGGACAGGGCGATCATCTTCACGTTGCGCCTGCTGAACTCGTCGCTGAGTTTGGCTGCTCGGCCCAGCTCTGTGGTGCAGACAGGGGTGTAGTCACGGGGGTGGGAGAACAGGATACCCCAGCTACAGAGAGAGGTGGGGAGTGATGGACAGAGGGAGAGAGAGGAAGATACAGAGAGATGGAGAGATTAGTAGGGGCCTAGCATAGGAATGTCAGCCTTTCTGTCTCCCTGCTCCTGTGTTTCTGTTTTAGTGGAGCAGCTAAGCTGTAAAATATGACTCAATCGTTCACTTTGTGATAAACGCACCACATTTGGTACAGAGGTAGATTTAGGTACCTTGTAAAGATTTAGATATGGAGTCACCACATATTTGCGTCCTGAGGGGCGTGGCAGCCCTTTTTCAAAATGGCCCTCGACTAACACTATGTTACAATTCAGAAGTACTGCTTTGACGAAAAGGCAACAAATTAGTCACGGTGCTAGATTTATTGACTCTGAAAAGATTAAGATATGGAGCCACCACATATTTGGCCCCTGGGAGCCATGGCAGGTATCTTACAAAATGGCCACTGTTGGTAACACAATACTGTGGTTACTAAGTCATTTTTGTTGTTGTTGTTGATAAACACCAAATTTGGCAGAGTTCAATTTATATATCCTGAAAATATTTAGATAGGGAGCCATCACTGTTAGAGGTCCCTTCACTGTTAGAGGTCCCTTCACTGTTAGAGGTCCCTTCACTGTTAGAGGTCCCTTCACTGTTAGAGGTCCCTTCACTGTTAGAGGTCCCTTAGGGAGCAGTAAGGACACATTTACCCAATGCTGCCTCAGTCACCACCAGAAGTCCATGGCATACCCAACTGTGGCATAGCCTTTACTTTGTTGAAATAGCAGAACATATTCAAATGAAAGTAGAAAAACTAGTGGGTCATACTTCTGATCATGAAATTGGTTGAAATAAATATATTACAGCTTGAGAGATTTGTTGTCCACAGCAATTGTGAACTATTCCAACTCAATGGTTGGGGATATTTTCCCAGGTACAGCTGAAGTTAGTGTATTTGCTCCTTGCATTGCAAAGTAGCTTTAGTAGCCATTTTCTCAGGAACCCAACGTCTTAACCAGTAGACCAAAATAATATTCTGTTCTGGGCCGAAGCTGATTGTCGCAGGCAGGGCTACCTCATCTATAGAGCGTCCTAACTCACCTCCGATACACAGTCTCAGAAATATTATTTTTCCTACAAAAGATAACTGCTGTATTTCCCTATGTACTCATTATATTGTACTGTGTTAAACATTTTAAACCGATTCAGGCCAATAAGTATAGGCCATGACTTTTACAAAAGTCAAAGAAGTATAAGCCATGACTTTTATACAGTGCATTTGGAAAGTATTCAGACGACTTCTCTTTTTCCACATTTTGTTATGTTACAGCCTTTTTCTAAAATTGACTAAATAAATTTCCCCCCTCATCAATCTACACACAATACTTCATAATGACAAAGCGAAAACATTTTTGGGGAAATATTTTCACATTTATTAAAAATACAAAACAGAAATAGCTTATTTACATACACTACCGTTCAAAAGTTTGGGGTCACTTAGATATGTCCTTGGTTTTGAAAGAAAAGCACATTTTTTGTCCATTAAAATAACATCAAATTGATCAGAAATACAGTGTAGACATTGTTAATGTTGTATATGACTATTGTAGCTGGAAACGGCTGGTTTTTATGGAATATCTACATAGGCGTACAGAGGCCCATTATCAGCAACCATCACTCCTGTGTTCCAATGGCACGTTGTGCTAGCTAATCTAAGTTTATCATTTTAAAAGACTAATTGATCATTAGAAAACCCTTTTGCAATTATGTTACCACAGCAGAAAACTGTTGTCCTGATTTAAGAAGCAATAAAACTGGCCTTCTTTAGACTAGTTGAGTATCTGGAGCATCAGCATTTGTGGGTTCGATTACAGACACAAAATGTTCCGAAACAAAGACCTTTCTTCTGAAACTTGTCAGTCTATTCTTGTTCTGAGAAATGAAGGCTATTCCATGCGAGAAATTGCCAAGAAACTGAAGATTTCGTACAATGCTGTGTACTACTCCCTTCACAGAACAGTGCAAACTGTCTCTAACCAGCATAGAAAGAGGAGTGGGAGGCCCCGGTGCACAACTGAGCAAGAGGACAAGTACATTAGAGTGTCTAGTTTGAGAAACAGACTCCTCACAAGTCCTCAACTGGCAGCTTCCTTAAATAGTACCCGCAAAACACCAGTCTCAACGTCAACAGTGAAGAGGCTGGGATGATGGCCTTTGGAACCACCAAGATTCTTCCTAGAGCTGGCCGTCCGGCCAAACTGAGCAATCGGGGGAGAAGGGCCTGGGTCAGAGAGGTGACCAAGAACCTGATTGTCTGTATGACAGCGCTCAAGAGTTCCTCTGTGGAAATGGGAGAATCTTCCAGAAGGACAACCATCTCTGCAGCACTCCACCAGGCCTTTATGGTAGAGTGGCCAGACGGAAGCCACTCCTCATTAAAAGAAACATGACAGCCTGCTCAGAGTTGCCTAAAGGACTATCAGACCATGACAAACAAGATTCTCTGGTCTGATGAAACCAAGATTGAACTTTTTGGCCTGAATGCAAAGCATCTGGAGGATGGTGGTGGCAGAATCATGCTATGGGAATGTTTTGCAGCTGCAGGGACCGGGAGACTAGTCAGGATTGAGGGAAAGATATACGGAGCAAAGTACAGAGAGATCCTTGATGAAAACCTGCCCCAGAGGGCGCAGGACCTCAGACTGGGGCGAAGGTTCACCTTCCAACAGGACAAAAATCCTAAGCACACAGCCAAGACAACGCAGGAGTCTCTGAATGTCCTAGAGTGGCCCAGACAGAGCCTGGACTTCAACCCGATTGAACATCTCTGGAGAGACCTGAATATAAACTATAACTATAAATCCAAATAACTTCACAGATCTTCATTGTAAAGGGTTTAAACACTGTTTCCCATGCTTGTTCAATGAACCATAAACAATTAATGAACATGCCCCTGTGGAACGGTCGTTAAGACACTAACAGCTTACAGACGGTAGGCAATTAAGGTCACAGTTATGAAAACTTAGGACACTAAAGAAGCCTTTCTACTGACTCTGAAAAACACCAAAAGAAAGATGCCCAGGGACCCTGCTCATCTGCGTGAACGTGCCTTAGGCATGCTGCAAGGAGGCATGAGGACTACAGATGTGGCCAGGGCAATAAATTGCAATGTCCGTACTGTGAGACGCCTAAGACAACGCTACAGGGAGACAGGATGGACAGCTGATCGTCCTCGCAGTGGCAGACCACGTGTAACAACACCTGCACAGGATTGGTACATCCGAACATCACACCTGCGGGACAGGTACAGGATGGCAATGACAACTGCACAGGATCGGTACATCCAGTACACAGGTACAGGATGGCAACAACAACTGCCCGAGTTACACCAGGAAAGCACAATCCCTCCATCAGTGCTCAGACTGTCTGCAATAGGCTTAGAGAGGCTGGACTGAGGGCTTGTAGGCCTGTTGTAAGGCAGGTCCTCACCAGACATCACCGGCAACAAGGTCGCCTATGGGCACAAACCCACCGTCGCTGGACCAGACAGGACTGGCAAAAAGTGCTCTTCACTGACGAGTCGCGGTTTTGTCTCACTAGGAGTGATGGTCGGATTTGCGTTTATCGTCGAAGGAATGAGCGTTACACTAAGGCCTGTACTCTGGAGCGGGATCGATTTGGAGGTGGAGGGTCCGTCATGGTCTGGGGCGGTGTGTCACAGCATCATCGGACTGAGCTTGTTGTCATTGCAGGCAATCTCAATGCTGTGCGTTACAGGGAAGACATCCTCCTCCCTCATGTGGTACCCTTCCTGCAGGCTCATCCTGACATGGACCTCCAGCATGACAATGCCACCAGACATACTGCTCTTTCTGTGAATGATTTCCTGCAAGACAGGAATGTCAGTGTTCTGCCATGGCCAGCGAAGAGCCCGGATCTCAATCCCATTGAGCACGTCTGGGACCTGTTGGATCGGAGGGTGAGGGCTAGGGCCATTCCCCCCAGAAATGTCCGGGAACTTGCAGGTGCCTTGGTGGAAGAGTGGGGTAACATCTCACAGCAAGAACTGGCAAATCTGGTGCAGTCCATGAGGAGGAGATGCACTGCAGTACTTAATGCAGCTGGTGGCCACACCAGATACTGACTGTTAGTTTTTTGATCCCCACTTTGTTCAGGGACACATTATTTCATTTCTGTTAGTCACATGTCTATGAAACTTGTTCAGTTTATGTCTCAGTTGTTGAATCTTGTTATGTTCATACAAATATTTACACGTTAAGTTTGCTGAAAATAAACGCAGTTGACCGCGAGAGGACGTTTATTTTTTTGCTGAGTTTAGTTGTGCAGCGACGCTCTCCATCCAACCTGACAGGGCTTGAGAGGATCTGCAGAGAAGAATGGAAGAAACTCCCCAAATACAGGTGTGCCAAGCTTGTAGCGTCATACCCAAGAATAATCGAGACTGTAATCGCTGCCAAAGGTGCTACAACAAAGTACTGAGTAAAGGATCTGAATACTTCAGTAAATGTGATATTTCAGTTTATTTTTATACATTTGCAAAAATGTCTAATAACCTGCTTTTGCTTTGTCATTATGGGGTATTGTGTGTAGATTGATGAGGGGAAAAAATGATTTAATCCATTTTAGAATAAGGCTGTAATGTAACAAAATGTGGAAAAAGTAAAGTGGTCTGAATACTTTCTGAATGCACTGTAGATTAAAGGTTTGTGAAATAGTGGGTCAGTCTGTAGTAATTTAGTAAAATGGCTGCCACAGCTCCCAGGGGGCAAATCTGTGGTGACTCCATATCTAAATCTTTGCAGGGTCCATAAATCTAGCTCTGTGGCAAATTTGGTGCCTTTACCTCAAACAGTCCTTCTGAATTGTAAACTCATGTTACAGTCGTGGGGCATTTTGTAAGATGGCATCCACAGCCCCAAGGGCCAAATCTGGGGTGGCTCCATATCTAAATCTTTTCAAGGTACCTAAATCTACCTCTGTACCAAATATGGTGCTTTTATCACAAAGTGAACGATTCAGTCAAATTTTACAGCTTAGCCGCTCCACTAAAACAGAAACACAGGAGCAGCGGGGCAGAAAGGCTGACATTCCTATGCTAGGCCCCTACTAACCTCTCCATCTCTCTGTATCTTCCTCTGTCCATCACATTTTCAGGGTACATAAATCTGCATTTCTGCCAAATGTGGTGCTTTTATCAAAAAGTGAACGATTTAACCACCCTACTATTTTGGTGCTGTACTCAAAACACTTCCATTCTATGCATCAGTACACGCCTGGCCCTGGCTGCTTGTTGAGCCAATTGTAAAATACTGGATTTTTAATACAGTTTGTCTTTGCATTGCATACATTATTTGAGCACTATTGTTTTTTTAGGGTAAGAAATAATGAAATGTTTAATAGATCAGGGTAAGAAATAATGAAATGTTTAATACAATTTAATAAAACATGTTGATATTAAACCCGATTATGCCAAGCAGCCTAAAGATTTATTTGATCATGAAAAGAACCAAGAATAAAAATATAGGCGGCCTTAAGTGTGCCCACAGAGATCTTGTCTTGTTGCAGCAACTGACATTTCAGTGTTGTCAGCGTTTTCATTGAGTGGGTTTAGAGAACAAATGATTTGAGCTGCAAGCAAGCAGTTTTTTTCTGACGTCTCAACCTAGTTAGACTGACACAACCAACTGGCCTAGATCAAATAAAACCACAGACCATGAGTAAAGATACATGTCTAAATATTATTCAAATAGGGGGAGAATAGCTGTTTATTATTATATCTACGAAAAAAATAGATGCCAACGCATCCTCGCTATACCCAATAACGTTAGGTATCAGATTAAAATTCACACCAACAGTTTGAAAGTACAGTAGGACATGACAGCTATCAGCATAATCAACCTTACGACCTTTGCCAAACTATACTAAACCTTTATTTTTACAAGTGAATGATTCAGGGCTAATGTCTTTAGAAACAGGTGCCTTATTGAATGCAAATGATATAGTGAAATCGAAAAGAGAACATCAATTATATACCGGAAAACAGGAATCTCAGGTAGTATCTTCCAAAATGCCAACACGTGATTTCAATCGATGGCATATTTAATGTCATATCAACCTTTAAAATTACTTACGAGTCACCCAAAAAATCGTGGAATTTAATTTTGCCGTTAGTGGTTTCGGCCTCAAAATTAGGAAACTCATCTCCTAGCAGTAGTCCTGGCATGGTCGCAATGAAGACCCGCGCGCTCCAGTAGCAGCATACTGATGACAGCAGGTTCAAATCGTCTAACCCGGAACAGGTTTTAACCACTTATAATTATCATTTTTCAAGTGTCAAATGTTATTTTTTTCACTTGTCCAGTGTTCGTTTATAGGTGATAAAAATACAAAAACTATTTATAAAAAGCGTTTACAGGTGACTTGGACGCGTTATTATTTTTCACTTGCTTTTTTCAAGTGTCAATAGTACATTTTACACGTGTTCTTTACACCTGTCCAGTCCGCATTTACAGGTGATTAGAACGCTTGTTATGGTCATTTTTTCGCATGTTCTATATACCTGTCCAGTGTGCTTTTACAGGTGATTAGAACGCTCTAACCCAGAGTCTCACTCCAGAGACTGGGTGGGCCGAGCCCCGGGGACATACTGGTTGTTATTAGCCAGCAACCTGTGGCTCTCCAAGCGGCTAGAGGTGTGCGTCTTTGAGGACTCCTCCCGTGGCAGAATTCTGCACCTGGTGGAGATCACTGGCCAATCCGTGCCCTGGTTCATCAGCACCTTGTACTGTTTACGCCGCAGTGAAACCAACCCTTTAAAGCTGCATTAGGTTAATGGCGTGGACAATGTCACACACAGAGCTGCATAATTGGCAAACAGTTAATCAATTCACGAAAGTGTCTGATATTACATTCATATCCGCCAATTCATTTTGCGTTCTGTGGTAGGCAAAGAGCAGTATCCCTTTTAATCGTGGCTCCATCATCGAGCCGGTCTGTAGTAGCTGGCATGGCGGTGGGCCTTTGCCAAATACCAGGGCCCATGGAAAGTTCCCTGCCTTTAACCTGCTGACAGTGTCACCTCTGCAGAGCCAAAGGAAATACAGAAGCGGCTGTTCACGATTATAACGGTATCAATGCGTTTACATAGCACTGCATTTGGGTTGTTGATTAAAGTTCTTAAGGGTTTGTCATATGTTCCTAGTGGAAGAGTTCCCAGGATGGGCAATTGATGGCCTTCTATCAATTGCTTTTTAAGACTCTTTAGAACCTTGTATGGGCCAATATTTTACCATGACACTTGTGGTATGGCGACTTGAAACATCCTGTTGACTGAACAACTCTTCCTTGCTCACTCTGTTTCTCTCTTCCCCCTCCCCTTATCATCAGCTCTACTCCTGGACCTGGGTCTGGTCCGGATTGTGAAATACTTTGTTCCACTGTCAGAGGTCTCCCGCCCAGAACCACTCCAACATGTTCTTTACCTTCTTCGTGGACTATTTCATCAAATGAGACTTAATTTCAACCAGTAGAGAATGTGAAATGCTTTATTGAAAGAAGTTAATTATCCAAATGTTATAAATACATAATACATGCATTATAAATATAATTGTAATATTATAAATACAAGTTCAATCTGTACTTCAATGCACATCTGTTGTGCATTATAAAAACAGGAGGAAAGAGGTGGCGAGAGAGCTGTAAAAGACAAAGGGAAAGAGGTAAGAACAGAGGAGCAGGGAAGACAGTATACGATTAATGAATCACAGTGCTACCCTAATAATCTCTCAGTACATCACAATAACATAATAATGTCTCATAACCATCGGGCCGACTGGAAGCCCAAAGCTGGTTATCTTAAGAGCAGGTGAGGTGGTGATGGGACCGGGTGGTTAGCATTCTCTCTCACATCAAAACATACATGCAGACAAGAGACAGATGGAGATAGCATGTTTAAGCCTTTAAAAAAAAAATATATATATATATTCTAACAGTCATCCTAATCATTGGGAGGTAAAATGCAAAACTGACCTTGAATCATTAACTCTGGGACTACTACATCTCTATCTGTATTTCAATGTAAAGCATCTCTTTAATAATACTTCCTGTTGACTCGACCAAGTGACCTCTCACCTCTGATCATGCTCTATGTAGCCAGTTCAGATGCTGATATAACCTAGAGGACTTGGATGAAGTGGATGAAGTGAAGGAGAGACTGTTAGAGAGAATAAGGTAGTTAAAGAGACAGTGTTCAACAGGACTCTGTGTGTGTGGCCTCACCTGGTGTCCACACTAAATGGCTGCAGAGTAATGTATGCTGGAAAAACATGCACAGACTTACGAGGACAAACAATATAGCGCAGTTAAAGAAATAATGAAGTGTCTTACTATTCTCCATGGTTGGCCCTCTTGCCTATTCTTTGAATGTGGAAGGAGCCACAGTTATACACCTGAGCCTGCTTACTGCACAACCCATGAATCAGATTGATACATAAGTGTGTAGGTGTGGGTTATAGGGTGTCTAATTGTTCTACATTTTTTCAATATGGGAGACTTAAAATAGCCCGTTTTGTTTTTGTACAGACATCACACCCTTACCTAAACAGCACCCTCACCTGAGAAGTAGAAATTAAAGGGAGAAACTGGGAATTGAATAACTGCAGTTGACATAGCTAAGTAAATGGAAGAATACTCTTATTGCAATGTGGATGGCTCTTAAAATAGCCTTTGTTTGTTCATAGTGTAGTCTATGGTGTTGCCAGGGAACAGCACACTCTTCGAAGAAGTAGGAGGTGAAGATCTCTCGCCTCTTGCTGCGATGTTGGACCTCATCCTTGAAACATCCTGAAGAGCAGCAGACTTCTCCTATGGCGGCGAGTTGCAGATCCCCTCCTGGTCCTCTTGTCCATTATGTTATGCAGGACACAGGTAGCCTTCACACGCCTGAATTCCCCCAGGAGGCAGTCCCAGATGGCCCTGGTCACCCAACCTTGCAGTGCCCTACATGGTAACTGTATGTAACGGATGTGAAATGGCTAGCTAGTTAGCGGGTACGCGCTAATAGCGTTTCAATCGGTTACGTCACTTGCTCTGAGACTTGAAGTAGGGTTTCCCCTTGCTCTGCAAGGGCCGCGGCTTTTGTGGAGCGATGGGTAACGACGCTTCGTGGGTGTCAGTTGTTGATGTGTGCAGAGGGTCCCTGGTTCGCGCCCGGCGAGGGGATGGTCTAAAGTTATACTGTTACATGTAGGCAATCGTTTTGAAAGAATGTCCATGTTACAAGGTATCTGTAGGAATATGGAAGATATTGTCATTATTAGACTTTCACATCACCAGGTCATTGTGGATTACTAAAGTATAATATCCCTCATAACAAATCATGATAACATTGGATAGATAGATGCATGTGTAGCATGTGACAATAGCAGGATCATATCAAGGATAGCATCACAAATGAATACATAAATACCACTTGAAGCTTGATGAGTTGATCATTTGAGTTAGCTGTGTAGTGCTAAGGCTGAAACAGAAATGTGCACCCCTTTGAGTTCCCAGGACCAGGACTGAGAACCACTGCTCGTCATTGGGACCTCTTCATCTGCAGACAGGCTTCTGTATCTGAGCACAGAAAACCTCACAAGAAACAGACTTCATTATACTAAAATTAGACTGCACTGAATATTATGTTACTATTATCACTGTCCTCACTCATTGGGACTGGAACTACAAAAGTCCATACCCTATCCAGAATAGCCTAATCTCTCACGTTGACAGTTGGAGCTGCTATCCTTTCACCCTTCTCCATGGCTGCTAGCTACCTACCTACCTACAAATGCATTTGGAGTGTTTTTTTACAGTGATAAATACATCAAGATAGCTAGCTAATACGAAGTTAGGTAACGTTAGCGGGTGATATTTAATTCACTTAGCTATCTATACGTATGTAAAGTTGGCTAGATAGCTAACGTTAGCTAGCTAGATTAGTAGCTCATTTGAGTTAGCCTACATTGTAGCTAGTTAGCTAATAATACATGTTTGTTTTTACATTTTCGTATTGTAACGTTATTTACTTAACTTACTTGAATAGGTTATCCCAGCCATGTGGACGATTGGAAACAGGGAATAAACGTTTGTTTGTCACCAGAGAGTTTTAGAGCATCTTAAAATTTACCTGTGAATAAATTCATGAAAAGGAGAATGGATTAAAGTATTTACCCATTTAATAACCAGACCTTCATACAAACTTGCTATGGTGAATTCTTGACGCAAAATCGAACATGCTGCCTGCCATATGCTTCCAGCACACCCACAAGCGAGCTACTCTGAGCGGCCTAAACCGCACGTATCCATTTACCGTGTGCTAGTGTAGACAAGCCGTTAGCCATCTGGCCACGCCACGCTGGCTGCCATGTGTGCCCACTTCCTGCTGGCCCAGCTGGTGGTGACGCCCCCCCCCTCGCCACAATTTTCTCCTTATATATTTTTGTTGTGGTACGCAATGCATTTACAGTTTTTCGATCTGTTCTACGAATTGCCAAGTGGCATTCAGTTACAGTGGATGAAAATGTAAAGCCTAATAGTGCATTTTGTCACCGACTCTATGGAGCGGTATATTTATTTTTCTGTATATTTACTTTACATAGCCCCATAGCTATTGTCGTTTGAAAATATACATATTTTTTGATGGGTTTGCAAGAATTAACGATATATTGTTTTAATTGTGTGTCACAGGTTCTACTGGTAAGTGACAGACAGTGTTAGATAATGACACAGTCAAGACGTTGCCAACCTATGACTTTCACACTGAAATAGGATAAAACGAAGGGAAGTATCGAACAACAAAGTTTATTTCAGAGAGGAAGTGAAATTCTGTTGTTAAAACAGTGAGAATGAGACATAAAAATCATGCATGGTTCCTGGTTAAGAGACCCATTCCATATACAGTGTGGTATTGCCCTATTGTCGTGTATGTTTCTGTCTGTGTGGGGGTGAAATGGTACCATACCCACCCCAAGCAAAGTTTCCATTAGTGTGCACAGCAGCTGCTGCCGAGTGTCATTATTAGTCTCCTTACAGTGTTGCCACACACACACGGTGGTAACACCCTAGCAATACATACCCTCCCCAGTGTTGTTGAATGCCCACCCATACCAACATTCTGTAGAACACCCCCCCCCCCCCCCCCCCCAACAGAAATGTCCCTAGGGGTTAACAGTTTACATAACACTTGGTTCAAGCCATTATGGAGGTCAGAATTAGAGACTAGCTAGCTCGGTCCAAATGCTCCGGTTGCTATGTTGATGAAGTGGCAATGTGTTGATGAAGCACATCGATTCCAGGCTAGGTTGATGAAGTAATCAGCACCTAAACTATAGACCTACGGACTATTCTATAGGCACATAGCTGTTAGCCTGGAATCCACACTGAATATGGCTCAATGTAGATTCCAGGCTACATAGCTAATTTCTTAGAACTCATTGAAATAATACTAGACATGTCAACTACTGGCCAGCAGAT
Organism: Salvelinus namaycush; assembly: GCF_016432855.1. Classification (NCBI taxonomy): domain Eukaryota; kingdom Metazoa; phylum Chordata; class Actinopteri; order Salmoniformes; family Salmonidae; genus Salvelinus; species Salvelinus namaycush. The sequence goes on along the minus strand of NC_052317.1, from coordinate 33,063,396 downwards.
GGCACCACATGACCGATTAAAAACAAACCTGCATCGTCTCTTCTGAAATGCTTTGCTCTTTGTGTACTGTGGCTTATTCTGTAGTTTACTGTGCATGTCAAGGCTTTGGGTGGCTTTTTCAACATGCAGTTATATCCTCAAGTTTTAGTATTGGATGTGTGGTCATGAAAATCCTCAGTGCAAATTGTTCAAATGTAATTGAATTTTTTAAATTTATTTTGTATTGAACCTTTATTTAACTAAGCAAGCCAGTTAAGAACAAATTCTTATTTACAATGACGGCTTACCCAAAAAGTAAAAGGCCTCCTGCGGGGATGGGGGCCTGGGATTAAAATAAATAAATAAATGCAATAGAAATATAGGACAAAACACACATCACAACAACATAGACAACACAACACTACATAAAGAGAGACCTAAGACAACAACATAGCAAGGCAGCAACACATGACAACACAGCATGGTAGCAGCACAAAACATGGTACAAACATTGAGCACAGACAACAGCACAAAGGGCAAGAAGGTAGAGACAACAATACATCCCACAAAGCAGCCACAACTGTCAGTAAGAGTGTCCATGATTGAGCCTTTGAATGAAGAGATTGAGATAAAACTGTCCAGTTTGAGTGTTTGTTGCAGCTCATTCCAGTCGCTAGCTGCAGCGAACTGAAAAGAGGAGCGACCCAGGGATGTGTGTGCTTTGGGGACCTTTAACAGAATGTGACTGGGTGTTGTATGTGGAGGATGAGGGCTGCAGTAGATATCTCAGATAGGGGGGAGTGAGGCCTAAGAGGGTTTTATAAATAAGCATCAACCAGTGGGTCTTGCGACGGGTATACAGTGATGAGGAGTATAGAGTGCAGTGATGTGTCCTATACGGACCATTGATGGCAAATCTGATGGCCGAATGGTAAAGAAAATCTAGCCGCTCGAGAGCACCCTTACCTGCCGATCTATAAATTATGTTACCGTAATCTAGCATAGGTAGGATGGTCATCTGAACCAGGGTTAGTTTGGCAGCTGGGGTGAAAGAAGAGCGATTACGATAAAGGAAACCAAGTCTAGATTTAACTTTAGCCTGCAGCTTTGATATGTGCTGAGAGAAGAACAGTGCACCGTTTAGCCATCCTCCCAAGTACTTGTATGAGGTGACTACCTCAAGCTCTAAACCCTCAGAGGAACTAAAAACACCTGTGGGAAGTGGGGCATTCTTCTTACCAAACCACATGACCTTTGTTTTGGAGGTATTCAGAACAAGGTTAAGGGTAGAGAAAGCTTGTTGGACACTAAGAAAGCTTTGTTGTAGAGCATTTAACACAAAATCCAGGGAGGGCACAGCTGAGTATAAGACTGTATCATCTGCATATAAATGGATGAGAGAGCTTCCTACTGTCGGAGCTGTGTTGTTGATGTAAATTGAGAAGTGCGTGGATACTCCCTTGGTGACAGGCAGTGGCTGAGACAGAAGATTTTCTGACTTTATACACTGCACTCTTTGAGAGAGGTAGTTAGCAAACCAGCCCAAAGACCCCTCAGAGACACCAATAATCCTTAGCCGGCCCACAAGAATGGAATGGTCTACCGTATCAAAAGCTTTGGCCAAGTCAATAAAAATAGCAGCACAATATTGCTTAGAACCAAGGGCAATGGTGACATCATTGAGGACCTTTAAGGTTGCAGTGACACATCCATAACCTGAGCGGAAACCAGATTGCATACCCAAAAGAATACTATAGACATCAAGAAAGCCACTTTTGATAAACAGGGCAAAATAGAAATAGGTCTATAACAGTTAGGATCAGCTTGATGATCTCCCCCTTTAAATAAAGGACGAACCGTGGCTGCCTTCCAAGCAATGGGAACCTCCCCAGAGAGGAGAGACAGGTTAAAAGGTTGGAGATGGGCTTGGCGATGATAGGGGCAGCAACCTTAAAGAAGACAGAGTCTAAACCATCTGACCCAGATGGGTTTTTGGGGTCAAGTCACCTCAGACTTAGTGACTGCCTGCAGGGAGAAACTTTGTAGCGGGGCAGGGGAAAGAGAGGGAGAAGCATCGGGGATAGTCACATTAGAAGGGGTGGGAGATGAGGAAATATTGGATGGGCGAGGAGGCATGGCTGAGTCAAATAGGAATCCTGACTAAATGAAGTGGTGATTAAAGAGCTCAGCCATGTGCTCCTTGTCAGTAACAACCACATCATCAACTTTAAGGGACATGGGCAGCTGTGAGGAGGGTTTTTTCTCCAGGTCTTTAACCGTTTTCCAGAACTTCTTGGGGTTAGACCCAGAGAGAGAGAACTGCTCTTTAAAGTAACTAACTTTGGCCTTCCGGATTGCCTGAGTGCACTTATTTCTCATTTGCCTAAACAATAGCCAGTCAGCATGAGTATGTGTCACGATCGTCTTGAGGTGAAAGAGTGGACCAAGGCGCAGCGGGATACGAATACATCTTCCTTTTTATTGAGAGAAGATGAACACGAAACGAAACACTTTTACAAACTAACAAAAGTGAAGCTACAAAACAAAAGTGCACACACACACACACAACCTGTCTACTGCCTATGGCTGCCTTAAATATGGCTCCCAATCAGAGACAACGATAGACAGCTGTCTCTGATTGAGAACCACTCAGGCAACCATAGACATACCTAGACACCTACACTGAACACAACCCCATAAACTCTACCAAAACCCCCTAGACACTACAAACACCCTCGACTAGACGAAAACACACAAACATCCCATGTCACACCCTGACCTAACTAAAATAAAGAAAACAAAGACTAAGGCCAGGGCGTGACAGTATGCGTGTGCTGAGCCTTTCGCCAAATGGAATTCTTGAGGTGGAGTAACTCTGCAAGATCACTGTAACGGCTGTCGTCTTCCTCCTCGTCTGAGGAGGAGAAGTTTGAAGGATCAGAGGACCAATGCGCAGCGTGGTAATTGTTCATCTTATTTAATGACGTGAACAACTCAAAATACAAAAAAACAAAGTGAAAACCGAAACAGTCCTATCTGGTGCAGACACACAAAGACTGAAGACAACCACCCACAAAACCCAACAGAAAACAGGCTACCTAAATATGGTTCCCAATCAGGGACAACGATTGACAGCTGCCACTGATTGAGAACCATATCAGGCCAAACACAGAAAACCAACACAGAAATAGAAAACATAGATTACCCACCCAACTCACGCCTTGACCAACTAACAAAGAAAATCAAAAGAACTATGGTCAGAATGTGACAATCACGGTCGAACCAGGGGCTGAACCTGTTTTTAATTCTAATTTTCTTTATGGGGGCCTGTTTGTTAACAATACCACTGAAAATTTAAAAAAATAAGGTCCAATCATCTTTGACAGAGGGGATCAAGCTGATTCTATACCATTTTACGGAGGCCAGTTCATGAAGGAAGGCTTGCTCATTGAAGTTTTTAGCAAGAGTCTATGACAAATCAGGACAGGTCGTTTCACTGAGCAGCCATTACGAACACAGGCTGTAAAACAGTGATCACTAAGGTCATTACAGAAAACATCAGACTGATACCTATCAGGATTATTTGTGAGGATAACATCGAGGAGAGTAGCCTTTTCTGGGTGTTTAGAGTCATAATAATCTGAGAAAGATTTAGGGAGTCCCATTGCTTTAGGACTTGGTCAGGTGGTTTAAGCATGTCCCAGTTTAGGTCACCAAGCAGCACAAATTCTGATTTAGTGTAAGGGGCCAGGAGAGCGCTAAGGGCAGGTAGGGTACAGGCCGGTGCTGATGGAGGACGATACCACCCAGCAACAGTTAACAAAGAGCTATTTGAAAGTTTAATGCTTAAAACCAGCAAATCAAATTGTTTGGGGACAGACTTGGTGGAGACAACCGAGCACTGAAGGTGATCCTTGGTAAAGATTGCCACCCCCACCTTTGTAAGATCTGTCTTGCCAAAAAAGGTTTTAACCAGAAAGGTTACCATCAGTATTCAAAACACTCTTCCTTAACCACGTCTCAGTAATGACCAACACATCTGGATTGGAGCTGTGAACCCACACTTTCAATTGATCCATTTTAGGTAATAAGCTTCTAGTGTTAATGTGCAGAAAACCCAGGCTTTTACGAGAGCAGAAATCAGTGAAGCAGGTATCAGAGCACAAGTCAGAATTGGGGCTAGCAACAGTAGATGGGCCAGAATGTACATGCACATTTCCAGATATCATCAACAGTAATACAATCAAGGCACGGCATAGTAGAGGGAGAACTCTGCAGTGCTGAATTATGACATCTGAATGTGCATCAGATGACAACAAGATCATATTGTACAGCAATTTCATCAGGTAACATGAATACAAAGCCGGCGAGAGGTGGTTAGAATAGGACGGGAGGCCAAAAGTCTGTGTAACCAATAGTGAGTCAGACAAACATAGTCTTCCCACGGTTGGGTAAAGAAAGTTTGTAGTCAACAAAGTGTCAGGACCCGGTGCGAGAAACAGTCACTAATAATCGTCAGAACCCAGAAGATAAGGCAGACACAGCAGTACTAGAGATGGTGGTTTAATTAAAGAACAAAATCTTCAGGCAAATAATCTAAATCCACAATGTCCAAACATAAAGCCAAGAAGCACAAAATGGATATCCTCCAAAATACAAAGAAACTCCACAAAGTGGTAAAAACAGCAGGGAAAAACAAACCTCAAAAGACTACTCAAAAATACACAAGAACTAAACCAGAGAACCTCTGGAAAATCCAATAAGAGAATCATATGTTCAGAACAAGGCTTGGGCTGGGGCTGGGTGCTAACATACAAACACTGAGCAAGGAACTGAGGAACACACAGGGTTTAAATACTAACAAGGGAACGACACACAGGTGCAAACAATAATTAGAGCAAGGAAAAACAAAAGGTACAAAGAAGGTGCAATGGGGACATCTAGTGACCAAAACCTGAACAGTCCTGGCCAAAACCTGACAGAATCCCCCTCCTAGGAACGGCTCCTGACGTTCCTACCAGCCTTCTCAGGGTGGAGGGTCCTGAACTGACAAATGAGGTCAGGGTCCAGTATGTCCTTGGCAGGAACCCAGGAGCGCTCCTCGGGACCGTAGCCTTCCCAGTCCACCAGATACTGCCAGGACCGCTGCACCCGGCGGGAATCCAGTATCCGGTGGACGGTATAAGCCGACTGGCCACCGATGACACGGGGCGGAGGGGGAGGTCTGCCTGCCGGGATAAGGGGAGAAAAAACAACAGGTTTTAATAAAGAAATGTGAAATGTTGGATTGATCTAAAGGGATCTGGGTAAGTGCAGGCGAAAAGTAACGGGATTGACTCTCCTGGCAATCTTAAAGGGACCGATGAATCTCTGGGACAGCTTGCGAGACTCCACCCGTAGCGGTAAGTTCTTTGTTGAGAGCCATACTCTCTGGCCGGGGTACAGGGTAGGACCGGGACGGCGACGTCTGTTGGCTTGTCGTTGGTACTGCTGTGAGGAACGCAGAAGATTAAGACGTGCCTTCTTCCACGTAAGCCGACAGCGTCTGATGAACCTCGAGGCTGAAGGCACTCTGACTTCTGCCTCCTGGTCCGGGAACAATAGAGGAGCATAGCCAAACTGACACTCATGCGGGGATATACCAGTGGAGGAGGAGCACAAGGTGTTGTGCGCGTACTCGGCCCAAACAATGAAGGATGACCATGTGGACGGGTTGTTGGAAACCATACATCTGAGGGTGGTTTCCAGCTCCTGATTCATCCTCTCAGTTTGGCCGTTGGACTCCGGATGGTACCCTGAAGATAAACTGGCCGTGGCCCCTATGAGTTGGCAGAAGGCCTTCCAAAACCTTGAGGCGAACTGGGGACCTCTGTCGGAAACCATATCTTGCGGAATGCCAAAGACTCGGAACACATGGTTAATCACCAACTCAGCTGTTTCCTTGGCAGAAGGTAATTTGGTCAAGGGAACAAACCTGGCCGCCTTAGAAAACCTGTCGATGATGACTAGGATCGTAGTATTACCATGGGACGGAGGAAGGCCAGTAATAAAGTCCAACGAGATATGGGACCAGGGTCGGTGGGGAATAGATAAAGGGTGAAGGAGTCCTTGAGGGCGGAGGTGAGAAGATTTGCCCTGGCAGCACACGGAACAGGCCTTGACGAAAGTGGCAACGTCTTCTTTTATGGTGGGCCACCAGAACTTACGCTGGATGAACTCCAAGGTGCGACCTACGCCCGGGTGACAGGTGAGGCGAGAGGAGTGCCCCCACAGAAGGACTTGGGACCTTGCTGCCTTGGGAACAAACAACCGATTGGCAGGACCTCCTCCAGGGCCCGGTTCGATGGCTTGAGCTTGTTTCACGGTATCCTCCACTTGCCACGAGATCGGAGCCACGATCTTAGCGGCAGGAAGGACAGTCATGTCAGTATCTTCTCGAATGGCAGGAGAGTAGATTCGTGACAAGGCGTCCGGTTTGAGATTCTTCGACCCGGGTCTATAGGTGAGGATAAACTGAAATCGGCTGAAGAAAAGAGACCATCGAGCTTGTCTGGAGTTCAACCGCTTCGCCTGCTGGATATACTCCAGATTTTTGTGGTCCGTAAGCACTTGAAACGGTTGAGAAGCCCCCTCGAGCCAGTGTCTCCATTCCTTCAATGCCATCTTAACCGCTAGGAGTTCACGATCCCCCACATCGTAATTCCTCTCGGCCGGGGTAAGCCGGTGAGAGAAGAAGGCGCAAGGATGAAGCTTCTTGTCTTCACCCCTCTGAGACAGGACAGCTCCAACACCAACCTCTGATGCGTCTACCTCCACCACAAAAGGTTCATCCGCCGTTGGTAGTGTCAGGATGGGAGCAGAGAGGATGCGCTGCTTGAGTCCTTGGAAGGCCGTCTCAGCTTCTCTTCCCCACAGAAACCTTGTGTTGCCACCCTTGGTTACAGCTGAGAGAGGGGCTGCCACCGAGCTGAAGTTCTTGATGAACTTGCGGTAAAAGTTGGTGAAGCCCAGGAAACGCTGAACTTCCTTAACGGACTTGGGGGTGGGCCAATCCGCTACCGCCCCTACCTTCTTGGGGTCCATCTGGACTCGACCGGGTTCCACTATAAATCCCAGGAATTGTACTCGAGAGGAATGGAATTCACACTTTTCCGGCTTAACGTACAAATGGCTGTCTAGGAGGCGTTTGAGCACTTGTCTGACATGCTTAGTGTGTTCTTGAAGGGAGCTCGAAAAGATGAGGATGTCATCCAAGTAAACAAACACGAAGATGTTAAGCATATCCCTAAGCACATCGTTTATGAGCGCTTGGAACACAGCCGGGGCGTTGGTCAGGCCGAAGGGCATCACCGAGTATTCGTAGTGACCAGTAGGCGTGTTGAAAGCGGTCTTCCACTCGTCCCCGGGTTTGATCCGCACAAGATGGTATGCGTTCCGCAGGTCAAGCTTAGTGAAGACAACTGCTTCCTGGAGCAGCTCAAAGGCTGTGGCCATAAGGGGTAGCGGGTAGCGGTTACGGACGGTTATGGCATTGAGTCCCCAATAGTCGATGCAAGGTCGTAATCCACCGTCTTTCTTGGCCACAAAGAAAAACCCTGCTCCCGCCGGCGAGGTAGATGGACGCATGAGGCCTGCTGCCAGAGCGTCCTTGATGTAGGTATCCATAGCAGCTCGTTCGGGAGGAGAAAGGGAAAAGATCCGACCCCTGGGAGGGCAGGTCCCCGGAAACAGGTCAATGGTGCAATCGTAAGGTCTATGGGGTGGTAGTTTGGTGGCCCTCTGTTTGCTAAATACCGGTTTGAGGTCATGGTAACACTCGGGAACTCGGGACAGGTCGATGGATTCTAGAGACTCGGGAGGGGAACTCGGGGAACTCGGGAAGATACAAGTGGCTTGGCACGTAGGACCCCACTGCTTGATAGTGCCCACAGACCAGTCGATGTGAGGGTTATGTCTGTGAAGCCAGGGGTAACCAAAGACGAGAGGGAACTCGGAACAGGAGATCAGATGAAAGTTCATCACTTCCTGGTGTTGGGAAACTGAAAGTCGCAAGGGGGTAGTGGCACGAGTGACAAGTCCAGATCCCAAAGGGCTTCTATCCAACGTAGTAACCCTTATGGGGTCACTTAGAGGTTCAGAAGGAACGCCATTCTCCTTCGCCCAGACCCCATCCATGAAGTTACCTGCGGCTCCAGAGTCTACCAAGGCTTGAAGAGGAAACTCGTGGTCGTCCCAGGAAAGGGTAACTGGAATGAGCAGGCGGGAGTTGGATGGATGGGAGGAGGTTATGTTTCCCGTTACAGTCCTCCCAGGCCTGCACGGGAGAGTGCGTTTCCCTGGAGCCCGGGACACGTGGAGCGGAAATGGCCCGGTTTGCCGCAATATAGACAGCATCGCTCCCTCATCCGGCGGTCTCTCTCAGCCTGGGAGATGCGTCCAACCTGCATGGGTTCTGGTGGAGCCAGCGAGGATAAAGGTGGAGACTCGGAGCTGGAACCGATAGGAGCTAGGGTGAGAGGTCTACGGTTGAGTTCTCTCTCTCTCTCAGACGCTGGTCTATGCGCGAAGCCAACTTGATAAGGGACTCGAGGTTGTCCGGTGGTTCCCGAGTGGCCAGTTCATCTTGGATGGTGTCAGAAAGACCCTTCAAAAAACACACTGTGAGCGCCTCGTCGTTCCAGCCACTTGCTGCTGCCACAGTGCGGAACTGGATGGCATAGTCCGTCACGCTGCGCCGACCTTGGCGGAGAGTCAGGAGCTGTTTGGCTGAGTCAGGGCCGTTGGTAGGACCTTGAAACACTCCCTTGAATTCTTCAGCAAAGGTAGAGTAGCTGGCACAGCAGGGACTTTGGGCATCCCACACAGCAGTAGCCCAGGCTAGGGCTTTTTCCGACAGCAGGGTGATGATATATGCTATCTTGGACCGGTCGGTGGGAAACGACGATGGTTGTAGCTCAAAGGAGAGAGAACATTGGGTGAAAAACCCCTTACAAACACTCGGATCACCTGAGAACCGTTGGGGAGGCGGCAGACGAGGTTCAGCCAGGGAGTTAACTGCCAGGGGCACTTGAATCTGATGAACTGGAGCAGAAGCGGTTGCCGGGGAAAGTCGATCAGAAATCTGCTTTATGGAAGTCAGCATCTCTGACAGAAGTTGAGAATGTCTAGCCATTAAGGCCTCTTGCTGAACCAGAGCAGCTTCGTGGTGTTGGACAGTCCCCTCGTGGTGGGACAGGATGGAACAAAAATCCTGGGTACTGGCTGCCTCTGGGTTCATTATAAGGGCTCAGTGTTTCTGTCAGGACCCGGTGCGAGAAACAGTCACTAATAATCGTCAGAACCCAGAAGATAAGGCAGACACAGCAGTACTAGAGATGGTGGTTTAATTAAAGAACAAAATCTTCAGGCAAAGAATCTAAATCCACAATGTCCAAACATAAAGCCAAGAAGCACAAAATGGATATCCTCCAAAATACAAAGAAACTCCACAAAGTGGTAAAAACAGCAGGGAAAAACAAACCTCAAAAGACTACTCAAAAATACACAAGAACTAAACCAGAGAACCTCTGGAAAATCCAATAAGAGAATCATATGTTCAGAACAAGGCTTGGGCTGGGGCTGGGTGCTAACATACAAACACTGAGCAAGGAACTGAGGAACACACAGGGTTTAAATACTAACAAGGGAACGACACACAGGTGCAAACAATAATTAGAGCAAGGAAAAACAAAAGGTACAAAAAAGGTGCAATGGGGACATCTAGTGACCAAAACCTGAACAGTCCTGGCCAAAACCTGACACAAAGTATGCAGGAGTCATGAGGCAAGTAGCAAAATGCACAAGAAAAAAATCATATATATAACGACTTGGGGCTAGCCATTGTAAGTTCAGAGTCACTCGCCCCAACAGTGCGTGAGTGCTGGAGGCGAGCAAAATCTTGGGAGAGAGGGGGAGACAGGCCAGGGCAGACGATGAACAGATCGGCAGGTGGAATCCAAGCAGCAGTGCAGCAGGCAATGGGAGTAGGTGTCACACCCACTTGGGAGAAACTTTTATTTATGGAGGCAGATTTCTTGTAGAAAATGCCAGTGACTGATCTCTGAACAGCAGGAGGGGGCTTCAGAGGACGCTTCAAAGACTCCTGACACATGATGGACCCAAAGGTCTCTGCACCTTTTACTTCACACCTTGGTGCTAATTGAATTTGTATCTGGTCTGTCCTTGCAAGCCTGACAGCCTTAACTCAGCATTCAGTCCCCATAAAGTCAAATATATCATTGTAATGTACTTTATGTTTAATTTTTTCAATTTTTTCTTTTTATTCTTGGCTTTCAAAATAGCATCAGATCAAACACTACTCACTCATTTCCAGGTTGGATGGTGTCCTCAGGTCTCTGCTGTTTGTTTGCTAGAGCACCCTCCGTATAGCTTGGAAAAAGAAAAACCTTGGAAGCAGTAATCTCTATGGTTAATTTTGGTCAAAATTAGGTTGTCGGTTTGGAGTTTTGATCTGGAGCGAAGGCAATGCTGTGGAGGGTAGCATCCTGCATATGTACCTGCCGAAAAATCCAAGTTTATCTAATTCCAAATCTATCCTTTTATAAAAAACATGTTGAAAAATGTGAGAGCTCACATGCAGCTGTGTCTCTCTCTGAGGGGGGCGTGCCACTGGACTGAACAAATGCAGACTGATCAGCTCTTTAGGGACATCTGTCATTTTAATATTTATTGATAAAATGACATACAAATGGTAATTGGAGCACATATAATACACAATAGTGAAGATACAACTTGAATTTAGACTCAACATGGACAGTACAGTACATTTTTATATTAAAATAAGTAAAATACATCGTATATAATACAGGAAGAGCAATATCTCAGACTGTTTACATGGAGTTCCACCTTAGTGAATCTCCTGCCATTCATTTTATTGTAAGATTCATTCATTCATTCACTTATTTACATTAGTAGAAAAAAATGCATTGTAGTAGACAGAGTAGCAACAGGCCTCGCTGTGATCTGATTATAAAGCTGTTAGTAATGTTGTTGGTTGATAATATTCTAGTAACAGCGTATGAGTTCACGCCACACCAGTCCATCATCCCCAGCCTCCTCTTATTGGCTGCTTCTGCTGGGTCTCCCCAAGCTGACATTGTAGGTGATCATGTGGAAGTTGTCCCAGGCGTAGAGCTTCCTCTGGGCGTGGTTGTAGTCCACCATGCTGTTGTAGCGGTAGTGGTTCTTAAAGGGCACCGCCATGCCTCGGCCCTGGCCGGTGGCCGTGTCGAACACGTGGTTGACGGTGGTGTCTGGGGCGGTGTAGCTGGCCACCGTGTAGAGCCGACCGCAGATCATGAAGGAGTTAGCCACTGTGTTCTTCCTGATGTTGGTCTCCCAGCTCCTCTTCACCTCCAGGCTCTCAGAGTCCAGCTGGGACACCACGATGGCTCCCTTGGCCTTGCTGGTGCTGTAGATGGCCCACAGGCCCTGCTCGTCCACCGCCAGGTCAATGTCTGTGTAGCCGCCCCAGGAGTAGGGGTGCTGGCCGTGGAAGCCAGCGTGGGGGAGGTCCAGGCGTGCCGCCAGGCTCTCGTAGGCAAGGTCGTAGCGGAGCAGGGTGCGGCTGCGTCGGCGCTGGTAGTAGAGGGAGCCGCGGTACAGGGTGGCCCCTGTGCTCTCCACGGGCTCTGGCAGCACCATAACCTTCATGGGGAAGCCCTTGGCAAACTGCTCCATGTCCTCATAGGCGAAAAGCTGGCGGACGTCCGTGCCCACTGTGTCGATGCGCCACACCGTCTTGTTTCCGTATGGAGAGGCCATGGGCTCAGGGTCCTGCAGCCACACCCCGTACTTCCCTGTGATGCTGTCAGCCTTTCGGTGCAGGACGGGCTCTCCCACAGACACCAGCTCACCACAGCCTGGACACAGATAGAGGGTAGTTACATTAAATTCAATCTTTGTCTCCACAAGGGAATTATGTCAAGTAAATTGGAATATGTGCTTTGTGAAATATACAGTACATTTTTCTCAAATTTCATTATCACGATCACTACCTTTATGGTCATCTCTCATTTATTTTAGTTTTTAGAGGTGACGTGCATATACATTATACACTGAACAAAAATATAAGCACAACATGTAAACTGTTAGTCCCATGTTTAATGAGCTGAAATAAACAATCCCAGAAATTTTCCATACTCACAAAAGCTTATTTCTCTCAAATTTTGTGCACATATTTGTTTACATCCCTGTTAGTGAGCATTTATCATTTGCTAAAATAATCCATCCACCTGACAGGTGTGGCATATCAAGAAGCTGGTTAAACAGCATGATCATTAAACAGGTGCACCTTTTGCTGGGGACAATAAAAGGCCACTCCAAAATGTGCAGTTTTGTCACACAATACAATGCCACAGATGTCTCAAGTTTTGAGGGAGCGTGCAGTTTTAGAGAATTTAGCAGTATGTCCGACCGGCCTCACAACCGTAGAAAACGTGTATGGTGTTGTGTGGGCGGGCGAGTGGTTTGTTGATGTCAACATTGTGAACAGAGTGTTCCATGGTGGCGGTGGGGTTATGGTATGGGTAGGCTATGGACAATGAACACAATTGCATTTTATCGATGGCTATTTGAATGCACAGAAATACCGTGATGAGATCCTGAGGCCCATTGTGAGGCCCAATTTGTTGAAGATACTGTATCTGTGACCAACAGATGCATATCTGTATTCCCAGTCATGTGAAATCCATAGATTAGGGCCTAATACATTTATTTAAATAGACTGATTTCCTCATATGAACTGTAACAGTAAAATCTTTGATATTGTTGCATGTTGCATTTATATTTTTGTTCAGTGTAGTTGGTGTGTAGTGACTTTAAGAAGCTACCAGGGGGAGGTAGATACAAGTTAGAGCAGTAGTTTTCAAACTTTTTCTACAGGACCCCATTGTTTTGCCAGAATTTCTGTCGACCCCACCCCAAATCCAACCTTAAAATCTGTACATTTTGATTTTTACATGAACAAATAACATTCAATTCATTACATTTTCCATATCTCTTTTCACAATGAAAAGAAACCAATAAATATATTTACTCAATAAAAAATGTCTTTCTCAATTTTTTTTGTATATTGTCCCATACAATAATCTGTACTCTAAATGTTTTGTTCCCAAAAACAAAAACAATCCCAAAAAACGACCTGTGTGGTTCTGCCCAGCGTCTTGAATGAGACGTGATGCTGGGACCTCAGTCACCTCTGCCTTCATCTCCTGATAGAGAGAGTCTGAGAGGAAGAGAGAGAGAGAAATAACATTTTATTCAATGGTTTATTTGGTGGCTGAAGTTATAAATAACTCAAAACATACAGCATCAATAATCCTGAACACATTCAAAGATGACACACTGACAACATGAAGGCATCTTGATATGTGCTCCAGTCATTTGACATGCAGCGCAGCCCCCTATTTAAGTTATTACATTCCCCAAAGGATCACAGACACTTAAACCAACATGCAACACGCACAAGTGACAGAGTTGTAAAAGGAGCATCCGTGTGGTAAATACCATTCCGCTAACGCAACCAAGCAGTGCATTCTGAAACCTGACCTGTACTCCACTCAGTTTACATTATAACACTTTGATTTTGACCAGATCAGATAAACAAACACTCACCATCCACAGTTCCTAACTCACATACACTCCTAGAAAAAAAGGTGCTATCTAGAAACTTAAAGGGTTCTTCAGCTGTCCCCATATGATAACCTTTTGAAGAACACTTTTTGGTTCCATGTAGAATGCTTTCTACAGATGGTTCTATCAGGAACCAAAAAGGGCTCCTATGGGGACAGCTGAGGAACCCTTTAGGAACTCTTTTCTCTAAAAGTATATATAATAATGCATTTTCACACAGTTCAGGGGTGGGTTATAAGTGATGATGTGAGACAGTAGAGACTCACCGCTGGCTGGTCTCTGGTTGAGCTTGTGAAGTGGGAGTCCTGCTCCAGTGGCTTGGTGCTTGTGGCAGGGTCTCTGTCGCAGTGTCTCAGCCTCCGCACTCAGTTCGTCCACCCTCCTCTGGAGCCCCTGCACCTGCCTGTTCAGCTGCTCCTTGTCCCCCTGCAGCTGGCTCTTATCTCTCATGGCCTGGGAGTATGCTTCCTGGATGGTCTTGTCTCCCCCAGCCCCCGGACCCTCTCCCCCTGCTCCCTTGCCCCCCAGCAGCCTGCTGACCAGGGCCTCCAGCAGGGTGAGACGAGATTTCACCCCCTCCATATCTGGTCCTCCGCTGGCCCCGGGGCAGCTCGCCTCGGCAGGGTTGTCCACGGTGAAGGTGTACTGACAGCACCCGATGTGGTCATTGGAGCGTCTCAGGGAGGCTCTGTCCTGGCTCTGGGAGCTCAGAACCAGGCAGGACAGACACAAGGCAACCTGGAGCCACATTCTGGAGGACAGGTGGATGGATCACCTGGGTCTCAGACTGGATCACTTTCTTGGTCCTTCAGGAGTTGTTCTCTTTCTTTCTTTCTGATGGATCAGAGGACCTGTGATGGAACCTTTCAGCCGAGATCAGGTTTATATCCTGTTGAATTCTTTGCGTGGTCTCTTTATTTCTGACTTTGCGTAGTAATGATATTTTTTTCTTCCTTTCCTTCTTTTGGTTGTGTTATTGTTCTGTCTCTTCTCCCTCTCCCTGGTCTTTTGGTTGTGTTATTGTTCTGTCTCTTCTCCCTCTCCCTGGTCTTTTGGTTGTGTTATTGTTCTGTCTCTTCTCCCTCTCCCTGGTCTTTTGGTTGTGTTATTGTTCTGTCTCTTCTCCCTCTCCCTGGTCTTTTGGTTGTATTATTGTTCTGTCTCTTCTCCCTCTCCCTGGTCTTTTGGTTGTGTTATTGTTCTGTCTCTTCTCCCTCTCCCTGGTCTTTTGTCACTGTCTGTTGTTCTCTGAGTTAGAACATGCTGCAAGTGGGATATTTATACAGTCAACTAGCATAGTGTGGGAGGGGACAAGGATCATGGCTGCACATCTGAGATGGGGCATGGGGGGGGGGGGGGGGTTATTTATCAAAACATAGGTTGTATTTGTCTATACTGAACATCTTTGTGTCTGTCTGTCTGATCCACTTTATCATAGTAACGATGGCTACTCAGTGTTTACTTCCTTTATAGCCGATAGTTATATAATGAAATCACCATATGATTAAACTCTCCCCAGGCACAATGTCCAATATCTCTTGGATTTATCACCAGTTAGGTAGCGTCCTATGCACCTGCATTTTAGGTGTGAAGTACAGGTAAGCTCTGGGCTAAGGTTCAGCGAATGCACTATTGCATCCTGTCTGCTTGTCTTAGTCTAAACAGGTCTGGGATGTCCAGCTGCCGTCCACCCCTTGCCCCCCACAACAGGCCAACCCAGTTTAGCCTGGTCCCAAATCTAAGGGAAAACCAGTTCACCTGTACACCTGAGGGCAGTCGGGCACTCTGCTCTGCCAGGGCAGGATGTCTGGAGGGTGGTTAGGATTAGGAATGTGGTGAGCACAGACGGTCCATCCTTCCTCCCTAACCCATAGTTTTCTTTATCTGGCTGCTTCACTCTGGCATCATAAATCTAGCTAAAGGATGGGGATGATTAGGGAATATTTGACTGGACATCATCCCACTCTTGTGTAACAGAAAGCTTTCATTACAACGTGATTCATTAAGGAACGTTGGTACAGGGTTTTAGTCACCTGCTCTTTCTTTCCCCTCACATGCAGGAGTCCCCACCTCCCACTTCTCTTCTCTCTCTGCCTCCCTCTCCTCCCACCGCTCTCCCCCTGGCTAGCCACCTTCTTCTCCCCCCTCCTTCTGGCCAACCACCCTCTCCTTTCTCCCTTTCCCCCTGTCCTCCCACCTCTCTCCCCCGCCCCCCTGACAAGCCACCTTCTTCTCCCCCCTCCTTCTGGCTAGCCACCCTCTCCTTTCTCCCTTTCCCCCTGTCCTCCCACCTCTCTCCCCCGCCCCCCTGACAAGCCACCTTCTTCTCCCGCCTCCTGTTCCCCGGGCGCCGAAAACGTGAGATGTTGATTATGGCAGCCCCACGCACCTCTCTGATTCAGAGGGGTTGGGTTAAATGCGGAAGACACATTTCAGTTGATGGCATTCAGTTGTAAAACTGACTAGGTATCCCCCTTTCCCTTTCCTTCTGGCTAGCCAACATCTCTTTTCTCCCTCTCCCCCTCTCCTCCCACCTCTCTCCCTCTGGCTAACCACCCTCTCTACTCTTCCCTCTCCCTGGCCTGCTACCAGCTTGAGATCTGGCAGTTGGTCTGTCTGTCAGTTGGTTTTGGGGGCCAGTTTTGTGAAGTGCCAACACACACACACACAAACACACATGTTTATGACTGAGGGAGGGGACAGGGGAGCAGGTTGGAACCACATGGCTCAGACTGTCACGCCCTGACCGTAGAGATCCTTTTTATGTCTCTATTTTGGTTGGTCAGGGCGTGAGTTTGGGTGGGCATTCTATGTCTGGTGTTCTATGTTGTCCTTGTTTTTTATTTCTATGTGTTTGGCCTGGTATGGTTCCCAATCAGAGGCAGCTGTCTATCGTTGTCTCTGATTGAGAATCATACTTAGGTAGCCTGTTCCCACCTGTGTTTGTGGGTGGTTATTTTCTGTTTAGTGTTTTTCGTCACCTTACAGGACTGTTCGTTTGTCGTTTTTGTTGTTTTGTTCAGTGTTCAGTTGTTTTATTAAAATAATGAACACTTACCACGCTGCACCTTGGTCCTCCTCTCCTTCTCCCGACGACGAACGTTACACAGACACGATAGTCGCTTAAAGAAAAAAACAAATGATAGGGAGAATGGAGGATCTGCAGAAGAGAAGAGGTAGCAGGGAGAATCACTAAAATAATAACAGATCCTCCATCTCCTCTCCCCCTCCCCTCGGGGGAACGGAGTAATGGTTTTTGCATATTTACTCTTGGCACAG
The DNA here is from genome assembly GCF_016432855.1 of Salvelinus namaycush. NCBI lineage: Eukaryota > Metazoa > Chordata > Actinopteri > Salmoniformes > Salmonidae > Salvelinus > Salvelinus namaycush. The sequence continues at coordinate 33,046,446 of NC_052317.1, read as the reverse complement.
CTACGGTCGACTCAAATTCAAAACATTGCTTGAGTGATGATTTATTTTCTATTCCCTCCCCCCTTCCCAGTCATCCACCCCTATGCTTCCAACTCAAATTCACCACATACTCACTAAAAAGTGTTTGTTCCACAATATCAAACTCAAACTCCCCTGGTTGGCTCAACAGGATATACTTCATGTTTCACTGTGGAATCTCCAGCAGTGTTTCCACCGTACGTTCGTTCACCTCTCCAATGTTTTTTTCTGACGTAAAGTTACGGTGCTTCAGGCATCCTATTTTTCTCCAGCCCTGTCCATGGCCCCTGGCCCCCTGCCTCATAGTCGCCACAGAGAAAATACAGGCAGTCTACAGGCGGTCAGCTGCAGTCTCTCAGTGAGGGGCCAGGACTGTTTGGGCCAGGACTGTTTGGGCACGGACACACCGGTAGCATTTGCCGGCCAAGAGTACTTAGCACCTCTGAACAGAGTGCCGCCTGTAATTTGTAACTGAGTGCAAACCAATTCTACATGTAGAATCGTGCAAAAATATTGGTCCACCAGTCGGTGGGTCCCTAAAACACACCCTGCCGAATGAATGGCAGATGAATGGTAGATCAACAGTCTGTGTGGTGTTTGTGATCCCTTAGTCCAATGAGACACCAGACTGCTGCTTAAAATGGAATCCTGATGCCTCTGCCATGCACTTAATTAGGATGGCTTATTTAGTATTTGTTCAATTAAAAAGACAGACCACAAAAGCAGATAATGTTATTTCTTTAGATTTATCAGCAGCCCAAGTGGTTTGACTACTGCTGGGCTACAGCACCCAGAGTGTACTTTAGAAACTATTCATACCTCTTGACTTATTCCACATTTTGTTGTGTTACAGCCTGAATTCAAAATGTATAAAATATTTGATTTCTCAACCACCTACACACAATAACCCATAATGACAAAAAGAAAACATGTTTTTAGACATTTTTGCAAATGTATTGAAAATTAAGTACAGAAATATCTTATATTCACAACCCTGAGTCAATACATGTTAGAATCACCTTTGGCAGCGATTACAGCTCTGAGTGTTTCTGGGTACATTTCTAAGAGCTTTACACACCTGGATGGTACAATATTTGCACATTATTCTTTAAAACATTCTTCAAAGTATGTCAAGTTGATTGTTGATCATTGCTAGACAGCCATTTTCAAGTCGTGCCATAGATTTTCAAGCCGATTTGTCAAAACTGTAACTAGGCCACTCAGGAACATTCAGTGTCGTATTGGTAAGCAACTCCAGTGTATATTTGGCCTTGTGTTTTAGGTTATTGTCCTGCTGAAAGGTAAATTAGTTTCCCAGTGTCTGTTGGAAAGCACACTGAATCAGGTTTTCCTCCAGGATTTTGCCTGTGCTTAGCTCTATTCTGTTTCTTTTTATCCTAAAGAAAACTCCCTAGTCCTTGCTGATAACAAGCATACATACCCATAACATGATGTAGACACCAACATGCTTTAAAATATGAAGAGTGGTACTCAGTTGGATTTGCCCCAAACATAACGCTTTGTATTCAAAACATAAAGCTAATTTCTTTGCCACATTTTTTGTAGTTTTACTTTAGTGCCTTACTGCAAACAGGATGCATGTTTTCACTCTGTCATTTAAGTTAGTATTGTGGAATAACTACAATGTTGTTGATCCATCCTCAGTTTTCTCCTATAACAGCTGCAACTGTTTTAAAGTCACCTTTGTCCTCATGATGAAATCCCTGAGCGGTTCCCTTCCTCTCCGGCAACTGAGTTAGGAAGGACCCCTGTATCTTTGTAGTGACTGGGTGTATCGATACACCATCGAAAATGTAATTAATAACATCACCATGCTCAAAGGGATATTCAATGTCTGCATTTTTTTGTTACCCATCTACCAATAGGTGCCCTTCTTTGCGAGGCATTGGAAAACCTCCTTGGTCTTTGTGGTTGAATCTGTTTTTGATATTCACTGCTTGACTGAGGGACTTTACAGATAATTATATGTGTGGGGTACAGAAATTAGGTAGTCGGTCACGCCCTGATCTGTTTCACCTGTCCTTGTGATTGTCTCCACCCCCTCTAGGTGTCGCTTATTTTCCCCAGTGTATTTATCCCTGTTTCATGTCTCTCTGTGCCAGTTCGTCTAGTCTGTTTCAAGTCAACCAGCGTGTTTTTCCCGTGCTCCTGCCTTTGCTATTCTCTCTTTTGCTAGTCCTCCCGGTTTTGACCCTTGCCTGTTTTCTGGACTCCGTACCCGCCTGCCTGACCAGTCTGCCTGCCCTGACCTCGAGCCTGCCTGCCATTCTGTACCTTCTGGACTCTGATCTGGTTTTGATCTTTTGCCTGCCCACGACCATTCTCTTGCCACCCTTTTGGAACTAATAAATATCAAATATTCAAACCATCATCTGCCTCCCGTGTCTGCATCTGGGTCTGGCCCTGAGCCCTCATATAGTCATTAAAAAAATCATGTTCAACACTATTATTGCACACAGTGTCACGACTTCAACCGAGGCAGGCTCTCCTTCCCGTTCGGGTGGCGCTCGGCGGTCGTCGTCCCGGCCTACTAGCTGCCACTGACTCTTTTTCCTCCCCCTCCTTATGTGTTTATTTGTATCACCTGTGTTCAGTTAATTGTTAATTAGTGTGGCTTTATTAGTCAGCCAGCCCGTACGCTTCTTTGTGCGGGATTGTTTCATTGTGGCTTTTGGATTTCGGGAGTGGATGTTATTATTGTGGACTGGGTTTGTTTCTCGTGTCGTTGGACCATTGTGTATGACACCCAGTACGTCCGTGTTGGACATTGTGTTTGCAAGTTGAGTATTAAAGACTCAACATATTGAAGCTCTGCTGTTCCTGCGTCTGACTTCGCACCCCCCCGACACTCAGAGCGTTACAGAATCCCGCACCTAGAAAATGGAGTCAGCAGGAGCAGCAGCCAACCCTCTCCCATCGATGGAGGAACGGGTTCTCCACCACACCACCGTCCTCCATCGGATCGGATCAGCCATGGACCAGATGATGGAGAGAATGGAGCGATGGGAGAGGAGTGGGCTCCTCTCTCCACCTTCGGCTCCCGCAACACCTTCGGCTCCCCTTCCTCAGGACTCTCCATCCCCCGGCTCCAGCGCGCTCCGTCTTACGCTCCCGAGGGATTATGATGGAGCGGCGGCAGGGTGCCAGGGGTTCTTACTCCAGCTGGAGCTATACCTGGCCACTGTTCGCCCCACTCCCTCGGGAGCGGAGAGGGTGAGTGTCCTCGTCTCCTGCCTAACGGGTCGTGCTCTGGAGTGGGCCAACGCAGTCTGGAATGGCCCGGACTCAGCGAAGGAGCACTACCCGGAGTTTACCCGTCGTTTTCGTGCCGTGTTTGACCACCCCCCAGAGGGCCGAGCGGCGGGTGAGAGACTATTTCATCTCAGGCAGGAGAAGAGGAGCGCACAGGATTTCGCGCTGGAGTTCCGGACCTTGGCTGCGGGATCAGGGTGGAACGACAGGGCCCTTATTGACCACTACCGGTGTAGTCTCCGGGAGGACGTCCGCAGGGAGCTAGCGTGTCGGGACATCGCTCTGTCTTTGGATGAGCTTATCGACATGTCCATCCGACTGGACAATCTGCTGGCTGCCCGCGGGCGTTCGGAGAGGGTCCTGTGCGTTCCACCACCCAGCGCCCCGGCTCCCATCCCGATGGAGTTGGGAGGGGCCGCGCCTAGGGGTATCGGAGGAGGAGGCCTCCCCTGCACCAGCTGTGGTCGGAGAGGACACACGGCCGATCGGTGCTGGGGGGGTCTGTCTGGGAGTCGAGATGTCAGGCGGAACGCTTCTCGATCACCCCAGGTGAGTCAGCACCAAACTCACTCAGAACCCCCTGTCGGTCACATGTTTGTCTCAATTTTTTTCCTTGATTTTTTCCCCTCTTCCCAGCATAGGGCACTAGTCGATTCAGGTGCAGCTGGGAACTTTATGGATCGCGGACTCGCCCGAGAGTTGGGCGTTCCGCTTGTGCCGATAGATTCTCCCTTTCCCGTGCACTCCCTAGATAGCCGGCCATTAGGGTCAGGGGTGGTCAGGGAGGCCACAGTTCCCCTGGACATGGTGACGCAGGGGAATCATAGGGAACGTATCAGTCTCTTTATTATTGATTCGCCTGCGTTTCCAGTGGTGCTGGGTATTCCCTGGTTGGCCCGGCACAATCCCAGTATTTCGTGGAGACAGGGGGTTCTCCAGGGGTGGTCAGAGGAGTGTTCTGGAGGGTGTCTGGGAGTTTCCATTGGTGCCACGTCGGTGGAGAGTCCAGACCAGGGTTCCACGGTGCGCATTCCCCCCGAGTATGCCGATTTGGCAATCGCTTTCTGAAAAAAGAAAGCGACGAAATTACCACCACATTGACCGGGTAGGGATTGTGCGATAGATCTCCAGGTTAACGCTGCGCTTCCCAAGAGTCACGTGTACCCTTTGTCCCAAGAGGAGACGTTGGCTATGGAGACATATGTCACGGAGTCTCTGGGACAGGGGTACATTCGGCCCTCCATCTCACCTGTCTCCTCGAGTTTCTTTTTTGTGAAGAAGAAGGAGGGAGGTTTGAGTCCGTGTATTGATTATAGAGGTCTAAATGCCATCACAGTGGGGTTTAGTTACCCACTACCTCTCATCGCTTCGGCGGTGGAATCATTTCACGGAGCGCAGTTCTTTACAAAACTGGACCTCAGGAGCGCGTACAGTCTGGTGCGTATTCGGAAAGGAGACGAGTGGAAAACCGCATTTAGTACCACATCGGGCCACTATGAGTACTGCGTCATGCCGTATGGGTTAAAGAATGCTCCAGCTGTTTTCCAATCCTTTGTAGACGACATTCTCAGGGACCTGCACGTGCAGGGGGTAGTTGTGTATATCGATGACATTCTGATCTACTCAACTACTCAAGCCGCGCATGTATCTCTGGTGCGCAAAGTGCTTGGCAGACTGCTGGAGCATGACCTATACGTCAAGGCTGAGAAGTGTGTGTTCTCCAAACAAGCCGTCTGCTTCCTGGGTTATCGCATTTCCACCTCGGGGGTGGTGGTGGAGAGTGACCGCATAAAGGCCGTGCGTAATTGGCCGACTCCAACCACGGTGAAAGAGGTGCAGCGGTTTTTGGGTTTTGCCAACTACTACCGGAGATTTATCCGGGGTTTTGGTCAGGTAGCGGCTCCCATTACCTCACTGCTAAAGGGGGGCCCGGTGCGGTTGCGGTGGTCAGCGGCGGCGGACGGAGCTTTCAACAGGTTGAAGGCTCTGTTCACGGATGCTCCCGTGTTGGCGCATCCGGATCCCTCTTTAGCATTCATAGTGGAGGTGGACGCGTCCGAGGCTGGGGTGGGTGCCGTGCTATCACAGCGCTCGGGTACGCCACCAAAACTCCGCCCCTGCGCTTTCTTCTCTAGTAAGCTCAGTGCAGCGGAGCGTAACTATGATGTGGGGGATCGGGAGTTGTTAGCGGTGGTCAGGGCTCTGAAGGTGTGGAGACACTGGCTTGAGGGGGCTAAGCACCCTTTTCTCATCTGGACCGACCACCAGAATCTGGAGTATATTCGGGCAGCTCGGAGACTGAACCCGCGTCAGGCAAGGTGGGCCATGTTTTTCACCCGGTTTAGGTTCACGTTGTCCTACAGACCCGGTTCCCAAAACGTAAAGGCTGACGCACTGTCTCGCCTTTACGACACGGAGGATAGGACCACCGAGCCCACTCCCATCATCCCCGCCTCGAGGCTGATAGCGCCAGTGGTATGGGAGGTGGACTCGGACATCGAGCGGGCGTTACGGGCGGAACCCGCGCCTCCTCAGTGCCCGGCGGGCCGTAAGTACGTACCGCTTGGTGTTCGGGACCGACTGATTCGGTGGGCTCATGTCCTACCCTCCTCGGGTCACCCTGGGGTGACGAGGACAGTGGGGAGCCTTCGGGGAAGGTATTGGTGGCCTACCTTAGCTCGGGACGTTAGGGTTTATGTCTCCTCCTGTTCGGTATGCGCTCAGAGTAAGGCTCCTAGGCACCTTCCTAGAGGGAAGTTGCAACCCCTCCCCGTTCCACAACGGCCATGGTCTCATCTGTCCGTGGACTTCCTGACCGATCTTCCCCCTTCTCAGGGAAACACTACGGTTCTGGTAATTGTGGATCGGTTTTCTAAGTCCTGCCGTCTCCTCCCGTTGCCCGGTATCCCTACTGCCCTACAGACTGCGGAGGCCTTATTCACTCACGTCTTCCGGCACTACGGGGTGCCGGAGGACATCGTTTCTGATCGGGGCCCCCAGTTCACGTCCCGAGTATGGAGGGCGTTCATGGAGCGTCTGGGGGTCACGGTCAGCTTGACTTCCGGTTTTCACCCCGAGAGTAATGGGCAGGTGGAGAGAGTGAACCAGGAGGTGGGTAGGTTTCTGCGGTCCTATTGCCAGGACCGGCCAGGGGAGTGGGCGAGATACATTCCCTGGGCCGAGATGGCCCAGAACTCACTACGCCACTCCTCTACTAATGTGTCCCCCTTTCAGTGTGTGTTGGGGTACCAGCCGGTCCTGGCACCATGGCATCCGAGCCAGACCGAGGCTCCTGCGGTGGAGGAGTGGGTACAGCGCTCCAAAGAGACCTGGAGGGCCGTCCAGGAGTCCCTTCAACAAGCTACTAGGAGGCAGAAGAGGAGCGCTGACCGCCACCGCAGTGAGGCTCCCGTGTTTGTACCGGGGGAAAGGGTCTGGCTCTCGACCCGAAACCTACCCCTCCGCTTGCCCTGCCGGAAGCTGAGGCCGCAGTGTGTAGGGCCCTTCAAAGTCCTGAGGAGAATAAACGAGGTGTGTTATCGATTAAAACTCCCTTCCTATTATCGTATTAACCCCTCGTTTCATGTGTCTCTCCTCAGGCCGGTGGTAGCTGGTCCCCTGCAGGACGGTGAGGTGCCGGAGGTCCCTCCCCCCCCTCTGGACATCGAGGGGTCCCCGGCGTACACGATACGGGCCATTCTGGACTCGAGACGCCGGGTGAGGGGCCTGCAGTACCTCGTGGACTGGGAGGGGTACGGTCCGGAGGAGAGGTGCTGGGTGCCGGTGGAGGACATTTTGGATCCATCTATGTTAAGGGATTTCCATCGCCTCCATCCGGATCGCCCCGCGCTTCGTCCTCCGGGTCGACCTCGAGGCCGGTGTCGGCGCGCTGCGGGAGCCGCGCGTCAGAGGGGGGGTACTGTCACGACTTCAACCGAGGCAGGCTCTCCTTCCCGTTCGGGTGGCGCTCGGCGGTCGTCGTCACCGGCCTACTAGCTGCCACTGACTCTTTTTCCTCCCCCTCCTTATGTGTTTATTTGTATCACCTGTGTTCAGTTAATTGTTAATTAGTGTGGCTTTATTAGTCAGCCAGCCCGTACGCTTCTTTGTGCGGGATTGTTTCATTGTGGCTTTTGGATTTCGGGAGTGGATGTTATTATTGTGGACTGGGTTTGTTTCTCGTGTCGTTGGACCATTGTGTATGACACCCAGTACGTCCGTGTTGGACATTGTGTTTGCAAGTTGAGTATTAAAGACTCAACATATTGAAGCTCTGCTGTTCCTGCGTCTGACTTCGCACCCCCCCAACACTCAGAGCGTTACACACAGAGGGATTACTTGCAACTTATTATGTGACTTGCTAAGCACATTTTTACTCCTGAACTTATTTAGGCTTGCCATAACAAAGGGATTTAATACTAATTGACTCAAGACATTTCAGCTTTTCATTTTTTATTAATTTGTAAAAATGTGCAAAAACATAATTCCACTTTGACATTATGGGGTATTGTGTGTATGCTAGTGACACAAAATCTCTAATTCATTTTCAATTCAGGCTGTAACACAACAACATGAGGAAAAGGTGTGTGAACACTTTCTGAAGGAAGTATATCTTTGTAAGAGTTGTGCATGTCAGATTTTCTAGGAGAATAAATGGACAGATACTGTACATCAGATGGAGTAAAGAGTGAAGAAAATAATAGCAAGGAGGATGACCATCCTGGCAGAGACTCAGAAAATAAACTGAGACTGAAATCTCCTCTTGGACCTGTTTAGACCAGTTTTTTTTAAAGATTCCAAGAAACCCTGAAGGTATAATACTAGCAGCATCCTTGGCAACAACTTCAGATTTCCACTCCTGAATACCAAAGGGAAGGCTTATGTTACAGATACATTGAGTTAAATAAGAATGACATACTTCCCCCCTCAGAAAGGAAAAGAAAATGACATAAAAAAATCCAGAAGATGGATCCAGAAGCTTGAGACATTTTGAGAAGTATTAGTGAAGTGGGACATGGAAGTTGACGATGCAGTACATCACTGGGGCCAAGCTTCCTGCCATCCAGGACCTCTATACCAGGCGGTGTCAGAGGAAGGCCCTAAAAATTGTCAAAGACTCCAGCCACCCTAGGTCATAGACTGTTCTCTTTACTACCGCACTGCAAGCGGTACTGGAGTGCCAAGTCTAGGTCCAAGAGGCTTCTAAACAGCTTCTACCCCAAGCCATAAGACTCCCGAACATCTAGTCAAATGGCTACCCAGACTATTTGCATTGCCCCCCCCCCCCCCCACACCACTGCCACTCTCTGTTGTCATCTATGCATAGTCCCTTTAATTAACTCTATCTACATGTACATACTACCTAAACTAACCGGTGCCCCCGCACGTTGACTCTGTACCGGCACCCCCCTATATATATTGTTATTTTTTACTGCTGCTCTTTAATTACTTGTTACTTTTATCTCTTATTCTTATCCGTATTTTTTGAAACTGCATTGTTGGTTAGGGGCTCGTAAGTAAGCATTTCACTGTAAGGTCTACTACACCTGTTGTATTTGGCGCATGTGACTAATAAAATTTGATTTGATTTCTGTATGCAGGGTGAGGTAGACGTGACGTGACGTGACGCACGCACGCACGCACGCACGCACGCACGCACGCACGCACGCACGCACGCACGCACGCACGCACGCACGCACACACACACACACACACACACACACACACACACACACACACACAGTATGACCTCTTAACCCCAGAGGCAGCAGGTGGTTTCTTTCCCAGACATTCTTCATTTACCTCAGTGTTTACTTTACTACATGTAGCGTTACATGCATGTGACTATACCATAATGTAAGGCTGGTGAAAACATAAATGACTCATTACTTTTGATTCATGTTGCTGGAAAAGGTGGCCTTCATGGTTGGTACACTACAGTAGTCCTGGTGTTGGGTACTGAGGTGGATACCGGGGGTGTTTTGTTGAGTCCTATAACTTAGCCCTCAGGCGATATGATGCGATGGTGGGATGGGATGTTTTTGTCTGTAAGGATTAAAGATCGTCTGCTGTCTGTCTGCTATGACTGTCTGCCAGGTGTAATCATGGTGGATCACACACTATATCCCTCTTCCTCCCCCCCTCCTCTTACTGTAAGTGTTGTTTAGTCACTCAGTGCTCACTGCCAGCCCAAGGCAGCCAGCCAGGTGTTTCTGGCCATAAGCCTTCATTAGTGATGCAGACAGACTAACATGGCACCAGACCATTATACAAACGCTCCACTGTAGACTGGCTACATAGTCACATCAGTCAGTGACACACACACACACACACACACACACACACACACACACACACACACACACACACACACACACACACACACACACACACACACACACACACACACACACACACACACACACACACACACACACACACACACACACACACACATATATACTGTAAAGGTTATGCATGCAGTACCAAAGGCTTTTTTCTCTCTCCCTTTCTCTCCCTTTCTCTCTCTGACACAATGAAAACAGCCTGATGTTGATTCAGATATGTTATTTTTGTTTCAGACATTTGCTACCATGCCGTAACACTGTATCATATGCAAATGTATCGCCATTTGTGATCTCTCTCCCTCACTGTTACTCTGTCCACCTGTCTGTCTGTCTGTCTCTGTCTGTCTGTCCATTTGTCTGTCTCTCTCTCTCCGAATATGTCATCTAAATATACAGTGTAAAATCATGGAATTCTAGATCCTCATAATTCCAGTAATACCCTCTTCACAAAGCAGCCTTCAGGCACGTTGTTCCATAAGTATAGGTCCTCGGAATACCAATGGCCGTAATACTGTACATTTAAAAGCCCCAATAAATTCCTCTTCTCCTACTTTTGCTATGTAATGCAGCCAAGCACACTCCACTAGCCAATCAACCACTGTGCGTGTATATGTCCGTGTGTGTGTTGATTTTGTGTGCGTGTTCATTTTGTGTGTATGTAGTGTGTGTGTGTGTGTGCAGTATGTGCATTTGAAAGGTGCAATGTGTATGTTACGGGAAGAACAACTGTTTTCCTCATCGATGACAGTTTAACAGGGCACTCTGCCTCTGGTGCAACTAAGCCAAGAATTAGAGTTTGCCATCAAAATATTGATGGAGGAGAGGATGAAGAAAGACATAAGAGAATCATAACTCTCCTTCCTCCAAGTAGTCTGGAGAGACCTGACCAGATGGAAGGAGTCATAAATAAGACAAAGGCAATCCATAACTGTACATAAAGATCTCTGCTAAGATGACAAGTCCCCGCAGATCTAGTAAACTTCAGACAAAAGCAACATTTTCATCTCATTTGGAGAAAGAAAGTTGCAGCAGGCATAGGAGGTTGGTGGCACCTTAACTTGGGAGGACGGGCTAGTGGTAACGGCTGGAGCAGAATTAGTTAAATGGTATCAAATACATCAAACACATGGTTTTCATATGTTTGATGCCATTCCATTTGCTCCGTACCAGCCATTATTATGAGCCATCCTCCCCTCAGCAGCCTCCCCTGGGAGCAGGGTAGGGGTAAATTCCATTTCAATTCAGGGGATGAATTCAAATTCTCGTGGGCACGTAAAGCGATTTTTGATACACTTCCACCTGAATTGAATTGGAATTGACCAACAACACTGAGCATCAGCAGCAATAGCACCTATACCATTTAGAGTCTGACATTCTTAGGCTAAGTCCCAAATAGCACCATATTCCCTATGTAGTGCACTATATATAAAAAGTAGTGCACTACATAGGGAATAGAGCACCATTTGAGCCAGACACCTAGTAAAATCTGTTACTCCTACCTCTTGTCTTTGGCTCTGGACCTGTTGAAGGCAGTTGGAGGGAGATATGTGGTGTTGGGGTTTTGATGAGCCCAGCAGACGTCCCTGGCCATCAGGGAGATACCACTGTCCAAACACAGCGCCCCACTGGAGTGTGGGTAATGAACGATTCTGAGGGCCGGTTGAGCGAGACGGGGGGACGACACACGTGTGCGCACACACACACACACACACACACACACACACACACACACACACACACACACACACACACACACACACACACACACACACACACACACACACACACACACACACACACACACACACACAGTATAAACAGACACATTATGCAAAGTTTAACACAATCAAATATAATGGTAAAAACACTGATGCTAGAGCAAACATGGTGCTTGCGTTATCAACTCATACAGACATGTGTGTATGTCATCTTAGAAAGGTCTTCATGTTCCAAAAGGGAGACAATGAAACAGTGAGGGCAGATGTAACTGACTGATTGATGAGGGTCAGATCTGAGAAGACTAAAGTTAGAGATCATAAATCAAATCAAACATATTGGTCACTGGCACCGAATACAACAGGTGTAGACTTTACAGTGAAATGCATGCTTACGAGCCCTTTCCCAATGATGCAAAGTCTTAAAAAAGTAGACAAATATTTGCTAAATAAAAAGGAAGTAGTAACACAATAAAAACAATAACGAGGCTGTATACAAGGAGTACCAGTACCGAGTCAATGTTCAGGGGTACAAGGTAGTTGAAGTATTTGAGGTAATACAGTATGTACTGTACATGTGGGTAGGGGTAAAAGTGACTTAGCATATCACACAGGAGGTTGGTTGCACCTTAATTGGGGAGGACAGGCTCCTAGTAATGGCTGGAGCGGAATATGTGGAATGGGTTCCACATGGGTTCCATGTGTTTGATACCATTCCATTGGCTCCTCTCCAAACATTATTATGAGCCGTCCTCCCCTCAGCAGCCTCCACTGATCAGCATATATAATAAATAGCGTAGCAGCAGCATATGGGAAGAGTGTGAAAGTGTGTCTATGTGTGAGTGTGTGTGTGTGTGGCGTCAATATGCATGTGTGTATGCGTTTTGTGTGGGTGCGAGCATATGTAGTGAGTGTGTGTGTATGTGTGTGTGTGAGTAGAGTCTAGTGAGTGTGTGGGTAGAGTCTAGTGAGTGTGTGGGTAGAGTCTAGTGAGTGTGTGGGTAGAGTCTAGTGAGTGTGTGGGTAGAGTCTAGTGAGTGTGTGGGTAGAGTCTAGTGAGTGTGTGGGTAGAGTCTAGTGAGTGTGTGGGTAGAGTCTAGTGAGTGTTTGGGTAGAGTCTATTGAGTGTGTGGGTAGAGTCTAGTGAGTGTGTGGGTAGAGTCTAGTGAGTGTGTGGGTAGAGTCTAGTGAGTGTGTGGGTAGAGTCTAGTGAGTGTGTGGGTAGAGTCTAGTGAGTGTGTGGGTAGAGTCTAGTGAGTGTGTGGGTAGAGTCTAGTGAGTGTGCATAGAGCCAGTGCCAGGGAGAAATAAATAAATAATAAACAGGGTCAATGTAAATAGTCCAGTTAGCCATTTGATGAACTATTCAGCAGTCTTATGGCTTGGGGGTGTTCAGGTGCCTTATGGTCACAGAACTGGCGCTCTGGTACCGTTGGCTGTGCGGTAGCAGAGAGAACAGTCTATGACTTGGGTGGCTGGAGTCTTTGAGAATGTTTAGGGTCTTCCTGACACTGCCTGGTAAAAAGGTTCTGGATGGCAACTAGTTCAACTCCAGTGATGTACTGGGCCGTATGCACTACCCATATGCACTAGGGTTTCTGGGATGATGGTGTTAGCATTTCATGGCTACAGATGTGAGTGCTACGGAGCGGTAGTCATTTAGACAGGTTACCTTGGCATTCTTAGGCACAGGGACTATGGTGGTTTGCTTAAAACATAAGTAACTGAAAGTAATCAGATTAGGCCTACATTACTGACTTTGGGTGATCCAAAAGTTACGTTACTGATTACATTTTTGGACAGGTAACTAGTAATTAAAATGGTTTACATTTAGAAATTAACCTACCAAACCCTGACTACAACAACAAAGAAGTTACTGCAAACAACGAACACAGTTTTTTCATCTTGGACATAATTGCACGCACAATAGAAGAGCACAATATGTACTTTTAAAACGTTTTTACCGTGCTGCTCAAAGCTCCTCATTTTGGCAACAAAAGCAATAACAATGGTGGTAGGGCAGCAAGTGGTGCTGTTTCCTCTACTGCGGATTCCATCTTTAAAAGTATATTTCGGGATTGTATCTACTTCCCCAGAGTCAGATGAACTTGTTGATACCATTTTTATGTGTCTGTGTCCAGTATGAAGGAAGTTAAAAGCTGTTTTGTGAGCCAATGCTGACTAGTGTTAGCGCAATGACCTGAAATCCATGCTAGTTAGCAACTTCCTTCAAACTGCAAGCAGAAACAAAAATGGTCTCCACAAGTTCATCTGACTCTGGGGAGCTAGATAAAGGGCCTCATTGCCAAAATCCTGAAGTATCCCTTAAAGTGTTGATGGTGTATTGGAGGCTGCCTACTCACACAGAACCTACTCCACTCTTCCTCCACAGACGTTCACAAAAGATGACAATCAGCAAGATATCTTAATATTGTGTGATGCAGGCCTATGTGGATTGATTCCAAGAATAACTGAGAATCAAGTGACTGGTAAATGAGGCCAAGTGTTGAATCTTGATTAACGCTGCCCTCTGGTGGTACACTTGAAACACAGCAACATGTGTACCATCATTCCCCATCTTGCTGTGTGGTATAGCCAGTAGGGAAATGAAAGGCTAAATGATAGGCTAGTGATATGCAAGAGAAATGTATGCTCCAGTTTTTTTTTCAAGGTCTTCGAACTATGGGGGGAGAAGCCTTCTGCTCCCTTGCCCCTCGCCTATGGAAGGCTCTCCCTGACCATCTGAGAGATGCTCCATCACGTGGAACTTTTAAAACAGGCCTAGTGCTAGTCCTAATCTAAAATGTATTTAGCACCTAGCCCACTATTTTACCTGGCTCGATTCTAAATGTACAGTTGAAGTTGGAAGTTTACATACTTAGGTTGGAGTCATTAAAACTCGTTTTTCAACCACTCCACAAATTTCTTGTTAACAAACTATAGTTTTGGCAAGTCGGTTAGGACATCTAATTTGTGCATGACACAAGTAATTTTTCCAATAATTGTTTACAGACAGATTATTTCATTTATAATTCACTGTATCACAACCCCAGTGGGTCAGAAGTTTACATACACTAAGTTGACTGTGCCTTTAAACAGTTTGGAAAATTCCAGATAAGGATGTCATGGCTTTTTATTTGTATTTTATTTCACCTTTATTTAACCAGGTAGGACAGTTGAGAAAAAGTTCTAATTTACAACTGCGACCTGGCCATGATAAAGCAAAGCAGTACGACACAAACAACAACACAGAGTTACACATGGAATAAACAAACATACAGTCAATAATACAATATAAAAAGTCTATATATAGTGTGTGCATATGAGGTAGGATAAGGGAGGTAAGGCAATAAATAGGCCATAGTGGCGAAATAATTACAAAATAGCAATTAAACACTGGAGTGATAGATGTGCAGAAGATGAATGTGCAAGTAGAGATACTGGGGTGCAAAGGAGCAAAAGAAATAAAATAAATAACAGTATGGGGGTGAGGTAGTTGGATGGGCTGTTTACAGATGGGCTATGTACAGGTGCAGTGATCTGTGGGCTGCTCTGACAGCTGGTGCTTAAAGTTAGGGAGGGAAATATAAGTCTCCAGATTCAGTGATTTTTGTATTTCGTTCCAGTCATTGGCAGCAGAGAATTGGAAGGAAAGGTGGCCAAAGGAGGAATTGGCTTTGGGGGTGACCAGTGAAATATACCTGCTGGAGCGCGTGCTACGGGTGGGTGCTGCTATGGTGACCAGTGAGCTGAGATAAGGCGGGGCTTAACCTAGCAAAGACTTATAGATGACCTGGAGCCAGTGGGTTTGGCAACGAATATGAAGCGAGGGCCAGCCAACGAGAGCATACATTCCTATAGAACATTTGTGGGCAGAACCGAAAAAGCGTGTGCGAGCAAGGAGTCCTACAAACCTGACTCAGTTACTCAGTCAGGAGGAATGGGCCAAAATTCACCCAACTTATTGTGGGAAGCTTGTGGAAGGCTACCCGAAACGTTTGATCTAAGTTAAACAATTTAAAGACAATGCTACCAAATACTAATTGAGTGTATGTAAACTTCTGACCCACTGGGAATGTGATGAAAGAAATAGAAGCTGAAATAAATCATTCTCTCTACTATTATTCTGACATTTCACATTCTTAAAATAAAGTGGTGATCCTAACTGACATTAGACTGGGAATATTTACTAGGATTAAATGTCAGGAATTGTGAAAAGCTGAGTATAAATGTATTTGGCTAAGGTGTAGGTAAACTTCTGACTTCAACTGTATGTTGTTTCTATTGTATATACAGTACCAGTCAAACGTTTGGACACACCTACTCATTCAAGGGTTTTTCTTTATTTTTTTTTTTACTATTTTCTACATTGTAGAATAATAGTGAAGACATCAAAACTATTAAATAACACAGATGGAATCATGTAGTAACCAAAAAAGTGTTTAACAAATAGTTTAAACAAGTTGCCACCCTTTGCCTTGATGACAGCGTTGCACACTCTTGGCATTCTCTCAACAAGCTTCACCTGGAGTACTTTTCCAACAGTCTTGAAGGAGTTCCCACATATGCTGAGCACTTGTTGACTGCTTTTCCTTCACTTGTTGCCTTCTTTTCCTTCACCAAAGGACAGATTTTCACCGGTCTAATGTCCATTGCTCGTGTTTCTTGGCCCAAGCAAGTCTCTTCTTCTTATTGGTGTCCTTTAGTAGTGGTTTCTTTGCAGCAATTCGACCATGAAGGCCTGATTCACGCAGTCTCCTCTGAACAGTTGATGTTGAGATGTGTCTGTTACTTGACCCCTGTGAAGCATTTATTTGGGCTGCAATTTCTGAGGCTGGTAACTCTAATGAACTCCTCTGCAGCAGAGGTAACTCTCGTTCTTCCTTTCCTGTGGCGGTCCTCGTGAGAGTCAGTTTCATCATAGCGCTTGATGGTTTTTGCGACTGTACTTGAAGTAACTTTCAAAGTTATTGAAATTTTCCGCATTCACTGACCTTCATGTCTTAAAGGAATGATGGTCTGTCATTTCTCTTTGCTTATTTGAGCTGTTCTTGCCATAATATGGGCTTGGTCTTTTACCAAATAGGGCTATCTTCTGTATACCACCACTACCTTGTCACAACACAACTGATTGGCTCAAATGCATTAAGAAGGAAAGAAATTCCACAAATGAACTTTTAACCAGGCACACCTGTTAATTGAAATGTATTCCACCTCATGAAGCTGGTTGAGAGAATGCCAAGAGTGTGCAAAGCTGTCATCAAGGTAAAGGGTGGCTACTTTGTAGAATCTCAAATATATTTTCATTTGTTTAACACTTTTTAGTTACTACATGATTCCATGTGTTATTTCATAGTTTTGATGTCTTCACTATTATTCTACAATGTAGAAAATAGTAAAAAATTAAGAAAAACCCATGAATGAGTAGGTGTGTCCAAACTTTTGACTGATACTGTATATATATTTTTTTTCCTAAGTAGAGCTTTGAGATTAATCAAATCAAATGTTATTTGTCACATGCTCCGAATACAACAGGTGTAGACCTTACAGTGAAATGCTTACTTACAAGCCCTTAACCAACAATGCTTTAAGAAGTTTCAAGAAGAAATAAGTGTTAAGTAAAAAAGAGATAGTTGAGGTAATTTTGAATGGGACACCTGGTCATCGTGTAGAAGGGTTCTTTAGGTGTTTGGAATGTTAACCTGTTGTTATAGTGTGCCATGTCTGCCGTCACCAGGGTAAAGACATCCTCTACAGTAGGCCTTAATGACCAAACACATTTAGCCACTGATTATAATGCTGATGTTTAATAAACATGTCAAATATAAGATATAGCTATTGTTATAATGAATGGAGGATAGACAATGGCTTTTATCTAACACAGATGTTGGCTTGGTGAGGTTATAATAGGCAGCGTGTGCCTATGACCTATGGTAGCCAAGCTACACACCGACTGTATACCAGGCCAGACACCTGCTATGGAACAGAATGCTTTGCCATCAAACAAAATACATCTTTATATCATGCATTTTCACACACGATAGAAGAGGCCGTGATGGAAAGGGGGGATGAGTTGAGCATGAATGTGTCCCTCAAATTCAAATATTCGACATGTTATTTTTGCTCTCACTGTAGGGGACTGAAGGAGCGCATCCAATCCTGCTCAGTGCGTGATGCGCAGCCGTGAGTCATGACCGCAAACATGGCACGATGGCACAGGGGGCGGGTTTGTTATACCTAACCTGTATGCGCCCTGCCTATAGGCCTACCGCGACTACAGCTCCCCTGCTGTCATTGTGCACTTCATATGTCAATCTGAACACCAAACGCAGCGCCTCCTCGCAATTATCGCGGTTGCATAAAAATATATGATTAATCCGTTATAGAGGCGAATTTGGGTTCGTTCGGAATGAGGCTTTGACTCCATCCGAGCAAAACGACCCGACCAAAATATTATTATAGCACAGGACATCAACATTTAACCGATGCTCATTTACAGCAGGTGGCGTTGCTTGTATAATCTATAATCGCGTTTCGATCCGGACCTTGGATTGGATCTTCCTGTTGTTCAGATTCAGCACTGGACAGCGACCGATTTTGTCGCTCGGACATTCAAAACGACAAGGAATCCTCGAGAAAGGGTAGGTCTAAATGAGAAATGGCTATAGAAAAATAATAGATTGATTTATGTCGATGTATTTATTATTAACGTGTTGCCTTTAAGCAAAACATAATATTCGATGCAACGCGTTTCATTTTGTGTCGGTTATTTTTCATCTTGATGCATGTAATCTATGGAATTATGTCTACAAATTTGCACGGCTTTATAGATGGCTTTTAGAGACAGATTTGAACAGGACCTCATTCCCCAAATGCCCTTGAAAATAATGGTGTGTGTGCGGTGTTGGAGGCAAACAACTGCGCAATCCTACTCTGACTGCCTCGTTTTCCCTGTCTCTCCTCAGTCGAATCGACCCTTGCTTGGCTCGGGGCAATGCGCGGCTAGATGACTTCACTACATCAACAAGCACGGTAGCCCTGGACTAAATATATCACCACATCCCCCTGCCTTCTCTCTTCCTTCTCTCTCATCTTGAGCGCCTCCCGCCCGCTAGCACCATGGGTAACCGAGGAATGGAGGATTTGATCCCGCTGGTCAATAAACTCCAGGACGCTTTCAGCGGCATCGGTCAGAGCTGCAATCTTGACCTGCCACAGATCGCGGTAGTCGGCGGACAGAGCGCTGGCAAGAGCTCGGTGTTGGAGAACTTCGTTGGCAGGTAGGTTGAACGAGTAGCAGCCAAGCACAACACGTCAAATTCATTACTAATACTAGGGCTAGAAATAATCCAATCTCCTGTTAACCTTGGGGATGTCCTGTCACGGCCAATTTATCCTCAGTCGTGTCCATCCCCGTCACGTTTTGTTTTCCCAGAGGACGCACGCGCTGTGGCGTCCCTGATCATCTCGTAGCCAGGAGCTCGAGCTCGTCTCCATCTTATTTTCAACGCACATTCCTATTGCATTGCAGGCTATATGACAGGGGAGCCGGTATTTGGGTTACCGCAACACCCTCGGGATTTCAGCCCCATCCAGCCTTTCATTCCTTGAAATATCAATATCTTCAGTAGAGCTACCATTTTAACAGAGACAATATTTGTTTTCAATCACTTTACACAAATCCATGTCTCTATCTGTAAACTATACATATATAATGTCTATAGGCCTACAGTATTGGGTTGAAATATAACATGTCCACCCCACCACCTGCATAAAGGTTGCTTTAGAACCCGAGATGTCTGCTGTGGTCTCCTGGTTTCAATAGCATTTCTAGTCATTACAGCATAAACTGTATCAATACTGCCTATCTCACTGCTGTGACACAACTATCCCTTTCTAATTTCTGTCAAACAAGTGAGATTCATAGGCTGTTGTTGCTTCAGAGTGAATGAAGGACGTAAACCTCTGTAGATGAAAGCATCTGTAGGTGAAGAGTAATTATTTGTCCATCCTTTTGCCTATTGGTTTATTTCAAGACATCTATTTACCAATGAATGGATTGAAACTGTAATGCGAGACTGAATTGAATGAAGGCTGAATCATCTGGTTGAGTATTATGTTACCAATTATCATTTGTCCCAAGACAAATGCGGGTGACAGATAGCCTAGCGGTAAGAGAGTTGGGCCAGTAACCAAAAGGTTTCTAGTTTGAATCCAAAATAGACAAGGTGTGAAAAATCTGCCAATGTGCCCTTGAGCAAGGCACTTAGGCCAGATTGCTCCAGGTTCGCCGTTGATAATGGCAGACCCTGGCCGCAACCCCACTCTCTGAGGGTGTCTCAGGGGGAGTTGGGATATGCAAAAACACATTTCCAATTCACACATGGGTATAATACATGCTTTTACATGTGTGAAATAGGACAAATACAAGTGCCTACATTATTATAAGACGAATCCTCTGTATCCTCTGTACTGTAGTTGATTAAAGGTATTTCGGATGTGGGTGTCTCAGAGGGTGAATGATATTGTCTGTAAAATAAGTAATGAAATGACTGTTGTAAGGACTGTTGGATATGCAGTACAAATACCTGTCATCACTCTTCTCTCATCTTATTACATTGATATGATCAAGTCAGTTCTGCTGTCAATTGTGAAGAAGAGTTTCCATTCGATTTTGTTCACTGTGGGATGAATTGGTACTGTACATTATGACACAGTGTGGCCCTTGAATGTGGTTTGTACATAAACAGATGCCATTGGATAGAGACAGAGGATGTTATAGAGTAGTCTGACAAGTCAGACAACTGTTTCTGTATTATGACCTATGTCTACAAATATTTACAGACAAACGTGAATGGTAAAGACTGGTAATTGATGCTATGTATGAAAATGTTTCTGCTATCGCCAGGGTTGTATTCATTAGTGCACACCGTAGCAAAACCTTTTGAAACGGAAATAAGAGGGTTTCTTATTGGACAAGATTCCGGAGTCCCGCCCTGTTTGTCCGTTTTCTTCCATTTGGTGCGTAGAAAATACGACCCAGGTCCAGATAGATGAGGTGCAGGGTTGTTGTCAGCAGCAGCATCAGTCAAAGCTCAGCCGGCCACCCCTGAGACCTGGGATCCAGCTGAGTAATGATCCTGCTGTCCAGGGTTGGCTCCCCCACAACGCTGCTGAATGGACACCAGGGTTCTGACTCATCTTTTCTGCTAGCCCATAGATAGAGGGCAATCTCATGATCAATATTCATCTAGCCTAGCCGTTGTTTCAATTGCGTCAGGATTGTAGCGTTCAACTGTGTGAGAAGAAATGACAAGTGTCCTAAACATACATATAGACAAGTGACATGCAAACACATGAGCCAACACTCACGCACACACACTCAATCTCTCTCTCGTCTGGTAGCAGACTGGTATGTACTGAAGTCATCATTTTTAGTTTATTTTCAGTACAGTATGTGGTGAATTTTCAAAACTCGTAGTACAAAACTCCAAACTGGTAACACTTGTTGCGTCTTACATTTAAAACCTTTCATTGTGCATTTATTTTGTTTGTAGACATATTTCACCACACAACCATTGATCGATCCAAAATATAAGTTTACTGTGAAATATAATGAACAACCAGTTCACCAGTTCATGTTAGATACATTTTTAAAAATTGCCCTTTGAATGTAGTATGCAACAGTACTGTAAATTACACTACATTACTGTTTTCACATCAGGCAATACATTTGCACTACCCATAAAAATGCACTGAACATCAAATTTCCAAAATGTCTACCTCATGAGTGACCATTGAAGGCATCTTTCACAATGTTATAAAATGAAAGAAACATCATGTTTAGCAGGCACTAGTTTGCATCAAGCCTATCTTGAGCATTTGGCCACAGGTTCTCATCAAAATTGCAGTAAATATCCTCATTGTTCATGTACCTGGAGAAAAAACAAGCCTGATATAGGTCTGGATTCATCCATGACCTGAAGGAGAGTGGCACGCTCATGGCAATCTTCCACCTGTATTCTATTTCACAGTATTGTAGTGGTCCTGTACGTGGCTTAGTTCATTAGAGCATGGCACTAGCCAGAGTTGTGGGTTCGATTCCCACTGGGGTTACATACCAAAATGTGTGGACTGTTGTCACTTTGGATAACAGTGTCAGCTACGTAAATTGCATATTTTACAGTACTGTATTGGCCAATGCAATTTTAGTAAAGTACTGTAGCTTCATTTTGGATACATGTTTACTGTACAGGGAATGCATTTCTTTCTTGTTTTGGACTTTCTGGATTATTTGCGTATTTGTTTTATATTGTTATTGCATTACTGCACTTTAGGAGCTAGAAACACAAGCATTTCGATGCACCTGCTATAACATCTGCTAATCTGTGTACGCGACCAATAAACGTTGATTTGTTACATATAGTACATCTCTGATCTTGTCAATATCAGATTTTTTTTTAAAGTACTTTGAATTAAAATCATAACTATCAAGGCACAGGGTGAGACCCAGATGCAGACACAGGATGCAGATGGTTGGAGTCTTACAATGTTTAATAATACAAAGGGATAGGCAAGAGAATGGTCGTGGACAGGCAAAAGGTCAAAACCAGATCAGAGTCCGGGAAGTACAGAGTGGCAGACAGTCTCGTTCGTGGTCAAGGCAGAAAGACTGGTCAGGCAGGCGGGTACAGAGTCCAGAAACAGGCAAGGGTCAAAAACCAGGAGGACTCGAAAAAGGAGAATAGCAAAAGGAGTATGGGAAAAACCGCTTGTTGACTTGACTAAACATACAAGACGAACTGGCACAGAGAGACAGGAAACACAGGGATAAATACTCTGGGGAAAATAAGCAACACCTGGAGGGGGTTGAGACAATCACAGGAACAGGTGAAACAGATCAGGGCATGACAATAACAGCCATCACCATAGTAGTACATTCTGGTGTATATCATACTTTTTATGTTTGTACTTCACAGACATACATTTTTATTATGTAGTTCTCAAAATCTGTAGTAGACAAACCAGTTTACATGTTAAATCTACAGGTTTACCAAACGGTTAAGTGATCATCGATTAAAAGCAGTCGGATTAAGTAATAGTAAAATGTATTTAAAGAAAAGAGAAGAGAACAATTTCAAAGTAATGTGAGCATTGCAGTGTGGAAGGCAATTACTTTATATGAACATGTACCGTGACTTTCGGAAAGCATTCAGACCCCTTGACTTAGTCTAAAATTTATTACATCTTTTTTTTTACTTCACCAATCTACACACAATATTCCATAATGACAAAGCAAAAACAGGTTTTTAGACATTTAAAAATGGAAATATCACCTTTTTTTTATGACTCGGAAGGGCAGCTAATAAAAACAAATTCTTATTTACAATGACGGACTAACCTGGCCAAACCCAGACAAATGCTGGGCCAATTGTGCGCCACCCTATGGGACTCCCGATCACGGCCAGAAGTGATTCAGACTGGATTCAAACCAGGGACTGTAGTGACACCTCTTGCACTGAGATGCAGTGCCTTAGAACGCTGCGCCACTCATGAGCCCAGACCCTTTACTCAGTACTGATTACAGCCTCGAGTGGTTCTTGGGTATGACTCTAAAAGCTTGGCATACCTGTATTTGGGGAGTTTCAACCATTCTTCTCTGCAGATGCATTCAAGCTGTCAGGTTGGATGGGGAGCGTTGCTGCACAGCTATTTTCAGGTCTGACCTTGGGTGTTTGATCAGGTTCAAGTCCGGGCTCTGGCTGGGCCACACAAGGACATTCAGAGACTTGTCCCAAAGCCACTCCTGTATTGTCTTGGCTGTGTGCTCAGGGTCGTTGTCCTGTTGGAAGGTGAACCTTCGCCGAAGTCTGAGGTCCTGAGCGCTCTGGAGCAGATTTTTACGAAGGATATCTCTGTACTTTGTTCCGTTCATCTTTCCCTCGATCCTGACTAGTCTCCCAGTCCCTGCTACTGAAAAACATCCCCACATCATGATGCTGCGACCACCATGCTTCACCGTAGGGATGGTGCCAGGTTTCCTACAGACATGACTCTTGGCATTCAGGCCAAAGAGTTCAATCTTGGTTTCATCAGACCAGAGAATCTTGTTTGTGGAAAAAGTAAAGGGGTCTGAACACTTTCCGAAGGCACTGAATTGCAATGCTAAACATGTAGTTTTAGATGAAACACTAATTAAGTTCGGTGGAAAAAAGACTATGATTTTGTGTGTTGTACTTATTCAATTGAAAATGTGGTTAGAGTTTTGAAACAACTGCCTTTTTGATGATCTGTTTTGAGTTTTGTACAAAGAGTTGTGAAAATGAACCACATACTTGTGAAAATGGCACCAAAGCGATAAAAAAAGACTTTAAATGAGTGCTCTGCTACCTGCTGCTTTGCATGCTGTTCATGTTGACCTCTTGTGCATGAACTACTTTATTTCATCAGCATCAGCTAAGCGAATCAGGGACTGTTCAGGTGGTTCAGAGGGTAAACTGGACTGTATAATCAGTTGGATTTACCAAAGAGCCTGATGACATTTTCAGATCAAAATGTTTTTCTGTTGATATTATCAAATCTCTTCCTCTGTCATTATCAAAGTTGAGACTCTGTTTGGGTGTGTGCTGTGTGGTTTAATTCATTCTACGTTATCTGGTTGGTTGTGTGTGTTCAGTAGGTGTGAGACTTTACATCATGGCAGTTAGTGTCTGTTGGTGGTTGGCCAAGGGTTCACAAGGCCTCAGTCTCCCATAATGCAACACAATCACCAGTAGTGTCACCTTCAACCTAGTCTCCCATAGCCAGACACCATCTTTTTGTCACATTCACAAGGTTACATTTAAACTCACCTCCTCTCTTTGTAACTTTCCTGATTTTCTGTCCCTCTGTGTAACTGTCCTGATTGTCTGTCCCTCTGTGTAACTGTCCTGATTGTCTGTCCCTCTGTGTAACTGTCCTGATTGTCTGTCCCTCTGTGTAACTGTCCTGATTGTCTGTCCCTCTGTGTAACTGTCCTGATTGTCTGTCCCTCTGTGTAACTGTCCTGATTGTCTGTCCCTCTGTGTAACTGTCCTGATTGTCTGTCCCTCTGTGTAACTGTCCTGATTGTCTGTCCCTCTGTGTAACTGTCCTGATTGTCTGTCCCTCTGTGTAACTGTCCTGATTGTCTGTCCCTCTGTGTAACTGTCCTGATTGTCTGTCCCTCTGTGTAACTGTCCAAATTGGCTGTCTCTAGGGTTGGCACAATTATAGTATAATCATGTAACCAACAATTATGGACAATAATTGTGAACAAAAAACATTATTGTCATAATCATCTTAATATTAATTTTAGGAGTAGGTATGTTGTAGTTGTATTCATTAGGTATGTTGTAGTTGTATTCATTAGGTATGTTGTATTTGTATTCATTAGGTATGCTGTAGTTGTATTCATTAGGTATGCTGTCGTTGTAATCATTAGGTATGTTGTATTTGTATTCATTAGGTATGTTGTTGTTGTATTCATTAGGTATGTTGTAGTTGTATTCATTAGGTATGCTGTAGTTGTATTCATTAGGTATGTTGTAGTTGTATTCATTAGGTATGTTGTAGTTGTATTCATTAGGTATGTTGTAGTTGTATTCATTAGGTATGTTGTAGTTGTAATCATTAGGTATGCTGTAGTTGTATTCATTAGGTATGACGTAGTTGTATTCATTAGGTATGCTGTAGTTGTATTCATTAGGTATGATGTGTTTTGTATTCATTAGGTATGTTGTAGTGGTATTCATTAGGTATGTTGTATTTTGTATTCATTAGGTATGTTGTGTTTTGTATTCATTAGGTATGTTGTAGTTGTATTCATTAGGTATGTTGTATTTGTATTCATTAGGTATGTTGTAGTTGTATTTATTAGGTATGTTGTATTTGTATTCATTAGGTATGTTGTAGTTGTATTCATTAGGTATGTTGTAGTTGTATTCATTAGGTATGTTGTAGTTGTATTCATTAGTGATGTTGTAGTTGTATTCATTAGGTATGTTGTAGTTGTTTTCATTAGGTATGCTGTAGTTGTATTCATTAGGTATGTTGTAGTTGTTTTCATTAGGAAGGTTGTAGATGTATTGATTAGGGAGATTGTAGTTGTATTCATTAGGTATGTTGTAGTTGTATTCATTAGGTATGTTGTAGTTGTATTCATTAGGTATGCTGTAGTTGTATTCATTAGGTATGTTGTAGTTGTATTCATTAGGTATGCTGTAGTTGTATTCATTAGGTATGTTGTAGTTGTATTCATTAGGTATGTTGTAGTTGTTTTCATTAGGAAGGTTGTAGATGTATTGATTAGGGAGATTGTAGTTGTATTCATTAGGTATGTTGTAGTTGTATTCATTAGGTATGCTGTAGTTGTATTCATTAGGTATGTTGTAGTTGTATTCATTAGGTATGCTGTAGTTGTATTCATTAGGTATGTTGTAGTTGTATTCATTAGGTATGTTGTAGTTGTATTCATTAGGTATGTTGTAGTTGTATTCATTAGGTATGCTGTAGTTGTATTCATTAGGTATGTTGTAGTTGTATTCATTAGGTATGACGTAGTTGTATTCATTAGGTATGTTGTATTTGTATTCATTAGGTATGTTGTTGTTGTATTCATTAGGTATGTTGTGTTTTGTATTCATTAGGTATGTTGTAGTGGTATTCATTAGGTATGTTGTATTTTGTATTCATTAGGTATGTTGTGTTTTGTATTCATTAGGTATGTTGTAGTTGTTTTCATTAGGTATGTTGTATTTGTATTCATTAGGTATGTTGTAGTTGTATTCATTAGGTATGTTGTATTTGTATTCATTAGGTATGTTGTAGTGGTATTCATTAGGTATGTTGTATTTTGTATTCATTAGGTATGTTGTGTTTTGTATTCATTAGGTATGTTGTGTTTTGTATTCATTAGGTATGTTGTAGTTGTTTTCATTAGGTATGTTGTATTTGTATTCATTAGTGATGTTGTAGCTCATTTCCAAATATGCATTATGATGCGTTACCAGCTTAAAACATTTTTAAACAAAAATGACAATTATTATAATAACCGAGGCTATTTGCGTGATAAATAATAGTTTCCCAAATGTCCATAATCATCACAGCCTTAGCTGTTTCTTTGTGTTGTTGTCTTGATTGGCTGTCTGTCTGCAGGGACTTCCTGCCCCGAGGCTCTGGGATCGTCACCCGCAGGCCCCTTGTCCTGCAGCTCATCAGTGCCAATGCAGGTAACACACGCGCTCACACGCACGCTCACACGCACGCTCACACGCACGCACACACACACACAGACACACACACACACACATACCTATCTGCATCTTTCTTCACAGAATGGGCAGAGTTCTTACACTGCAAAGGGAAGAAATTCACTGACTTCGATGAGGTTCGCCAGGAGATTGAGGCGGAGACTGACCGCATTACTGGGGCCAATAAGGGCATATCTCCCATCCCCATCAACCTGCGCGTCTACTCCCCACATGGTACATATACCTAACCCCTCATCCACCCTCTTTCTCTCTCTTACTCTCTCTCCCTCCCCCTCTTTTATCTCTCTCTCTCCCTCTCATATATATCTCTGTGCTCTCCTTCCCTACTGTGTGTTCATTAATATTCACTATAAGATGTGTCCTCCTCTCTCCTTTCCCCCCTGCCTGCAGTGCTGAACCTGACAATGATTGACCTGCCAGGCATCACCAAGGTGCCCGTGGGGGACCAGCCAGTGGACATTGAGCAGCAGATCAGAGACATGATCATGCAGTTCATCTGCAGGGAGAGCTGTCTCATCCTGGCTGTCACCCCGGCCAACTCTGACCTGGCCAACTCAGACGCCCTCAAACTGGCCAAAGACGTTGACCCCCAGGGTAAGATGTTGATCATATTGCTGCTATATCACATTATGGGGTTAGCTGATATTTTAAACACCTATCCAGACGTTGAGAGATCTCGCAGGCATCTGTAATGAAGTCAGCCACGAACGTGGTCTTTGTGTTGTGACTGACTTCTGCCTTTGCCCCTTACCCTTTGACCTTTGACCCCAGGCCAGCGGACCATAGGAGTGATCACCAAGCTGGATCTGATGGATGAGGGAACAGACGCCAGGGAAGTCCTGGAGAACAAGCTGCTGCCCCTAAGGAGAGGTGGGACATCTCTTTCTCTCTGTCTGTCTCTTACTCACTCTTTCTCTGTCATTCTACCAATCTCTCTCTTTCTTTGTCCCTCTTTCTCCATCTCTATATCCACCGTTCTACTTCAGTCATCTTTGGTATCAGCTTTTCTGTTTTATCCTCCGCACTCGCCTTACATTTTGGTCCCATTTTATTGTATCTCAGTAATGTCTTTTCCATCATCCCGTCTGTCTGTGTTTGTTGCCAGGATGGATTGGAGTGGTTTCACCCTGTCCATCTGTGTGTGTTGCCAGGTTATATTGGAGTGCTTTCACACTGCCCATCTGTGTGTGTTGCCAGGTTATATTGGAGTGGTTTCACACTGCCCATCTGTGTGTGTTGCCAGGTTCTATTGGAGTGGTTTCACCCTGTCCATCTGTGTGTGTTGCCAGGTTATATTGGAGTGGTTTCACACTGCCCATCTGTGTGTGTTGCCAGGTTCTATTGGAGTGGTTTCACCCTGTCCATCTGTGTGAGTTGCCAGGTTATATTGGAGTGGTTTCACCCTGTCCATCTGTGTGTGTTGCCAGGTTATATTGGAGTGGTTTCACCCTGTCCATCTGTGTGTGTTGCCAGGTTATATTGGAGTGGTTTCATACTGCCCATCTGTGTGGAAGCCCTGAAGCCCAAGGCAAAAAAATAAATAACGTAGACTCTTGGATTATCTTGTTTGAACGACTTACTCTCTTTTTCAAATGACTTATTATTTTGTTTGAACGACTTAGTAAAAAAATATAATACTTTTTTATACTAAGTAATTCAAACGAGATACTAAGTTGTTAAAATGAGATGCTAAGTCGTTTGAACAACGTATTATCTCATTTGAACTACTTAATTGTTATTTAGTCTAATTAGGCATCATTTGTTATGCAGCTTGTCAGACCGTTTAATGGTTGCTGCAGCCATTCATTCACTGATTCCATCCATTGATATGATTATTAATGGACAGTTCTTTGATAGCCTGAAGTAGGGCTGCTTCTGAATGCCAGATTGGTTTCACCCTGTCCATCTGTGTGTGTTGCCAGGTTCTATTGGAGTGGTTTCACACTGTCCATCTGTGTGTGTTGCCAGGTTATATTGGAGTGGTTTCACACTGCCCATCTGTGTGTGTTGCCAGGTTATATTGGAGTGGTTTCACACTGCCCATCTGTGT
The DNA here is from genome assembly GCF_016432855.1 of Salvelinus namaycush. Taxonomy (NCBI): domain Eukaryota; kingdom Metazoa; phylum Chordata; class Actinopteri; order Salmoniformes; family Salmonidae; genus Salvelinus; species Salvelinus namaycush. Next base: position 33,017,753 of record NC_052317.1, on the reverse strand, counting down.
GTGTTGCCAGGTTATATTGGAGTGGTTTCACACTGCCCATCTGTGTGTGTTGCCAGGTTATATTGGAGTGGTTTCACACTGCCCATCTGTGTGTGTTGCCAGGTTATATTGGAGTGGTGAGTGTGGAGCGAGGAGCAGAGCGTAATTCAAGCAGATAAAAAAAGGTTGTCGCCCATCTCTCCCGCTCCAATTTTACTCTGGTACTGCTCAGCCACAAGCTCTGGGCATGCTCTGCCTAGCATTTTTCATTTCCTTTATCACTATTGTTTTAATTAGGTCTATTTGGTTGTAATTATTTAGCCTACCCCACCCACAGTATATATAGTTTATATTCTACTGTCTAACATTAGGTTATGTATTTTTTAAAATTGCTTCAAATGTATTAATGGATGTTTTGGGTAGGCAATATACAGGCTACTGTAAAATGTATTTTCGTGTTTCTTGGAATAGAAACACCCTAATATAACTCAATTTAATGAAGCTAAAATATCAGAAGTGAATCGTAAATAATAAAGGCCAGTATCAGCTTATTTTCATAAATAAAAGGGAATAAATAATATCAAACTGCAGCGGTGAAATGATTTGCGGAAAGAAGCAAGCACCAACAAGCTTCACACCCTGTCCATCTGTCCATCTGTGTGTGTTGCCAGGTTATATTGGAGTGGTTTCACCCTGTCCATCTGTGTGTGTTGCCAGGTTATATTGGAGTGGTTTCACCCTGTCCATCTGTGTGTGTTGCCAGGTTATATTGGAGTGGTTTCACACTGTCCATCTGTCCATCTGTGTGTGTTGCCAGGTTATATTGGAGTGGTTTCACCCTGTCCATCTGTGTGTGTTGCCAGATTATATTGGAGTGGTTTCACACTGTCCATCTGTCCATCTGTGTGTGTTGCCAGGTTATATTGGAGTGGTTTCACCCTGTCCATCTGTCCATCTGTGTGTGTTGCCAGGTTATATTGGAGTGGTTTCACCCTGTCCATCTGTGTGTGTTGCCAGGTTATACTGGAGTGGTTTCACCCTGTCCATCTGTGTGTGTTGCCAGGTTATATTGGAGTGGTTTCACCCTGTCCATCTGTGTGTGTTGCCAGGTTATATTGGAGTGGTTTCACCCTGTCCATCTGTGTGTGTTGCCAGGTTATATTGGAGTGGTTTCACCCTGTCCATCTGTGTGTGTTGCCAGGTTATATTGGAGTGGTGAACCGCAGTCAGAAGGACATTGATGGGAAGAAGGACATCAAGATGGCTATGGCTGCTGAGAGGAAGTTCTTCCTCACTCACCCGGCCTACAGACACATGGCCGAAAAGATGGGCACCCCGTGCCTACAGAAAGTCCTCAACCAGGTAGGCTAACTAACAGACTGCAGACTGACCAGGTTATGAACAGTAACTGAGTCTCTCCTACAGGTTATTACATCCTTGCTAACCATCCTAAAGCCCAGCATAAGAGGCTTGCTTAGCGACGTTATATTTAGGGTAATTTTTGTGTTGTGTTGCCATAGCAATTGACCAACCACATCCGCGATACGCTGCCGGCGTTCCGTAGCAAGCTGCAGACCCAGCTTCTGTCTCTGGATAAGGAGGCCGAGGAGTACCGGGGATACCGTCCTGATGACCCGGGACGGAAGACCAAGCAACTGCTGCAGTGAGTTCCACACTCACAATCAGGGTTTGGGTCAATTGCGTTTTGATTCAGTATATTCAGTAAATCAACTGAAATTCCAATTTAAATTGTGTGTGTAGGATGGTGCAGCAGTTCTCTGTGGACTTTGAGAAGCGCATCGAGGGCTCTGGGGACCAGGTGGATACCGTAGAGCTCTCTGGTGGAGCCAAGATCAACCGTATCTTCCACGAGAGATTCCCCTTCGAACTGGTCAAGGTTAGATAGCTGGCTGATGCATATCTTGTTTCCTGGGGTGCTAGGCTGAAAAACAGTCTGTCAATCTCATTCTCAATCTCTCTTTCTCTCTCTGTCAGATGGAATGTGATGACAAGGAGATGCGGCGAGAGATCAGCTACGCCATCAAGAACATTCATGGTATCAGGTGGGTGTTTATTTTATATTATTACTGATTACTACTCTCATACCACCTCCACCTCTCACTCTCATACCACCTCCACCTCCACCTCTCACTCTCATACCACCTCCACCTCTCACTCTCATACCACCTCCACCTCCACCTCTCACTCTCATACCACCTCCACCTCCACCTCTCACTCTCATACCACCTCCACCTCTCACTCTCATACCACCTCTCACTCTCATACCACCTCCACCTCTCACTCTCATACCACCTCTCACTCTCATACCACCTCTCACTCTCATACCACCTCCACCTCTCACTCTCAAATCAAATCAAAATGTATTTGTCATGTGCGCCGAATACAACAGGTGTAGACCTTACAGTGAAATGCTTACTTACAGGCTCTAACCAATAGTGCAAAAAGGGTATTAGGTGAACAATAGGTAAGTAAAGAAATAAAAACAACAGTAAAAAGACAGTGGAAAACAGTAGCGAGGCTATATACAATAGCGAGGCTATAAAAGTAGCGAGGCTATATACAGACACCAGTTAGTCAGGCTGATTGAGGTAGTATGTACATGTAGATATGGTTAAAGTGACTATGCATATATGATGAACAGAGAGTAGCAGTAGTGTAAAAGATGGTTTGGCGGGTGGTGGGACACAAT